>NC_134534.1:30180000-30822500 GCF_050624435.1 Tenrec ecaudatus
CTTTATGCAGCCTAACGTCCTTTACTTTGAGTCTTTCTTAAGATCTGTATCTTAGAGATAGGTGGATAATGGGGAACCGGAGGGGGGGAAAAAAATCTAGGAACACCCAAATGTCAAGGTACAGAAATGGCTTCTGACAACTCTTTCATAATTTTATAATAAATTTCAACTATAAATCTTTCAAAATAATATAACTGTAAAAGAAATGCACTAGGATATTTTAAATTGTGCATTTGTTTTTAAAAGTATAAAAACCAATGCCACTGACAATCATTATAAATTATTCAGCATGGATATATTGAGCAAATATGCACTAAATATTTATTAATGGGTGGTTTTTGCTGAAAATCATATGAAATAAAGATCACAGTAATGTAGTAAGAACAGGATGCTGTGGCCACATGAAGGACATCTTAACAGACAGGTGGTGATTAGAAGAGCTGGGCATGTGCGAAGACAGGAAAAGAGGATCCCGGGAATGCTAGCTGTCACAGGGGGACCCTACGCACCACAATCAACTAATGGCATACAACGATGTATGTATATACCAACTTTATGATGAATAATTCATTAATGTTACCTTCATTCATTTATACTCATTATTTATGTAAGAAGTCTTGCTACAAATCTTTCATTTTGAATCTAGACCCTGATATTTACGCCTTGGCCCCATGCTCATAGCGATTGTGCCAAGTAAAAACATGTATCTAGTTACAGTGAAAACATGGCATTTGAAACACTACAAATTGGACCCAAATCAATGTGTAAGCATAAAAAGCAACTAATACTTTTTAAAAGTTCTATAAATCATTTTATTGGGACTCTTACAGCCCTTTTAACAATCCATACATCAATTGTGTCAAGCACATTTGTACATATGTTGCCATCACCTTTTTTAAAAAAATCATTTTATTGGGGGCTCTTATAACTCATTGCAATCCATACATGCATACATTGTGTCAAGTACCTTTATACATATTTTGCCATCATCATTTACAAAACATTTCCTTTCCACTTGAGCCCTTGTTATCAGCTCATTTCTCTGCCACCCTCCCTCCCTCATGAACCCTTGATAATTTACAAATTATTTTTTTCATGTATAATACTGACCGCTGTCTCCTTTTATCCACTTGTATTGTTTTCCTCTGGGAGGGGCTTATATGTCAATCATTGTGATCCGTTCTCCTTTCCCTCTTGGTATGGCTACTCTCATTACTGGTCCTGGGGGTTTTATCTGTCCTGGATTCCCTGTGTTCCAAGCTCTTATCTGTACCCATGTCCATGCTCTGGTCTAGCTGGATGTGTAAGGTAGAATTGAGGTCATGATAGTGGGGGGTTGGGGGGGTAGGAAGCATTAAAGAGCTAGAGGAAAGATGTATGTTTCATCGGTGCAATGCTGCACCCTGACTGGCTCGTCTCTTCCCTGTGACCCTTTTGTGAGGGGATATTAATTGTCTACAGATGGGCTTTGGGTCTCCACCCTCCCCCCCTCATTCACACTGATATGATTTTTTGTTTTGGGTCTTTTGTGCCTAATACTTAATCCCATCAATACCTCATGATCAGAAGTATGATATGACACATTTATGCACAATGAGTTTGCTGAAGGATATATTGAAAAAGAGAAAAAATGAAACAAACTAAAATGCCCAAACACCATAACCAAAAGGTCAGTGGGTCAAATCCCAGTCACTTTATTGGAGAAAGATTTTACAACCTCAGAAACGATACAGGAGTTAGTGAGAGCCTGAAGTGACGTGGTTGCATGGTTTGGTTTGGTTTTTCTCTCCTGTGTGTTGGAGAGGCTGGCGACACTGTGCAATTTGCAGAATATATTCTTAAGTGAGCGTCTCAAAGTTATCTGGTCATAGAATCATTCTTCTAGTGAGCAACAATAACATTTGTAGAACAGCAGGACTTGGCACCATATAGTTTGCCAAAATTGCTCTTAAGGGTTTCAAGAACAAAAAATTCCTTAAAAATTGATGTGTTACCTTTTGGTAAATGATGGAAAATAAAGGTTTAAACAACTCAAATGGATCAGAGGAAAAAGAATTAGAAATAGGGCCCCAAATTTCTAATTCCCATCTTACATGCTTCTATAAACTTTGTAAAAGCAATCTGATATAATGCAAATTAAGATGAGACTTTATTTCCAAAGTCTTAGAAACTCTATAAAAGGTCGCTATGAGCTAAAAATCAACTTCATGACAGTAGGTTCGGTTATTTTACATTTATCTACCAAATTTGCTTATCCATTGATCTGTTGATGGGCATTTGGCCTGTTTCTACCATTTAGTTACTAGGAGAAACATCAAGCCAAACTCAAGGCAAGTGAGTCAATTCTGACTCATACCCGACTTACACAGAACTGCCTTTGTAGGCCCAGAAAGCCTAGTCTTTCTCCAGTGGAGTGGCTGGTGGTTTCAAACTGCTGACCTTGTGTTTTGCAGCCCTGCTTATAACCACTTTGCCACCAGAGCCCCTTGCTGCCATAAATGATTATGTACAAAAAGAAACTCTGAAAACTGCCATTATGCTCACTTTGTCAGAGGGCCTGTGCTTTCATAATGGAAAGGCAGGTACATGCCATTCTCTCATCAGTGGTTACCGAGCATATGTTTCACTAAACCACATTCAAGTATACAAAGCTCAGAAATCAAAGATCACAAGTAAGTAGTCAAAGAATCAGGATTTATGAATTCTATTTCCAAGTCCATAATCTGTGCATTATACCGTGCCACTTCCCTAACAGCAAAGTCACAGGACGGTGTATCGTTTCTCTTCTAGTCTAAGCCCCACCAAACACATGGCAAACATTCAACAAATGTTTTTGGAAAGAATAACCAAGGCATGTGAGTGGGAAAGGGAGTTTTCAATCAATGCTTGAATCAAGCACTTTAATCAGCTCTTAGGACATGGGTCAATTTTAGATAAGGTACAACAGTATAAAACTACGGGTGAGGGCGACGCTGGACTTGCTCACCTTCGAGGGATGCAGAAACCATTATGTCTTCCATGCAGTAAGTCAACCGTTTAATATAAGTAAATCCGTCTCCGACCTGACTTTGAGTAGTTCTACACCATTTGTGGCTTTGTTACTCCCCTCAGTGTCAAGCACAGTGCTTTCAAGATACAGATGCAGATAGAGCATCCGCCAAAAACACTTGGTGGCTTATCACAGCTACTCAATAAACACTGGTAGAAGAAAGGACTAAGAAGATTCACTCAAGAAAATGAATATAAACTTGGCAGTGCTGAGTCGAGTCACTTCATTCTCATACATTTAGCCTATCATTAAGGGATTTGGTCACGACCCCGACATATATGCTGATGACTCCTTCTTAAAGTCTCAAACCTACCTGCCATTTCTCACACAAGGCCACCTACTCCCATAAGGGTTTACGACCTCAGAAATCCTATATAATAAGGTCTCCATGAGGTAGAATTGAATGGATGACAGTGGATTGCGGGTATATTTCGTCACACAAAGTCATAAAACATGGGAAGTACTATAAAGACACAACATTCTTATCTCTTATCTTAGATTCTGAAGAAGCAAAATAATGTCAAAAATACTCTAAACTCAAATTGAGCCAGAAGTAAAATATTTGTCTACTAATCCTAAGACAATAAATGACTACTAATTTTTAACATGGCATGAAAAAATAAATGAAACTCAAAATGTTTTTTAGAAAATATTTCAGTACGTTTTACTTTACATGTGACTAAATGAAAATGAGCACCTTTGAAACTATGAACTTGTAATGAAAGTGAGAAAACAGGGGAAAAAAATCAAGCTTATTATAAAGGTATTGTTTTAAGACAAATGGCAATCTATTAGTAAATTTAAGACTGAGAAAATCATACAAACACCAATTTCAACTCATTAGTAATACTTAGATATACAAATTCCAAAATCTATTAAAATGAAAATAAGGAAATAAAACAAAACACAAAGACAACAACTGTTTTCATATGTATTTTTCTACTACTATAATTAATTTTACTTCTTAAACTTTAGATTATCTTTAAGGTGGTCAGCTAACTTACAGTATTAGTTGGATCTTCTTGTAAAATTCGGTCATAGAGTTGTACAGCATCATCATACCTATTTTTTTAAAAAACAATAGCAACAATCACTACCTTAATATTTACAATATCAAGACAAAAATAAAAGGCTAAACAGAAAATGGCTAACCTGTCAGAGCTTGTGATAGTTTACTATATAAAGAATGCATTTATAAGTGATATTCAAATCTCTTCTCATCTTCATTTAAAAGTCAAGGTTTATGCCGGTCCTAATTTTATATGTACACACACACATATACACTTATAATTATAAATTAATTTTACAAATATATTTACATAATTTAGCCTAAATAGAGATAAAAATTGTTAATATAAGACACATTGGTGAACTCTAACTATACTTAGAATTACAGCCTATAAAACATAAGGCAAAATTTGCTTCCAACAAAAATATTCACAAATGATCTATGTATTATTCCTTTTCTATGAATATTTCTGATAGCATTTCTTAGTAAAGTTGGAGGAATTAACTTATTATGTGCCTACTAAGTGTATACACAAAATACTTGTAACCTACTAAGATATTATCTCAGAAAAAAACAGAACATAAATTTAACAAAGGAGAAAAAAGTAATAGAGAACAGCATATAACTAAGAACTCAAAATTAACATGATATAATAATGAATCTCATAGGGAGGGAGATAGTCAGAAATTACATAAAGAACTTCACTTATTTCCTCCTGCTGGCACTGTGGGTTAGGTGTTGAGTTACTAAGGTCAGTGGCTCAGACCCACCAGCTACTCCCTGGGATTAGGTAAGGCTTTCTGCTTCCATGCAAATTTAGTCTCGGGAAAACAAGAAGTCATCTAAATGATATATCAACTATGTACACATGGAAAAAGCACACCATCATCAGTCACCATAGGATTGTAAATCATATAATCCTCAATCAGAGGGATTAGTATCAGAGCATAACGTGTGAGACTCTGGTTTACAGACGGCTGTGGACGACAGTGAGAGCCCCAGATCATTTGTGGAACTACCTAGGAAATACGCCTCCCGTGACCTCCCTCCATCGACAACTGAAGGACAGGAGGAAAGCGGTTAATAACAGAGTACATTAGAGAGTTGAGCATAGAAGATCAAAGTCATAAATTTGACTTGAACAGTTAAAACTTTGTCAGCAGATCTCTATGATGCATGCTGGACCTGATCTGGTTTACAAATTTTTCAGTATTTTTGGTTTGTATTGTTTTGTTTTTTGTTTGTACATATTAGGGTGTATCCCAGAGGAGTTATGTCATTGGGGGTTACCCTCTTAAAGTTGTGTTATATATTTTTCATTTTTTGATATGTGAAATCTAAGACTGATGAACCAAAAGAGACAGCAAGTAGAATGAGGATCTGGGGGGGTGGGGTGGTCCAGTGGTGGTGGCGGGTGAAAGAGAGACAATGTCAAGGAGTCCATGTAGAAAAGGAATGTTTGGAAACTAACTGTGGTAGCAAATGTACAATTCTGCTATATGTGACTGAACTGTGGAATGATATATGGATTAATTCCCAATCATTAATAACGTAGTCTAAAAAAATTTTAGTCTTAGAAAACCCTAGAAGGGTAGCTATGAGTCAGAATCTAAGCCATGGCAGTAGATTCGATTTTGTGATATTATATAATATTTTTTGATGTGGACATAAAATTAGTTGACTGATTCTGAAATTCCTTCCTAAGCGTATCTACAGTCCCCAAAGCCCTTCTCAATAATTTTTCAACTTCCAGATGCAGGTCTTCAGAAAGAGTAATAAACAATGTTAAAAAAAATTTTTAGTAGTGTTTCTAAGTTTGGGAATAGAAGATACATTCCTTTTTTAAAAAATCATTTTATTGGGGACTCGTACAATTCTTATCACAATCCATACATACATCGATTGTGTCAAGAACATATGTACATTTGTTGCCATCATCATTCTCAAAACATTTGCTTTCTACTTGAGTCCTTACTATCTGTTGCTCATTTTCCCCTCCCTCCCCACTCCCCCCTACCTCATGAACCCTTCATCATTCATATATTATTATTATTTTGTCATATATTACACTGTCAGATGTCTCCCCCTGCCCTCTTCTCTGCTGTCCCTTCCCCAGAGAGAAGGCTATATGTAGATTCCTGTAATCAGTTCCCCCTTTCTACCCTACATTCTCACCACCCTCCAGGCATCGCCACTCTCATCACTGGTTCTGAAGGAGTCATCTGTCCTGGATTCCCTGTTTCCAGTTGCTATCTGTACCTATGTACATCCTCTAGTCTAGCCAGATTTGCAAGGGAGAATTGGGATTATGATAGTGGGGGGAGGAAGTATTTAAGAACTAGGGGAAAATTATATGTTTCATTGTTGCTACCCTGCATCCTGCCTGGTTCATCTCCTCCCCACAACCCCTCAGCAAGGGGTGTCCGGTTGGCTACCATTGGACTTTGAGTCTCCACTCTGCACTCACCCACATTTTCAATGATATGATTTTTTTGTTCCTTGATGCTTGATAGCTGATCCCTTCAACAGCTCGTGGTCACACAGGCTGGTGTTTCTTTCATGAGGGCTTTGTTGCTTGAGCTATCTGGCCACTTGTTTATCTTCGAGCCTTTAAGACCCCAGACGCTATATCTTTTGATAGCTGTGCACAATCAGCTTTCTTCACCATATTTGCTTATGCACATACTTGTCTTCATGGATCGTATCAGGGAGGGAGCACACATTGATATGGTTTTTAGCTCTGATGTCTGGTAACTGGTCCCTTCTGCACCTTGGGGTCAGACAGGCTCATTTGCTTTTTCCATGTGCGCTTTGATGCTTCTCAGCTAGATGACCACTTGTTTATCTTCAAGCCTTTAAGACCCCAGATGCTATATCTTTTGATAGCCGGGCACCATTAGCTTTCTTCACAGAAAATACATTCTTAAAGAGTCATCTGAAATTTGCCTGTGAGGATCTTTTTTCTTTCTTTCAATAGTTGTCTTGTAATGCTTTTAAACACCTAGAATTCCCTTATAATCACACCTTAACAGCTAAAATTGAATACTGCCACACAATCTTTAGTGTCTGTTTGTATTTTTTATTATCATTGCAATAGATTAAAATAGTTTAACTGTAGCAAACTACTTAGAAAAAGGAAAATAAATGTAATTTATAAATGTGTCCATATCATGTAAAGCATCAATGTACATTTAGTGAACCAGACTATGCAACAGGACAAATCATGAAAATTAACTTGGGTACTGAATGTATAGTACGTATGTTAGCCCCATAAAAACCTGCTACCAAGTAGGGATTCAGAATATAAAGTCATAAAACAGAGTAGTAATGCTGCAGTGTCACTGTTCTCACAGGGCACACCATGCGAATCTCCCAGGGATCTTTTCCCGATAGAAACCCTAGGGGATGCACTCAGGAGGGCAAAGGAAGACAGGAAGCAATCCATTTCATGAAAATATGACTACTTGAGTTTAGTAGCTTCAAGTTTTGTTGGTAATTAGCAAATTTACATCTTTTTATAGTTGTACAATACACAAATCATCAGAATTCATTTTATATTTGGACATATTTGTTACACTGTGCTAAAAATGTTATATAAAAACTGAGCATCCACAAATATTTATCTTTGGTCAGAAAGTTCCTCTTACTTGCCTATCTATGGGTTTCATCTACGGAGTTTAAAAAGACAAAAGGCCTGGATTACCCCACAATGCAGCTGTTCGCAACCTTTTATAATACAGTTCCTCATGTGGGGGTGTCCCCCCAGTCATAACATGATTTTTGTTGCTACTTCATCACTGTCATTTTGTTACTGCTATGAATCAGGCAACCCCTGTGAAGGGTCGTTTGACCACCCCCCAAAGGGGTCGCGACCCACAGGTTGAGAATCACTGCTCTAACGTGTTTTAGATGGGGACTAGACAATTCAATATTTTTTTAATTTTCACAAATGAATCTAATTGTGTAAGAATCATGAACTATTAAATTATATGATTTGTGAATTATATGTCAATACTACACACATGGATATATTTGTACAAAGGTACTTATATAGAAATAGCCTTGACAAAACCTGATATGCACATGAATGTACTAGCATGTAGCAAGTCATACCTGGTTCAACTGGCATAGAGCTACATAAGCGCTCATGAAGTATTTTTGTTTCTAATACTTAGTACTTGATTGGAAATGTAGTAATAATTACTTTTGTTGCTGTGATCGTGAGGGGTACTGGCTATTACTTTCTTTTATTGAGGTGTCTTTACTTGGTGTCAGTATAGTCGATGCTTGATTCATAAACTTAATGTGGAAATGTTAGTAGTCGTCTTTAGTGAAGTCATCTGTAGCAGGACTTTGTTATTGTTAGTCTTTATTTCTTATCACCTATTCACATTTTCTACCTCAGACTGCTTAGCATTTCTAGATTTTTGTCTAGCTTTTCAAATTTCACTTTATTGATATAGAGTTCTTCACAGTATTATTAGCACCAGTTGGTTTTGTTGTAACGTCATCCATCTCATTTCAGATTCATCTTATTCGCATTATTAAAAATGCCAATCCTTGTCATTTTATCAATGTTTTTAAACAACCAACTTCTTGTCCTACTGATTTTTTCTACCACCTTTCTGTTTTGTTTATTCATTTCCTTCTGTTCTAAACTTTTTATTTCCCTTCTTCTGGTGACTAAAGGCTTATTCTGTGTTCTTCTTTAGTGGCGCAAATAGATTAGGGCGCTGACGTTAGTTCTTTCTGCTGCTTCTTTTTTTTTAATGTGTACAGTTATTCCTATACATTGACTTCTTTTGCTGTGTTCCAAAGGTTGGTATGCTTTTACTCATTTGATTCAAGATGGTTTCCTTTTTTCTTTATTACCCAGTTTTAAAGCAGGATGTTATTCAGCTTCCATACATTTGATCTTTCTCCCTGTTAATGATTTGGCCACACCATACCAGAAAGTTCTGATGTCACAGTGGGCTCAGCACGAAGCTGCTAACCCGCATGGCAGTGGCTCCAACTAACAAACTGATCTGCAGGGCAAAGAGGAAGCAGGGCACCTCTGTCCTACGGGGAGAGACGAGGATTCAACGGCAAGTCGTTTGTTAGGCTTTACTGATTTCTAATTTTGTAGCACTGTGATTTGAAAGGATGTGCTGTATTACTTCAATGCTTTTATAGTTCATTGAGACCTAACATATGGTCGATTCTAGAGAATGGTATTGTTGTACGTGTTTTATACATAAATGTGGTGCTTTACACATTTGTGGAAAAATAGAATGAAAAGACAAGGAAATTGTTCCACTATCTTTTGGGGGCTCCTCATGTAGCTGAGAGAGCACTCTGGTTGTATTGTTTCGTTCTTCTGTGTTTTTGCTGATTGTCTTTCTAGTTGTTCTGTCCGTCACTGAAGGTAGCGGGTCAAGTCTACTATTACTAAAAAGTGGCACAGTGGAATAAGCTTTGAGCGGCTAACAACAAAGTCAGCACTTCAAACTGCACAGTCTTGGGGGAAAGATGAGATCATCTGCTCCAATAAAGGTTTACAGTCTACACAGGATTAGGATTTAGGTTAAAATGTGTCCTTGCTCACTTCCTTGAATATTCATTCCTTTCCCCTTGTTCATGTTCTGCTGCTCACCTTGCTCCATTCTCGGTTACTCGGTGCTGCCACCTTATTGGTGAGTCTATGAAATTGCTATGTGTGCCTCACCAGAAACGCTGCCTGCATTGCCTCCAATTGGCCACATGATGCCAGGATGGCTGATAAGGCGCCCCTACTTTAATCCTCACAGGTTGCTTCCATTCAGTCTTTTGTTCCAATTTGTTTCCGATCTAATTCTTTATCCTTTCATTGATTCTCAGGGGTCTGCAATTATCACGTCTGTTTCACTTGGTTTCTTGGAACTTTGTTGTAGAGGCATGGTGCGGTGAATCTGGTTAGTCACCATCTCATTTTCTCCCTTCTCTGTTGTATGTTTTAGTGGAAAATATTTGAGTTTTCCTTCTCTGGCAGGTTTCTGCCTTAAACAGGTGCCAACGTCCAGCTTTTTACAGTAGCCTACCAGGTTAACATTTAAAGCTAAAACCAGTTATTTGAAACCACTTCCTATTCTAAAGCATGATCCCAGTTCACTGGCTAAAATCTGGCAAATAAACTGAACTTGTATATCAAATTTGACATAGGATTATAAAGAAAAACAATCGGAAACTATTCTGAAACTCAGTAGCAAAAGACCTTTACAATTAATGATGCTACCATGTATATAGAAGGATCTAAATGCAGGCCAGATGTTTGCCATTTTTAAACAGCATCACGCTGCTTACAAGATTTTGTTACCTTTCCATGGCTTCAAATCTCATGCCAGTTAGTCGTTTGACCCTGTGACTGCCAGGGAACTGTCTTCTCAATTCCTGAAGACAAAACTTTAAAAAAAAAGAAAACTCTGTAAGTAAGATGTGAAGACCATTTATTTATGTGCTAAGTGACTTTCAAGGAATGGACCAAATAGTCTTTAATTACATAAGGTAATTTCATTAGTATCGTATAACATGAAGAAAAATTAATTAGTAACAACTAACGGGTAAAATAATGCGACTATGAAATTATAGTGAAGCTAGCATTCCATTGTCAAAAGCAGATCATGGTTCCAATTGGCAAAATGAGCCGATTATTGAGGCCTGCCAATAACTCCACAAGTACCACACAACTCCAGTGTCACATTCCTACTTAAATGTCCACACCTTCCTATGAACAACTGGAATATCCTCACTTATTTACGCTCTATAAAGTTCAATATCGTATACTACTTTTTATAAACAGATTTACCCTAATTCGCTAGATTCGTCCTATCTCACAAACTTTCTGGGCATCCATTCATTCTAAGCTTACAATATGTCAATATAAAGTAACCTAATCAATCTCTGATGAGCCAAAAGACTGCAAAACTTCTAGATCTCATGTTTATGTCCCATTCCTTCCTTTAAAGTTGCATTGAGATTTTCTCCAAATGGACTGTTCATACCATAACATTGTATTAATAAGAAGTTAAAATTACTTAGGTGCGTCCTTCAATGTTATCTGGTGAACTGGCCTTCCTAACTGTATTATAAGCATCCCTTGGTTAGAAATAAGTTCCTGGGTAGTCAGCTTAAATGTCTAGCACAATAGTATCAGTACTTCGGCTTTTCTCTATTAGACTCATAGATAAGCAAACAACTTGTCAGTATACATATGTGGTGTGTGGTCAGAAAATAAACACCACAAATCTATGGAGTACCAGTTTCTTTTGGACAGATATCCACAATTTGTCTTTGAACTCAAAAGGAAATGATCAAGTATCTGAGTACTTGTTTTGTTCTCAATAATATACACAAATCGTGAGAGGGTAGGAAATACTAAGAAAATTAACAATTATACAAATGATCTATTCTTTTGGATGAGTAAAAAGTAATTATCACTAGTGATGAAATAATTTTTTAATCATTTTATTACGGGCTCATACAACTCTTATCAGTCCATACAGACATGAATTGTGTAAAGCACATTTGTATATTCATTGCCTTTATCATTCTCAAAACATTTGCTCTCCACTTAATCTCCTGGCATCAGCTCCTCATTTCCCCCCTCACTTCCTGTTCCCCCTCCCTCATGAACCCTTGATAATTTATAAATTATTATTATGTCATATCTTACACTGCCTGACGTCTCTTTTCACCCTTTCTGTTGTCCGTTCCCCAGGGAAGAGGTTATATGTAGATCCTTGTAATCTGTTCCCCCTTTCCAACCCACCCTCCCTTCACCCTTCTGGTATCAGCACTCTCACTACTGGTCCTGAAGGGATCACCTGTCCTGGATTTCCTGTGTTTTCAGTTCCTATTTGTACCAGTGTATATCCTCTGATCTAGCCAGATTTATAAGGTAGAATTGGGATCATGATAGTGGGTGGAGAGGAAGCATTTAGAAACTAGAGGAAAGTTGTATGTTTCATCACTGCTACACTGCACCCTGACTGTCTCGTCTCCTCCCCACGACCCTTCTATAAGGGAATGTCCAATTGCCTATGGATGGGCTTTGGGTCTCCACTCCGCACTCCCCTCATTCACAGTGATTTGATTTTTTGTTCTTTGATGCCTGATACCCGATCCCTTCGACACTTGGTGATCACCCAGGCTGGTGTGCTTCTTCCAAGTGGGCGTTGTAGCTTCTGAGCTAGATGGCCACTTGTTTACCTTCAAGCCTTTAAGACCCTAGATGCTATATCTTTTGATAGCCGGGCACCATCAGCTTTCTTCACTACATTTGCTTATGCACCCCTTTGTCTTCAGCAATTGTGTTGGGAAGGTGAGCATCATGAAATGCCAGTTTAATAGAACAAAGGGTTCTTGCATTGAGGGAGTACTTGAGTGGAGACCAAACATCCGTCTGCTACCTTAATACTAAACCTATACATATACACACACAGAAGTATTTCCCAATCCTCATATATAAATATATTTACATATGTACATGCCTTTATTTAGACTCTATATATATGCCTTTTGCCTCCTAGCTCTTTCCTCTAGCTCTTTCTTTTACTTTCCTCTTGTCCCACTATCATGTTCAACCTTCATTTGGGTTTCAGTAATTCCTCTCGGTTACATTACCTTTGGTCATGCCCTACCAGTCTCCTACACCCTCTTCTCCACTGATTTGGAAGTGATGAAATTATTAACCAGTAACTTAAGTTTTAATGATTTGGAAATATAGTTTCAAAGTCTAATAGTGTAGAAATTCTGAATCATAGAAAAGCATGGTCCTATCAAAATTAAGTTACTGCATAATTTTCTCCTGCTTTCCTCACCAATATTAATGTCAAATGTGATTCTCTGCTTTATCAAAGAGCATCTAGCTATTTCAAGTAATATGAAGCATTTTCCCCTCAAAAGATAAAACTGTCACTCCCGTGGATATTCAAAGTACACTATCTTAAAAGTTCTGAATCCAATTCAAAACAGTTTGGATAATACCGTAGGACTAGCACATCCAGGAATTATGTGAACAGCTAATACAAGGAGATTATACTTTGAAAGGAACAATTAATTCAGAAACATAGGGGGGATATTTAAAATTCAAAGAAAGAAATCTTTTATCTTTCAAATGTGTTTTCCAGGAACTTTCTGAAGCTTCCTCAAATATATTATCCTGGTATCTCCCATTCTTGCTTTAGTTTACTTCCTGCAGGTATGAACTAGAAGCCAATATTAAATAGTACTTAAAAATTCTGGCTTATAAGATTTTAAAAAAATAGGTATAATGGTAGTATAAAATGTAAATCAGATTAAAAATAATTGAGGAGATTAAAGAAATCATGCCTGTAAAGCAAATAGCATAATGCCTAGTAAATGAGAGTTCAAATAACTAATGTTTAATTTTATAATACTAATATTTTAAGTAATCTTCTAGAAAAGTCAGGATTTGCTAATCCTTTAATACATACATCAGAATATTTCAAGATAGTACATTATAGTGTGAGTCATTCAAAAATCTTTAAATTACCGCATGTACATGTATAAGCCAAGTTTTTCAGCACAAAAAATGTGCTGAAAAACTGGGGTTCGGCTTCTACACGGGTCATTGGTACCCCAGCGAGGTGTAACATCTCGCTGGGTTCCCCCCCCCCCCACAAGGTAACAGAACAAGTGCCCATTATCTCGCGGGTGATTGCCTTTTCTCCGCTGTTCATTCAAAGCTGTTCATTCAAAGCCCCGCTGACACTGCAGGGCTTTGAATGTTTGTTTACTCACATCTAACCAATCAGCTGTCCTGTGACAGGTATCTTTGAATAAACCTTTTAAAGAGCTTGAGCGAAGAATGTGGCATGAATGGATGTCATCTGGTCAAGCCCGACTAACAAAAGGTAGAAATCTCATGAAGCATGACATAGAGTTAATAGGAAAGTGGGTTCGAGATGCATGGGAAGACATTCCAGAAGACATGGTGCAACGTGCCTTCCAGAAATGTAGTATTAGTAATGCTATGGGTGGTAGTGAAGACTGCACTTTGTATGAAAATGACAGCAGTGGTGGTGATGATGGCGATTTCAGTGAGGCCCTCACACCAGCTGAAGCTCTGCATTGGGATACGGATGATGCTGAGGAATCCCGTTTTGAAGGATTTTAACTCTTTACATTTTAGCTTGGTTGCTGATTGAGCTCAGGGAATAGTACTCTTAAGGTATCATTGTTGATACCTTATTGTTTTTGTTGAACCTATTTTCCACTTACTGTGCTGGTTTATTAATGTTAAATGACTTGCTGTCCTTTTATTTGTTTTTATTTAAAATAAATATTTAAATACATTACCCCACTGATGTCTCAATTTTTAGTAATTTTATTTTCACTTGTTTTGATTATTGAAACTCACCAATAGCTTCTGCATTTTCCAGCCCAGGCTTATACTTGAGTAATTCCGTTTTTCTGGTTTCCCAGATAATAATTAGGTACCTTGGCTTATATTCAAGTCGGCTTATATTTGAGTATATAGGGTATATGTCATCTTTTAAACTCTGTATTAATATGAAATCACTTATAACTTTCAGGTTTAAATGATTAACTTTCAGTAATTAATTTAACCTCTTCAGTAAATCTATAATATTAAATACCCTTTTTCAGGATTATTTTAAAGTTACAGAAAGAGCTAAAAGTAAATTAAAAACAAAATAAACACAAACTGACTGCCACTGAGTTGATTAACAGCTCAGAGCAACCATGTAGTAAGTACAGAGTAGAGCTGCTCATGTGGATTTCTGAGAATGAAATCTTTATGGGAATAGAAAGCTTCATCTCTCTCCCACGGAGCAGCTGGTAGTTTGAACTGTTGATCTTGCAGTTAGTATAGCCCATCTCAAAATCCATTATGCAGCTATTGCTCCATAGGAGAAATCCATGTGTCCCAATGTCCCCAGTTGGTACTAGTTACTCTTGCAACGTTCAACATTAGTACAGAAAAACGTTCACCATAATCCACAAACTAGTTGTTGGTTCCCAAACTTGTTAGGCCCACCACCACCTTGTCCGAAAAAAATACTCAGCACCCACTAACAACTCAAGACTTTTATAGTATCGCCCACAACTCAGGATTAAGGCAGGTATCTGGTTTTACAGCCCCCAAGAATTGTCCCAGCAGTCCTTGGGCGGTGCTATCACTTTGGGAAACACCGTACTAAATCTTAACTATTTATAGTATATGCACTATAATATAGCAGATGTAATTATATTTGTGTGTAATTCATAAAATAGGAGAGAAAATAGAATTAGTTTAAATACCTACCAATGCCAAGTCATCCCGACCGTAGTCTAGGGCCGCAATCATCACTTGTTCATATATGATCCAAACTAGACACATAAAGAGGGAAATAAACATTTAAGAAAAAAAAATCCCTAAAACAGAAATATTAGCAAATTGTCCTTATTCACTCATATTGTAGAGAACATTACTTACAATAGCAAACTAGATTACTAAATTATTTCTAGAATTAAGAAAATATAACATCCTGATTGCTCGGTGGGCAAACACTAGACTGCCAACCATTTCCCAGGAGACAGATGCAGCAAACTACTCTCAGCAAGGTTTAAAAAGCCCGTACAAACTACAAAAAGGCAGTTCTACTCTGTCCGACAGGGTCACTATGAATTGAAAATATACTAAGTGGTAATAAGTTTGGTTGTTGGTTTTACATGCATTCAACTTTTAAAATATTTTAATACATTATGAAGTAAAACTTCAAAATGATTTGACAGCTTTGTTCTTCTTAAAAGAATCTTCATTACATTTTGGCCAGCCATACCTGTGGTCCTACAACCATTAGATAAAAACCTAGACTTGATAGCTTTATTACTGCCAGCAATTATAAATCCTTCACAAAATATAGTACCATTAAATTCTCCGAGAGAGGAAGTGATCTGAATATTGGAAAATCTTAATAAGCATACAACCTTACCTTAGAAATTAACTTAAAGGGAATGGATACCATGATGAATGGAGAAAATACTAGAATTGCCATGGATTTCATTTAACTGGGATCCACAATCTCAACAGTCATGGAAGGTGCACTCAGGAAACCAAAAGGCATTGTTGCGAAACTGCTTCAAAGGCCTCTTTAGCGTAAAAAGGAGCAAATATGTGCCTTAAGAACTAAGGTGTGAGCCCCTAATAAAATGTAAAAAAAAAGAATGTACAGATGTGCTTTACACAATTGATGTATGTATGGATTGTAATAAGAGTTGTGTGAGTCCCTAATAAAATGTTTTAAAAAACAAAACAAAACACACACAAAAAAAGAACTAAGGTGTGCCTGAACCAAGCCATGGTATTTTCCATCACTTCATAGCTTATGGAAGCTGAGCAATAAGCATTTGAATTATGATGCTGGCAGCGAATAGTTAAAGTCCCCATAGATTGCCAGAACAAATACCATATGTACTCGAGTACAGGCCGACCTGAAATATCAGCCGAGGAACCTCATGTTACCATAAAAACTGCATTAAACATGTGCTGAAAAGCTCAGCTTATCCACCAGTATACACAGTAATTGGAAGAAGTAAAACCAGAATGCTTCCTAGAGGCAAGTTGGGCCAGATTTCATACTATATACCAGGGCCTGGAGAATGACATCATGCTTGGTGAAGCCGAGGGGCAGTAAAATGAAGAGGATCTTCAGTGAGAGAGAAGGACTGACACTGAGGCTACAATAGCAGGAGGAACATGCAGGGTTTAATTCTGGTTTACATAAGGCCACTAGAAGGCAGAACCAACTAGATGGCACCTACCAACAAGCACCATGAGTGAGACAGGTGCTGCTGCTGCTAAATATAACAAAGCAACTAAATAAAGAACTTACTATCATCTCCAAGCTTAGAGGCATATTCATTAATTAACTCTTCTCCAACTTCCACAATTTGTTCACTATTTCGGGAATTTTCTTCTCTCCATTTTCTCATTTTATCTCTCATTTCTGGTAAAACAAAATTAGTGGGTTACATCTCTGACCAATGTCAAACAACTGAAAAGGAAATCAACAACAACTAAATTATGTGTTATCCTAAAACTGCCAAAAATAGAAAGTCAATTTAATTAGCACAACAGAACTTTAAAAGACTGAAGTTATATTACAACTGTAATATTCAACTGATATTACAATTATATTTATGTTCTTTAAATCATTTTATTGGGGACTCTTACAGCTCTTATAACATGTCACATATCAATTGTATCAAGTATATTTGTATATATGTTGCCATCATTTTCGAAACATTTACTTCCTATTTGAGCCCTTGGTATCAGTTTCTTTTTTTCCCCTTCCTCCTCCCCTCCCCAAACTCATGACAACCTTGGTAACTTATATATTTTGTTTTCCTATCTTATACCAACCATTGTCTCCCTTCACCCATGTTTCTGTTGTTCAGTCCACCTCCTGGGGGTTATGCATCGATTCCCCCTGCCTCCTCTCCTTCTCCCACTATCCCACTACCTCCCTAGTATCACTACTCCCATTTCTGTCTCTGAGGGGTTTATCTTATCTGGGTTCCATGTATTGTGAGCTCTTATCTGTACCAGTGTACATGCTCCATTCTAGCCAAAACTGTAAGGCAGGACTGCGGTAATAATAGTGGGGGGGTGAGGAAGTCCTAAAGAAAGAGGGAAATTGTGTGTTTCATCGGTGCTATACTGCACCCTGGTTGACCCTTTCTTGTGACCCTTCTGTGAGGATGCCCTATTGTCTACAGATAGACTTTGAGTCTCTGCTCCGACCCCTTCGTTCTGGTGCCTGTTATCTGATTCCGTCGGCACCTCATGATCACACAGGCTGGTTTGCTTCTTCCATATAGGCTGTTGCTTCTCTGCTAGCTGGCCACTTGTTTAACTTCAAGTCTTTAAGACCCTAGATGCTATATCTTTTGATAGGCAGGTACCATCAGCTTTCTTCATCACATTTGCTTATGCACCCCTTTTGTCTTTGGCATGTCAGGAGGGTGAGCATCACAGAATGCCAGGTTGTTAGAACAAAGTGTTCTTGCATTAAGGGAGGGCTTGAGCAGAGGCCCAAAGTCCATCCACTACTTCAATATATTGCCATATAAATATATTAAAATTATATTTATAGCATTATATGCTGTCATAGCTAACTTTCCAAGTAACATAATTTTTTCAGTATCAGATAAAAGCTAAGAATTATTTTCCCAGAAAAATAAAATCTCTAAGTATTCAAGTGCTCATGAAATTAACCCACTGAGTAAAAATTATGAAATTGTCATTGGGTATCATATTAGTACAAAAAAAATCCGTCACAAAACACCCTGTCACAATACCAATACAAAGTTAGGAAGAAAACGTGTAATGGCACATCTTTAGCAAGAGAGTTTACAGGAGACAATGAGAAAATGAGTCTTTAGAAAATATGTATATAAAATAAGAAATGCAAAGTAAGGTCGTAAGCACTAGCACGCATCCAGAGTAGAGGAAGGCTGCCCACGTGGATTGAGTCTCGGAGAGTTCTCTCTGTGCATGGACCAGGATGTGAGCAGCTTTGCTAGCAGGCAGCTTCCGCTGGCAAGCAGATTACTATGGATGCAGTCAGGCTAAAATGTAATGCCTTACCTATCATCTGATAACCCTTCAGACTCATTTTCAAGTTGTTCTAATTTCTAAGATTTTCTTTCTTTTTGATTCAGGTTTTCTGTTTTACTTTGTCATTGTTGGTTTTGTTTTCATGTTTTTCTGTATATGAACTTCAGGATAGGTAAGTCTATAGAGGCAGTACCTGGATTAATACTGTCCTGGGGCATTGCAGGGAAGGTAGGGGGAAACAGGGAGCTAACAACGAGTATACGGAGAAAGAAAATGTTCTTAAATTAATTGTAGTAATGAATGCACAACTTTTAAAAATGTGACTGAATTGTATGATCTGTGAATTATGTCAATTTAACTATTTTAAAAAGTAGAGAAAACAGTTCAACATATTACAATAGGGAACGCTAAAAGTCTTCAAACATACCAATGATAAAAGTTAAAAAGTAACTACTCCAGTAAAAGAAAAGTCACACAAGCTTTTGTAGCTGTCACTGCTGTTTGCGTGAGTTAGAAGGCACAGCAAACAAAGACAGGCTTTGTCACTCCTCTGGCGGACAAGCTCGTGTACAGAGTCATCAGAAGCACCACAGATCCATCAACAGAGCTGCTGAACAGATTTAAATCACTGAATTAAGTAGCTGCTAAGCAGGTGAATTAAATAAACAATATTCTAGCCAGGTAGGAAATAAATACAAGTGAATCACAAGCATAGTTTTAAGATTTTTATTTGTATTATACTGAGTCCCTATAATTCAAGGTCTACAGAAAAAGCAAAAATCATTAACACATGAAAGTATCCAGCTATTAAAAAGAATAACAGCTGGGATCTTAAAGTCTTGTCTTTAACAAGCAGCCATGTAAGTGAGACCTTGGCTAAGAAGCACACCAGCCTGTGTGATCGAAGAATTGTAAATCATAAAACCCAAATCAAGAATAGGGGGTGGTATTAGAACTTAAATTCTGAACAACCAGTTTGCTGCTTGTTGTGAATGACAGTGAAAGCCCAAAACCCATTTGTAGGGCCTCCCATGAGGATAAGCCTCTTCTAAATCCCTTCTGACCATAGGCCAGAGACGGGAAAGGCCTTGTTACGTAAGAGGGAGAGTACATCGCAGGGTGGATTACTGCAATCGGAGTTAGGTCAAAACGTGACACTTTTCACTGATCTCCCTCTTGATTCAATATATAATTGCTACAGTTTTAAATATTTTCTGCTGTTTCTATTTAGGCTTTTCTGTTTCATTTTGTAATTTTTACTTGGCTGTTTGTATTTTGTCTTGATTTTGTATGTCTTTCTGTATATGAAACCCAGATTAGGTGAATTTATAGAGACAACAAGGGATATGGCAGGGAGACTGGTGAGAAGTGGGGTGCTAACAGCGAGTACAAGGAAGAAACGTCCTGGAATTGATTGTGGTAATGGTTGTACAACTCTTCCGAATGTGGTTAAACTACTGAAATGTATGATACGTGAATTGTACATCAGGGAAACTGTTAAAAACAAACAACTTACAACCAAAAAAACATGAAAGTGAACTTACAAAGATAGACAATCATTATATATTAGCATGTAGTTATTTCATGAACTGCATCCCAGGAAAACAGCTTGCTTCTGACCCTGCCCAGGAAGTAATTTTAAACAGAGACTTACAGGCTGGAAAGGCGTTCAGCAGGAGAAAAAGAAAATAGGTTATTCTACAAAGACAAATCTCTAGTAATTCAATAGTAAAGAAACTTAGAGTAGAACCAGAAGATAAATGGGTAATAGTCTTTTATTTCATACTAAAGAGTTTGGAGTTTAACTTTGAAAATGCTGAAGAATATTAAACAAGAAAAATAAACATCATCAGTTCTGGGTCTTAAAAAATAATTATGGTAATAGAAAAATGGATAGATGACCAATTAATAGAGAGATAGATAAAATGAACCAACTAACCAACAAACCCAGAAGAAGAAAATTCCCTCAAGAAAGATGTATAGCTTCCTTGTACGCTGTACAGCCTGGTGGAAAGAACATGGACTTAGGATCATCAGATTTGTTTTGAAAACTAACGCTAGCTCTTGAATGACCTCATTCAGACAACTATGTTTAACAAACCTGTGCTTAATTTTCCAAACCTGTAAGCGAAGATAACAGTATGCACAGTTCAGAGACCCCTTAGGAGTAAGTGAAATGTACATCCAGCTCTCAGCAGTCTCTAGAACATGCTGAGAAGCAGGCGTCCAGCCCTCCCTGTCAACAAAACAGCATATATCAATTAAGCATGACAGAGAAAATGAGGGGAGGAAAGAGATATTACCCATAAAGTATTTCATTGTATTTTTTAAAATATACATGGGAGAAGATAGACGGTAGCACAGTGGCTGGTGAATTCAAACCACCCACCTTTCAGTTAACAGCTCAATGCTTACTTAGCCCATTGTGCCACAGGGTTCAAAAGTAGCCTAAGGATCCATATTTAGAAGATAAAACCATTTTGAAATGAAAGAGTGTTGACTAGAAAGGCCTCAGAGGAGGAAGAGAGCTGTGTTTGGGGCGAGGCACATAAAGGTCTTCCTGGGAGGGGGTATAAAGGTCTGGTTGGTAGTACAAGGTAGTGCTAAGATCTATTTCTTATAGATCTTTCCGTCATATTTACAAAAAACGGGGGAGGGAAGAATCCTTTTTAAAAAGGCAGAAAAATCTTTTGTCTTTCACCAAAAAGAACATTGGAAAATTGAAAAACTATTTACATTCAACAACAGGATCTTATCCTTGATAGTCTGACATAGAAGACCAATAACTAAAAATTTTAAAATGCAGAATTTATACTTGCCAGGAATGATCTCAAATCCTTCATTTGTAATTTTGTAATTTGAAAATGAACCCAAACCACCATGGCTGGCTATAAATCCCAAGAAATTAAAGTTAGGGAGCAAAATTATTTAAGGAATACAAATGCTTTTCAACAAGCAGCAGCTTAAAACGATAACAAACAATTCCAACCAAGAGCTCCAAGTTTCATCTTAACAATTAACTCAGTGGTTTCATAGATGACACAGTTATAACTACTCGGGAAGATGGCATGATGGCCTCATCAGAAATTCTCTGGCTATGCAGGTGGTAAGGAGAATCCAACTGGAGACCAGCCACAGGGACTGCCCCAAGGCAAAGGTCAGCTCTCCTGTGACTGCCTTCACCTTGCCTGACACGAGTCATCCCTCTCCCAGCACTCCACTTTGCTGCCGGGTTCAGTCATTTATTTCAATGGCCACACACAACTCAGACAATACTGTTAATTATGGGGTGCTTATGAAGGAAGCTTCTAGACTTGGGGAGTGGGAGACTTAAATGAAATGAACATTTAAATGGAAGAATATTTTATAATGGAACTTTGGCTAGTTTATACATAAACCCACATACACGCAAATTTATATGTGTGTGAATATGTTTCTATTTGCCATCAAGTTCATTCTGATTCATGGCCACTTATGTGTTCAGAATAGAAATGCTTGATACGATTTTCAAAGCAGTGATCTTTCGGAAACACCTCTCAGAGGCACCTCTGCGTGGCGTTGAAGCATCAATCTTTGGGCGAGTAATCAGAATTAAGTACATAACCATTTGTGTCACAAAGCGACTCTATGTAAGAGTAAACTGGAGTTCAAATGGAAAACGTATTTCTTACTGTCGACTGTGACACTACTACTGTTGCAAAGAGGATGCACTTAAGCAGAACTGCTAAGAACAACAGGTTGACACTGTCACAAGCACAGAAAAATACACTCACTGGACTAAAAGGTACAGTTCGTGTCTGAAAATACCACCTTTGCAATGTAAGCAGCATCTCACCTATAAGCACCTTACACTGTGTTGAATTGTCATACTCTGGATACCGCTATAAATATAATGTGAAAATATGTCACGTATTTATCTTTTCAGAAATGCCTTGAGTAATTGAACAGATGGATTCTCAGTAAAAATATAAGCAGCAAAAATACTTCACTGAGAAATGCTTTGCCCTTTGGCACTCTCACACTCACATCAGAAAACCCAGTCATCTTCTGTCTCTGACAAATGTGGTTCCCCTCTCCCAAGTTCACAGGTCTGTTGATGCCGCCTTCAGTTAAAGTCACCGAGACCTCCTTCTGTATCTAAGACCTGTGACTCTTTTTGTGAAATACTGTTGAGACTTACATCTTCCACTCTACTTCCATGGTTATGTCCAAGCCCAGGCTCTCATAAACCTCACGCTGAAATTGGCTTCTTGACTGTTCAGTCTAAACTCAACTTGAAAATTACACCAGATTAATTCCACACTTATTTCATTGGGCAATTAAAAATGCTAAGACCCTCACTGGCCTGCATTACCTTTGAGGCAGTGCTGTCAAATGTCTGGAACCATAGACCTTAGAAGCATTCATTCTCCTTATAAGTATTGAATACCAACTATGTTCCAGGTCCGCTGTGGGAGCTGGGAGTAAAGTGAGAAACAAGATAAAGTCCCAATACACATCTGCTTACATTCCAGTAGTGTAGAAAGATGGTAAAAACAAGCCACATCACTTCAAAGAAGGATAGGTAAAATAACAACATTTAAAAGCAGTGGTCAGGGAAGGAACCTGGGTGGCACAGTGGATTAGGCATTGGGCTATTAGCAAGAGTTGAGCAGTTCAAACCCACCAGTTAGTCTGCTGAAGAAATATGTGGCAGTTTGCTTCCACAAAGATTTACAGCGTCAGAGACTGCATAGAGCATTTCTGCTCTGTCCTATACAAGTTGACATCAACTCGACAGCAGTGGGCTTCTTCAGAGAAGGCTCCTCTGAGGGGGTAAGGTTTTTAAGCTAAGATATAAACAGCAAATGTACATTCCTGAGGCAGAAACTAGCTTGTCATTTTTAGAAATAGAACAGCAGCCTGGATGGATGAATTTAGCTATTAACTGAGTGGGAAAGCAGATTAAGAGCAGTTCAAAGCATGGCACTGATCTTGGCTGTGATCTTGGCTGTTCCCATCTGTTAAATGGGGATAAAAGTTATCTCCTAAGATAGCTATGAGGATTACATGAGCTAATATGTAGAAGATAGATATGATGCCATCTTCATCATCATCACCATTACAACAGATAACCCACCACTTAGGAAACATGCAAGAGGGCTTCAAAAATTTCACGATAAAATTCCAGAATCTTTTACTCCCCTTTACCCGCTGTTTAAGCCCCACTCATATGTTTACAGTTTGTGTGACAATTGCTAACAATTTATTATTCATTCAAAAATTATTGAGTTCCTCCAACATGCCAGGTAATAGTGACCTCCGAGGGTGGCAGAGTCTGCTCTCAGTTACTAACGTAAAGGTTGTTAATTCAAACTCACCCCATGTGTCCAGGGAAGACAGGCTAGGATTTGCTCCCCCAAAAATGATTGGAGCCTACAGTTCCACACTGTACACATGGAGTTGCTACAGTGCCAACAGACTCAAAAGCATTGAGTTTGGGTTTTTTGTTGTTGTTCAATTTTGTTTTAATGTTTTCCGTGTTAGAATAGTAAACACAGACACACCTTGTATAGTGGAGACAACCTTGCATCAAGCAAGTCTATCTGCACCACTTTTCCAACATCCTGTGCTCACTTTGTCTGGTGTTGTAGTTTGGTAACTTTCACAGTGTTTCAAACTTGATCATAATGCTACTGCACACTTAATAAACTATCCTCAAACTCACTGCCATTGAGTAATTCTGACTAAAGGTGAATTATGGGGCAAGTAGAATAGCCCCTGTGGGTTTCCAAGGCTGTAACTCTTCACAACAGAAAGCCTTACCTTTTCCCCAAAACACAGCCCAATGCATAACCACTATGCCACCAGGGCTCCCTAATAAACTACAGTATAAACAGAACTACTATGTGCACTGTGAAACCAAAAGATGTGACTCACTCTATTGCGATATTCACTCTGTTGCAGTGGTCTGAAACCAAACCTGCAGTATCTCCAAGGTGTGCCTGTATAGACCTGGCTCCTCCCTATTTCCAAGTAGAGACAAACATTTTTAAATCATACACACTTGGGCAAATGATTTAATTGTATGAAAACATATAATTTAGGACTCAGCATAGACATTTTTGGTTTGCTTTTATTGTTGTAGCTGTTTGAATTACACCCCCCCACCCCATCCCCAATAAAAGGGCTAGGTAAGCAGAGTTGATATCTTAAGTATATAACCTTTATGGGAAACTAAAATATAAAAAAAGATAATGAAGCAAGAAGAGGGAGAAAAAAGAAGGCAGGCTCCAAGAAGAAGGAACAGCTTGTGTCCAACTTTCACACCAGGAGGACTAGAGTGCATTCAGGGGACTTGAGGAAAGCCAAGGGGACCAGCTCACAGTGGGTGAGGATGCTGCTGCCTTTACACGCCATCAAGGCAATTCTGATGCACGCTGACTCCATATAAAGCAGAGGAGAGCTGCTCAACAGGTTCCTTGAGCAGACTGCTGGGTCCTTTCTCCCACAACGCCTCTGGGTGGGACACAAACATTTCAAGCATTTAGCCATAGCACCCCCAGGACTCCTTGGAGCAGTGGTTCTCAACCTTCCTAATGCAGTGACCATTTCAAACATTTCCTCATGTTGTGGTGACCCCCCCCACCATAAAATTAATTTCACTGCTACTTCATTACTATAATTTTGCTACTGTTATGAATCAGGCGACCCCTCTGAAAGGATCATTGGGGTAGCAACCCACAGGTTGGGAACCCCTGACTTAGAGAGAATACTGAAAGAAAAAAAAAATCAGACCACTCCCACTGCCACGCAGCCAATTCCAATTTGTAGTGCCTTCTATTCAGAGGTTCTGGGCTGCAAATCAAATCGTTACTGGAGCGATTTCTTCTTCTGCAGAGTGGCAGAGGAGTTAGAACCTCCAAACTTGCAGTTATAAGTCCAATGTTTACCCAAAAGTGCCAGAAAACAGCTGAAGAAAAAAAACTGATGCTGTAGGTGAAGGAGCCAAATCACAGGAGAGCAAAGTCCCATTAAACAATACAAATGAATTCTTTAACAGATTACAAAGCACTTTTTATTTTTCTGTTTTCTCAGCCAACTTGTACAGTAGTTATTATTTCAGATCTAATTCTTTCCCTCCTCTTTAGAATGTCTTCAGGGTAAGATCCAAATAGTCAAACCACATTGTCTGCTGCCTTCTACTTTCTCAAGAGTTTACACAAGCTACTGTTCTCTCGGAAACCCATACTGAACACATGCTCTCATCAAAGCACTTTCTAAAAAGTCATGAACCAAATGAAGCATTTAAAAGACCTTAAAAATAACAGTCATATCAATTACCCAGCGTAAAAAGTGAGAGAGAGAGCGCCTGATACTTACCACCTTTTAAAAAGTATGTATTTATTTACAGATCTGCCTCCTTCATCCAACTATAAACTCCTGGGAGGTAGGGAGTGTGTTCCAGTCACTTAGTAGCCCCCACACCACCCACCCACCCACCACACACAACAGGTGGAAACACTGAGGTTTACAGTGTGTGAGAGGGGAGAAAGCTAACAAATCGTCGCACTCAGGTCACGTATAAACTAACTTGACTTTTCTTTCGCTATTCACAACCAAAGTTTCAGCCTCTAAGATATGAAGTCACAGTCTAAAAATCCCAAGTAGGCATTCATGGAACAAACGAGTCATAGGTGTCCAATACAGCGGAATTCACATGAAAGCACACGCGTTTTTGAGAAGGGAAAATCTGTTAATAACTGGCCCAAGGTGTGGCTGCGTCCAGATTTAAACACGTCAAGCACCCCACAGCTAACGAGTTCCGTTCCCCTTCAGAGACTGAGAGCAGTGGTGTTGCGGTGCCGATGCATGTTGAGGAGACTGGATCAGCAACCCCGTTCTGGTGAGAACGACGCAGATTTCTTCAGGGATCTTCTACTCCTTTGGGGCCCTGACCTGTAACCCCTACCAGCACTCAGCAGCAGGCCCGGCAGGCCGTACGCTGGCCTGAGGAGAAGCTTCAGCAGCCACCAGTCCTCCCCCTCGGCGCCACTCTGCAACCTCAGCAGGGGGTCGCCCGCCCCTGCTTCCGGGGCTGGTGGGCCGGCCAGCTACGCAGGAGCCCCCCAGGCTGGAAACGCAGCGGAACCCCCCCGAGGCCCGGCCACGCCAGGGCGGCCTGCCTTAGGTTTCACTCCGCCCGCGCGTCCAGCGAGACCCCCGGGTGACGAGAGGAGAAAAAGCCCTCCTGAGCGCGTGAGGCACCTCCGAACTGCCCCCCGAAGCTTCGCATCTTTCTGCACCCGGCCCGCCGCCACTCACCTTCCCAAGTGACATCGTAAAGCTCCGAGACCTTCGCCATCTTCGCAGAACCCGGAGGCAGCCGGTGAGAGGGCGGAGAGATGCGGTCACATGACCAGCCACTGGGCGGGTCGAATTGCGATTTCCGTTTTCATTGGCTGAGAGCGCGGAGAGGGCGGGATCTGCCACGCACGTGTACGCGGCTCTGGGCGGGGCTTGGAGGGCAAGGGGCGGGGCCGGGTCTGGGGGGCGGTGCGCTGGGCGCCGGGAGTTGGAGAATGCCGGGAGCTCCGCGGGCTAAAGCCAGTTTTGGGTCCTGTGTCGTATTGTTTTGGGGGTTTGTTTGTTTGTGTTTTTCACCATAGATTTAAACCGACACTGAACCTTTAGCATCTTCCACTGACGAGTTCTCATTGACCTTTACTAGGTGACTCCGGTCTCTGCACGCTCCCCTGTCATGGCCTGCTGCAGCATTCTGCCTGGAAGCCCCATTAGCTACCCTAAGTGACTTAACAGCCGTCACTTCTTTTCTTGCTCCACTCAAGTGGTCAACTCCCAGGTTTCCATCAGATCTCCTTGAGGCGCTGTGCGAGATGCGACCTGTGCGCTTTATGTCCGCGTGTCTAAGGACTCTGCCTGCACTCGTGCTGTTCTGCAGCCTGCCACTCGCCTTTGCGCTCCTCATGGACTTCACAGTGTGGTTGGTAGGGCCTCCCACTCTAGATGTGAAACTTTCAAAGAAGAGGCTCAGCGTAAGGAACCTTCAACGCCCTACACTTGGCGTTTTTACCCTTTCCCACCGAACACAGTGCTCTTAAGATGTTTGGGTCCTTGTTTCCCACGACTAGGGAGAAATGCCTGGATTTAAAAGCTAGAATCCCTGAGAATTTGAAAGTATTCTGCATTCCCCCTTGTTGGATTAGGATGCTTCTATAGAATCTTTAGTAACGGTAGCTAGGTGTCATCTAATTTTAATCTTTTGAGAGAAGTGGATCATGGAGGTAGTTAGCCACAAGTCCATTTCCTCCTATGGCATGCCACGGATGTCATTGGTATCTTAGCACTTGGCATCTAGCAGAAAGGTCTCAAGAAGTTCCCATCTCCAATAAAGATTAGCTTAGGAAATCCTATGGTGAAGTTCCTCTCTCCCCTATAGGATCTCTAGAAGTTAGAATTGACTCAGTGGCACACAACAGAACTATCTCTGAAGGGCGTGGATTTCTCTTATGCATGGTCTTTCTGTCCGGAGTTTATAATTCTGACAAATGACAAGGGCACAATCTTAGAGAGATTGGACAGTGTGCCGTGCAAATAGGGTACATAAAACCACTCCATAAGATTAATTGACTCTGAGGTAATTGTTCAGTGACTGTGCCAATTGAGTGGTTGTAGTGGTCTACTGAGGGGATTGCTTAGTTCATGGTTTGGCTGGGAGCGCCATGCTTTTAAATGGAATATAAATGCCAACCCCACAGAGGTTGAAAGGTACCCCATTATCTTCAAGAAGAGGGACCTAGAGTGTAGAGCATCTCTTGGACCTGCTGATAACTTTGTAGACGTAGGACAGAGAGAGCTGCAACACGGAAGATGGTGCAAGATTATAAGAAATGGTGGCAACCAGAGCAGAGCACTGTGGCAGAGACATGGCATGTGCTTCAAGAGTCCTAGGACTGGCTGACAGTTACAGTGGTGTTTCCTGCCAACAGAGCAACAGAGAGCTTGTGCCTTTTGGTAGGAAGCCTGCTGACTGAGTAAGGTGTCTCCAGATACCTGTCATGGGGGTCAAAGATTTATAGCACTTTAATGAGTAGGGTTAAAGTCTAGAAAGTGACCACAGGCTTGCACAGCTAAGAGAAAGGCCCCTGGCTGGCACACTGTGTGTAGGGCCTGTTGGAAGGTGCAGCAAAGACAAGGACTTGGAGAAGTGCAAGTAAGAGAAGAGCCAGCCTTCAGGCAAAGTCAAGGAAAAGGCCCTAGGCTGATAGAGCTAAGTATCTTCCTTCAGGCATGACCAAGGAACAGAAAGCCTTCTTTGTTGGATAGCATCTTGATGGACAAAGTATCTCCTGTTGCTTCCAAGCTGACTCTAACTTGTAGCCCATGACTTTTCTAATAAATGACATAATTATGAATATGGTCTGTGGGGTCTATGTGCCAGTGCAAATAGTTATCAAAGTCAGCAAAGATTCAGATAGTGGCATAGGGCAGAGAGATCAGTGTAAGAAGAGGTGAAGAAGTGAAAGAATGGAGGTATTTCTTATGGCTTGTCATTGGAGTCAGCATTGCTCTGATACTCCAAGCCAACAACCCAAACATTTAACAACAGACTTAACCATGTGCCTGGTCATCTATATTTTCTATTCAATTTAAGTCGATTACATTCTATTTTCTGATGCTGCTTGTTGTGACACATTAGTTCATAAAGCGCTCTGGTGGCATGATGAGTTACACTTTGTTAGCAGTTTGAAGTTACCAGCTGCTCTGCAGGAGAAAGATGAGGCAGTATACTTCTATGATGATGTATACTGTTGGAAACCAAAAGGGGTAGTTTCACCCTATCCTGGAGGGTCATTATCAGTTTAAATAGATGCCATGGCAGGGCATTGTTGTTTGGCCTTTTTGTTAATAGACAGTGTACATTGTTTCCTAATCTGAGGCCCTGAAATGAAGAGATTTGCCCAAATTCTCCCTATTAGTAGTTAACAAAGATGAGTGCTTCATATGGAGAAGATAGGTTGTTTAGATTATACAAAAAAGGTGAAATATCTATGAGAACACTATACCTAAAAAATGTTATTACCAATAGTACTCTTTGAAACATGGAGTGTGATTTTTAAATAGATTCTTAGACATTATTAATATTAGACTTTTAAAATGTCTAATAAAATATAATAAGTGTCTAATAAAGTGTTCCTCAGGCACACTTGGGAAAAAATGGTCCGCCATTATCAAAATTTTTCATTTTAACATTTTATAGCATAAAGTAAAAAAGAAATATCTTCCATGGATGAAAGTATAGCTCTAAAAACATATACAGCCATACAACAACCTTCCATAAACTCACCTTTACAAAACATTCTCAGTTTTGTTGTCACCCCCTCACGCCTTGGAAAAAGAAGATTTCTCAATCATGTTAAAAATAATAAATCTAGTTTCTCTGACCACTGGCCAACATTAGTGATAAACATCAAGAAAATACTCAAGCAGCCAAATATATTTATATAATATTTTAAAAATTTAATGTCCCCAAACTGCATTTTTTGCTTTGCTATTCACATGCATCTGTGCAAGAGCCAAACACTAGACATTAGAAATATATTAATGAATATTATAAGTTAGATATTATGGGAAACGTTAATCTAATTTAATGCTCTCGACAGCACAATGGAAGAGACACATGGATAATCAAGTCCATAAGTCCGGTATTAGCCCATATGCCAATACTAATCTATAAATTCCTCTTTGGACTCACAAAACACATGCAATGATGCTGAATACAGAATCATCACAGGCCAGTGGGTGAGCAGTCTTGTGGATCCAGCGGCATTGTAAGCATTTCAGTGCTGGCAGGGGTCTCCACATGGCTTCTCTAGCTCCAGAGGTCTGGCTCCATCGGCCTCTCTCCATGTATCTTCTCCACAGGGTTGTCTCATAGGGAATGAGCAGAGAGAGTGTCTCCAAGAAGGAATACACGAGTTCCCAGAATCCTCAGGAGAAGACCATGCCCACACAGAGGCTGATTGGCTATATCCTGATTGACAGGCTAGATGCCACCGCTTCACTCTTAATCCTCAAATTGACACCAGATTATATAACTACCACAAAGAATGGGAATTTCAGAAAACTTAATTGTGCCCATCCTGAACCTGTACTTAGATCAAGACACAGTTGTACGAACAGAACAAGGGGATACTGCATGGTTTAAATCAGGAAAGGTGTGCATCGGGGGAGTGTGTATCCTCTCACTATACCCATTCACTCTGTATGCTTAGCAAATAATCAGAGAAGGTAGATCATGTGAAGAAAAGTGTGGCATCGTGATTGGAATAAGACTTATTAACAACCTTCAGTATGCAGATGACACAACCTTGCTTGCAGAAATTGAAGAGAACTTGAAGCACTTGCTGATGAAGATCAAGGCCTGCAACCTTCAGTAGGGATTACAACTCAATGTAAAGAAGACCTAAATCTTTACAACTAGAAAAAGAGGAAGGCCTTCAACAAGATGGACTGGCGCAGCAGTTCAACAGTGGGCGCAAGCAACAATGGTGAAGATGGTGCACGACTGGGTGGTGCTTCATTCTGTTGTACACCATGAAACCAACTCAATGGAACCGAACAACAACAAACAGTGTCTGAAAACTAATAAGCCTTTAGCATTTATAAGCACAGATATTAAAGCACTCTACTGCTAACCGACAGATCAGGTGTTAAAACCCACCAGCTATTACATGGGAGAAGGATACAGCAGCCTGTTCCCACAAAGATTTACAGCCTTGGGGGTTCTACGGGACAATCCTACTCTGTTGTGTGGAGTCCCTATGATTTAGAATAACCTGACAACATTATTTAACAAGGCAGAACATATTTAACAGGACAAAACAATGTCTTTTCATTGATTTCACACTATTCAATGTACTCAACAAAGCATTTATTTAGAATCTACTGTTGGCTTTCGGCTTTTTCCAAACTTAATCACACTGATTGAAGTGTCTCATATTACATAGCACACTTTATATATAACTCCTATTTACTATGACAATGAACCATCATAATACATTGTTCTGACTCTAGCACACATATAAAGTTTATGATAGCATTTACATACTGCCATTGTTTCTAATTAATTAACCACAATCATAATCCTTTTGGCATGGTCATTACACATTGGACTGCTAGCCACAAAGTCAGCAGTTCAAAAGCACCAGGTGTTCCATGGGAGAAAGCTAGGACTTTCTAGTCCCATAGAGTTACAATCTCAGAAACTCACAGGGGCAGTTCTGCTGTGAGGTGGCACCAACTCAATGACAGTGGAGGTTTTGAGGGTATTTTAAATCTAAATGATTTAAAATCAAGAAAGATATGTGTTGGTGTTATATCCTCAAATGATACTTGTTCAGTCTATATGGTGAGCAACAATCTGAGAAGATGGCCTATATGAAGAAGAACATGGAATCAGGATTAGAGGAGGGCCCATTAATGACCTGCAATAAGCAGATGATACATTACTTTTGCTTAAAACTAAAGTGACTTAAAGAAGTTACTAATAAACAACAAAGATGGCAGCTTTCACTATGGACTGACTACATCTCAACCTAAAGAAAAGACATATCCTCACATCTGGACCAATAAACAGTATCATGTTAAACAAAGATTGATGTGATCAGGGATCTCATTTTACTTGGGTTCACAGTCAATGTTCATAGACATACCATTCATGAAATCAAACAATATACTGCACTGGGAAGATCTGTTGCACAAGACCTCCTTCAGGGGTTAAACAACAAAAAGTTCTCATTGAGGGCTGAGGTGTGCCGGACTCAAGCCATGGTATTTTCAATCACTTAATAGACAGGTGAAAATTGGACAATATAGTGTTGGAATAAAATATTGAAAGTAACTTGCACTTCCAAAAGAACAAAAAGTCTCTCTTAGAAAAAATGCACCCATAATGTTCCTTAGAAATTAGGATAGGGATGAGCCAGCCAGGGTGCAGTATAGCACCGACAAAGCATACAACATTCCTATAATTATTTATAATGCTCCCCCACCTCTCATCACACCCCCACTCTCATGACCCCAGATATACCTTACAAATCCAGCTCTCAACACACGGAATCCAGGACAGGTAAACCCCCCAGGAACAGTCATGGGATTAGCCATACCATGAGGGTAGGGGGAGAAAGGGGAACCTGGTTACCGGATCAACATAAAACACACACACACACACACCAAAAGGGAAGAATAACAGAAATGTGGATGAAGGGATACATCAGACAGTAAGATATGGAAACAATAATTATTTATCAAGGGTTCGTAGGGGAGGGAAAAAGAAGAGCTGATACCAAGGGTTCAAGTAGAAAGAAAATACTTGAAAATGATGATAGCAACATATGTACAAATGTGCTTGATACAGATGATGTATGGATTGTTACAGGAACTGTACAAGTCCCCAATAAAGTGATTTATATATATATTTTAATCAACTGAACATTTTAAATTACATTTTTGTTAGTTTTGATAGGTGCTGTTGAGTCAGTTCTGACTCCTAGGGACCCCACGCACAACATCACCAGGTCCTGTGCAGTCAGTCCTCCGGTTGTGTAGGAGCCCTTTGTTGCAGCTCCTGTGTTAATCTATCTCAATGAGGCCCTCCCTCTACCAAGCAGGACTGGTCTCTCTTGACAGCACATCCAACGTCCATGAGATGATGTCTCATCATTCTCGCTTTCAAGGAGCATTCCGGCTGTACTTCTTCCAGGACTGATCTGTTTGTTCCTGGTTCTTGTAATATTCTTCACTGGCATCACAATTCAAATCACACTTCATGCTGTGATTTAAAATAGTCGTCCAACCACAAGACCTATTGTTCCTCTTTTAGTTGGCACAGTGGTAGCATTTTAGGTACTTCTAGTTTTTCAAGTTTGCAATCATTTTCAATATGTGATTTTTAAAAAGTATACCAGCCATTCATTTTACATTCAACTATATTATTTTAGAATGCAAATGAGTCTCTTGGAAATGTTTCCAATGAGATCACTGGTTCTTTCACAGGATTCACAAAAATGATGATTACCCTTCTGTGCCCTCGCTGAAACAGTGAGGGCGAAAGTACATCCAGAAAGAATGCACCCAGAATGTCTCCCACATAAGTAATCTATTAAAGCTGCTGCTTTTGGAAATTTATAACCACTTTAAATGTCACTTCTCCAAAGGATTTCAGTTTCCCCCAAAGTGCCTTTTCTGTTCTGATGTACACATACATCTGTACATCTAGAACAGTGTTTGCACAAAAGTTACTTGCACAAATTTTCACTTTGGGCACCAAACATCCAGTACTGCCATCATTATGGGCCAAGTCCTGAGGACTCCTGGAGTCCACCTAGACTCTTTTCCTCAGAAGAATTACAACTGAATTCTTTACTGGAAAAATGTTCAAAAAACTATTTACAATAAGTAAATTGCATTGGGTAAATTCATGCCAAGATACAATGAATATTAACTTGCACGTATGTTACAATAACATATTATTATGTTAGAGACATAAATTTAATTTGTGAATGGGCCCTCTTTTTGATGATTGGGTAGTTTTTGCCTACTCATATGTGACTAAATCATTCATGTAGACTTAGAGTTCTGAGACATCCTTCATCACCAGGTGACAATTACTTTACATCACTGGTCATTGTTTTCTTTCTATGGTCCTGCTGATCACTTTTGTACACAATTGACTTAAAGCCAGTAGCCATGGTATACATTATGTAGGCATCTCATCTTTCTGGTCAAATATCATTTTGATATATACTTAAGAACACAACAACAAACATTAGTGTTGAGTCAATTTTGGCTCACATTGATCCTATGGGACAGACTAGAACTGGCCCAAAAGTGCCCAGTGCTATAATCTTTAGATATCCAGGTGGTCACAACATTCAAACAACTGACTGTTCAATTTCAGCCATGCACTTATGCACACTGTAAATACTGCCATTGGACCTATTTTAATTCATAGGGGCCTCACCAGGCAGAGTAGAAAGGCCTGCGTGGGTCTCCGAGACGAACTCTTGACAGGGGTAGAATCTTCCTCTCTTCCCCACAGAGTGGTGGGGGTTCTAACTGCTGACCGTATAGCTGATTGCCCAACATGTAGCCCACTGCCACCATCAGGGACACCATCAGAACTCACTGTGCATGTGCCAGAGTTTATTTTTTCCGTCTTCTCAATTTATTTAGGGAAAAGATCCATTTCCTAAATATCACTAAGAAGATGTCTGACCTCCTAAATCCATTTCACCAATCGCATCCATTATCACTTCAATCCAGAGGAAACAGGAAAATTTCATTCTTTTAAAAACATAGATGACATTGGGTGCATAAGCAAATGTGGCAAAGAAAACTGATGGTGCCCAGCTATCAAAAGGTATACTGTCTGGGGTCTTAACGGCTTGAAGGTAAACAAGCAGACATCTAGCTCAGAAGCAACAAAGCCCACATGGAAGAAGCACACCAGCCTGTGTGATCACAAGGTGTCAAAGGGATCAGGTATCAGATAACATCAGAACAAAAAAATCTTACCATAGTGAATGAGGTTGTGAGTGCAGAGTGGAGACCCAAAGCCCATTTGTTGGCCACTAGAGATCCCCTTGCAGAGTGGTCTAGGGAAGGAGACGACCCAGTCAAGGTGTGATGTAGCAACGATGAAACATACAACGTTCCTCTAGTTCCTAAATGCTTCCTCCCCACTCCCCATCATGATTTGAATTCTTCCTTGCAAGTCTGGCTAGACCAGAGGATGTACACTGGTGCAGATAAGAACTGGAAACATGTAATCCAGGGTGATGATCCCTCTAGGACCAGTGGTGTGAGTGGCAATACTGGGAGGGTAGAGGGAGAGTGGGTTGGAAAGAGGGAACCGATTATATATGACCTCCTCCCTGAGGGATGGACAACAGGAAAGTGGGTGAAGGGAGACGTCAGCAGGCCAAGATATGACAAAATAATAATTTATAAATTATCAAGGGTTCATGAGGGAGCGAGAAGGGAGGGGAAAAATGAGGACCTGATGCCAGGAACTTAAGTGGAGAGCAAATGTTTGGAGAATGATGTGGGCAATGAATGTACAGATGTGCTTTACACTATTGATGTATGTATGGGTTGTGATAAGAGTTGTATGAGCCCCGAATAAAATGACATTTTTACGTAATATAAAACTATCAGACAAGAAGCAAAATAGGGGTGTTTCAAAAAGTGTTGCTAATTCGATTGCTGGCACCTTCAGCACTGCAATACTTTATTTTCTTTCTCATTATATTTCTCATACACATATTTTGTGCATCTTTGAATAAGGGAATTGAATATATGTCCTGTGTGTGAAAGTGAGTGGAAGTTTGTCACTAGACATAGCTTTACCACGGAATATTAAATTCAACTTCATGGAATTAATTAGCCCAAAGAACTCGTGGATTATGCAAACCTCAGTCTTTGCCACCACCCTGAGACTAGACAAAGTACATGCTGCCCAGGTCTCACTGTCAAGCTCTCTGAAGTGTACTATAGTCGAGGTTCTGAAGTAGCATAGGAGAAATAGAATAGTTCTACTGGTGAGATAGAGACTGATGGAACCGTCAAGACTATGGTTTTTCAACACCCTTGAGGATTGGAACAAAAACTCTCACTCCTGTGACTGGTTTCAGCTGAACCATAAAGAGGTCTGCACATAGAATAATACCACTAGGGAGGCACACTAATTATCCACTGAAAAGCCAAGGGAAAGCATTTGCCCGAAGATGAAATTCAAAAGGCAGGAAGATTAGAAAAGAAGGAGGAGTGGAAAAGAGAAACACACCGAGAAAGAAGAGTAAGTGGTAGTATATTGTGGGCATTGCAATCAATGACATGAAACAAAATGTGTATGAACTGGTGAAGAGAAAACTGATATTCTCTGCAAACCTTCACCTCATTCATAAATAGATAGATAGATAGATAGATAGATAGATAGATAGATAGATAGATAACCACAATCTAATCCTGAGAAAATATCAGACAGACTCTAATTGAGAGCCGTTTTACAACACGGCCAACATTCACAGGGAACTGCAATGGCCTTATGTTCACATGTTACTCTTCTAACCTTTTAGACAAATGGTTCATTTTAATCCCCTAATCACAGACTCATGTCGTATATGTGATAAAATTAAGAATAGACAAGTCTATGTAGGAAAGAATCCTTGAAATAGTTTTGTTGTTTTTATTAGGTGCCCATCGAGTCCATTACAACCAACAGCGACCCTGTGCACAGCAGAACAGAACACTACACGGTCCCGTGCTATCCCTAAAATTATCCCTATGCCTGAGCCCATTGTTGAAGCCATAGTGTGAATTCATCTCACTGCCCCTTGTGTTTTCTTTTTCTTTTTCACTGCCCCTTGTGTTTACAAGCTTGATGGCGTTCTCCAGGGATCGGTGTCTCCTGACAATATGTCCAAAGTAGATAGTGTTATGCATTACAAATTCTACCTGCCACATGTGGGTCTTCTTCACGTCCTCAGCAACAGCTCTCTTACTGGCTTTTAATCCACCTTCTAGCTATGTGTGGTCATTACATAATCTGTGCCAATTTAGGACTGAAGAGTGAAGGGATAGAGTTTAGCCTGTCAATCAGGATGCAACTTGATGACCTCATTTGGAGGTGCTATGGAGATAAATAGTTCATTGGAGGCTGGACACATGCTCACTCCCTGGGAGACATTCCAGCTGATAAGACACATGGAGCTACACTAGGGCCCTGAGCTAGAGGAGCAATATAGAGACCTCTGCCAGCACTTAGATGCTTCAACTGCCACTGGATCTACAAGGCTTTACATCCACTGGTCTGTGATTTTCCTGCATTCAGCATCATTTCATGTGTTTTGTGAGTCTGAGGAGGACTTTATAGATTGGTTTCAGACATATGGGTTAATATCGGACTTAAGGATTTGATCTGGACTGGATTAGGATGTTTTCTCAATATTCAATTGCTCTTGTATATAAAGCTCTTTCTTATACACAAATGAGTGTCTCTACGAATTTGTTTCTCTAGTCTACCCAGACTAACACACAATGTAAATTAAGTAACTGTAGAGTGTTTAGCTTCTCTGAACTTTAGTTTCCTCCCATGTAAAAGGAGCATGTTAAAGTCTGATGCATTCGGACATAGATTACACGATATGAAGCTCCTCCACATTCAAGCATAACAACCCCCTGAATGTCAGTTTTATGCCAGTTACTGAATACCTATTATGTACCAGGCACTGTACAATTTGCTCCACTTGCATTGTTTCAATTCTTTGTCACAACAACCATATTTTAGAGGTGAGGGACCAGTCATGAGAGGTTAAGTAATTTACCCAAACACACTATTATGTTCCTTCACATAGTATGTTCTTAGTAAATTGCAGTGGTTATTTTGGTTTTCTGCAAAGTAGACGCTGAGGCTGAATTCGAAGTATGAAAGGTTTCTTGGATGCTCCTTGGGAAAGAAACCCTGGTGGTGCAGTGGTTGAACTCTGGTTTGCTGGGATCCATCAGCTCTTCTTCGGGAAAGAGATGTGGCAGTGTGCTTCTACAAAGTTTACAGCCTTGGAGACTCTATCGGGCAGTTAGACTCTATCCTGTAGAGTTGCTACAGGAGCCCTGGTGGGGCAGTGGTTGTGCATTGGGCTGCCGTGCACATCATAAGCAGTTTGAAACTGCCAGCAGGTCTGCAGGAGACAGACTGGACTTTCTACTCTGGTAAGCAATGACATCTGGGCAACCCGCAGCAGTGTCACTATGAGTCAGCCTCGACTCAATGGCAGTGAGATTGTAGCATTGCTGAGTCAGGAACCGACCTCACAGGAAACGAGAGCCCATGAGAAAGAAGAGACAGGAAGCAGGATTGGGTAGGAAAAGCTTTTAAATCACCATGCATTTCTGCTGCCCATGAGAGGAGAGTTGGGGAAGAAGCCAGTTTGGGCGTGGAGAGCTTCAGACTAGGATTGAGATCTGACAAAGTCCTGGGCAACCCAACGGGAAGCTGTTAAGCAGATTGCTCAAACAGGAGGCCCATCTTGAACAGAAATGGCCAGGGCTGAGTCCTCTCATGGGCAGGCTCATTGGCTGAGGCGTTCTTCGGGGCACGCTGTAAGCTGAGAGAAGCTGCGTTGGACCCTGAAGCCCTTACTAGCGCCAGACTATCCACTCCCTGTACTCTTTTCAGCTGAATAGCAAGTTCTTTCTTTAGCTCCTTGATGGCCATAATACCTTGTTACTCTTCCATTCTGGTGCCACAGCCGAAACTTTATAAGGGGTAGGACTGCTGATGAGAGATAGGTGTCTGCATTTATCTGAAGTACGAACTAAATTCAGAAGATATTAACTTTTTCACCTATGGAAATTACATTTCAATCCCACCAAATCCCCTTTTCTAATATGTGATAAATAATAATTTAGCAATGGTTGTCTTGACAATGTTGCTTGTTTTTCTATGGGCTGCAAATCAGGAATTATTCATTCTTAGGTTGGATTAGTTGCCACAGATAAAATATCTAAGATTATTTTTTCCCACTCAGAGAGAAAACATATCTAAGTAATTAAAAAAATCTGAAATGTCTCTCCAAAAATATGTCTGAAAACTAGTAACATTTCTCAAATGTTGGAACTCAACATCTCCATGAAGTGCTAGAAAATTCCAAAGCTGTTGTACTTAGAATGTTCTTTGATAATTCATTGGGTAGCTGCCATTCCATCATTAACAGTTTCCTGTCAATAAACTTGAAGCCCTGGTGGTGTAATAGTTACAAGTTGGACTGCTAATCGGGAGATCAGCAGTTTCCAAACCACCAGTCACTCTGTGTGGAAAAGATGAGGCTTTCTACTCCCTTAAAGATTTTCAGTCTCCGAAACCCAGAAGGGCACTTCTACGTTGTTCTATGGGATCGATATGAGTCGGGATCGACCTTGATGGCAGTAAGAATCAACTTGATGACAGTGAGTTTGTTTGTTTTTAGATGTTTTGTGAGTAGACAAAAAATTATCAATACTTTCCTCTAAATAAGTCATTGTTTATGGGTCTAACCTATGAATGCCGCATAAATCCATAGACCTCATTATCCACCTGCTCATCTTCCTTCTATATGCTGGGACTTCCCTGCTTAGCATCTGCTTACGTGCCCAGAATGGCATGAAGAGTGCTCTGGGATGCCATGGGGAAGCCACAATGAACTAAGTTCAAATAGAAGGAGTGCTTCCTAGACTCGTGTAAACAGCAGAAGCACAGAAGGATTAGCTCTCTGAAAGAATGGTAGCAGCAGCAGAGGCATATCATAGCTATGGATCTCAGTACAAAACCTTAAGCATACAAACCAAAAAATATAATTTTATAAACTCAGTTTCTATTTAAGGTACCTTTTTTGCCCCCAAAAGAGGACAAATATTTAATCTCAGTCATTTGGGGGCTTCCTGGGCTTTCTGCTTTTTCTAGATTCCTCTGACTCATGTGTGAAAGTGAAATTCAAAGCACCTAATAGCACTAAGAGCAAAGTCACCCACTGGTTAGAGCCTCAAGATGCATAGTCCCCAAGGACTTTTGTCTACTAGCCCTGGTGACATGTGGGCTATACATTGAGCTGCTAACCACAAGGTCAGCAGTTCCAAACCACCTGCTTTGCTTTGGGAGAAAGATGAGGTTTGCTACTCTGGTGATGAGTTACAGTCTCAGAAACCCAGAGGCAGTACCAATAGGGTCTCCATGAGTCATAATCAACTGGATAGCCATGAGTTGGAGGCATTTTTGCTTTTGTAATTAGTATACCCTGGGTAGTCCCTCCCATATCAAGTAGGGATAACCTGTGAGATACTTAAGGTTTATTGTGCCAACCTGGCTGATAAACACATGTGGGGTTAGTTGAAAAGACGAGAGATAAATGGCCCAGTGAGCCTCGCCTTTCTAGTTCTTAGGGATCTTGCTTTCTGACGGTCGCACCAGGGTGCAGATGCCTCAGCCAGTTCCCTGCTTCAGCTGGCAAGACTCACTTCCTGCAAGACATTCCCAAGGAGAAGCTGCTTGGGCCTACCCCGATGCAGCCCTGGGTGCTGGAGCAACTGTGTGGAGACCCCTGCCAGCGCTGAGATGCATACATTCTCACTGATTCGGCTTTTCTCCTGCATTTGGCATTGTGTGTGTTTTGTGAGGTGGAGGAGGACTTGGTGGATTGGTGTCGGACATATGGGCTAATGTTGGACTTATGGGCTTGGGCAGCACTGGGTGGGTTGGGATGCTTTCTTAATGTGCACTTACAGGAACAGGTAGTCTCCTCATTCTCCCACTGAGGGACTGTTAAATTAAAATTGCTGACCTTGTAGTTAGCAGCCCAATATGCAATCCCCTGTGCCAACCAAGGGTTAGATGCCCTCCCATTCCCGGCATATTCTTCTCTCCCAAAACACCTATCCTTGTTAATGCTGTTGCTTGCTCTTGAGTCTACTCTATGATTCTTGTGATTTATTTGTGTCTGTTATTGGACTTTATGCTCTTTTTGACATCTGTGTGTCAGGTGCACAGCTTCTCCCCAGAGACTCAATTAGTTGTGGAAAGACAGGCACTCCATTAGACCAGCGCTGCTAAATTCTAGAATGTTGTGAATGAGCATAATTTCTAGGGAAAGAAGTAATTGTGAGGGGGGAGACCAAGATAAGATTGCCAACGCCCCCTTTCCTCTCTTCTCTCTCCCAGTGCTGCGGGCAGAGGCTGGAAATCTCTCCTCAGGGTGCAGAGGGTAAGTACTTGTGGGCCCTCTTGGGAACCCACCTTCTCTTGGCCTCTGGGGATTTCCTGCTCTTGGCTTCACAAGCTGGTTCCAGGCTCCTGTTGCGCTATTCCTTCTACGTGTTTTTCCATGCTCCCCTGAAACAACTATCTAAAGTTGTGAATTTCCCACAACCCCTGCCCCCCGCCCTCACTCGGTCGCCACTTGACCTTGAAGGCTTTCCAGAGACAGCGTGTACTCTCTGACACTGTCATACCTGAAACTTTCCTTTCCCTCATAAAAGTCATTTGCATTTACAAAACTGCGTCTGCCGCATGAATCCTTTCAGTGTTGGCGAAGCAAGAACCGAGATAAACCACCCCAGAAACTTAACGTATTATCTGGTGATTTTTTCATCTTTATTTTATACTTTAATAGTATGGTACTACTTTGACCTGAAGAACTGGATACTTTGCTCTCCTTTGCATAGCAAGCAAACCTTCTGTGCGTGTTGGGGCATAAGAGATACAGCCCAACACCTAACCCTCAATGCCAACAGGCTTCCTCCTTCCATCAAGAGATAGAGTCTCAGAAGCTCACTGAGCCCGTTCCACCCTGTCTTATCGTGTCACTCTGAGTCAGCAATGACTCGATGGCAATGACATTGGTTTGGTTTCTGTTCCAACACCAAAGCCAATGCTGAGCTGGACATAGCAAACAATTCTAGATATAAAACCCATGAAGTTACTTTTTTACACTACTTTTATCAGTTTACTAGAAAGATAAACTACTCAAAATGAAACATTCTCTAGATGGGTTACAGAGATCATTCCTAAAGTATGGATCATTTAAGTTGCTTTAAAACTTTCTAAGTTGGGGGTTTCTAGGTTCCAAAAATAAAAAAAAGACTGCCAACGTTTTACTTTGCTAATTGAGGACATTAAAAAATAACAACTATATTTTAGCTATGCTTGATTTCATCTTAAAATCTCTATTTTAACCCCAAAGGAGTTGTAGGGGTTTACTAAAGAACAGTCCCTGAAATGGAAAATTTACTTCTTTAGCAAAACACTAGTGACAACTTCCATTTCGATGTCGTCACGTGGCAGAGAGCTTTGAGCACCACTGATAACTTCTGAATTTCTGTTCAACTTTCAGATAAAGGAAGAAGGGAAATTTGAAATGGCAGTTCAACTATTTTCAAGGTAGCAACATCTAGATTTTATGTTTATTTTATACTGCACCTGCACCCCACCCATCCTTTTATTGAACATTTTCTTTAGACTTTTCATGGGTTCTCTTCTCCATAGGGTCCATTTCTCCCCCACTTGCTGGATTTCTTCTAATGCAGAATGAGAATCCAATGCTCAAATCCACATTAAGAGGTTAGCAATGCCTGTGGGTCATAATAGCTCCCAGGTGTGTGCACATTTTAAAAAATCATTTTATTGGGGGCTCTTACAGCGCTTATAACATTCCATATATCAATTGTATGTAGCATATTTGTACATATGTTGCCATCATCATTTCCAAAACATTAAATTTAGAAATAGACCCTTGCCTATTTTTATTTATTTATTTATATTTTTAAAAGAAAAAAAAACATTCCCCAAATAACCAAAGGTTGTTTCTTTATTCCTATTATCTGTGTCTTCAAGAAAGATATATATATATATATATATATATATATATATATATATATATATATATATATATATATATATATATATTATAAAAACCCTCCGAGAATCTTGGTACATGACACTCAGCTGGGACTCATTATCATCTTCAAGATTTTTTTAACTCTCTTTCCCAGTAAATTTCTGCACAAATTAGAATTCAGAACTGCTGTGAATTTGTTTATTTTAAAAACATTTTTGAGGAAGCATTGCTCCAGCTTGATCTAAGAAGGAAAATAAAATTATAGTTGAAGTATCTAATGACGCAAAACATTTCTGGCCAATTTATTTGGGATATAGTTCTTGTGTCATACATCCAGAAAATTCAATTTGATTGAATTTTACACTAAAGCAGACTAAATATATTATTCGTTTCTCATTTCATAAATAAGGAAAAACATTATAATTCTTGGCTCCAGTGACAAAATAGTGAAGTTCCACTGGAGATGGATCAATAAGTATAGTCTCTTCAATCCAGCGTGATGGTAACAAATGAAAATAAAGAAAACACAGAAGCAGTGTTCCTATTTTAAGTTTCAGTTAGTTCGAGTACCCACGGGATATATTACAACAGCCTGTGGGAAAGCGGAACCATTAACATGAGGAGATGGAAAAGACTGAATCAATGATGACATACTCTAGACCCTTGGTGATACAAGACACTCCCCAGAAAACCTCGCCTGCAGTGTCGGTGGTAATGTTGCAGGCAAGAGAAGCTTCACAAATTTACATTTGTCCTTTTTTTTCTTTACACTTTCTGTTACTTCCTTGCTGTCCAGAGGAAGAAAGAGAAAGGAGAGTGTAATGTGTTTGTTTTTGTGAAGTTTTCTTTCAATGGTAGTATTGAAAGTGAAAGCATATTATTTCTGCTATCAAATAATATGTCATTTGATTAATTTCTATCTTTATCAATTATTAATAATGCAACCCTGGGTATTCCCTTGACCATGTATCTTGCTTCTTGTTGTTAGGGGCCCCAGAGTCAGTTTGACTTATGTACAACATAATGTACTCACAATGTACAACATAATGCACTCACAATGTACAACATAATGTATTCACAATGTACAACAACTTAAAAACTAACAAGTCTGGCACCATACTCATAATTGTTAAGTTTATTTTTGGCACTATACTACTTACTAGGAGAAGAAAATGATGTCTATTTCTGGTACATCTCACAGCTCAAGTCCGGCTTCCCAAGAAAATAGTAGATCAAACAGCAGCCATATAAAATGAACAACAGCACAAAACAGTTTTCACCTGGTTGGTCCCAGCTCATAGTGATTCTATAACAATACCAAACTCACTGTCATTGGGTCAATGCTGACTATAGTCTCACACCCACACACACACACACACACACACACACACACACACCTGTGGGTTTCTGAGACTGTAACTATTTCCACGAAGTAGAAAGCCTAGTTTTTTTCTCCATGGAGCTGCTGATGGTTTCGAACTGTGGAACACATGGGTCACAGCCCAACACGTAACTGCTACTTGGTTTCTGAGACTGTAATTCTTATGGAAGCAGAGTGACTGGTGGGTGGGAAGTGTTAGCCTTTTGGTTAGCAGCCAAGCACTTAATCACTATACTTACCACCAGGGTGCCTTAATATCCACATGCAGGAATAGAAATAAGAAATCTCATGACTTATAATGACTACACCATTAACTTTCACAGGAACATATCTTACTTGGTTTCTATCTATCTATCTATCTATCTATCTATCTATCTATCTATCTATCTAGTGCATCTTGTCTTTTCAGAATTATTTGCAAAGAGGAAAAGCTAGTAAATTTAATTTGGGCTTGAGATGTAAAATCAAGATTCTACAAAGTAATCTATATTGGTGTGCTGATTGCCCAATTAAGATAGTATTTAATTTATTAAGTTAAGGAATAGTTAATTTGATAGCCAGATGTGATATTTATAATTATTTCATTAATCTCAATGCCATCTGAATGCAGAACATATGTTATGTGTCATGGAGCTGAATTTCAACTCACGGTAGCCCAGGGAAGACCACTGCCTCTTGGCATGTTCTACATTATAATCCTTCTTGGAAGGATCCCTGGCTGTGGACGGGCTTGGTGACTAACAGAAAGACTGAAGGTTTGAAGCCACTAGCCCAGTGGTTCTCAACCTATGGGTCACGACCCTTGGGGTCAAACGACCCTTTTACAGGGGTCGCCCAATTCATAGCAGTAGCAAAATGACATGAAGTAGCAATGAAAATAATGTTATGTCTGGGGTTCACCACAACATGAGAAACGTATGAAAGGGTCAGCATTAGGAAGGTTGAGACCCACTGCCCTAGCCTCTCAACAATAGAAAGATGGGATGGCCTGCCTTTATGAAAAACACAGCTGGAGAAACCCGTTCTACCTTGCCCTATGGGTCACTGTAACTAGGAATGGCCTCCGCAGCACTGAACTTTAGGAAAATCTTTACCAGAACAGATTGACAAGTCTTTTCTCCTGTAGAGCAACTGGTGGGGTCAAACCACTGACCGCCTAGGTACCATCAAGTACTTACCCATTGCACCACAGGGCTCTGTAGTACAGGGACTAAGGGGTCAGAGTCACACTATATCTTTAATGAGCGTATGGAGTACTTTTACAGCACCTAAAATAATACTAGTTTAAATACCTTGTGTTTTAGAATACACTACACAGAATCAAAAACAATGATCTTATAGGCTATCATGTAGTTTATAAAGAGTTTAATAACTCCTAGGACTGTTAATATGAACCCAAGTTTTCTCATTTTGAAAATGTTAAGAAATGTTCATGAGAATACCGGTAGTTAAATATTTTTGAGCAATCAGAAAGTCAGTAAGGTTGACAACTTACAAAACTAGTTTAAACTGGCAGCACCATATCCGTGAGTAGAATTAACTGTTAACACAGACAAGATTACCAGCCAGAGCTGCATGCTGAGCACAGTTAACTACAGAACAAAAACTGAACTGAGTTATAGGTCTGTTTCCAGAGTTAGAGGAAGTTTCATAATACAGTTAGTTAAGCATAGTTACTGAAACCTGACTTAATAGATAATTTTGGAAAAATTGGAAAGGATAAAGAATTCTTCTAATTTAAGGACGAAAACTTAGGTTTGTTCAATAAAATATTAAAATGCTTTTGCTGAAACTTCAGGCAGCTGAATTGTATTCAGAATTCCCTAGAGCCCTACTTGTTTCTAAAGAATTTATCACTAAGGAACAAGACATCAAAAAGAAATTGTCTGGCATACAAATAATGATCTCAACAAAGGCATGACACTTTTATCAGCACATGCATTTTCTCACAGCACATTCAAAAAGAAACTCAATGGAACTATTTTTTTAACTGAAACTAATATGCTAAAACAACTGTTTGTCTCAGAATCTAAAATTTTGACATGATTTCTGATTTTCCAGTTATTCATAATGTGCTCGTCAGTAGCCCATGACTATTTCACTTGATTAAAGAAGGTAACAATACCTACCTCATCACTTCTGGGGAGATTAATGGTGCAGATGAGTGTGAAAGCTTCCCACAATGCCTGACAAGCGAAAGCCAAATGTAAGTGATTAAAAACAATCACTGTAATGAAGTCAACATTCCACGGACAATTTCTATTTCCTTTTCCATTCATCATTCAGCTCTCGTACAGGATGAGCCAGCCAACTGTGTAATATTTACTTGGTGACAGTTAAACAGAATCCTGATGTAGATCTGGAAATATTAATATTGCCAAAGAGCAAAGGTAGTTTCCATTTGCTACACATTTATTCACACCTGACTAGACTATCTATGAGTGCTTTAAACCCGTGAAATCCAAAAACAATTCTCTTGCAATTTCAGTGAGTTAACAGCTGAAGAAGATGGGGAATGCACTGACGTTACACTCGTCTCTCTCACGTCTCTTCTCACACATAACCTATAGCTGAGTTTCCTTTACCTGTGGAAACACTGCTGATAAGCGCTTCTAGTTGTTTTTGTTGTTGTTGTTTTGTTTTATTTTCTCTAGTTGTTTTATATCTCTGTCTTTAAAAAAATTTCCCTTAATGTCCTTAGGAAAAAAACCAAAAACCAAGTCTTTTTACAACGATGTGCCGAAGGCTAAGCAGGAAGCTTCTGCCCTTTCCAAAACGGAAGCCAAAGCAAAGGCTTTAAAAGCCAAGAAGGCCGTGCTGAAAGGCGTTCACAGCCACACAAAAAAGAAGATCCGCATGTCACCTACCTCCTGGCTGCCCAAGACCCTGAGACTAAGCAGGCAGCCCAAATACCCTCGGAAGAGCGCCCCCAGGAGAAATAAGCTGGACCATTATGCCCTCATCAAGTTCCCCTTGACCACAGAGTCTGCCATGAAGAAGATCGAAGATAACAACACACTTGTGTTCACTGTGGATGTCAAAGCCAACAAGCACCAGAGCAAACAGGCTGTGAAAAAGCTCTATGACATTGACGTAGCCAAGGTCAACCCTTGATCATGGCTGACGGTGAGAAGAAGGCATATGTTCGACTGGCTCCTGACTATGACGTTTTAGATGTTGCCAACAAAATTGGAATCATCTAAAGTGAGCCCAGCTGGCTAATGCTAAATATAAACGTTTTCAATATAAAAACAAGCCAAGGGAGTGGCTTTGCTGAGTATCTATTAACATAGGTTTGAGTTTGGTTTATCTTACTTTGGCTCTAAAAGAACATGAAAACAGTTCCTATCTGCACCAGTGTCCATCCTCTGGTCTAGCTGGATTTGTAAGGTCATTCTACTACCCTTAAACAGAGTCTTCACCAATCATTTCAACATCAGAGATGCACAGTGGTGCAGATAGGAACTGTAAACACAGGGAATCCAGGACAGATGAACCCTCAGGATCAGTGGTGAGAGTGGTGTTACTGGGAGGGAAGAGGGAAAGGGGGGTAGGAAGGGGGAACAGATTACAAGGATCTACATATAATCTCCTCCCTGGTGGATGGATAACAGAAAAGTGGGTGAACGGAGACATCAGGCAGTGTAAGATATGATAAAATAATAATTAATAAATTATCAAGGGTTATGAGGGAGGGGGAACAGTGAGGGAAGGGGTGAGGGAAAAAGATAAATGAGGAGCTGATTCCAGGAGCCCAAGCGGAAAGTACGTGTTTTGACAATGATAAAGTCAACGAATGTATAAATTTGCTTTACACAATTGTTGTATGCGTGGATTGTGATGAGTTTTATGAGCCCCAATAAAATGATTAAAATATTACATATGCTTATTTCTTGACAATTTTTTTCATGTTCTTTTAGAGCCAAAGTAAGATAAACCAAACTCAAACCTATGTTAATAGATACTCAGCAAAGCCACTCCCTTGGCTCGTTTTTATATTGAAAACGTTTATATTTAGCATTAGCCAGCTGGGCTCACTTTAGATGATTCCAATTTTGTTGGCAACATCTAAAACGTCATAGTCAGGTGTTAGTCGAACATATGCCTTCTTCTCACCGTCAGGCCTGATCAAGGTGTTGACCTTGGCTACGTCAATGTCATAGAGCTTTTTCACAGCCTGTTTGCTCTGGTGTTTGTTGGCTTTGACATCCACAGTGAACACAAGTGTGTTATTATCTTCGATCTTCTTGGCAGATTCTGTGGTCAAGGGGAACTTGATGAGGGCATAATGGTCCAGCTTATTTCTTCTGGGGGCGCTCTTCCGAGGGTATTTGGGCTGCCTGCTTAGTCTCAGGGTCTTGGGCAGCCGGGAGGTGGGTGACATGCGGATCTTCTTTTTTGTGTGGCTGTGGACGCTCTTCTTGGCAGGTTCTGTGGTCAAGGGGAACTTGATGAGGGCATAATGGTCCAGCTTATTTCTCCTGGGGGCGCTCTTCCGAGGGTATTTGGGCTGCCTGCTTAGTCTCAGGGTCTTGGGCAGCCGGGAGGTGGGTGACATGCGGATCTTCTTTTTTGTGTGGCTGTGGACGCCTTTCAGCACGGCCTTCTTGGCTTTTAAAGCCTTTGCTTTGGCTTCCGTTTTGGAAAGGGCAGGAGCTTCCTGCTTGGACTTCGGCACATCGTTGTAAAAAGACTATTTTTTTTTTCCTAAGGACATTAAGGGAAATTTTTTTTTAAGACAGAGATATAAAACAACTAGAGAAAACAAAACAACAACAAAAACATTGCCCTTGATCACTCCCTTCCAATCCTCCCACACTCTCCCTGCCACTGGTTTTAAACCACTTGTTGTTCCCTGTCCCTGGGTTGGCCAACACCTCTTCCCTTCCCACACCTCCCACTCTCCCATGTCCCCCTAGGACCATTGGTCCCATTGTTTTCTCCTCCACGTTGTTTATCCAGCCTATCTTCTCTGGATAGACCTGCAGAAATAATAATATGCACATAAAATTGTGATGGCCTCAAACAAATTGACATATAAAAACAAGGCAATCATGACAGCAACACCAACAAACTAGCAAACAAAAAAGCCACTGACATACAAATTTAAAAAATCAAAAGTCTGTTAATAGTTCATGGTCTGTTTGTTGACCTTTAAGGTTGTTTCCTGGATGAGTCTGATGGGGTGCCATGCCCTGGCCCCAAAGTCCATCCTTGATACTCCCTCAGAACCTCCTTGTTCTGCTTCTCCCACCGCTCTATTGCGCACCCCCAGTGTTTTTGCCTCAATGTGGTGGGGTCAGCTCGGTCACACATCCCACACTGTGTCCCCAGTGCTTTCCTGTGTAGGGCCATGGGTCAGTGCAGGATGTCACATCTCTCAGTGGGGCCGGCCATATGGTTCTCTCTGTGCATTGGCCGCTCCGAGCAGGGCTATTGTCCTCTACGCTTGGTGGGCCCTGATGTGTTCTACTCCCTTCCTCCCCCTTCATTTGTTTCAGCTTCCTTCTGGTTATGGTAGCTCAGTTCCTTGAGACGATCTATTTTCATTTTCTGTGGTACTCCCTTCCATGGTGGGGGGTCAGGCTGATTCTGGTTGGGGCCGGGCATATAGTCCAATCTTTTTGTGGATTCCTTTGTGCATTACGTTGCCCCCCTGGTTTGGCATGTCATGGTGGGGTCTGTATGCACATTCTAGTTCTGTAGGGGACACAACCAATACTCTCCCCCTGGGTGGATTATTGCCCTGTTTCCCCCATGTTAGCATATGGAATATTTTTATAGGAGCTAAAATAATAATAGTTTAAATATCTTGTGTTTAAGACTCAAATAAGTTTATTTCCTAGCCATCATTTCTCATTCTATCTCTGCTCCTTGCAGCTTTACTTGTATAAAATATAAATGGACATGTAAGAATTTGTGGGTTCACATACATTTATGTAAATATATTTTAAGCCTTTAAAGTAAAAAGCATAAATAGCACAGTAATACGATATGGAAACAAACCTGTGACATAATGTCTAGTCTCAGGTCACGAGAAGCCACAATGAATATAGTCAAGTAAGAGTTCACATCATCAAAGAACAACATCGACCTACAAATTCTGATTGGAAAATATAGAACTGAGAAATGTGTTATGACTTCCCAGGTTTGCAGTCCTAGTGCATACACTTGAAAAATAAAAGCCCAGAAATTATGGTCCAACAAGACATGAGAAATGAAGAACTCAGATGGTGCTGAATCACCGGGGGCAAAATGTTTATCAAATTCCCTTCAAAGAATTTTGTTGAAATCTCTCATCACCTTGATATTTCTTTCCCTTTGTTACATTTTCCCCCTTTCTCTGTCCCTTTGTACCTCTTTTCCTCTCTCTCCCCCTCACTCTTCCCTCTTCCTTGCTCTCTCTTTCCCTCTTTTTAAATCCTTTAATGAAAATGAGCTTCAGGGATATGATGAAATAGAGACATAATTAAACAGAAATTTTCTCCTCATTACATGAAATGTAAATGTAGATTCCTGCCTTAAAGACACTTCTTCACATTGCTTGCCAGGTCCTGAGTTTATCTTAGCATATACTTCATATTACAGCAACATGAAGAGTTTTCTAAAGTCACAGAGAGTCACATGATAATAGCTAAGGTTCTACTCACCAAAAAAAAAAAAAAAAAAAAAGCCCATAGTAATAGCCAATAGGAAAAAAACCGCACCATAATCGTGGTAGCCACTTTTGGCCGAGCTGTAAATTTTTAGGCAATGAACACATGGGCACAATGAGTGGAACGATGATTCAGTTAATTTGATCAAGCTGAGTGATGGCACTCTGAGGACATCCCAAAAGAAGTGTGCCCTGTCCTTTCCCCTGGCCCTGTGCATCGTGGCTCTGCCCAGTAACCACAACCTTCAAATACAACATTCTGTGTGCATTTACCATGGTCACTGTAGTCTTCTGGGAGTCACCTGGACCTTCAAATATTGGCCAAAGCAATTATCCAATGCTGAGAAAGTCGATTTGTAACTAGAAGTGGATACAAGTATTCAGATAAGGTAGGGAGATGGCTCAATTTTTATGAAATAAATCTATGCTTTCCCCCCTTAAATGCACCCTGTTTCAGTACCACATAAATGAAATGGGTCACCATCTTATGGTCCTCAAAGCATTGTCAACAGTGGCTTAGGCCTACATCAGTCTTCTAGAAAACAGTCTACCGTTAGTGCTGTTGGAGTCCCCCAAGTTCTAATGAGCATGAATTTTCATCCACCGTAGTCTTTACTATGCATAGCACAGTGTAACTAACTAATCATTCAACAAAGAACAAGAAACTGAGTTTCAGACCTACTCAATTTTTAAATATCTATGAATGTCAGAATATTTGGATTCTGAGACTCAACTCATAATTAATGTTTGAAAGTGTCTTGTCAATGATTCAGTCTGATTATACATTCTACCACTTTTAGCTTTTCAAAGAACACTGAGTAATAAGTCTGCCTATATGAAAAAGAATGAACTGTTATTGTAATAAAAATAATTTTTGTGGGATAACTTGATTGAATAGCTACTTTTTAATTTCTGAAGATACCAGGAACATGTAAAAAATGCTTTAAATACTAAATCATGCTTTTCTCTGTAACTAAATTCACTGTGCTACTTAAGAAAGGGAAAAAGATAAGAATTGTATGAATAAAAAGAGTTGTATGAGCCCCCAATATAATGATTTAAAAATAATAAAGTAAAAAAAGGGGGGATAAAAATAATAAGAGTATCATTATTAATGGTACATATTGTTCCCATGACAAAGTGCATTTTTTAAGACACCAATATCAAAAAGATTATTTTCCCGAAATAGAAACTCGCTCACTGCCATCTAGTTGATCCCGAATCCTAGCCTCCCTGTAGGACGGAGTAGAGCTCTCCCTGTGGGTTTCTGAGACTCACTCTTGGGAGTCGAAGGCTTCACCTTGCTCTTGCAGAAATAGAAAGGAAGGTCAAAAATTTTCTTGGTTTAAGTTTTATTTCAAATTATCTCTCATTGAATAGAATTTAAAATGTACTAAGAAATAAAGTAGTAATGTTTTATACTTTCATAATATTTTTTAGACTTTCATGATAAATATCATAGGAAAACTTCATTAAAAAATGAGAAGTTATTTCCCCCTACAAGTAGCACCAGCAGTAGCTCACTTGAGAGCTGCTTTATTTTAACTGATTACCAAGCCAAAACAAACAAACACCGACTCTTTGCCATGAACTCACAGTGGCCTTAAAGTACAGGGTTGAACTGCCTTCTGGGTTCCAGAGAGGAATGCTGTACTGGAGTTGAAAGCCATGGTCCATGGAGAGGCTGGTGTTTGAAACTGCTCACCTTGTGCATTGCGGCCTAATTCGTAACTACGTCAAGGCTTCTTAGCAAAAATCTTGTTCAATTAAGACTTAAATTCAGTTATTATGTAAGTGATTACCTTGGCAATTTGAGTACATATGCATATAGATGTAGACTATATAGACTCATTTATGTAAGTAGTAAGCCTGAAACAAGGATTGTATAAACTGAAACTGTGTGGTAAGTTTTTTTTAAAAATAATACATTTTATTAATGGTGTTTAAGGCACAACTTGAATTGATGATGCTTAATGGTGATTCCGAACATATTTGGCTCTTTAGATTACTCATAATAGTCTAATAAAATTAACCAATAATAATGACATTTTAAAAGCTCATTACTTACTGATGTTTTCCTGAATACTAAAAAGTTCACACTATTGATAGAAAAACAGTTCAATCTGATTTATGAATCAGAAGGGAGAGGACAAATGTATTCTATGTGGAACAAACATAGGGAATACCAACCATTATATGCCTACATAAAAATATTATCTCCCTGCACATTGTGTACCTCATATATGATGTATCATTGTGCTATATAATTACCTGTGATAAATAAATATGCAAGCAGATAGTATTTGGCACTTGTTGTTTTAAATTGTTGTAACAATTTATTGTAAATTATTCACTGCAGATATATACTAAAAAGCATATTATCTTATCCTGGGCATATCTCTGTTAATGAGGTGGCCTTATGTGACATGCTGGTAGCTTTTTTCATGGTAAGAAGAATACAGAGACTTGGAATGTCCTCTATGAATCTGAATGGAAACGCTTTGCAGCACAATGGAATTCCTAATAGCAATTCCTTTGAACCCAAGGAATGATACTCTAGAGCAAAGGTCCTCAGCCTGTGGATATGACCCCTTTGAGCATGGAAAGACCCTTTCACAGGGGTCACCTAAGACCATCATTGAAAACACATATTTCACAATATGGAATTACCTATTGTTTTGTGATTAATCACTATGCTTCAATTATGTTTAATTGTGTTCTATTTGTAACAATGAAAATAGATCCTGCATACCAGATATTACTTTATGACTCATAACAGTAGCAAAGTTACAGTTATGCAATAGCAGTGAAAATAATGTTATGCTTGGGGGTCACCACAACACGAGGACCTGTATTAAAGGGTCACAGCATTAGGAAGGCTGAGAACCACTGCTCTAGAATGTAGAAAGCCCCACATCACTGCCTTATTAAGCATAATACTCAAAGGAGTACAATTATAAAATATAAAGGGATTGATGAAGGTTTGAAATAATGCAACAAGTTAGATATCAAATATAAATCTCAGAAAAGAAGAGCAATAGTAAATGAGCAAAAGCGGCTTTGTCAAAAGAGAACTTATTCTCTTATTCCTAGCTCTCAATTCTTTGTGCTCTTATCTAAGGGTAACCCCCGCCCTAGTCGGCTCTCTTCTGTCCCTTTTCATGAACCAACAGTTTTTCCCTCTCTTGCTTCGTCACCACTCTCCTGTCTTCTGGGTTATAGATACAAGTATAGTGTGGGTTCTCCCTCCACTGCTCTTGGGATTGGGGTTGTTAGGCACCACCCAGTCCTTTCTGACGCACAGCATCCCTGTGTGCCGCAGAGCCAAACCCTGCCTGGTCTTGCACCATCCTCACACTTGTTCTTAAATTTGAGCCCATCGTTGCAGCCACTGTGCCAATTCATTTTGTCTGGGGCCTTGTTTTGCTCTGGCTCTCTACTTTACCCAACATGATGTCCTTCTCCAGGATCTGAGTCTCCTGTAGACATGCCCTACGTGCATGAGACAAAGTCTTGCCATGGTTGCCTCTAAGGAGCATCATGGTGGTACTTCCAAGACAGATGTATGTTCTTTGGCAATTTATGGTACATTCTTTCATTATTCTATGCCAGTATCATAATTCAAATGCATTGATTCATCTGTGGTCCTCCCTGTTCAATATCCAACTTTCCCATGCATATGACATCATTGAAATGGCATGGCTTAGGTCAGGAATACCTAAGTCTTCAAAATAACATACTTGTTTTTCAACACTTTTAAAATTTGTTTTTATTCATACAACTCTTAACACAATCCATACATACATTAATTGTATAAAGCACATCTGTACATTCATTGCCCTCATCATTTTCAAAGCATTTGCTCTCCACTTGAGCCTTTGGCATCAGGTCCTCATTTTTTCCCCTCCTTCCCCGCTCCCCCCTCCCTCATGAGCCCTTGATAATTTTTATAAATTATTATTTTGTCATATCTTGCCATGTCCAATGTCTCCCTTCACCCACTTTTCTGTTGTCCGTCCCCCAGGGAGGAGGTCCTATGTAGATCCTTGTAATTGGTTCCCTCTTTCCAACCCACTCTCCCTCTACCCTCCCAGTATCGCCACTCACACTGCTAGTCCTGAAGGTATCATCCACCCTGGATTCCCTATTTCCAGTTCCTATCTGTACCAGTGTACATCCTCTGGTCTAGCCAGACTTGCAAGGTAGAATTCGGATCATGATAGTGTGTGGGGGGGAGGTGGGGGTGAGGAGGAAGCATTTAGTAACTAAAGGAAAGTTGTATTTTTCATTGGTGCTACATCGCACCTTGACTGGCTCATCCCCTCCCCTTGACCCCTCTGCAAGGGGATCTCCAGTGGCTGACAAATAGGCTTTGGGTCTCCATTCTGCACACACCCACACCCCTTCATTCACTATGGTAAGATTTTTTTTGGTTCTGATGATACCTTATACATGATCCCTTCAACATCTCATGATTGCACAGGCTTGTGTGCTTCCTCCATGTGGGCTTTGTTGCTTCTGAGATAGATGGCCACTTGTTTACCTTCAAGCCTTCAAGACCCCAGACACTATCTCTTTTTATAGCTGGGCACCATCAGCTTTCTTCGCTACATTTGCTTATGCACCCGTTTATCCTCAGTGATCATATCATGGAAGTGTGCACCTAAGGATATGATTTTTTGTTCTTTGATGCCTGATAACTTTGGCACCTCGTGATCACACAGGCTGGTGTGTTCTTCCATGTGGGCTTTGTTGCTTCTGTGCTACATGGGTTTTTCAACACTTTAAGGAGGTTTTGTGCAACAGGCTTACTCATTGCAAGCTATATTTTCATCTCTTGACTGCTGCTTACATGAGCATCGATTGTGGATCCAAACAAGATGAAATTCTGGACAACTTCAGTCTTTTCTCCATTTATCATGTTGTTATATATTGATCCATTTGGGAGGATTTTGCTCTTCTTTATACTGAGCTGTAAGGCTCAAGCCTTGATTTCATCAGCAAGTACTTCAAGTTTTCCTCACTTTCAGCAAATAAGGTTGTGTCATCTGCCTATCATATGTTGAAAATCGGCCTTCCCCTCCAATGCTGATTCCCTAATGATGTGCTCAGCATAGAGCCTCATACAGACTGAATAAGTATGGAGAGACGATACAACCCTGACACACACCTTTCCTTATTTTAAACCACATAGTGTTCACTTGTGCCTCTTACACAACTGCCTCTTGATGCACGTACAAGTTCTGCGTGAGCACAATGAAGTCTTCTGGGATTCCCATTCTTCTCAAGACAATCAATAGTTTGTGATCCACACAGTTGAATGCTTTTGCATAGCAATGATATGCAAGCAAACATCTTTCTGGTGTTCTCTGCTTTCACCAAAGATCCATCTGACATCAGCCTTGTTCCACTCCCTCTTCTGAATCCAGCCTGAACCTTTGGCAACTCGCTGTCAATGCACTGCTGCAAGCATTGTGGAATGATCTTTAGCAAGATTTTACACGAATGTGCTATTAAGGATATTATTTGCTAGATATATCTTGTCAATGACACAAAGAGCCTTCATCCTTCTAAATAAAATGATGAATTTTTAGTCTTCATATTACTTGACCTGTTAGCAACATTTTTAAAGTAGTCTCCAAGACATCCATCTCTTGATTTTTCTCTTGTCCTACTGGTCACTTCTCAAACTCAAATTTTATTGGGTTGTCTAGATGTCACCTGTCAGAGTGTCTTAATGACGAGCTCTTGGAATCTCTCTATCCTCTCGCGCAATATCCTGATTCAAGTTTCACAATTTTAAATTTATTTTGCTGTCTACAAGTGTATAATGGTTCATTCAAAATTTGCATGTCTAGACACATAAATCGAGCTACTCATTTGACATCATCAGTTTTATGTCTAACAAGCATTGAACACCTACTATTCCATTTCCATATCTCCATCCAAACCTGCTGCTTTTCTAATCTCTGCTTCAGAAATAGAATCTCCATCTTCCAGGTGCTAAGGCCAAAAACCTTATAGCCTTTCTCTCACACACTGCATTCAACCTGTCAACGAGATCCTATTGACTCCACCTTCAAACTGTATCCAGAATTTAACCACGTCTCACCACATCGAACTCTCACCTAGATGATTGCAGCCACCTTCTTACAGGTGCCTACTGAACCTCTTGTCTTCTTCAAGTCAATGTAAAAGCCAAAGGAAGCTCATCGAAAGATAAGAGAAATTGTATCAGTTTTGGGGTTTTTTCTTACTCAAAATTCCTCCAACAGCTTCCATCTGGTACTTAACACTTTCCCATTTTCCCCTTTCCCTCCACTCCAGTCCACTGGCATCCCTGTTCTAGCATTCTTTTCCTGAAATGTGGTAGCAATGCTTCCACCTCAAACTTACCCACTCATTCATCTCCCTAGTTCACCACCCCTACTGATTTCATTCTTCCTTTGCAGTTATTTCTTCATATACTTCTTATTTCGCAGATCTGTTCAGGTTCTTAGTCAAAGCACCTCTGATGACCTTAGTTAGAAAATGCTGCAATTTCCCTCCTCAGCACATCCCGTTCGGGTCTGTTATTCCACAGCACTTCTCATCGTCTGACCAAATGTGTAGTTTGCTGATTTATTTTTGTTGTTGTTGTTCATAAAAAATCAGTAGTTTTAGTGAAGATATTAGTTCACCATTTGTAGCTCATGAATGTTGTAAATTTTTTATTCCACTTTTTAATTTCTTTACATTTGTTTTTCTTTTTTTAAAAACATTTTATTGGGCTCATACAACTCTTATCACAGTCCATACATATACATACATCAATTGTATAAAGCACATCTGCACATTCTTTGTCCTCATCATTCTCAAAGCATTTGCTCTCCACTTGGCATCAGGTCCTCTTTTTTTCCCCTCCCTCCCTGCACCCCGCTCCCTCATGAACCCTTGATAATTTATAAATTACTATTTTGTCATATCTTGCCCTGTCCAACATCTCCCTTCACCCCCTTTTCTGTTGTCCGTACCCCAGAGAAGAAGTCACATATAGATCCTCTTTCCAACCCACTCACCCTCTACCCACCCAGTATCACTCCTCACACCCCTAGTCCTGAAGGTATCATCCGCCCTGGATTCCCTGTGCCTCCAGCGCCTATCTGCACCAGTGTACATCCTCTGTTCTATACAGACTTGCAAGGTAGAATTCGGATCATGATAGTGGAAGGAGGGGGGGGGGAAGCATTTAGGAACTGGAGGAATGCTGTATTCTTCATCGATGCTACATCGCACCCTGACTGACTCATCTCTTCCTCTATACCCCTCTGTGAGGGGATCTCCAGTGGCCAACAAATGGGCTTTGGGTCTCCACTCTGCATTTCCCTCTTCATTCACTATGGTAAGATTTTTTTTCTTCTGATGATGCCTTATACCTGATCCCTTCGACACTTCGTGATCGCACAGGCTAGTGTGCTTCTTCCAAGTGGGCTTTGTTGCTTCTGAGCTAGATGGTCACTTGTTCACCTTCAAGCCTTTAAGACCCCAGACACTATCTCTTTTGATTAGACAGCACCATTAGCTTTCTTCGCCACATTTGCTTATGCGCCCGTTTGTCCTCAGCGATCGTATCATGGAGGTGTGCAGCCAATGATATGATTTTTTGTTCTTTGATGCCTGATAACTAATCCCTTTGGAACCACGTGGTCACACAGACTGGTGTGTTCTTCCATGTGGGCTTTGTTGCTTCTGAGCTAGATGGCCGCTTGTTTATCTTCAAGCCTTTAAGACCCCAGATGCTATCTCTTTTGATAGCTGGGCACCATTAGCTTTCTTCACCACATTTGCTTGTTCACCTGCTTTGTCTTCAGCGGTTGTGTCGGTAGGGTGAGCATCATAGATTGCCAATTTAATAGAAGAAAGTATTCATGCATTGAGGGAGTGCTTGAGTAGAGGCCCAAGGTCCTTCCGCCACCTTAATACTAAACCTATAGATATAGGCACATAGATCTATTGCCCCATCCTCATATATTTATTTGCACATGTACATGTCTTTGTCTAGGCCTCTATAAATGCCCTTGCCTCCTAGCTCTTTCCTCCATTTCCCTTGACTTTCCTCCTGTCCCACTATCTTGCTGATTTATTTTTATATTCACTCCCATTCCCCATTAGAACATAAATATATGTTATCAAGATGGTAGTCTGTTTTGCTCACTGTTGTATCCTCACAGCCTACAACAGCTCCTGGCACATGGTCAACTTTCATGAACTATTTTTAATACATTGCTATAGTATGATACAGACTTTATTGTTGCTTTTGTAGGTTCTCGCTAGTCGGGTTTTCCTCATAGCAACTTCATGTGACATAGTAGAACTGTAATCGTGATGGGAGCTCATTGCCCAGTCTTTCTCATGTGGAGTTGTTGGGTACCTTTGAACCACCCACCTCTTATGTAGAAGCTGGGTGCTTCACAATTGCACCACCAAGGCTCATTAACCTATGCACAACTAGCTTTTAAATGGCCATAGCCCACTTTTCATTTTACAGTTAGTAGTTCATTTATTTTGACCTCTTTTTTCCCCTTATTTATACCTTATTCATGAACAATACCAATCCAAACTCACTGCCAGATGTTCTCTACCCCTGTAAGGTCTTTATGAATCAGTATCTACTCAATGGCAGTGAATGAGTATACTCAGCTGAAAACATCAATTAACTTTGAGTTCTCTTTATCTTTCACACTCCCTATCCAAAGTCAGAGTATTATTCCTCCTGGGGTTTCAAAGACCGGTTTATAAGAGTAAAGCAGAGAGGGAAGGAATTCAGAACTACCAAGAAAGAAGAACACTCTTTGGACCGGGGTCCTTCTGAGAGTCTTCTAGATCCTGAGAAGATTCTCATTGTTGTTGTTCAGAGTGGCTGGTATATTTGAACTACTGATCTTGCAGTATTTTATTATTATTTAAAAATGAGCAGTAAACAGAATAAGTTTGGTAGATTATGGTAGACAAATTTAACCTTTAATACTTATGAGATGGAATCAACTCAAGGCTAGTGGGCTTGGTTTGGATTTGGGAGTTTAATATTTAGTTTAGGCATCGCCTCAAAGAAATCCTAGTCAATCCTTGCCTGTTCCTCTTAGTTAGAAATGTGTTTCTCTTGAGTACTTCCATAATACTATGTAAACATGTCTAGCGTTCTATTTATCATGCTGAACTGGCATTAATCATTGACTCGCCTGTCTCCCACATTTACTTCTTAATAACTTGAAGTCAGGAAATGTGCCTTTTCATTTTATTTCCCACAATTCTTGCACTAACTAATAAAAATGGGACATTCCTTGGATGCCAAGTACCCTTCCCTTGGGAGCTGTGCTGTGACGCTTTTCTGTGGGTAGTCATAAAATATGTGGAATGTCATGTCTCTATAATATCTGTAGTTCTCCAAGTGAACTTTGAGAAACTGTCATTTTATTTGTAATTATTGATTTCTTGTAATGCTCATTTGTATCACTTAGTGACCTCTGCCTTATTAGTGCTGCTGTAACATAAACACCACAAGGATACGACTTCCATGAAACAACTCTATTCCCTCACAGTGTAGGAGACTAGAAGTCTACACTCAGGGCCCTCAATCTGAGGAAAGGACCTGGTCTCCTTTCAAAATATGTGGGTTTGGAGTCTCTTGGGGATTCCCATGTGTCTTGCATCAATTTCTTCGGTATCTAGGCCATTTTCATCACAAGGACACCAGAGTGAAAGGAGATGCTCCTCTCCTGGTTCTTTTTTCTTGGTGGTTGATTCTGAGTTCTCTCTCTCTCTCTCATTTCACCTTTGGTAAGACCAAGTGTGGCAGGCCAGACCCCAAGGAAACTTCCCTTACATCCAGTATGGGCTGCCACTAGAGTAAATGTGCTGGTTTTGGAATGGGTGATACATCCCACTCTAACACTGCCTCATGAATATAAAAAAATAACCTAGCCCTGCCTCATTCATCACAGAGAAAGTTAGGACTGATAGCACATCACAAGATTCAGCTGCATTATATCGTTTAACAAAAGGAATGGAGGACAATCCCATAATACTGTGAATTATGACCTCACCAAGTTGATATATGTTTTAGGAAGACACAAATAGATCCATGATGGTCAATCCTTTGAGTCTCAAAATTCATGGCCTTGCCGCATGCATACCACATTCACCCTGTCCTAGCATTCCAAAGGTTACACTAGGATATCATCCCTGCCGCCCCAATCGACCCCAAGTCCAAATTCCATCCTAGAGAAAAATTCTTTTTTTTCCCTCTGAATGTGTGAAATCTAGAATACCTGCTTCCAAAGTACAACATATCTTGAATAAAAGCAAGAAATACCATAAACTGTCTGTCTTTTTCTATTGACCATGCAAACGTCTTAAACTGTGGATTGTAGTAATTTCAGATGACGCTGGAAAAAATATGGGAATTCCAGGGAAGTTAATTAGTTGCATTTACGAGAAACCTGTACGCAGACTAAGAGGCAGGCATTTGACACAACAGAGAGACTACGTAGTTTAAATTCAGGAAAGGTGTGCATCGGCGTTACATGCTTTCACCGCACTTACTCCATCTGTATGGTGAGCAAATAATCCAAGCTGCTGGGCTATGTGAAGGAGAACAAGGCACTAGGATTGCGGGCAGACTCATTAAGGATCTGTGATATGAAGACGGCCGTGCACCTCCTACTTCTTCTGGTCTCTGAGCACTTATGGTCAAGATTTGAATAGAACATAAGTATGCTGGACTAATTTCTTCTTTGGCTTTATTTTCCTTCTTTCTCTTTTGCTCCGGATTTTGTATGTCTTACATAGTACATTTTAAATATCCAAGAGGAATGGTGTTATAAATATCGATCATAGAACTCTCTTTTCTTTAGACATATTTTAGAACTAGTGATTTATGGAATATACTGAGAAATTCTAATAGAGAAAATAAATTAATAAAATGCACAGAATCCTCTTTTACCTTATAGAGTTATTAATGATGGTTAACTGAGATAATTCAGATAAAGGATTTAGTTTCATGTTGAGCATATAATCAATTTAAAACTAATACAAATATTTTGAGCAGAAATTTTACATTTATTGTATACTTGATCCTTAAATGAGATCTGGTAAGTAGTATTAGAAACATTATGAAAATTATTAGTACAAAAATTAAAATGACTTGTATAAGATGTGATTACATTACTTGTAGGAGTGTGTTGTTTTTTAACCTCGTATGAGGAAAATAGATGTACATTCAGTTAAAGCCAGAAAGGACAGCTGCCTCACAGTTTAGAGTCACCAGATTTCAGCCTTGCTCTGTAAAGAGGTCTGGCCAAATTTAATGTTTATAAGCCCCAATATGAGTACTATTATTTTACCTTTTTCACAGGTCAGAAATAATTTTTTGTGAAACTTCTTGCTTCTACCTGTTTGTTTTTTTAAAAAACACAAACAGACATCATGCCTGCTTTGTGCCCTAGTCTTATTCAAGAGGATAAGGAGGCAATTGATAGTTTGTCTTTCTTTGTGCCTTATTATGCATGTAGGAAGTCTTTCACTATGTGGGAAATCTTGGACATAATGATCTGGGGTTTAACCATCACTTGTTCCAGAGGAAATGAAAACATTCTTGTGGACTCCGTGGAAAGCAAGGATATAATTTGATAACCACAAAAACAAAACAAAACAAAACAAGAAAACACTAAAAAGTAAATGCAGTTTACCTTACATTTTATTTTTGACTCAGATTGTCACAAACTTACTGCCTGCCCTAGTGTTATACAACCACAGATAATAACTTTATTGATCAATTACAGACTGAGGTTTCATTTGCTACTACAGTTGGTTTATTCTCTTTAGTGTAAAAATTCTCAGGAAAGGAGAAGAACCAGACAATTGCAACTGACATTCCAAATATCCCTTTCCTGTTACACATTTCACTTTAAAGCGAGGTAATTATGTGGCTCTGATGATTTGCTGTCTCTGGGACGACAGTTTCCTGACATTTCAGAACAGCAGTTTATAATCATGCCTGCATATGGGTTTGATATTGCATGTTGTTAAAAGAATCAGCAGGTCTAGACTGGAGTTTATTTTTTAAGTATATGGCAATGAGCTGCCTTATTCCAAATAGAGGGGCACGTGATTGAGTGCCTAGTCAAAGGAGAAGTAGCCACACTGCGGGCACCAGAAAGCCTGGGGCTGCCCTTCAGGCTCTCCTTTGTGCTTCCGGACTTTCCCAAAGGAAAGGTGTCAGGGGAGATAAATAGCCATATACTTACTCCTCTCCCACCTGGAATGATCATTCAGAACAAAACTGCAGTCTTCATATCAGGAACCACCAAAACATAACTCGCGGGCATCGAGTCTGTGACCCTGCAGGACAGGACCGGTGGCTCCTGTGAGTTTCCGAGGCTGTAATTCTACGGAAAGAGAACGAAAGAAAGAAAGAAAGAAAGGAAGGAAGGAAGGAAGGAAGGAAGGAAGGAAGGAAGGAAGGAAGGAAGGAAGGAAGGAAGGAAGGAAGCCCCAACCATTTCCTGAGGAGCGGCTTGTGGTTTTGAACTGCAGACCTTGCAGTTAGCGATCCAACGGGTAACAACTATGTCTCCAGGACTCTCTTCAAATCGGGAAACCTAGGCTCAACTTCTTACCTTAGATAAACTGGCTAATTTCTCTCACAAGTCTCGTCTCATTTTAGTTCTCCTTAGCTCAAAGTTTTGTGGTAGAACTGAGAAAGCTACCTGACATGCTTTCCACGACGGATCAGTGTAATATTGCTATCTCATGCTCAAATATAAAACTTAGACATAATTGCTACGGCCATTTTCAATAGCATTCAATGAAAGGAAACGTGTCAGGTTTCTTTCTCTGCAATGTGCGCTGATAGGTTCTAAGTGATGTAGCTGATGCTAGGAAGCTATAGCTTATTTCCCCTCCTTGTGGTTACGGACACTTATAATGTAGCTCACTGCGTCTGTCAAGCCTCCCCAGGTCTTGAAAATAATTGCTACTGGCTTGTGATGACTTCAGCCAATTCTTTACGAAACCTAAGAGGCAGGAATTTATGGAAAGCCTTTCCGTTTAGAAAATTATCTTTCTCAGATATTTCCGTGCAATCCTAGATCTTGCATTCCCTTTTAGCCATCTTGATGCATAAAAAGGGGCCATGGAAGCTCCGTGGCTTCACCGCTCAGGTTGACTCCACCATGCGTCTTCACAGCAGCTGTGGTTGTTAGCTTCCATTCAATTTTACAGCTTTGGAATCATTAGGAGGCACTTCTACTTTGTCCTGTAGGATTTCCATGAAATGAAATTTATTCAAAAGCATTGAATTAGATTAATCAGATCACAAATGAGTTTTTCTAAGAAGGCAGATTACAAGTAAATAACATTCCAATCCCATCTTTAGTCTGGTTGAGGATAGTCTTTGTTTTATTCCCATTATACCTAATAAACATCGCTTTCTTTTTCTGTATGATTTTAAATGATTTGTTTCTACTTTTTATTTGAACCGTACAGAGAAGCCCTAAGATGCAGTCATCATTTCTTAAACACATTATTCCCTATGTACATCTTACAGGAAAATAATAGAACTTTTTGAGTTTTTTTTAAATGTTAGCTTTAAGCGCCCTCTTCCTCTGTGCCTGATTTCATTTGTGAATATAAGAGTCTGTGTTCATTTGCCTCTCACTTTTCAGTAAATTCTTTAAAAGTACTGTTATGTGTTCTGAGGGCATTTCTGTTGACTGTCAACGCCCCTATCATTGAATGAAGGGCTCATTTGGAGTGAGTTCTTTGGATTTTTAAAACTGTACCAATATCATCTTGGGAAGATCCTCAGAAGATGGATTTTCAGCCCCCCTGCTATTACATATTGAACATACACAGCACCATATTCTATTGCATTCATGTGGTTTTTAAATGTTAATTAGTGATGTTTAATTAAATAAGAGTGCATGGCTTCTATTAATGTTGTAGGCCACTCATCTAATCAGTGAGATATTCTCAGGTGAATGCTTTTATTTGTAGTGTGTCTTATTAAAACAGTGAATGACTAGCTGCGAGACACAGGCCAAAAGTTCCATGCACATTAATCATTTTCTTTGAGTAAATGTAGCAACTCTATGGAAGCTTTTAGTTTTCATTTCTTAGTTCATAACCATCACCGTGGTTGAGTGGATTCTAGGTTCTTACGTGTTCCTGCTCACTCTTTCACTTTCTTCATAGAGATCCCATGATAAGGAAAACCTGCTTTGCTCTGCATTTTACCTAAAAGAAGACATTATTCACCGACATGAGCTTAATACAAATGTACCATGAAGGGATATCCTGAGAGGTTTTGTTGGTATCATACAGGCTTTTCCAATTTTGATTTTAAGTAAATATGAATATAGCCCATAAAAGGCAGATCTAGTATGCAAATATGGCCTTTACACTCCCAGTCCTATGCTAAAATTCCCTCCCAAACCTCTCACAAAAGAATCCTAATCTCTTCTATCAGAGATGCAATATATGTTCGTTTACTAACTTCAGAACTAAAATTGTGTAGAAGAAGAAAATGGGCAATACTCGGTGTTAATCGCTGTCAGCTCTTTCAGTGGTTTTGTCCAATATGATAGCCACTAGCTCTCGGTGGCCATTTGAATTAAAACTAAATAAAAAGTTCAAGTTCTCAGTTCCCAGCCACATGTCCAGTTCTCAGTAGCCACAATGTATTGCACATATAGAGTATATGCGTGTGTATAAAATATACTTTATCTATAGATATACATACATATATGTATATTTACATACAGATAGATACACATGTATGAGGGAACACCAAAAAACTGGAATTTTTTAAAAGCTATATATTTAAATTTTTTTACACAACAACTTTATCATCACCTTCAAAGTGCTCTTAATACACTTAATACATTTGTCAAATCTGCAATTCCATTCTTGGAAACATTTTTCAAACTCATCCATTTAGATGGTGACAGCACCTCCCTTGTTTTTTTCTTCACCTCTTCTGTGTCATTAAATCACTGTCTTTTATGCCCTTCTTTATTCATGGGAACACAAAGAAGTTTCACGGAGCAAGGTCTTATGAGTCAGGTGCATGGGGCAAGAGAGGCATGTTGTTTTTTGCCAAAAACTGGTGCACTGAGATGGCTGTGTGAGCAGGTGCACTGCCATGGTGGCAACACCAGTTCTCTGCCTGCCACATATAAGGCCTTTACTGTTGCTCACTGTTATGCCATCTTTTCAGACCTCTAAATAGAAAGCTTGAGTAACAGTCTGACCTGGTGGAACAAACTCCGCATGCACTACAAGTAGACATTTAATCTATTCAAGAAGTTGACAGAAGTCCAGAATGAGTTTGTCATCAATCAACATTTCACCCTTTTTTTAAAACAAGGAAACCACGCATACTCTTGAGTTTCCCCCCGCAGCCCTGTCCTTGTAAGCTGTGTCCAACATCACAGCAGTTTTTGTGGCATTTTCCCATAGCAGGATATAAAATTCCATAGCCACGTGATGTTTACTTCAATTGGCCATCACATAAAATGAGTTTCAAGTGAAACTGCTTTCATAAAAAAATTACCTGTGACCAAAGAGACCCTTCCCAGGTGATGCCACTGAGTGCGCTAACTCAGAGTGAGTTGCCAGATGCTTGCTTAGCAGGAAAAATGCGTACTAAGAAAGGTCCACCCAGCAAAGCTTTCTTCCGGTTTATTTGGGGGAGGGGGGTTGTACCCTCTCGTGTGTGCATGTGTGTAATTTTAGGTTGAATATAACTTTTTTGTACATATATTTATCCATATATGATATGAGAATCCCGGTGGTACAGCGGTTTAAGTTCTTGGCTGATAACTGAAGATCAGCAGTTGGAACCCACCAGGTGCTCTGGGAGAGAAATATATGACCATCTATGACCATCTGCGTCTCATAAGCCAGGGTTACTATGAGTTAGAGTCAAACAGCACACGACATACAATTATATGAGATAAACCTATATGAGTTGCATATATTTATGCAAAGACACATAAAATTTGTAGGTAATTATGTAGCTATAAATCTAAGAGTATATTAAATTATATATTTATTTATTTATATCCATGAATTGCCACATACATCAATGGTGATAATTAGGATAACTTTCACTTAATACTTTACTAAGCACTTTATTTAGTGGAAAACATCTTGATTATGACAAATTTGCTACCAGTTAGTCCATATTTTAAACCACAAGAATACATTCCAGGGTGTGTTATGCTGAGAAATTGCCATTCTGGGAAAAATGAAGTCACTTGGCCCGGGATTTGGTGAGTCGGAGCATGCTCAAGAGAAATAACATTTAATCAGGACACAATGGCTACTTAATTCCTCAAAATTTAGTTCCAACAACACCTGTTTATTCCGTGGCACTTTTACATGGTGTATTCCCTAAAGTCTTCACGAGACCACTAAATTTGTTTTCTTGAAATGCAGCACCAATCACTTGAAAATATATGTTAAGCTAAAAGTCAAACAAACTAGAAAGCCGGCCTTTTACTGGTTGTGGTAGAAGCTGCTGAGTGGGTTCCAGTTTCTTCAGCTGGTGACAGGTCATCATTGGCGCCTGTGAGTTCACACATTCTCAGAGTCAGTGTGTGCTACTTCCATACACCACGTGACTCAGATTACATCCTCAGAGGCTCTAATCATTGCCCGAAAGTCCTTTGGGAATGGAATACCAGGTAAAGTTTGATGAGAAAATCTGGGCTCAGGGTCATTAAAAGGCAGGGCTCTATAATAGGGCAGGGGTGACGGGAGAAGAGAGGACTGGATTTAAAAAATAAGAAGAATATGTTCACTTTAACTTGTTCCACTTTGTGCAATGAAGGTGGGAAGGATTAAGCCATTTTAATTTTGATCACATTCAGTTTGAGAAATTCCATGTAGCAGATGAAATTTGTAATAACTTTGAACCTGGAAGGAATATATATCTGGCAGGTAGAAAGAGGGAGGATTTTTAAGGATGACATATGGGCATGTATGCTCAGGTCACTTGGAATTGAAACATTGTCACAAGGAAAAATAATATGTATTTGGACAATCTCTGAAAAAAGATAGGAGAAAGAAGTTTTCATAAGGAAAGGAAAATGAGGATCCTACTCTATGAATGAAACAATGTAGATTGTTGGTTTGTTAACTCCTTGGAACAAAGATGGAATTTTTGGAATCACTTTACCAAAATAGAACTATTGGTTGGATTTGCACCACACTTGAAATACTATCATGGATGACTAGACATTTAGTCTCCAGAATCATCTTTCGATGCTATATATCAATGCAATTTATTAGAAACAAATGATAAAGGATTCCAGAAATAGCAGCTGTTGGCCCAACATGTGTTTTTTAAAAGTTTCTATACAATAGTGATTCATAGCAGTCATGTAAGGTAAAAGCTATGCCTTAGTTTTCAAGTCACCCATGTAAAACCTATCATTGATTTGCCTTATGGTTTATTTGATCGTTCTTGCTGCATTTGCACTAATCTATTATCTAAGGATAGCCTGTGAGGCAGCCAGAGAATGCTAATATCCCCAGGTGTGGTTAATTAGTACGATTTTCAGAACTTCCCTCCATTGAATTTGGTGCACTATTAAATAAATCTTTCCAAGGAAAAATGGCTTGACAGCAAGAAATTGAAAATAATTGGAATATGAACTTGTATTCTTTTACTAATGATGCCATAAATATGAAAATGCGCTTGTTAACCTTGGACTCACAGTGTATAAAAGGCAAACTGGGCTTCCCATTCACAAATTCATTTAAAGAATGTTTTCTTTTGTAAAAGTTTAGCATTGGTGTGTGTTAAATAAATTTTCTTGAGCTTTTTAAAAAAAATAGCAGTGTGCCTGATAAAGTTCCTCTTGGCGGGGGGGATTGACCTGGAAGTAAAATTCTATAGCTTCGGTTTGACTTAACTACCTTGCTGTAGAAACTGTCATTACAGAAAAATTTATTTCTTTAAAACAAATTATAGTTGAGAAAGATGTACCTATTCTTGTGTCCTTTATCAGTTTTGAATCCATGGTAAATTTCTTCATGCTATTGAGTAATTCAAGTAAACAGACAGAACAGATATGTGAATACTTTTGATTTGGTGGGGTACAAAATCACATTCAAAGTCTTCAAAAAGAAAGTGAGGCCTAACCATACTTGAATGGGAGATTGCCATGTGATAGTACTGAAAACCAGAAAATGTTGCATTCTTGGGGCCTTGTCCCCAATTCTGCCCAGTCCTGCTCCATTCTCACACTCGTGCCTATGTCTGAGCCCATTGTTTCAGCGACTGGGTGAATCCCCCTTCCTCTTTTTCATTCACCCTCTACTTCACCCGGAATGGTCCCTCCTGATAGTTCTTTCAAAGGTTTGTGAGATAAGGTTTTGCCACTGTTGCTTTTAAGGAGCATCCTTGCTTACACTTCCTCCAAGACAGATGTGTGTTCTGTTTTGCTGGCAATTTCAATATTCTTCTCCAACACCATAATTCACAGGCTTCGATCGTTTTTGTCCTTCTTTATCCAGTCTTTGCATGATCTGGGGGTGACTGAAAATATCATGATTTGTGTCATGCCGGCTTTAATCTTCAAAGTGACAGCTCTGATTTTCACTCTTTCAGAAGGTGTTTCTTTGCTGCAGATGTACACAATGCAATCCATCTTTAATTCTTGACTGCTGCTTCCATGGGCATTGGTTGTGCATAATGAAACCCTTGACAAATTCAGTATCCTCTCCATTTAGTAGGATGTTGCTTATTGGTCTACTCACGAGGATTTTTGTTTTCCTTGTGGAGAGGTGTCAGCCGTACTTGGATCTTCATTGACAACCCGCGATGGGCAGATGACACAACCTGGCTTGCTGAAAGCGAAGAAGACTTAAGCACACACTGATGAAGAACCAAGACTAGAGCCATAAAAAAACCAGTTTGGGGAACTTTAGGGGTAGTTTTACTCTGTTTTACAAGGTCACTGTGGACCTTATAAAAGTGGTCAGTCACTCCACAGCCTAGGTATTTTGGTTTATCCAAAGTTAATAACTTGGGTAGAAAGGGGTTGTTGGTTGTGTGGTAGACTGAGGTTAGTGTGTATGATCTGGCCATTTTAAGACTTAGTCATCATGAAGCAAGAAATGCCAACGCCTCTGGCTTTTGAGTTTTCATGATTATCTAATCTCCTATCATTAAATGTGACACTGCCAATATGAGATCTTAGTTTAGATTTTATAATCTGCTTTATAGCAAAAAAATACTTAACAAATACAGATTGGATTAAATTAATAGTATTAGTGATCAACTTTAGGCATGTGTGTGTGTATGTGTGTGTGCATTAGAATTGCTCCATAGGATTTTCTTGGCAGTAATCCTTACAGAAGTAGATCAGCAGGCCTTTCTCCCTCAGCACCTCCTTTTGGTAAGTAGTCAAGATCAAGCCATCTTTGCAATTCAGTGACCATTTATAGAATAAGGAGTGTGATTATTGAAAAGGTACAGACCAATAACTTTTAAAATTTTGTGGTAAAGATATAGACAACAAAATGTGTTCCATTAAAAAAATATCCACATGTACAATATGTTTCTCATGCTATTTAACAATCACCATGAACTGTTCCCCAACTTTCCATCCTTAAAAGAAGCTCAGTCCCCTGAAACACACAATGCCTTATATCTTTAGAAGCATGATTTTTTATTAAATGCATCAACTATATCAAGTAGAAGTGAATAAGAGTTGCAATTATTCTTGGTATTGCATAAAAACATCTTATTAGGCAGGAGAATAAGTAAACTACCCAGAGGGTAATCACTTTTGCAGAAAGATACCACATTTGCTTGTCCACTTATTCCCAGTCCACCAAACCTGAATGAACAAATGTTCTCTCCAGACTAAATTTTACTCCTCTTTCAGAATGTTTATTATTTTAGAGTGAGGCCTACCATGGGATAAACTGTATCATAGAAAACACCAGAGCACAAATATCAAAAGTAGTTTCCTTTTGGTGGATAAATACCAGCTTAGATAAAGCAATATATTTATCCTGTCATTAAAAAAATTATATCACGTTAAGCTGGATAAGAAAGTTCCCAATTTTTCTTCAGGCGAATTTTTTTCCATCTGAAGCAGCAGTTTTCATTTAATACAAAATTACTCCATAGCAAATGCTCAGATTTCGTGCTAACACGTGTAATTTTCCAGGAGAAATGTCAAGTCCTGTTGCTGGCCCTTTAACATGCATTGATTAGATGCAACATCAGAATTCTATTAAGAACATCTGAAATGAAGAAAAGTGGGTGCATCGATGGTAATAGGAATAGTTTGTTTCAAAAGAGGAACTGTTTGGGTGGGTTTTGTTTTTTATTTTTGCTACAGTTGCACGTTTCTCTGGCTTTGAATAGGTTGGCTAGTATTTCAGATGGAGCGATGACGTACAGATATTTTCACTCAAATTCTCTGTTATTTTACACATGTATACGTGACTGTCAGGGGAGTTTCTTATTCCCTCTGATATTTCTTAGCATTGGGGTCCCTTTAAATCAGCCAGGTATAGCATGTAGCAATTGATATGAATGTCTAATTCTTTCACCCTTCCTCTCCCATGGGCTACATTTGTCAAAATAGTGTGTGGGCTTTTTGGACATAGAGTTGTCTTCTTTCTTATCTAATTAGCAACCATATCATTTGCTCTTCCTGACTGTATTTTAATTTTATATTCAAAGAGTCTTTCACCTCTTTATTATAGAAGTTGCCGAAACTTGATCCTAAGTATAAAGCACATGATGGCATTTGTCTTTTAAAGTCATAAACTAAGATAAGATAAAATAACAGCTATTACCATCACAAATGCATCTGGTTCCAATCATTTGGGCCACAGTTTCATGTTGGAAACATTAGGGCATTTAAGTAACATCTCCGCATATGCGCCACATTCCCACAGTAAGTCCTTTCCTTCCGACTTAAAGCCCTGTGCTTACCTTCTCTTCCTCAGAGGTGGATGCAGTATTCCTCAGAAGGCTAACTTACCAGTTCACTACTAACCACGTGTTTGTTGAGGACCCACTATGTGCCAAGCACTACGTTAGCACCCGAGAGTAGAATTATAAAACAAGTTAGACTTATGAGAATCGGTGAAAAAGAATTACTACAAAATCACAGAAATATTTATTTAACAAAAATATCAAAATCTGAAACGATTGTTTCTCAGTATAGTACTATATACTTCTATATAGTACTATATACCATAGTACTATACTATACAGTTTACTATATAGTACATCTAGTACTATATACCTCAAATGGTGGTTTCTCTAACAGTTCTTTAAAGAATTTTGTGGTCTTTAATTTAAATCACATCAAAACACGACTATTGGCATCCTCCGGGGACTCCAATTGGGCTTCCTGGAGATGCTCTTTGAGTTTTGTGCATGAAAGGAAGCCAGGAAGGGCCAGGTCAGACCTGGAGGGCGGATGGAGGAAGGGTTCCTATTGAAATTCCCCAAACAGGCCTTGGACCCCTCCATAGGGAAGGTGCGATGTTGTGATGGGAAAGAATTCCCTCCAGGCACCTTTCCTGGCCTTTTCCCCACCAATGCAGCTTTCCATTTTTAAGAAACATCTTCATAATAAGCTTCTGTGATGGCCGAGTTTCCTTGCAGAAATATATCTACATATCAAGGCTTCACAGTGGGAAGCCTAAAACACAATAGCTTGACCTCTCTACTTTGAATGTAACGGGCCCAACAGATTCCCTCCGAAGCCAATGTTTGCTTTTGACTGGACCTTTGGATGGACCCTTTTTCTTTTCTGAAGGCACCTGAATGAAACTAAGAGAAGTGTATTGCAGAACTAACTTATCAGCGTAGTCACCTTTGACCACAGAGACATATTTAAATATGTTTTGTTTGGAATAAATAAATCAGTGCATGTATGAATGGACACTCCAGTAGTAATGCTTTTTGACGTAGCCTCCTATTTGTCATGGAGTCTTAAATCTCATGGAGTGGGGGGGGGGGACCGGACAAAGAGACAATCATATTTTAGAGGGCTAAGTGCTAAAATGGAGGTAGCACATCTTTCTAGGGTACTACCTTGAGATCTTGTCTCCTAGACAGTCTCTTCTCTTTATGGGAGCAAATTCTCTCTTGTAATTCTACTTTATCCTTTGGTCACTTTCAGTAACTCTGTAACATCGCTTGTTCTGTACTTAGCATTTCTTTTTTGTAGTCAGTTGGCTTTGGAGCATAGTCTTTTCTTGATGATGCTCAAGTGCTTTTTTCATCATGCTCAAAAGCCTATCAGTCTTTTTTTACATTTTATTAGGGGCTCATACAACTCTTATCACAATCCATACATATACATACATCAATTGTATAAAGCACATCCATACATTTTTTGTCCTAATCATTTTCAAAGCATTTGCTCTCCACTTAAGCCCTTTGCATCAGGTCCTCTTTTTTTCCCCTCCCTCCCCGCTCCTCCTTCCCTCATGTGCCCTTGATAATTTATAGATTGTTATTTTGTCATATCTTTCCCTATCCGGAGTCTCCCTTGCCCCCCTTCTCTGCCTATCAGTCTTTTAATGGCTCTTTTTCCATGAGGCTATTTGGCTTTTCTGCGCACAGATTCATGACTGGGAAACACTGTTCTTCTGCACCAGCTGCTCTGTCGCTCGTCAAATATCTTCGTCCTGGAGCTGATGCTTGTGTTAGCTCCTCAGTAGATCCTGAGCAGCCTCTTCAAAAGTGCCGTGAGACATTTTAAGAGACGCACATAGAGATCAGGCTGACCAAGGACGGGCTCTCACTTCTGCAGCGTTATGCCTGTGTCCCTCCTCGTTTAGTTCTCATCATTCCTCGCCATTTCGCTTGTCTGTCTGTTTTTGTTTTGTGATTTCTGTAGCTCAGAGGAATAAGGGAATGAGTAGGCATTTTAACTTGTAGAATTCACCCTCAAGGAAGTAATTGATATCGGTTTCTGGTTGTTTTTTGCTGCTGACCTCATTCAGAAGAAAACAAATACATGCCATGTATATTTGTACCAACATCATCAAAACATCTACGTCATTCACGTTTTATTAACCATACACATAAAGAAATTAATACTCTGAGAGCTTACAATGTGCTACTCAGAACGTCATTTCCTCCCTATGTTCAGTAGTCAGAACCAAGGATTAAAATGTAGTAGGGGCTCAATTTCCCCAGTGGATGTGGTCTTGAGTTAGTGTTGCCTATGTGAAGCTGGCCACTTAACGGACAACCTTAGATATTTATATTATGACCGAAAGTGTTAAACTCCTTTATGTCTGTCAGGAAATTTAAAGAACAACCTAACCAGCCAAATTCTTCTTGGAAAATCTCCTCCTAGCCCACCTGTATGCTATTGACAGCGGTCCTGTTTCGATCTGAATACCTTCATCCTCCTGCCTCCCTTCATCCTCACCCCTTATACCCGCTCTGACAGTGCTAATTAATGATTATATAAATGCATTTACATGGCACTAGTCACCCTACCTTATCTTTCATATTAGATTCATTGAATACCAGCTCGAATTAGACTGAGGTTCATCAGCTTACCATATTCTATTTGATGTTGATTCTGGTTACCGTTCTTTGGGAACAGTTCAACGACCCGAGAGACATTCATTCTGAGTTTTGTTCATTTCTCCTTGGCCTGCTATTCAAAGATTATAGACACATTGACAAGATCTCTTGGATTTTAACTGGATATGAAAATGAAAATGTATAGTTCACATCAGTCTTTATGATCACAATTGCTCATATTTTTTACTAGTTTACATACTTCCTTTTACACCTTTTATTTTTAATCATTTTATTGGGAGCTCTTACAGATATCATAATATTCCATAATTCAGTCACTTCAAGCAGTATTGTACAATTGCTACTACTTTTAACAGTTTTTGTTCTTTCACATATTCAACAAACCATTGTTGCTGGAGCTTTTCTACTATGTCCTGTATAAAAAAAATTAGAGTACTTTATTACTTGAATATTCCTTCTGATGCACACAGTTAATGATCATTGGATCAGTCTGAGTTTGCTAGAGAGGCAAAACCAGTGACGCAGATCTTAAGGTGGAGGCTGCACCTGACGGGAGTAGCTTCAGGAGTTGATGAACCCAGGATTGGCAGGAACACCATGAACTACAGAGGTGGATGAATCTGAGGCCAGCAGGTCAGGCTTGTAATTGGAAAAGGAAATGAATCAAGGTTGGCAGGCCAGAGGTTATCATGAACTTACTGATGGTTCCAGAGATCAGCAAGCAATATGGCAGGTCATTGGTTCAAGTCAAAGAACCAGAGGTCAATTAGCCAGATGCAGGATCCAGACCTAGCAAAAATAAGCAAGTTTTTCCACAGCATCCACTTATATAGGAAATAGAACACAGCTCCAAGGAAGCTCACTTTCCACTGCATTAGGACTGTGACCTGAGTAAGGGAGTTACATTACTCCACCTAAATCTTAAAACTATTTGACTACTCTCAGCAGACCTCAACATGGAATTGTTTACATTAGGTTAGGTCACATCGTAGGGATGTCTAGTTCTCAATTGCTACACCACAAAGCCCAACTATCACATACCATAATACAGTGAGCATATTATCTATCTTCTCTGATCTAAGCCTACTGCAAAGCCTTTTCTCGTGGCATACTACTTGCCAGGAATGTCTGCTCCTAATCACACATTTCTAAGATCCAAGCCAGTTTTTAAAATCTTATCACCTCCCAAGTTAAGGGGAAGCTGCCCCAAAGCCTCAGTCTTCAAGCAGAATATAGCAAGTGTCTTTTATGTCATCTCATGTCTCTTTCCCCACAGTGGTATTTGACCTACATTGACTTTCTTTCTGTTGTTCCAAAGGACCAAGCTGCTTCCCACTTTGGGCGTTTACGTGTCTGCCAAGAACTTATTTCCTTCCATCTCTCTCATGGCTAACTCTCCTTCTAGGTGCATCACCTTCTCAAGCAAATCACTGACTACCCAGTCCAAAGGAGTTCTTTCTTAATCCTCTTTCTTAACCACCTATCATCGACTTATTTTATTACAATTACCCTATTTACTAACTTATTTATTTGTTTTGATTTCTCTTCTACTGGGCTATGGACTCCATAAAGGCTGATCATATCTATTTTATTAACTATTGATTGGCCCCTGTCTATCACAGTGACTGGCACCAAGTTCAAAATTAATACATATTTATTAGGTGAATGGCTTATTTTTTTAATTTTAATTCAACATTTATTTTATTGTCTATAACCTGATTCTTCAATTATACTGTAATGTCTTCAAGAAAATGGACATCATTTTAAACCTCTTGAGCAGAGGATATAAAAATGAGCCTCTTTAAGGTGACACTTACCTGGCTGGGTTTTAACTCAAGCTTATATAATCTTAGAATCCCTTGGGTGCAAAATATCATGGTGATAGTTGGGTTCTGCTTCTTAGAAGGGCCTGTACAAGTGCAGAGAGCCTAAAGAAGCCTAAGCCTTTCTTGGTTCCAAAGACATCTTCCTCCATCAACTAGAGTGAAATCTCTATAGCAACATGTTGCTTATTGCACTTAAGGTGACCGTTTGACATCTGAGTCATATTCATCTCACAGATACACTTTGTGACCTTAGATACATCCCCACCACTTCTGTCTTTCCTGTTTACTGTGTTCAACTCAATACCAGTGAGATAACAGTATGAGAAGCCAGCCTCAGCACAACAGCTGTTAATACATGGTTACTAATCCAATGATGTCACCGGTTATTCTGGCGTTGCGCTGACAGCACATTAGTCTGAAAATCTCATTCTCTTTGCTTCCCAAAATGTTGCCCAGGTTTGCTTCTTTTTCTCCTTTACCTGTCAGTTGACATCAGGAATTAGCATCTATTTTATTGACAACAGTAACTATTTCTGTCTGTTTATTTTTTTCCACCTTATTTATTCTGGGACTTGACTTGTTAAGGAATGAGGGTAAGACAAATGTAGAGCCCTTTTGACTTCTGCTCCCTGGCTACTCAAGTTCAACAGTCGTAATTTTATGGATGAGGCTATAAAGATATGAAAAAGAAAAATATACTAAAGATGTCACTAAGAATTAGAGTTTTTCAAATAAAAATTTCTTGCCCTAGCAGAAGGGCAGCCCTCTGCCCCACTGCCCATATTTTAGACCAGTGAATTATTATGAGCTTTCCCTGTGAACTGGGCTTCAGCGGGTCTGGAGACGACCTGTCAACTGTAAGACAATGTTTAGGTTAAAAGATCGGCCTCAGAGTTTGGAAATGCTAATGAGTATGGAAAATAAATGTCATGTGGAACACTCACTTTATAGACAGCATTTTTATTCCATATGAATACCATGCTTGGCGAGAGAAACTAAGATTCTTAACTTTTGAGTCAGCAGTTGAGGCAATGGGAGTGATGGCAACAAAAGGGAGCAGAGAGGAGAAGGGCTGGGGTGCTCAAGAAATTACAATAATTTTTCTTTTAAGGGGTCTGGGGTAAGAAGCCACACAATGGTCTCTGTTGATGAACTCAACATTGAGTCAGTACCTACTACACACTAGGCACTCTACTGAAGAATGGGAAGGCAGCAATGAATGGGGTATGCCCTATACTGTAAGGGGCTTGACCTTAAGAAACTTACATCTTTAGAACAGAAGCACACTAAAACTCAATTGTGCTATAATAGGGGTTTATTCTAAATATAGTTGTCACACAAAGGGGTGAGTAACTTGTGAGTAGGGAGCAGGGATACCTAATTGGGGCAGGGGGTGGGCATGTGAGCTGTAAGTGGCACACTGTTGGTTCTTCTTTTTTAAAATAATTTTTGGGGGGATTCTTACAAATCTTATGACAATCAATCATTCCATTGTATTAAGACCACTTGTACATATGTTTCCATCCACATTTCCAAAACATTTTCTTTCTATTTGAGCCCTTGATATCAGCTCCCCTCTTTTCCCCTCCCTCCCTCACCTTCCCACCCTCATGGATCCTTGATCAATTACATATTATTGTTCTTATTTCATGTCTTACACTGTCCGTTGCCTCCCTTCCCCCACATTAGACATCCCTGTTGATTATTAATAGTTCCGTTCTCCTGAAAGCAGACTGCAAGATAAAGATGAGGATGGTTTATCCCAGGAAGAACTTAAAAGGAATGGAAAAGTGAGACAGAGAAGGGAGGCAAGTCGATGAAGAATGAACAATGAGCTGGTGACGACGGTGGGACACTGGGGTTCCACCTGCTGGTGAGCCTGTGTGAGACTGTGTAGACTGTGCGTCAAGAATTCTTCCCCAAGGGGAAAAGTAAAACTCAAACTCTGCTGCTTTCAAGTCAGTTCTAACGCATGGGGGAGGTGCCGCGGGCATTGACCCACGAATGCCCGTTCCTCATTGGCTGAGGGTTGTTACCTGTGAAAGGACAAGCATGCATAGGCACAGAGTAGTACTCTCAGGGCGAGAAAGGCAGCACATCTTGGGAATGTGATGAAATCATAGAAGTTCTCAGAGTAGACACCTACAGTGTTCCCTAGAGTTGTCTAGTCAACAACTAGTCTCATCACTTTCAGTCCGTGTTAATAGGATTCTGAGTTTCACGGGTATTTGAAGATCGAATAACCAACGATTTCTCTCCAGCCCCAGACATGACTAGTGATCAGTAGAGAACAGTCATGATTATTCTGTGTCATGTTGCAAACATGAACACGTGATGAACCCTTGACCAATAAGATGGAATAGAATGCTAGTTGGCAGCCACCTGTGACTTCTTCTCAATGTCAAAGTGGAGTGCAGGCAGGGATTTCTCTCTTTGCTGCTGCTCAGTGTGGTTTAGAGAGGAGGTGCTGCTTAGAGCTGCGACCTCCACCATATTGCAGAAGATAGAGAGGAAAGAAAGAAAACCCTTGGGTTCTTTAAGGGTGACTGTCTCACCTGGGAACCCCTTGCTTCTAGACTTCTTGAAAACTGAAATAAAAGACTCAGCTTACTGACTGATTGAATGAGACGTTGAGGGATTGAGAAAAAAGGATTGAGTTTTGCTTATTAAACTGGGGGGAATTGAGGGGTAGATGATGATGCTTCAACTGTTTACTTTGTCACTCAATACTTTGCTGAACTATTCTCTACATGACGTGGAGCTCTGCTAGTGTAGTGGTTCCGCATAGGGCTGTGAGCCGCCCTAAGCTGCTTGAAATCACCTGCAGCTCTGCAGGAGAAAGACTGGGCTTTCTACTCTGCTAAAGAGTTGCATCCAGTCTCAGAATCCCACAGGGGGTCGCTGTGAATCAGCACTGACTTGATGGCAGTGAAGGAGAACGTGACTATAAAGACACCATAGGGAGGAATGATTGATTGGCTACAGTAGAATGATGGCCATTAGAACCCACCTGCTGCTTCACCGTGGCAGACACCTGGTCACACGCTCCTATGAAAATATTCAGAGTAGCCAACCCTATGGGGCAGTTCTACTCTGTCAGAGAGGGTCACTATGAGTTAGAATTGACTTGACTCACACAATAATAAAATCACCATCTCTAGCATGAACATTTTCTTGACTTTACTGATTCTTCTCTGGATCACCCCCTCCCATTTACATATGTGTGTGTGGATTTAGGTTAGGAACATAGGACACGGTACTGGACAAAGTTTCATTCTGTTAAACATAGGGTTGCCAGGAGTCAGAGAAACTAACAACAACATAGGAAAGAATGGCTTCTGGGACCACGATGAACTAAATCTAATCTCCAGACTGAATCTTTCAGAATTTGCTGCTGAGTTGGTTTTCCCCATGCCCCACATCTTGACTTCTTTTCCAAGCATGCCAGCTAGGTTCGCAGAGACCCCAGTGTCACTTATTCAGGTGAAGACTTTTAATGCAACTTTTAATGAGGTAGTAAAAAATTGCCAAGAGCCTAAATTTTCATCAGTAAGAGAATGGCTGGAGTAGTTATCACACAAAAAAATAATATTATAGATCAGTTTAAATATATTAACTAGGGCTTATATTAACTAGGGCTTATATTAACTGTATGCGTTAGCTGGGATCAGTATCAATTTGAGTGAATAAGGCAACCTGTAATGAATATATATCAATACAGTCTATATATGTGTATATATGCACATATATGTGTATATATGCACATATATAGACTGTATTGATATATATTCATATATGGTGCCATCAAATCAGTTTCGAGTCATAGGACGCTAGGTACAACAGAAAGAACTGCTGCCGATACTGTCCCCTCCTCACAATTGTTAACTTTGACCGATACTGCCCCCTCCTCACAATTGTTATCTTCGACTCTGCCATCGTAGTCACTATATTAAGCCATCTCATTGAGGGTCTTCCTATTTTTTTTATGCCCATCTACCAAGAATGATAACCTTTCCATGGTCTGGTCTCCACTGATAATATGCCCAAGCAATATGCCCTCCTTGCAAGTAAGGAACATTTTGGCTGTATTTCTTTCAAGACAAGTGGTTTTTCTGGTAGTCCATGATACTTACAATATTATTCAAACTAATCATAATTCAAATACATTAGTTCTTCTCTGGTCTTCTGCATTCATTGCCCAGCTGTCATGTGCATCTGAGGCAACTGAAAATACCATGGCTTGACATCCTGGCCCACCAAACCCTGCGGACAATATTCCTGCTCAGAGAAGCCAATACACAGAGAGGACCACAGGACCAGCCCCACCATAAGACTCGACATTCCTCACTGACCCATAGCACCACAAGGGACAACACTGGAGACACATGGAAGGAATTGTGCCCACCCTGAACCCACCACACCGAGGCAAGATATGCTGAGGGCATGCAAGAGAGCAGCAAGGGGAGCAGAGCAATGAAGTCCTCAGGGGACACCAAAATTAGACTGTGGGGCCATGGCATGCCTTCCCATCAGACTTGACTGGAAATCACTCATAAAGGACAACAAATATATCTTGAACTATGATTAATCTTGAACTCTTTAAAGGCTTTTCTTTGTGTGTGTGTGTTGTTGTTGTTGTTGTAGCTATTGTTTTATTCTCTATTGTTGCTTTGTTTTGCTCTGGCTTTTGTCTATGCATATTATTGTCTCTGCATGTCTATCTGGATGGGATAGGTGGTATAAACAAGCTGGAAGAGAGAACAAAGAGACGGCAGTTCCAGGGGGACATGGGAGAGGGGGAGGTGGAGGAAAGGAAGAGGGTGTTAATAAACCTAGAGACAAGGGAACAACAAGTGACTAAAGATCGATGGCAAGGAGGGTGTAGGAGGTCTGATTGTGCTTGATCAAGGGCAGTGTAACTGAGAGGAATTAAATAAAGGCTTTAACATGATAGTGGGAAAAGAAGAAAGTAAAAGGAAATAGAGGAAGAAACTAGGAGGCAAAGGGTATTTATAGAGGTCTAAATAAAGGCATATACATATGTAATGTATATATATGTAAAAATGGGGAAATAGATCTATGTGCATATATTTATAGGTTTAATATTAAGGAAGCAGATGGACATTGAGCCTCCACTCAAGTACTCCCTCAATGCAAGAACATGTTTTATTAAATTGGCATTCCATGATGCTCACTTTCCTGACACGATCGCTAAAGACAAAATGTGTGCGTAAGCAAATGTAGTGAAGAAAGTTGATAGTGCCCGGCTATCAAGAGATATAGCATCTAGGGTCTTAAAGGCTTGAAGGTAAACACGTGGCCATTTAGCTGAGAACTAACAAAGCCCACATGGAAGCAGCACACCGCCTGTGTGATCATGAGGTGTTGTTGGATCGGGTACCAGGCATCAAAAGGGAAGATGGGGGGAAAAGGGGAAACCGATCACAATGACTTATCTATAACCCCCTCCCAGGGGGATGGATAACAGACAAGGAGGTAAAGGGAGACATCAGACAGTGCAAGAATTGAAAAAATAATAATAATTTATAAATTATCAAGAGTTCAGGAGGGACAGGAAGGGAGGGGGGAAATTAGGAGCTCATACTAAGGGCTGACGTAGAAAGAAAATGCTTTGAAAATGATGATGACAACATATGTACAAATGTGCTTGACACATGGATGGATGGATGGATTGTTATAAGAGTTGTATGAGCCACCAATAAAATGATTTTAAAAAAAAGAAGAAAATACCATGGTTTGAGTCAGGCATGTCCCAGTCCTCAACATGACTTGCTGTTTAACACGTTGAAAAATCCTGTACAGCAGATTTACCCAATGCAATCGATTATTTTATTTCTTGGTTGCTGCTTCCTTGAGTGTTGATGAGGAACCAAGTAAAATGAAATCCTTAATCTTCTGTTCTTTTCTATCGTGATGATATACACTGAAATATAAAGTCAAACATTGTGGACATATATTTAATTTGCCGAGGGGTAAATAGATTAATAGTTATGTATCAAAAGTATGAAAGCCTGCCTGGAGAAGATAAGAATCAAAGTCAGAGTCGTGGTTATCTCTATTCATGGACAAAAGTGAAATACAATTTGGGAAGGATAACCAGGGAGCTTGAATTCAGATATAATGCTTGACTTCTTTAAAAAATTATGTGGAGAGCAAATGTTTTGAGAATGATGAGGGTAACAAATATACAAGTGTGCTTGACACAATTGATGGATGGATGGATTGTGATAAGAGTTGTGTGAGCCCACAATAAAATGATTTTAAAAAAAGAAAAAAAAAGTACAAGGTATATAGAAGAGAATGCTGACATTTAAGCACACTAAGAGAAGATGTTTCATGTACTACTTTTTCTTTGATTTTCTTTATTTTAGATCTGTATTTTAAAGCCATGTTCTATTTTTTGTTTGTTTTTCACATTTTTTAAAAAAAATTTTTATTGGGGCTCATATGGCTCTTATCACAATCTGTACATACATCAATTGAGCAAAGCACCCTTAAACATTCGTTGCACTCATTCTCATAATCCACCTTCCACTTGGGTTCCTGGAATCAGCTCGGTTTCCCATTTTTTCCCCCGTCCCCCTCCCTCCCCGATCCCACCCCTGGTTCCTTGATAGTTTATAAGTAATTATTATATCTTATCTTACACTCCCCCGGCATCTCCCTTCACCCACCTCCCCATTGCCCATCTCCCAGAGAGGAGGTTACATACACATAGATCTCCGAGATTGGTTCTCCCTTTCTACACCCCCTTCCCTCCTGGTGTCGCCACTCCCACCGCTGGTGTTGAGGGGTTTGTCTGTCCTCGATTCCCTGTGTTTCCAGATCCCTACTGCACCGCTGTACATCCTCTCGTATAACCAGGCCTGCAAGGTAGAATTGGGGTCATGATAATTGGGAGGGGAGGAAGCATTCAGGAACTAGAGGAAGATTTTTAGTTTCATTGTTGCTACACTGAACCCTGAGTGACTCATCTCCTCCCCACTACCCCTCTGGAAGGGATGTCCAGCTGTCTACAGATGGGCATTGGGTCCCCATCATGTACTCCCCCTCTTTCACGGTGATGTGATTCTCACCACCACCCCACCTTTGTTGTTTGAGACCTGGTCTCCTCTGACCTTCACGATCACCTATGTTGGTGTGCTGCTTCCGTGTGGGCTTGGTTGCTTCTGGGCTAGATGGCCGCTTGTTTGCTTTCAAGCCTTTAAGTCCCCAGATGCTATATCTCTCAGTAGCCGGGCACCATCAGCCTTCTTCACCACACTTGCTTATGCACACTTTCGTCTTCAGCGATTATGTGAGGAAGGTGATCACACAATGATTGTTTTTGTTCCTTGGTGTCTGCTACATGGTCTATTCAACACCTTGTAATCGCTTAGGCCATGTGCTTCTTCTCTGTGGGCTTTGTTGCTTCTGAGCTAGATGGCCGCTTATTTGCCTTCAAGGCTTTAAGTCCCCAGATGCTATATCTTTTTGATAGCCGGGCACCATCAACTTTCCTCACCACGTTTGCTTACGCACACGTCTGTCTTCAGTGATCATGTCGGGAAGGTGGGTATCCTGCAATGACCGTTTAGCAGGGCGAGGTGCTATTGTATTGGGGGATTATGCATGAGGAGGCCCAATGTCCATCTGCTACTCTACTACTGAACCTATAAATATATGCACATAAGACTATTGCCCCCATAATCATAAATATATTTACATATGTACATGTCTGTATTTAGGCTTCTCTATATGCACTTTGTCTCCTACTCCTTTCCTCTATTTCCTTTCGCTTTCCTCCCGTCCCATTACCATGTTTAGCTTTCATTCTGGTTTCAGTAATTCCTCTCAGTTACCTTGCTCTTGGTCACTCCCTACCAGTCCTCCCCACCCCTCCCTCCTCTGGTTTTGAACCACTCGCTGTTCCCTTGTCCCTGTGTTGGGCGACACCTCCTCCCTTCCCCTACCTCCCACGCTCTCCTGTCCCTCCAGGACCGTTGGTCCTGTTATTTTCTTCTCTCATTATTTGTCCAGCCTATCTTGTCTAGGTGGACCTGCTGATTTAGTAATATGTGCATACTAATGCAGATGACTTTGATAGCGCCCAAGTAAAACCATGTTCTATTTATAGCGATTGTGAATACGAATGTCCATGAGAGCCAGGCAGGGGATGTAAATGCAGAACGCTTTCAAGTGGGGCTCTGTACGCTTGAAGCCCCCTCTCCCCTCCACAGAGGGCAGGCAGCTGCACCCCAGACCAAGCTAGTTGATGCCAAAAAAGGAACTCAGGCTGAATGTTGCCAGATCTGATTTTCCAGAGGAACCAATAATCTGGATTTTCTTTTCTTTTTAAAAAAAATTAAAATGTGAAATGCTCTGAGTTTTAAAAGCTGGCAACTAATTCAAATCAACAAAATGAAACAGTATGAGGATGTGGGAAAAAAAGGCTACGGGATGGCTAGTTTGCCACCTCTCTGTAGCATTCCTTTGGATGTCAAATCTCGACAAAGCACAGTGAAATATTTTATTGTGGAATATGTTGTCCAGGTAGGGTAGGTCAATATATTCCAGGGCTCAGCAGGAAAAAAAAGTGTAGTAACTAGATTCCCTGGAGTCCCCTCAGAGAAGAAGCTTGACTGTGTTGAGGATGACTCTTAGCTTCTTGTGTACTTTACTGTCTGCAACCCTTCACTGAAAAGCTCTCAAAAGAGAAGCCAGACCTTTCCATTGACTCCAAGGCTGTGTCAGCAAAGGCCCGACCCAGCAGGCCCTTTCTGTTGTGTGCTAACTCCCAACAGCTGGAAAAGTGTTGGTACCAAGATCTCTAAAAGTGTGACAAACACACAGTGCTCTCCGTATCCCAGAAGGCCAATTAAAGCTAGGAAGCCTCAGGTCTCTTAGTATAGTCATCACTCTGAGTTGATGACCGCGTTTGTTCCCTGAGTGTGCATGTGCGTGTGTGCGTGTGTGCATGCGTGTTACCCTCTAGTCTCTCCTTATCAAGCCTTGGATTGAAGGTTATTTATTCATGAGTTTTGTCTTAATTTTTCACAGAGGTTCTTTGGAACCAAATTAAACATCTCCTTTAAAGAAAACATCATGTAAATGCCAAGTTTTTCTAATCAATGCAATCTAATGGAAGTGACTTCTTTATATCACTCCTTCCTATAGGTTATGCAGGCCATTGAAGAATTGAGTCAATATATTTATAGGACAGGGTTTATAAAAATTAAAACCTGCTATAAAGGCATCATGCAAAAAAAGATATATGTGTGTATATGTATATATGTGTGTGTGTGTGTGTGTGTGTGTGTGTGTGTGTGTATATATATATATATACCATATTGAATGAAGGGGGAAGTGCAGAGTGGAGACACAAGGCCCAAGTGTCGGCCAACGGAGATCCCCTCACAGAGGGGTTCAGGAGAGGAGATGGGTCAATGAGGGTGCGAGGTAGTACTGATGAAGAACACAGCTTTCCCCCGAGTCCTGGATGCTTCCTCCCCCCAACTACCATGATCCGAATTCTACCTTGCAGGGCTGCATAGGGTAGAGGATGTACACTGGTGCATATGGGGGCTGGAGGCACAGGGAATCCAGGGTGGATGATACCTTCAGGACCAGGGGTGTGAGGGGTGATGCTGGGAGAGTGGAGGGCTAGTGGGTTGGAATGGGGGAACTGATTACAGGGGTCCACGAGTGACCTCCTCACTGGGATAGGGACGGCAGAGAAGGGAGGCTCTGGATAGGGCAAGATATGACAAAATAATGATGTATAAATTACCAAGGGCACATTGGGAGGGGGGAGCGGGGAGGGAGGGGATAAAAAAGAGGACCTGATGCAAAGGGCTTAAGTGGAGAGCGAATGCTTTGAGAACGATTGGGGTGGGGAATGTATGGATGTGCTTTATACAATTGATGTATGTATATGTATGGATTGTGATAAGAGTTGTATGAGTCCCTAATAAAATGTAAAAAAAAGAAATAGGAAGTGACAAAAAAGTGTAGTATGTAGGGTCCTGTTGGCTCAGTGGGTTAGGCACTGGACTATGTACCCCAGAGTTGGTGGTTCCCCAGAGTTGGTGGTTCAAACACACAAGCCACTCCTCAAATGGAAGATGAAGCTGACTGCTCCCCTCAAGATTTATAGCCTCGAAAATCCTACAGAGTTGATATGAGTCAAATCAGCTTTATGACAGTAAGTCTATCTTTGTATCCCATAGATTAAGGAGCCCAGGAGATGCAGTGGGCAAGTGTTCAGCTAAAAATCAAAAGTTGGCATTTCAAGCCCCCCAGTTACTCCTCTAGAGAAAGATGTGGTAGACTGCATCCATAAAGATTACAGCCCTGGGAGGGGTCACTAGAGCTAATGGCAATGATGTAAATACAACTCTTGGTAAAAAGCGAATTAACTATGGAAATATATGACATGTGACTTTTATATCAATAAAACTACTTTTAAAAGAAAAAAAAAATTTAAACCTGCACAAAGGTATTTTAAAAATAACTTTGGTGATGGAAATCATTCTATGGGACTAGATCTCTAGATCGTGCCTCAGTTTATTTACACGCTTTCACACCAGAAAAGTAATCCCTCCTAAAGGTACTTGATTCCATTACTGTATGATCAAGTCTTTTTAAATTCTCTGCCATAGTATTCTGATCTTTAGACCAGATCCATGTAATATATTTTTAAAGACTTGTACTATTAGCAACAGGGGGTTTCAATAGCTTTAAAGGGCTAAAACAAACTAATGAATATGGTGTTCTCATGTATATTTATGTAACGGCCAGCTGCTATGGTATCTTAGAAACAATTGCTATAAAGGGATACTTGAGAGACTTCTGGTGTGCATTATACCCAAAGCCATGAGGCGGGCAATGGAGGGGGAGGGTCAGGGGAGAATAAATAAAAGGCTGTTGTTGCGTATTAGTTGCTGTTGATTCAGATGCTGAAATCCTGCCTTGTGGGGGTAAAAATAAACATAAAATCTTAGGACAAATCCGACTAATTTTACTCTGTAAATAGTTTCATATTTGAATAAAAAAGAAATCAAACAACAAGCGATGAGTGCACCGGCCCTATTTTGAAGCACCCGCATTCTCACATAGGCCTCCCAACAATCCTGTGCATTAGACAGAGACTGTCCTTGTCCTCCGTCATCAACATGGATCTTGAGTTATTCCATAGTTAGTACCTATATAGTAGTATATATAGTTACCATAGTTAGTACCTATATAGTAGTATATATAGTTACCATAGTTAGTACCTATATAGTAGAGCTTGGTACTTTACCACCATCCAGTAGCTCTTTAGTTCAGGAAGCCACAGGTTGAAGTTTTTGCATCTATAACCTCAAAAAAAAACCATTCTTATTGGAACTGAAATAAATGAAATGGCCACAGATAAAAATGTCCAAGAAGTATTTCCTCAGTAATGACATTGAATGGACTTTCATTGGAAGAAGTGTAGTGCATTCTCCTGTATCCAAACTGATTTTGTTCTGCATCATTGCTGTGCAGGTCTGTGGCTGTATTGTTTTATAATTTTTTTGTATGATTCATTTTGTATACAATAGCACTGTATTTTAATAAACAAAATTATGGGAACTCTTTCCCCCATCTAACATGTAAGCAAGTTAGCTATGAATTTAATATAATACTAAATGATCTCAGGTATAATTTAATGAGGTGGACCAAACAGGCAACCAGACCAGAACCCCATCAGCAGATTATCATTTTTGTCTGAGTAGAAGTGGATATAAAGAAGCAAAGACATGTCAGCTTTTCAGCAGCAAGCATAAAACAGTGACTATTAACCCTATAAAAGAAAAGATTGCCTCATTGTGAAATAGGCATTTAGTATCAAACCGGATTTCCCAATGAGTCATTGTAAGAAAACAAACTTTTAAAGACACGGCACAAAGCAACATTTTAGACACTCATTCGTGCATAAATTTTAAATATATGTGCATGATGTATTGTGTCAAAAGTAAAGAAAAATTAGGTTTCCATTTACAATTTTTATACAAATCTTTGTGTGACATTGGTTACCATTTCCACAATGTGTCAACATTCTCATTATTTCCATTTCGTTTGTTCTGTTTCCAGTGATCTAGCTTCAACCCTTCCTTGCCTTCTTGTCTTTGCTTTTGAATAAATGTTAACCATCAGGCCTCATGAAGTTGATTGTGTAAGGGAGCACATTATTTGTGGGTGACCTTGAATATTTTATAAGCCAGTCTGTTACTTGGCTGAATGATGACCTTCTAGTAGCTTCAGGGCTAAGTTCAAAGCCTATCTTAGATCAATAGTCTTGAGAGTCTCTCAGGTCTCTATCATCCAGTAGGTCTGGTTGTTTTTATACTGTTCTATATTTTTCTCCGATTTTATCCTGGGACCTTTCATTTGTGCCCCTGGTTAGAACAGATGGAAGTGATAGTTGAGCACCATCTATCTATCTGGTTTCAGATTATTTGTTCTGTTGACTAGTTTCTTAGAGATGTTGAGTTACTTCATTTTCTTATGCTCCAAATAAGTAGGGACTTTTTACTGGTATCTTACATGGGCACTCAAAAACATACAACCCCATATAATACCAAACTAGAACATTATCTTTATGAAATATTTTATGCCAATTGACTAAGTTGTCCCATGATACTGAGTCTAAGCCTTCTAACCAAGTCAACAAATCCCACAAGTCATTTGGATATGTCTAGGAAGTTTGCATAACTGTGCCTTTTATATGCTTTACAGTTTACATGGACATCCAAGACCAGTATACACAAACACATTATGTATACATGCCTACAGTGTCATTAGACCACTCTTTAGGCATCGACCAACTTTTGCCTTCTTATGCATATGCATAAATAGCTTCCTGTGTAACTATACACAATTTTTGGTTGTTATCACTAGTGTTGCAATTTTTTTAGGTCACTGAATATACAAAAGTTATCCCTTTTTCTTGTTTGCATCTTCATGTCTTCATCTACCTGGATCAAACTGTTCAGACTTCACCCATCTTTGGTGTTGCTGTCCCAGCAGCAAAAATAACAAGTGTCTACTATCTAGAAGGTAACCCGCCTTCCTCCCACACCCAACACACTCTGTTACCATTCAAAGAAGTTTTCTTTTGGTGTGTCTATGTATTCCTGACATTTTATAATAGTATAACCATGCAATATTTGCCCATGCGTTATTAGCTTATTTTAGTCAGCATAATGCCCTACAGATTAATCCAGTTGTAAGAATTTTTGTCGACTTCTCATTAATATTTATAGTTGCAAGGACCCTATTGTATATGTACTATTGCTTATCTGTTCTTCTGTTGATGGACACTTGATTTGTTTCCTTCTTTTTGCTGTTGTGAGTGATGCTGCAATGAACATAGGTGTGCATAATTATTTGTGCCATTTCTATTTTATGAGTGGGCTTCATAAGTCCCCTCATATCATTTTGGAGTTTGATTATATTGCTTAAATATATACCTAGGAGTGGATTTTCTGGATCATCAGGTGTTTTCATTCTAGTTTATTAGCAAATGCCATCCCATTTTCTTTTACGGATACACCAGTTCACAATCCTACTTGTAGTGTATAAGAATTCCAATCTTGCCACAACCTCACTATCCTTTGTTGTTTTCTGGTGGTTTGAATTGTGCCATTGTTTGTAGGGTGAGATGTTATCTTATTAGAGTTTAGATTTCCACCTTTCTAATGGGTAAGGCACATGAGCATCTTTTCATGTATTGCTCGCTGCCTGAATTTCTTTGGCAACGAATGACATGTTCATAAAGTAGGTCTAATATTTCATTAGTTTTCTATATATTTTAAGATTCTACCTTTTGTGATATCTGTCACAGCCAAAGATTAACACTCCCCCCACCCTCCATGATGCAGGTTCTCTTTTTACTCTTTGTGAAAAATGTTTTGATGAGTATAAAATGGTTCATTTTTAAGAGATCCTAGTTATCTAATGTGTGAATCATGTATTTTTGCCAAAAATCAGGTGTTTTAGTTTTGTTCCTCAACCTGAACTTATTGTCCTTGAGTAGGTTCAGATCCATAGCCACCCTAGTGGCTGGTGGTTTCCCTCTGCTGAGCTGGTGGCGGAGTGATTACAAATGGAGCTGCTCGCTAACCTTCAGGTCAGCAGTTGGAAACCAGCAGCAACTCCACAGGAGAAAGGCTTTCTGCTCTGATTAAAAGTTACACTCAGAAACCAACAGGGGCAGCTCTAGCCTGGCTCATGTTATTTCTATGAGTCAACGTCAATTCAATGGCAGTGAATTTGGGTTTTGCTTCAATGTTGCTCCCCAAGAATTTAGATCTTGAATCCATTTTCCACTAATTTATGTGTCTTATGTGCTATGATTCTATCTCATTTTTCTGTAAATGGGAAACCAGTTTGTGAGTACCATTCCTTGAGGAGACTATTTCTTCTCTATTGAGTGGGCTTCAAATTTGTGGCAAAGATCAGCTGCCCCCTATATGGATGCATTAACTTCGGGTTCTCCATTTTTTTCTGTGCCTGCCACTGAACTAGTACCGGCTGTTTGGATAATGTGGCTGGACTTGTACTGTTGCTTTTGAGCAGGGAGTGTGAGGCCCCCTACTTTGTTCTTCTTCATTATTGCTCATGAACACAAAGCTTACAGACTTCAACGTCTCTTCTCCGTCGCGGTGCACTTCCTAAGTCCCATGTTTGTTGCCTCCCCCAAATTGCTTGCTTTTAAATTGCAGTGATTTAACTGCTGACTCCGTGTGTAGATGCCATCCTTTAATCAGCAGTTTGATAATAAGATGACATGTTTACAAACTGGCTTTTACTTCATTTTTGGCTTAAAGTTTCTCTCTCTATAAAACAAGACTTCAGTTACAAAAAATTTTGCCCGTGTCTAACCCTCTTTGTTTTCTTAAGCTATGTTGAGTCGCTTAACTTTTGATCACTTCTTGAGGGAACGTACTGAGCAGAGCTTAATCATAAGAACTAAATGGTCTTAACTTAGGGTTTGTGATTGAGAGCTCAGAATCCACTCATATGTCTAAGGTTACTATACCTCTCATGGTCCACGTTAGGTTCCCTGGTGGTGCAGTGGTGATGTTTCAGATTGTGGTTTCAGCATGGTAGGCAGGTGGGAACCACCAGCAGCTTCATGGAAGAAGGACTGGGCTTTCTATTCCCACAAACAATTACAGTCTCAGAAACTCACGGAGCTCACTATGATGGCATTGGGTTTGTGTGTGTGTTTGTTTGTTTGTGGTCTACTTTAGAGGCAGCATTATCAACTCCTTGAGAAAAATATAGATCTACTGCATGGGCTTAGGGATTTTTGATATTTCTAATAATAGTATCAGTAATGTAGTCAATGGCATGACATTTAAAATGTTACCTAAAAAGAAAATAATTATATAGATGGGAAAGATTAATGTCTTAAAATACATGGAACATTTGATTATACAGATTAAAAAGTTAAGTGACTGAACATAGTTTGAGAAACAAAAATTAGACATACTATTACAATGTAAATAGGTGAACTAAGATTCTATTCAATCCAGTCCAAAAATAATCAGTCCTTTTGGTGGAAAATAATTGTGAACAAAGGTTTTTTTCCCTTGTTTTTTGTCTTTGTAGCTACCATATTTACCCTTCGATGATATCTCTGATTTCAGCCCTCACGCTGCTACTTACACTTATTCCCACGCATGTTTATCCAATTCCAATGGCCAGTTTTGAGGGAAAATTGTGTTTGTACTTTAATCCCTAACAGGATTTCACTAGTCCTCGGTCCTTGTCAAATATGCAAAATTAGTTTATCATCGTGCCAACATTGCCACCTCCTTTTATCTGTGTGCATGCTCAAATAATCTCAGGCTGAGCTACTGTTTTCATCATGATTTGGTGGGATAATGGTAGGGGAATGGGAATATTATGTGTTGATCTTTTTACCCTCTCAGAAATCCTAAGGGATTTGGGGAAATTTTTAAAAATTCTCTCATTCTCTGAAAATGTATTTTAATTGGGGGGTACCATTTAGCTAATAAGGATAGAGAATAAATTAAGTAAGAGGTGATTATAGAAATACCCCACACTTAAATACACGCACCATAGCATGTGTTCCAATGATATTTCCTCCAAGTGTTGTTTTATGTGAGGAGTTGATTCTCCCTCAAAGCAGCCCTGTGTGCAACCGAAGGAAACCCTGCCCAATCCGGCCCCACCTCGTGCTGGTGCTTATGTCTGAACCATTGTTGTAACCGCTGTGCGGCCCACCGAGAAGTCTCACGCCTTCTGATTTGTGGTCTTTTGTTCATCACTTGTTCTTTCGTCTCTCAAAGGTTATTAGATCTTTCCTTTGCTTTTAATTTTCTAAAATTTCACCGAGCTGGGCTTGGGAGAGGGTCAATTTCCATTTAATGTTAAGAAGGCTTTATAAGTACCTCAGGCGCTTGTGAAAGTGATGCAAGGAATAAGGAAGATGGAAACGAATGGATGTCTTTGAATTATGGTGTTGTCAAAGAATATTGAAAGTATGATCTATGACCAGATGGACAAACAAACCTGTCTTGAAAAATGTACAGCCTGAAGACTCCTTAGAAATGAGACTGGTGACACTGCATCTCACATCCTCTGGACATGTTATCTGGAGAGACCAGTGCCTGGGAAAGCCTACCATGCTTGAGAAAGTGGAGGGTCAGTGATGAGAAAGACCTCGTAAAGCAGACGGACACAGTAGGTGCAGCAACAGGCTCCAAGATAAGAATTGTGAGGACAGCGCATACCTGGCAGGATTTTGTCTGCTGTCTACAGGGCTGCTATGGGTCAGAACCAACTGACTTCATGGCACCGAATGAGAACAGCAAGATGAAGAGACTGTTTTAGGCTCGCTCTGTTTTCCCTTGTCTCTCTTCCTTTACCTCTGAAGAGAGGAAGCAATCAAATCTTCAAGTTCTGGAGTCAGATGCCTGGAGTTTAAATCCTAGATTTTCTACTTAAAAGTTTAATGACTTAAATTTTTATGTTTTCATTTTCCCACCACATGGACAGAAGTCACAAAGGTACTATGAGTTGTAATCAATTAAGATGGCCCTTCTAGTCATAATTCTTTATGTGATATAGTTGTGGCTTCTATGCCGGTGACTCTAATCCCATTTGGGAGGATTAAAACGGGTGGGATGAAGCCCTGACCTTAGTAGAGTTTGTGAAAAAGGCACATCTTTTGTTTCCTTGGGAGCTGTGGCCTGTTAAACAAGAAAAACCACCCCTCCACCGAAACACTCGTCTGTGCTTAAGAGCCACTTTGGACACAGAGAGAAAGTCTGGGACCATGAGAAGAGCATGTTCAAGATCTCTGTCTGAACTGACCGTCTGAGACCAGAGGCAAACGAACTGCGGGGAGGAAACGATGCAACACAGTAAGAGGAGCAGCGCGGAGACTAGGGAACTAGCAGCCGAGAGACGGGCAGGCTTCCGGGTGCACAGAGGCAGGGGCCAAGGGACCACGGGGCTGAGAGACTGAGGACCAGAGAGATACTTTACTGCTGCTTGAAGAGATGTATTGTTGCGAACCAGTGATTGTATCCTTGCTATTTACTGATCCTGACTTGTGGAAACATGCCCACTTTTCTAATAAGCCCCCCAAAGTGTGAGTTTTGTCTGTGAGTTCTCTGCGGCCATTGCAATGAATAATTGAACCCGACATAGAAGTAAAGCATTGTGGGAGAAATGGTTGTTGTCCACGTAGATAGCAAAGGATGAAGTGTGAAGGTATGTCTGATGCCTCCCTCATGGCCGTATAGAAGCCGGAGGGGGGGGTCATATATGACCCCCTGCCATGCCATTTACTGCAACAAAGCCATAGTCTTGAATGATTTCAAAGGTGTAACGTCTGGCTGTCATATAGGAAAAGCCATCTAAACATCTGATTCGGACTCGTCGTTGTTTTTCTTAGACATCGTCAGTCCCAACTCAGTGACCCTATGCACAACGGAAGGAAACACTGCCATCCTTACAATTGTTCTTTAAGTTTGAGCTCATTGTTGAAGCCACCATGCCAATCCATCTTGTCAAGGGTCTTCCCCTTTTTGGCTGCCCCTCTACTTTCAAGCAGGATGTCCTTTTTCAGAGATTAGTCTCTCCCCAAAACGTGTCCAAAGTATGAGATGAGGTCTAGTCATCTGACTATAGTGACTCCATATTGGATTTCTGAGTCTGTCTTTTTAAAAAAATATACTTTAATCACAATCCATATATTCATCCATTGTATCAAGCATATTTGTACATATGTTGCCATTATCATTTTCAAAGCATTTTCTTTCTACTTGAGTCATTGATATCAGCTCCTCATTTCCCCCTCCCTCTCTCACCCTCCCTCCTTGATGAACCCTTGATAAACTATAGATTATTATTTTCATGTTGCATCATCCTCTGTCACCCTTCACCCACTTTCTTGTTGTTCGTCCCCTTGGGAGGGAGTTATATGTTGATCCTTGTGATTGATTCCCCTGTTCCCCCCCACCACATTCACCTTATCCTCTTGGTATCTCAGTTCTCATTGTTGGTTCTGAGGGGTTTATCTATCCTGGAGTCCCTGTGTTGCTGGCTCTTATCTGTAGCAGTGTCCATGTTCTGGCGTACTCCGATTTGCAAGGTAGAAGTGAGGTCATGATAGCGGGTTGGGGTGTGTGAAGCATTCAAGAACTAGAGCAGCACTTCTCAACCTGTGGCTTGCGACCTGTTTGGGGGTTAAATGACCCTTTCACAGGGGTCACCTAATTCATAACAGTAGCAAAATTACAGTTATGAAGTAGCAATGAAGATAATTTTATGGTTGTGGGGTCACCACAACATGAGGAGCTGTATTAAAGGGTCGCTGCATCAGGAAGGTTGAGAACCACTGAACTAGAGGAAAGTTGTATGTTTCATTAGTGCTATACCGCACCCTGACTGGCTCATCTCTTCCTTGTAACCTTTCGATGAGGTTGTCCAATTGTCTACAGATGGGCTTTTGAGTCTCCACTCCATGACCCTCCAACCCCAACCGATTCACATTGGTATGATTTTTTTCTGGGTCTTAGATGCCTGATACCTGATCCCATAGACACCTCATGATCACACAGACTGGTGTGTTTCTTCCATGTGGGCTTTGTTGCTTCTCAGCTAGATGGCCTCTTGTTTGTCTTGAAGCCTTTAAGATCTCAGATGCTATAGCTTTTGATAGCTGGGCACCATCAGCTTCTTTATGCACCGCTTTGTGTTCAGTGATTGTGTCGGGAAGGTGAGCATCACAGAATGCTGGATTATTAAAACAACAAAGAATGTCCTCTTGTATTGAAAGAGTACTTAAGTCGAGGCCCAATGTCCATCTGCTACCTTAATTCTTAACATATAGATGTAAGTACATAGATCTGTTTCACTATCGCTATATATAAATATATTTACATATGTACACACCTGTATTTAGACCTCTATAACTGCCCTTTACCTCCTAGTTCTTTCCTCTATTTCCTTTGACTTTCTTCCTGTCTCGTTATCATTTTCGGTCTTCATTCAGGTTTAGTAATTCCTGTTACCTTGCCCTTGATTAAGCCCCACTAGGCATCCTAGGCCCTTCTCTCCATTGATTTTAGTTCACCTGTTCCCTTGTCCTTGCGATGGTTGACCACCACCCTCTTCCCCGTTCTCCCACTTCCCCTTCTCCTGTGTCTCCTCGGAACCATCAGCCCCATTGATTTAGTTTCCAAATTGTTTATCCCACCTAGCTTATCTAGGTAGACATTCAGAGACATTAATAAGTGCAAAAACTAGGCAAAGCCAAACAAAACAACAAAAGAAGACAAAATCAACAAAATAACAACAAAAAACCAAAATAACAACAAAAAGGAAGCCAATGAGAAAAAAGGAAAAGCCAATAAATAGTTCCAAGTCTGGTTTTGGACCTTTAGGAGTGTTTTCCAGTCAAGTCTGGTGGCATGCCACACTCTATCTCCAAAGTCTATTTTTGGTATTCCCTGGGGACTTCATCTCTTTGCTCTCCTTGCTGCTCTGTTGCACATCCTTATTGTTTCACCCCAGTGTGATGAGGTCAGATCAGGCACAATCTCCACACTGTCTCCAGTGTTGTCCCCCGTAGCACTATGGTTCAGTGAGAGGCGTCATGTTTTGTGGTGGGATCAGCCCTATGGTCCTCTCTGCATTGTCTGCTCTGAGCAGGAATATCATCCACAAGACTTGGTGGGCCAGGATGTGTTCCCCTCACTCTCCATCCCTCTTCGTTTCTCCTGTGTGCTCTCATCAGACATGCCCCTTTCTCCAAGCTGTAATTTCAGTGTTGTCTTCTGATGTGCACCTAGTTGGGATTGGGGCCAGCACCATAGACCTATTAGTTCCCTGGCACAGGCCAGGATGTTGTATTTATGTCTTGGTGCGCTGGGTTGAAGCCTGGTCTCTCTCTCTCCCTCTCCTGTGGAGATATAAAAATACCCTCCCCTTGGGTGGACTGATGCCCTGCTACCCCCTACCCATGTTTTCTTTATTATTGTTATTCTCTGTCTTTCCCCCTCCTATTTAGGTGACTGTCATATGTATCCCTGGATTGGGTTTGGCCCCTGCCATTTTACCTGGACCTCACCCCAGGAATGTATGTACATAGTAGCTTTTCCCCTGTGCCCCATTTTTTAAGCTTACCTCAGTGGACTCATGTTGTACTTGTCCTTTAGTGCTTGGCTTACTTCACTTAGCATGATTTCCTCCAGTTCTTCCCATGCGGCACAATGTGCTTCATGTGTTCATCGCTGAGTCTGTATATTTTTACGGATGTATATGGTCTCATTTTTCTCTTGTGGAGTAACTGGTAGGTTTGAATTGCTGACCTTGTAGTTTGCAGTCCAGTGAGTAACCCACTTTGCCGCCAGGGCTTCTTATTAAATCATAAAGGTTATATTATTATTTTTTAATCTGTTGAACTTTGATCACCTGGAACTGTCATCTAATTTTTATACTTTTCTTCTCCCACCAGCCAACTCATTGTGACTTTTCCCCACTTTCTGGGATGCTTTCAAATGTGGACCTTTCAACTTATTATTATTCAAAATCTGTTTTTTATGCTTTAATTCCAAATTACATTTGTTGATTCATTTTTGTAATATCTTCTCACCCTCTGAAAATATTGATTATCTTCCCCCCTCATTGCACAGTTTCTGTTTTTTTATGATGATATTTAGTTGCTCTTTATATTGAAGGTCAAAGTATTTCCTCAAATGCCCAGTAATCTTATTTGTCTACACATTTTATTTTATTTTATTTTTTCCCCCATCCTTTTTTTAAAATCATTTTATTGGGGCTCATAAACTCTTATCACATTCCACACATACATCAATTGTGTAAATAACACTTATACATTCGTTGCCCTCATCATTCTCAAAGTTCGCTTTCCACTTGGGTTCCTGGAATCAGTTTGTCTACACATTTTTAAGGATAAAGAACCGTAATATTGATTTGGAAGAAATGAGCATGATGGGTAATTACCCACTGTGGGCTTCAAGGTAGAATAATTTGGAATAAATGGGGGAAGGGAAAATTAGAAGAAACAAAAAAATGGAGGTTTTAAAAGTAAAAAGACAAACCCAAAACTTAATTAATTAATTTAAAAATGCTCAAAAAACCTCCAGATTTCTTACCCTCAGATCTCACTATTGGTCTGAATGGTTTAAATAGGAAGAAAAGTAAAACTCAAGTGGACTTAGAGTCTTCAGTGACATACAAGTTCATTTCAAACCAAAAGGGAATGATTGGCTGGGATATTTTATTGATGAGGTTCCAACTTCAGCACATGTACATATTTCCTTTGGAGAGAGCCATTTTCTTGAAGAAATTTCCCAGAATCATTCTTTTTATTTATTTACTTACTTACTTAATTATTTCCTTTTTTTAATTATTATTTTTTAATCCTTTTTGGGGGGCTCGTACAACTCTTATCACACCCTTACATCCATCCATTGTGTCAAGCACATTTGTACATTTGTTGCCATCATCATTCTCTCTTTGGGGGGATGGGGAGGGCAGTTCTCTTTGTTGCTCTGGGCGAGGGGTACTTCCAGGCTCTTGGTGGGGCGAGTCCGCTTCCTCTTCACCATCACAGGCTTCTGGCTGTGTAGGACAGCGCTGGCTCTGCAGATTGGCAGCCACGGGGAAGTCGGGCAGTGCTTGTTCTTGCAGATCATGTGTTGGATGCTGCTGAGCGTGGCCCGGGTGTTCTTGTTCATGTGGTCCCACGTAGGAGGTGGCCGGCTTCCGCTAGCCTGACCTCCGCTTCAGGACCACCTCGTCCCCCTTGCCTTTGGCAGCAGGCTTCACATCCACGTCTTGCAGTGAATCAGCACGTTGCAGCGGAAGGAGTTGCGGGCTTTCAGGTTATTGGGCTCCATGCTGTGCGTCTGCTTGTTCCTCTAGATCAGAAACCTGGAGCAGTTCCGAACACCATCCATTGCAGATGCACAGACATGGCAGCCGTGACTCCTCTCCCTACCACGACCGAAGACAGAAAGAGCCATCATCAAATGTTCTCAAAACATTTTTTTTCTACTTGAGCCCTTGGTATCAGCACCTTATTTTATTACCTTCCCCCAGCCCCTCCCTCCTTCATGAACCCTTGATAATTTAAAATTTATTATTACTTTGTCATGTCTTCCGACGTCTACTTTCACCCACTTTTCTGTTGTCCACCCCCAGGGAGGAGGTACTATGTAGATCCTTATAATTGATTCCCCCTTTCTACCTCACTTTCCCTCTATTCTCCTGGTATCACCACTCACACCACTGGTCCTGAAGGGGTCTCTGTCCTGGATTCCCCGTGTTTCCAGTTCCTGTCTGTTCCAGTGTACATCCTCTGGTCTAGCCGGATGTGTAAGGTAGAATTGGGATCATGATAGTGGCAGGGAGGAAACATTAAAGAACTAGAGGAAAATTGTATGTTTCATCATTGCTACACTGCACCCTGACTGGCTCATCTCCTCTCCCAGAGGATGGCCAGTTGCCTACAGATGGGCTTTGGATCCCCACTCCACACTCCCCCCATTCACAATGATATGATTTTTTGTTCTTTGATGCTGATACCTGATCCCATGCTTCTTCCATGTGGGCTTTGTTGCTTCTGAGCTAGATGGCCGCTTGTTTATCTTCAAGCATTTAAGACACCAGACACTATATCTTTTGATAGCCGGGCACTATCAGCTTTCTTCACCACATTTGCTTATGCACCCGCTTTGTTTTCAGTGATTGTGTCGGGAAGGTGAGCATCATGGCATGCCAGTTTCATAGAACAAAGTGTTCTTGCATTGAGGGAGTCCTCGAGTAGAGGCTCAATGTCCATCTGCTTCCTTAATATTAAACCTATAAATATATGCATATAAATCTATTTTGCCATCATCATATATAACTATATTTTCATATGTACATGTCTGTATTTAGACCTCTATAAATGTCCTTTGCTTCCTAGTTCTTCCCTCTATTTCCTTATACTTTCCTCTTGTCCCACTATCATGATTAGCCTTTATTTGGGTTTCAGTAATTCCTCTAGGTTACATTGCCCTTGATCAAACCCTACCAAGCCTCCTATACCCTCCTCACCATCGATTTTGGATCACTTGTTGTTCCCTTGTCCCTTGGCTTATTAACACCCACTTCCTTCCCCCCCCCCACTTCACCCTCTGTCATGCCCCCTCTGGAACAGTCAGTCCTATTGTTTTCTCCTCCAGATTGTTTATCCCACCTATCTTAATTAGATAGACCTGCAGAGATAATAATATACACAAAAACAAGACAGAAAAACAAAGCAACAAAAGAAAGCAAAACAACAACAAAAGCCAATGACAATAAAAAGAAAAGCCTGTAAATAGTTCAAAGTCTGTTGACTTCAGGAATGTGTTCTAGTCAGGACTGATAGGGTACCATGTCCTGGCCCCAAAGACTATTTTTGGTAGTCCCTCAGGACTTCCTTGCTCTGCTCCCCTTGCTGTTTTTTTGCACGCCCTTTGTGTCTTTCCTTCATGTTATGGGGTCAGATCAGGCGCCATTCCCACACTGTGTGTCCATTGTTATCCCCTGCAGGGCCTTGGGTCAGTTAGGGATGTCATGTCTCATAGTGGGGCCGGCCATATGCTGCTCCGAATAGGGATATTGTCCTCAAGGCTTGATGGGCCAGGATGTGCTCCACTCTCTGTTCCTCCCCCTTCATTTGCTCATGTGTGCCCTGATCACACATGTCCCTCTCCCTGAGCTGTAACTTCAGTGCTGTCCTCTGAAGTAAATTCTTCTGGGGGAAGGGGGGCTGTTCACGTAGTTGGGATTGGGGCTGTCCCTGAAGACCTCTCTACTGGTTCTCTGCTTCATGCTAGTTTGTTGCATTCACATCTTGGAGCACTGGGTTGAAGTCTGGTTCCCCCACCCCCACCCCCAGAGTCATTCTTAAGAGGATATAGGTCAGGCCTCTAGTTTCCTGGGAACCAAGTGGACAGAAAAGATAGATATCCCAGACATTCTGTTTTCTGCAAAATTCTCCTCATTCTAACAGTGCCTGGTGTCTGGCAGTGTAGAACCCTCCTGTGCAAGCCATCAACCTCAGTCTGATTGGAGTGCAAACAGGCAGTGGGCCAGTTACAGAGGGAGGTAGATACAGAGATCAAAATGCTTTTCAAGCATCTTTCAGCCACTCCACTTTATTTTAGTTGCTCCCTCTATCCCTATTTCCAGTCCCTAAGATTTATGGGGATTTTACAGAGTAAATACAATCTGTCCCTTACTGTTCCTACTGCAGGTTCGAGACTTAGCCTTCTTGGGTTAGCTAAATCAGCACCAGTTTTTTCCATATGCTGTCCAGCTCCCAAAATTTGTGTTACTTTTTGTTTCTGCTTTCCTTGTTTTTATGGGCTCATTCTTTGATTTTAAAAATGCTTATTTGGGCAGCTTGGCCGAGAGTCTGATGTGAAGTAATGAAAGCTCTCTGGTGCTTTCAGATGCCGAGTCTGAGCTAGAGATGGAAGGTGAGCCTGGGGCTTGAGCATTGGAAGCAGCCAGCGGAGTGGAAGGTGGAAGTGTGGCACTGTGTGAGGAGGGGCTACAGCCGCTGTGTGGTGGGACGAGGCCAGGGCTAGAAAGCGGCTGTGAATACCAGTTTGATGTTTGATCCATCCCCCAGGGGAACTGTGGACTTTTTAAAGGCTACCCCATGTTACCCCATCCCCCGAGGAGGCTGGACGACACTGTGGGTGAATCTGCAGAGGTGTTGCTGGAACAGATCTATTTCCAGTGGTATGAGGTGGCCTGGACAGTTTTCTCGCACTCCTTAGCCATACTTCAGCAGTGGGCATTTCTCGCTCAATTGGAGACCAGCTTGTTTGTTTGCGTCTAGAACTCAGTTTCAGTACTTACACTGGTGACCTGACCACCTGAGCCAGACTTCTGTGATCCATGACTTCTGAGGGAGATGAGCTGTCATCCAAATGAAGAAAACACCAAGGCACAATCGAACAGCACTGGGAATATATATATATATATATCCATTCATAATAAAGAAAACACAAAGATCCTAGGAGACACAAATGGTGCCCAAGTTTGACTTTTTAGTGATCTCCTGTAATATACTGTCACAAGGCTTATTGGAAAACAATTCCTACCTCTCCAGACACTGCCGACAGCCATTATTACACTAGAGTTTTAGGTTTCCCAAGATTCTGAGAGAAATTAAACATTTTGATGCAGATGTACTTTGTTTGCGACAAGTTCAAGAAGACCATTATGGAGCAGAGATCAGGGCAAGTTTGGACTCACTGGAGCTGAAGTTGCTTTGGTTGGTGGCTTGAAACTGCTAGCTGGACTGTCACTTCTTACAGAACAAGACTTGTGGACTGTTCCTGACTTCCAAATAAAAACGACTCTTCTGATCATCTGCCTTTATGGGCGAAGTTCAGACTTGAGCTCTGACTCTTCTTTCATTACCTACATAATTTTCTGTCTTTTTCCCCCCAAAGACTGTACAGTTGTAAAGAATCCGCATGTTATTTTTGTGTTGGGGTGTTTCTGAGGAGATGATGTGAAATACTTAAAGCAGGTCCAATTTTTTTTTGTAAAGGAAAAATATTTTGATTGTAAAAAATGCTTATTTGATCTACTTTGTGGGATTTGAGGGTGAAAGTAAATTAAATGTGATATTTAATCAGCCCGTTCTATGTAGATATTGCAAAGCAAATTATCAGGGGTCTTTTATTACTGACGGGATGTTTCTTCAACTTCTCAGATAATATTCATGGAAATTAGAAGATGACTAGAGATTATACCCTTACTCGGTGGTGCCATTTACCAAAATCACTGGGAGAACTCCCCCCAGATCCCCAATCTGGCCTTGGCCTCCAGGCTTCTGTAGGGGAAGAGGTGCAGTCTGCCCTGGCTGAGGAAGGGGGAGCCACTGCAGAGGCTTGAGGTCAACCCCTGATAAAAGAACAGAGTCTATGTGTTCTTTTGTGTCTATGATAAAAGATTTTGAAATGAATTAAGTTTTCAAGAATAAAAAGATAATCTGGTTGAAAACTTTGAAGGACTCTGGGCTCATCAATGTTCAAGCTCTTGGAGCTGCAGAAGCCCAGACCCCTTGTTTCGCATAGCCTATTTGTTTTGATACAAAACAAATGGAAAAATGAACCCTCTCTTTGTAGAGAACAAAAACAAAAAATATGGTTTAGCACAGACAATAAGGCAGAGAGAACAGAGCCCTGGGGACAGCAAGTTTCAACTCTAGTTCAGTTCTTCCTTTATATTATGAATAACCTTACCATCTTTCCTAGCGATGGGTACCATGTGTCATTATATTATTTTCTCCAAATCTTTTGAATTGGGTGTATGCATCTTGCTACTGTAAGGTCCTGATGAATTCACTGATATTCAGTAGATATTTTTTCTGGCTAAAAGCATGGGGATAACTTTTATCAATATAATTAGCATTAAAATTTTTTAAGTTTCCTAAATACTATAGAGGCATTTTATTTATACCTCAATATTTTCCTCCTAGAAAAGAAGTTTACTCTAAATATGAAGAATAATTATTGGTCCTATCTAAAGAACATGAAAATCATATGAAAATCTTATCTCTTTTCTTATACCAAATCTAATGAATGATTAGTCATTTAGTGCATGGAATTTTTCACATTTTAAATTTGGTTAGTTCTTCTTTAAATTTATTCCTGCTTTTATTTATCTTCATGTCCAAATAACCTGACCAGAAAATAAGTTGACAAAAATTATTACTTCAGAAGTATAAGTTAGTAAAGTTCATTTATCTTATTAGATTGGGTACCTCAATTTGTGACAGTAATACTTGTTATACTAAAACGTTATTTTAGAATAACTTGTAAGCACCAATACTCTGAAGTTCAAAAACCCTCCAACTGATTATACAGTCCTACTTCCTAATAATAAATTGTTCCTAGTGGCATAAATGCTTAACTGTTTTGGGGGTACTGGGTCATTGTTTGGTAAATAGAAAAAAATTAAAAGTCAAGGTCTTAAAGGCTCTTTCTGTTTTCACGATTTTAGAGCTTGACACTCCACACTGGTAGCTCAATCTCCACATCATACATGACTACCATCACAGCTTACATCGTTGCTCAACCACTTTATCTTTACTTTTCCACTCCCCTTTTCATGTCTCCTTTCTCTTATGGTGCTGATCCTACAGAAAAGCATTCTCTTTATGATTGACTGTCGCCAAGAGCCACAACCAACTAGATGCCACCTAACAGAAATAAAATGTAAAAACTGTCCCTTTGTCGATTCTATCCCGCTGTCAGCCCACAGTACAGAGAAGAACTGCTCCGTAGGACCCCCGGGCTGCCTCACCTTTCTCCCCCAGAGCTGCTCATGAGTTTGAACTACCAACTTTCTGTTAACTGTCGTGAGCACCATAGGGCCCAACTGACCATGAGAGGAGCTCTTACAACCACGCCTTCATTTAACCTTAAACCTATGACTTTGTTGCCCTGTTGCCTTTCTGAGCTCATACTCCAGGCCAGGTGTCAATGCACAGGAAAGGGGCTTCATAAAAAGACACCAGAGTGGAGGGATTTCTGTTTATTTCTTGTAAATGAGGCTTCACAGTTCAAATTTCAATTTCTTTTGGTCATTTTCATTTCAACTCACCTCACTGAAGAAGCGGTTCAAAGACTAGCGTTATTTTTCTGTGCGTTATTCCTATTTGGGTTCTATCTCTGTATCATCCCAGCTGAACTCTCTGAGTAGGTGCTTTCAGGTACCTGAAGCTCAGACATCAGCTTCTCAAGTTGATCTATGAAGAAGTCAAACTTCCTGACATTGTTGATTAGCTTCAACTTCACTTTCCTGTAAGTTATCTGTCTCACCATCAAGTGGTGTTTTGGGGGCACAATTGTGTCACTGACCTTCAGCTCCAGGAACAAGGATGAAGGGAACAGGCGTGGATACGTGGCAACATGCCTACCAAGCTCTGTTGTATAAACACAATTTAACTCAGGGCAGAAAAAAATTCACAAAAGAACTCCTTGGATTGGAAAGGTACATGTTTTTTCACTTTGTACTGATTATAATAACTGGCTTCTCCATCTCTGAAAAGAAATCAAGTGGTGAAAACTTGTCAAATTCTATCATTTACTGTACATGCCTCTTGTAGAATGTGTTTGTGCAAAATAATTTGTCCTCTCCACGTGGCTTCCATTATTGGCGAAATAAAGTTAAACAAGTGTCTTTTGAAAGCTTGGTGTGAATGCTTTCCATTTCGCTTATTTTGAGCTGTCCACAGCTATCAGTGCTTTTGTTTTGAAAGTAGTAGAGCAATTCTCGAATTGAAAATTGGATCAAAATGATTAACACAGAGAAAATGAAGACCATAACGTCTTCCTTGGGCACAGAGTGTTAATTTTTTATCACTTTATTTCAGCCAATTCCCTTGATAAGCTATTGTTTCTGGAGAAAGCCTCTATTTCTCTCTCATTACTTTGAAGTTTCTCATATAGTGGAAAGTGCAGTTAGACAAAAGAATGACTATAGATAGAAAAACTGCAATAGAGGACGCAATATTTGGAGCTGAGGTAATTGTTCATCTAGAAGGCCCAAGAGAAGTCCATAAAACAATGGGAAACAAGTAGGGGGCAGTAAGCCCACGAGTTTACAAATGAAACAAAGCAGTTTGCTATCAACCAAAACAAAGTCCCTGCTCTTGAGCTGATCCCAGTGTACCGCAGCTCCTCCATAGGACAGGATAGCGCTGGTTCTTCCAAGGCTTAAATCTTTCCAGGAGCAGATGTTTCATTTTTGTCTCATGGAGACATTGGTGGGTTTTAACCCCCAATATTTGTTAAAAATGCACCAGATATTTTGGAAATTACATATTAATGAAGGATTCAATTCACCACAGAAATAAGTAGTAAAAAAAACACCTGGGGAAACACCTTTCTTAAAACTCAAAGTGAAATTAAAAATTAAATATTAAAATTTTACTAAAGATATGATCATGTAAGAAGTGTTTTTTTTTCCTTTAAAAGATTCAATATTATTGAGATCAACTACCTGTAATATAATCTAGCAATTCACTCTGGTCCTAATTAGAAAAATATTTTGTATAAAACATGGAAAAATAATCTAAACTTTTATGTGGCCCATGAAGTATATAATATTGAGGAACATATGAAAGAGCTATAAAGTGATAGTCCTGATAAATATTAAGAGAAATATAAGGTTATAGTCATTAAACCAGTGTGACACTGGAACAACAGTAAAGATAAATACATCAGGAAATCTAAAAACGGACATGGGAGAGGTTAGTATAGTCTGTGGCGGATGGACAGCGGTGGAGCAACTGGCTAGTCATTTGGAAAATAAGCTGGATTCCTGCCTCGTTCTTTATACTGAAATAAACTCCAGATGGATCAAAAATTAAAATGAAACCATAAAAGTCATTCACAAGAAAGCCTAGGTGAATGTTTCTACTGATCAAGAAATAAGAAGGCCTTTGAAAGTGACACAAGACCCAGAATTTAAAAGGAAAGGATTGATAATTTTGACTTTATAGAAATTAAAGTTTTCTGCACATTTGAAAACAACTTGAAAGCCAAAAAATACAAATTGGGAAAAATGGATACAAGAATAGACAAAGAGCAAATGGTATATATATGTATATGTATATGACATATACATGTACATAAATATATTAACTCTTAAAAATCACAAAAGCAATGAAAATCCAGTGGCCGCATAGGCAAAATTCTCAAAGTGGCTGACTCCAGAACAGAAAAACAAATCATGTAATTCTATGAGAAAATACTCGACCTCACTCATAATTTTTTAAATTGAAAAATAAGAGAACAAAATCATTTTCTATAAAACATATAATAAGCAAAACAGAAGCTTTGATAATACTATGTATTAATATTTCCATGCATCCACATAAACAAAGGTGAACAATATATTGTTCACAGACACTAAATTAGTTCACTTTTTGGGAAGAGCTATTTGGCAACATTTGTCTAAACACAAAATATACATTTTCTTTCATCCAGAAAAGGCACAGTAGCAATTTAAGTAACAGATACACATACATAATGTTCAACGGTATATGCATTCTACAAGCAGGATTTGTAATTGTATCCAGCCCGTAGGCTAAGCTATAACCACAGAGGTGGTTAGCACGGAGAAATGCTTTTCTATAAAGCGATACATGGCTCTGGCACTGAGTTCCTAGAGTTTGTAAGTCAATGATGCCCGCTCCCTAGCCCTCTCCAGTGGGCCTCTCTATGACACAGCAACCAACGGATTCGTGCCTGCCTCCTGCAAGGCTGCTAGGCCCTTGCTCTAGCATTACGGCTGGGGTTCACTTTGGTTGGTGGATACCATTTATATGAGACAATGAAATAGTTTCAGTGATCACTTCTGTGAGAAAAGGTGTTTACTGTATCACTCATAGAAACCTGGCACTCTCTCTGACATTATTCTTCTGGGAGTGTTTGGATGTCGTGTATGTGGTTTACAGTGGTTCATTCCTCCAAAGTGGATGGACAACTGAGTCCTTCTTCGCAGTCTGTTCTTAATCTGGGACTCTGCTGAAACCTGTTCACTTCAGGCGACCCTGCCGGTATTTGAGGTAACAGTGATATCGTTTCCAGCCTCACCGCCGCACACACAGCATGACAAAGTGACATCAATTGCTCCCATGTAAGTTCAGGTTGAAGTTGAAGAAAATTAGAACAAGTTCAAGAAAGCCAAATGACGACTTTGAGAATATAATTGTTTTGAATTTTCCAACATCTCAGGATGTATGACTCTACATACATGGGGTTGCCATGAGCTTGACCCTGCATATATGGGGTTGACATGAGTCAGAATGGACACAACAGCAACTTTTCCTTAGTTTTTAGTGGTAAATTATGAAAATGGAATTTTTCAATGAGAACTTTTTTTCTCCCCATAATACCATTGAGTTTGTTTTTACTGTGTGAATTTCGCAGATAATAGAGGGAGCAAGCAAGGAATTTAGCTAACTGAGGGAGGTGTTCCATGAGTTCAAGTTCTTTGATTTGTATTAATATCAAAGGAATATTAGAAGTGAGTACCTTTTAGTGACAGGCAAAGACTTTACCTAAATCCAATGTTTGCAATGGATTTGAAGTTATAAGTTACAGCGGCATTGATATTTGTAATTGTATGACTTTATACCAAAAGCACTGCCATTGAGTCAACTCTGGCTGATAGAAACCCTATAGGCAAGAGTAGAGCTGCCCCTGTGGGTTTCCAAAACTGTAACTTTTTTAAGGAGTAGAAAGCCTCATCTTTTTCCCAGTGGTTTCAAACTGCTGACCTTGCAGTTAGCAGCCCAAGTATGCCACCAGAGCTCCTTGAAATCTCATACTTACAAGTATCCGTTCTTAGAATAGAGAAGGAGGGAAAGGAAAAGTAGCTAATAGGCATCATTTGAAGGAATGAATGAATAACATTTGTATTTAAGATGTGAAATAAGGAATCTCAGTTTCGATATTTTAAAAAGAGCCCTATTGAAATTCACCAACCATACAAGTCAGTACTTTTAGTTCTGTCATGTCATAGGACCGTGCACTCAATGCAAACTTCTCTTTCCAACCCAATCCTAAGAAACCACTGGTTTATAAACTTCTCTCTTCTGGGTATGTCATATAAATGTGAATATACCTTATTAGTAATGGCTCTTCTGGCCATTCAAGGAACCGTTTTGGAATAGTGGTTATATGTTGAGCTGAGATTCACAAGGTCAGCAGTTAAGATCCACTAGCCTCTGCTCAGGAGAAAGATGGGACTTTCTATTCCTGTGAAAACTCACAGTCAGTTCTACCCTGTCCTATATAGTGGCTATGAATTGACATTGACTATGATTTGATGGTGAGTTTGGTTTGGGATTTTTTTTTTCTTCTGACGTAGTCTTTGTTACTCTCATCAAATGATGAGTCTGGATTAAAATGTCGAGGCAGGAGGAAGATGTTTATTGGATTATGTAATTGATCTATGAATGATTCTAAATAGGGTTAACTATGATCCCCAGTCTATAAACAATTTCCATCCTGCTGGTATAAAATAAGCATCTCAGAAGCAGGAAGGGGGTTCACTACCAACAACAGAGAGCCTTTACACCCTGAGATCCCTATGCATTTAATATTCTTGATCCAGGAGACTGCTTCGACACCAGAGAAGCGGCAGAGGAGCAGCAACAGTAGAAACAGGAGCCAGAGCATGAGACAGGGTTGACTTCCAAGTTCACAGAACAAGTAAAGGTTAGTGCTTTTTGTGGCAGGAGGCCTATGGGCATTAAACTGATGGAGCTGAGTTTGCTGGCCCCTAGAGCTGGGTGTCTTCAGGCCGAGATTTATAGCAGAGTAGTTTGCCCTCACGGTGTTTATTGGTAGCCAAAGTAGCTTTGTAGTATTGCCTCTGCAGGGCAGAGACCAGACCAAGTGGCTAATGGCTAGAGAGAGGCCTGCCTGTAGGTAAGGCAAAGAAGAAACTGTCCTGACTGAGCAACTCTATCCTGAGCATTTCTCACCCATATTGGAAGCCTTTACAAATCCTTAGAAACACTATTATTAGGAGTATTGTTTGTGAACTCTGAGTAGCCATTCGATGAAATAGACACCCCAGCTGAGCAGCAGAGAGTTAATTAGAAGGATGGTAGGAGTGTGGAGGCGTCTGACCACTGCCTTGTGGCAAATAATCTCAGGACCTGCGGGAAGTCTGACGAGGGCCCTGCAATTCTTCTACGCCCACCAACAGTTTATAAGGTTTCCAATCACCGCATATTCAATCTTTTAAAAAATTATAAATATGCTTTATTTGTAGGGAAAAAAGATTAAAAGGAGGCAGAAAGGGACATGCGGACGAGAGGAAAGAAAGCTGGCCTTTTAATAAGTGAGTTTGATATTTTCCTGATGATTGATTGGGTCATTCTGGTGATGTCATTCCACTTCTTGGACTGAGATATTGACCAATTTTTTAAAAAATGGATGATCAACTATTTTCTCAGTGGAATTATGATCCTAAATATTTTATGATATATAAAGTGAAAAAGTACAGGAAACTAACCAGGGTTTGCAGATACACGTGTTTTCCTGTAGTCGTGAAAGGTGCGGGATCTGAAAGAAAGTATACCAAGGTTTGAATAATTTTTATCTCTAGATATTGGAATGATATATGGACTTTCCTCCTCATTCTTCTTCTCTATAACCATCTTTTTGAAAACAATAATCATGTGTCATTTTTTCAGTTTAAAGAGGAGGTATGATCCTTCCGCTCGTAAGGCCTTATCACTGACTCACAACTTGTCTGAACGAGACTCATTAAACTAGCTTTTTGAAAATATGGCCATGTCTGGAATACTTTTTATTTGAAATTCATTTTTCGTTCATCTGAGATCATTTTTATATGTAGGCAAAGGACGTACTACACCTATTCCAGTCTCTGCTGTCTTACTTCTTTGGGTGGGGGCTGGGGGTGGAGAGAATTCTTCCTACAACCTGACGGACACCTGATTTGAACTTAGGGCCATTTTATTTATGGTTTGCAAGCTATTATCTTTACTGAGTTACATCTGGAGATGCTTCCTTGGTATCAAGAGGCTACTTTAAGAAACATGTGAAGAGGTGTCCCAAACTTTCTCTTGGCAAGTGTCACAGGAAAATCAACAACAATGTAGAAATGAAACCATCTGGCACTTAAAGACGTCTATACAGATCCCAGGAAGCAGCTTTGGACCACTTTTCCAAATAAAGCTGTCTCTGCCTTAATAGACAGCAATAGTTAGACAATGGTGCTAGAGCCCTCTGCAGTGTACTAATGAGAGATGCAAAGAAGCGACCTAGTTAGAATGTGAAAAATGCCCTCAACGTGATCCGTTCACTGCCATCAAGTCAATTTCAACTCAGAGCGACCCTATTGTTCTGTGCTCTTTCAAAGAATGGGGAAGCTTATTTGGAATGAAATGGATAGGCTGGGAGAAAACATGGAAGCCCTGAATAAGAATATTTGTTACTGAATACTCTCTATATCTTGCTTTTTTCTTTATTGGCACAATAGATGTTTGGAGACAAATGGGGCGATCAGAACATTCACTTCCGGCATCTGCTGCAGAGTAACATATTTCTTGAATGGAGAACAAAGGAGGCAGCTTCACGGCTGAATAATGAGGTAGCAATGTGCCTTTATGAGTCTGATACCTTCAAGACCACCAATATTTGATGTTCTTGTCAGGTGGGTCTGCTCCTGAAGAATTGAGAGTCTTTTAACTTCAAAAATTGGAGGCATACATTCTTTGGTATATCTTACTGTTGGGCCCTGCTCAGTCAACATTATTAGAAGGGGAAATACAAGGGTGATCTTTTTCTATGACTGTAAAAATATGGGTTGCCAAATTTAAGCAGCTTTCTTACAAATTTCAGTTCTTTATTTTTAGAAGACTTTTTTATGTCCATGTTCAAAAATCAGTTTCAACCATGTATAAGCTACACGAGGAAAGCCTTCACATGTGCTGTGTTCCTGGAAACAAAATATGAAAGAAATCTCAAAAGGGCATTAAACTAGTTCATCAAACACAAACACAAACCCTATTGCCATCGAGCCCATTGCATCTCATAGCAACCCTACAGGGACCCTGTACTCCCCCACTGCCATCGAGTCGTTGTGGACTCATAGGGAGGGGACCTGTAGGACAGGGGGGAACTGTCCCCATGCATTTCTGAGCCTGTAACTGCTGACCTTTTTAATGACAGCCTAATACGTAACCACTACACCAAGAGGGCTCCTACAGCACAAGGTAAAGCGACCCTGTGGGTTTCTGAGCCTTTAACCCTTTATGGGAGTAGGAAGCCTCACTTTTCTGTGCTGGAGTGAGTCTATAGAACAGCATAACCCCGTCAGGTTTCCAATGCTCTTCGTTTCTACAGAAGCAGACTGCCATATTTTCCGACACAAGCAGCTGGTGCGTTTGAAGCACTGGTCTTTTGGTTAGTAGCTAAGTGTTTTGCCTCTGTACCACCAGGACTCATTAAGCTAATTCGAATATGTAAATATCTCATGAAAATGAAACATAATAGTGTGAGATTTCAAAAGATGGGGAGCACACTTGGAAAGAAAATAGTTTTGTTTATTAATAAATCATTTTACGGGGGGATCTTACAGCTCTTGCAACAATCCATACATCTGTTGTATCAGCACATTGGTACATATGCTGACACCATCATTTTCAGGACATTTTCTTTCTGCTGGAGTCCTTGGTTTCCGCTCCTCTTTTTCCCCCTCCCTCCCCCACCCTCAAGGACCCCTGATCAATTATGAATTATTGTTTTTTTTGTATCTTACACCATCCGCTGGCTCCCTTTGCCCACGTTTCTGTTGTTCTTCCCCCTGGGGGAAGGGTATTATACCTCAATCATTATAGTTGTTTCCCCATTTCTCCCCTTTCTGCCCGCCCCCCACCTTCCCCCTACTCTCATCTTATCGCTACTGCATTGCTGTTTCTGAGGGGTTTATCTGTCCTGGATTCTGTGTGTCTGGAGCTTTTATCTGTACCTGTGTGCACGCTCCGATTTAGCCGGATTTGTAAGGTAGAACTGGGGTCATGATAGTGGTGAGGGGAGGAAGCATTCAAGAACTAGAGGAATGTTGTGTTCTGACGGTGCTGTGCTACACCCTGGCTGTCTCTTTCTTTCCTTGCGACCCTTCTGCTGAGGGAATGACCAATTGTCTACAGATGGGCTTTGGGTCTCGACTCTGACCCCCATCATTTGCATCAATATGTTTGTTTGTTTGGGGTCTTTTGATGCCTGATACCTGAACGTACACTGGCTGGTGTGCTTCTTCCATGTGGGCTTTCCTGCTTCCCTGTTAGATAGCCACTTGTTTAGCTTCAAGTCTTTAAGGTCCCCGATGTTGTTTCTTTTACTAAGCAGGCACCATAAGCTTGAAGAAAATATTTTTAATGTCTCTCCGGCGTTATGTCAAAGTTGAATTTCCAATCACTATTTTACAAACGAAAAATAGAAGTGCTAGCTATCAAATGAATCTCTGCAATCCCTTCTAATTCAATTGCCAAGTTTTGTTTATTTTCCCTCTTTTATTGAAGTGTTTATAATTTCTTATATTTCTATATGATAAATGTCAAATGAGTTTGTTGCTCTGACTCCTGTCTCCTGCTTCAAACTGCCTGTCAGTGAAGGATAGGAAATTATAACCCAGCAAGAGCAGCTTTCTTTTCATGGTTAGTTCTCTTGCAATCTCTTCCTGGTCTCTTTTGCAACATACTTTAGAACTATGATTCAGACAAATTAGGTGAACTTTCTCAACTGACTTCATGAAGTTTAAACATAATAGTGATAATTGTACTAATAAGCAAAAGATTATTGACCTCTTTTACTCTGTTCCTTCTTATGTATTAATCCTGGTTTATTTTTTAATTCTTAATTAAAACTCAAAAATACCCTATGCATAAGTCATCTTATCGATAGTTATAGTTTAAACTTCAAAATGCATGTAATACTTTGTTTTTAGGGGTCAGTACAACCCTATTGTAACGTGAGAAAACCAAGGCCATTGAATGGTTGATCCACCTGTTGTTTTGATTGTGCTTTTTCCTATCTTGACTTTAAAAAAACTCTTTTAAAAAAAAGCGACACCACCAAAAATGACAACTTGATAAGTTTGTGAGTCACCCATTGCTTTAATAGCTACTCTTAAATATTAATGCACATTTAACAGTGTGTTTTGTGGTAGATGAGTAGCTCTTTTCTTCTCTTATAATGATATAAATAAATGTGAACCCCATGTGTGTCAGAGTCGAAATATGCACCATGGGGTTTTCAATGGCAGATACTTTAATAGTAGATTTTCAGGACCTTCTTCTTAGGCACCTCTGTGTAGAATTAAACCTGAAATCTGCAATGTGCCAGTAAGCAAGTTAATGCACCAACCAGGGACTCATAAAATCAGATCTTACAAGACTTTACCCTCAGATCTCACATGCCATCATCTATGTTTACCAATCACTTAGTACAGAGAGAGAGAGATTTAAGCTGAGATTTCCCATTTCATCACTCTTTCCTTTAAATTCAAAGTCCTTTTAGTTGGACTATATGTATTTTTTTTAATGTTTCAGTAAGGAACCACAGACACAACAAAACTTAGTCTTTACAAATCTGAAGTATATGCACATTTACTCTCACTCTTGAATGTTCATTAGTTTATGCATCATTGACTGAAAATAATTTCTTATCCATGATACAAAAATAGGATGTCACTCTTCCCAGTGTCTATTGCTGAGAACATGTTTGCCATCATTCTTTGGGAGATAAACTGTCATTTCTCCAATTTAAAAAAAATGTCTTGGAGATAAAGTTTCACTATTGAGTGTCTAGGAGTGGGTTTTTCATTTAGGTTATACTACTTAGAACTATCTCTTCCTTGACTGTGAAGCTTCCTGGTTGGCTTCATTTTCAGAATATTACCTCACTCTCTATCTCTCCTTCCAGAGATAAGGTCGATTAGGCATGCGCTGGAGAGTTTCCTGTCTCCGCTATGTTGTCATTGTCAGGGCTATGTTGTCAGGGCGATGTTGTTGTTGCTGGTAGGTGGCACCCAACTGGTTCTGACTCACACCAACTCTGCACAACAGAATGAAACACTACCCTGTCCTGCTGCCACCTCAACATGGTTGCTATTTGTTGAATTCATTGCTGCAGCCACCAAGTCAATCCATCTCATTGAGAACCCTCCTCTGTATCACTGCGCCTCCACTTTTCCAAACATGCATGTGGTAGCAAGAGCCATTCACCTGACTTCTTGAGCATTTGCTGTGTCCGTGGAGACATACTGCAATTCCTACCTGCATAGCATAAAACGTGCAAGACGCAGAACCTGTCTAAGGCAGACACCTGTCAAAGAAGGGAAAAATAAATCGTTTCCACTAAAAGAGTCTTAGAAAAGTGGTAAAACTGTACCCTGCCAAGGCACAGAATTTTTTAGACTCAGGCAAAGGCAGTTCGGTTGAGTTCTTCCTCTTACAATTTTCACTGTATATACACGTATATGTTTTAAATAGCCATTTGTGCTACATTACAGGTGTTTTTTTTCTCAGACCTGTCTTCAAACTCATTTATTTTCTCTTTATGAATTTTTATCAAAATTCAGATATTGAATTTTTCCTTTATTTTATTATATTTTTCCTTTCTAGGGTTTCTATTACACACTTCTTCAAATGGTCGCTTATTTCTTCTTAAGGAGAAGCATGTCTTGTTATTTTTATTTATGCCTTTGGACATTTAAAACAATTTTTTTAATTGCTCCAGTTCCTATTGGTTTTATTGTGAGACTTCTCTGTTGAGACTCCTGGCTCTCATAGACATCTCTTTCCCTCAGGTCTTTAAATGCTGGACTGAGAACCCAACCCCAGAGGGAATTGCTTTCCCAAGCTGTGTCAGGGTTCAAGAGTGTGAAGCCATTTCTGTGGATGATTTTGCATTTACCGCTGGGTTTCCTGGACAGTTTGTACAACAATCTCGTCACTCAAGATTTCTTTACCAAGTGTAGCAGTGTGAATTCAACCCCATATCAGCACTAGTGAATTCAGACTTCTTCCAGAAATATTGGTTTTCAATCATGGCCTTGGACAGGCAGCTAATTTTCTTGTAAAATCCCTAGTCCAGGGAGGAAACTAAATTTCTAGCACCACCCCCACCTCCATGCCTCAACCCTTAGTTTTATGCTAGGAGTGTACATGTGGTTCCCCACCTTTGAGCGCAGCTCCGGTCCTATCTCCCAGTCTCCCACTCTGAAGTCAGAAGCCCAGTCAGTTACGGTCCAGGCAGATCTCGGTATAGTACATGTGGCCCGTTCGACTTCAGTCCCCATTAACGGTGTGCCTTCAAGTCTGTGCAGTTTATTTGAAGTACCTAAAGGGGAACAAAGGCTTTCCAGTTCTGTTTTAAATGTTAGTTCATTTGCATGTTTTGTTACTTTTTATTCCTCAGTACTATAAGTTTGGAGCAAGGGGGGTGGGGATGGGCTGCATGCAACTACATACAGTCATATTGACCAGAAATCTCAGATCAATATAGCTCATTGGTTCTCAACCTGTGGATCGAACGACCCTTTCACAGAGGTCACCCGATTCATAACAGTAGCAAAATGACAATGATGAAGTAGCAATGAAAATAATTTGATGTTGGGGGGTCACCACAGCATGAGGAACTGTATGAAGGGCCATGGCACGAGGAAGGTGGAGGACCACTCTACACTACACCCCCTCCACGTTCTCCGTTTACTTATCGCCCCCTCAGTCAGCTGACAGTTCCCATGGAGCACACACCTGGAATCTTGGTGCTCTGTCTGCTATGCATCGTGTCTGAGATGACAAGCTTGTGGAGGAAACGCATGCAGCTTTACCCAGACATGTGTTAGCATGACTGGGGGCCGAAAGTGAATGTAGACATGTTGGCATAAAGTCTCTGAAGATCTCACTTGTAAAGTAAAACATCTTCCAAGGTAGCAGCTTTCGTGTGGCAATTCAATTTCGTGGATTCTGATTCATAATGTAGGGCGAGTTTGAGGGCCCAGTAGTGACAGTCGTTAGTGTTTTATATCTTTATACTAATTTTTCGAGTTCACACGAAGTTTTGCCTCCTATTTGCTTGCTGTGGTTCCACCTCGAGAAACGGAGGGGCCTATGTGCCGGCCGTTGGCTGCAGCTGCTGGACCTAGTGCTCAGTTGAATGTTAGTGTCAAGCCTGAAATATAATGAGAATGTTTTTTTGCAGGCAGGAGGGGTAGAATTATGAACTATAAAACTGGAGTGATAGGAAGGTGCTAGGAGAAATGTTCGAAACATTGATGTGATTTATGAACATGTGGCAAACAGATGTGGTGGAGTAATAGGGACCCCCATCTCCTTTTATAAATTGGGATCACATTTGTGTCTCTCCCCAACACACCCCAGCCTAGGTTCATAAGATGTTTTATTAAAATTCTATGCAGGGAAAATTGGTGATTAATAATTGTTGATGACAGATATTTGGTTGTGGTAAGCTACACAGTGAAAGATAAATACAACAGGGCTATTTTAACCTCTGTATATTATGCTTATTAGTGGGAGGCTTCTCTTTAAGATGGTCTGTGTTGAGATTGCATGTGATTTATGGAAGTGTCACCAATGACCCTAGTTCTGGAAAAACTCTTAAAATCTTTTTTATTGTAATCATCACTTGAGTTTCAGTTGTCACTAGGGAAGAATCATTTGTAGGAAAAAAAATTAAAATAATGCTTCAAATAAAACTAAAACTGGGTAGCTTTTGAGGAATAAAAATGCAAATAGAATCCCGATATGAATATTGTAAATAAAATGTGTAACCAATTTTGTATGTGGCATGGTAGAGGGCATGGAGAAGGAAAAAGAATGACATATTGGTCTTGGATTCGCTTTCCAACTCTGACATGTCTACAAGCTTTGGACAAGATTTTTAATCTTTCTACTGTGGACTGCCAGACGAACAAACAAATCGGTCTTGGAAGAAGTACAACCAGAATGCTCCTTAGAAGCAAAAGTGGCCAGACTTTGTCTCACATACTTTGGACATATTGTCAGGAGAGACCAGTTCCTGGAAAAAAAGACATCCTGCTGCGTAAAGTGGAAGGTCAGCAGAAAAGAGGAAGACTCAAAGAGATGATTGACACATGGCTGCCACCACCGACTAACCATGACATGATTGGGAGGCTGGCCAGGAGCAGACAGTGCTCCATTCTCTTGTGCACAGGGTTGCTGGGAGCCAGAACTCACTCAGGGCGCCTAGCAACAAAACGCCGTCACCAAGAGAGCAAGTAGTTCATAATTCGTGTCGATAATGTAGTTTGAAAATTTAAAAACGAAAACAGAAAGTTTCTTAAGTATTGTGTCTATGCAGCCAGAAATCCAAACAATCCAACAATACCAAACTGTATAATTCTCAACCTTCTCAAGAAAATACTACTAGTCTAAAATTTTAAGGGTCTGAATACTACATGCAAGTCTTTCCAATAAAAATATTAAATTTTTCACTTTCTCCTGTACAATTATTGCTGTTAGGTGCTGTGAAGTCAGTTTCGACTCATAGTGACTATGTGCAGTGGAGCAAGACACCACCCAGTCCTGCACCCTCCTCACCGACATTGCTATGCTTGATCCCATTGTAACAGTCACTGTGTCAATGCACCTCATTAAGAGTCCTCTTCTTCGCTCCAGCACTTGTAATTTAGCGAGTATGACATCCTTTTCCAGAGACAGGTCTGCCCTGATAACATGTCCAAAATACATGAGATGTAGTCTTGCCTTCCTCACTTCTAAAGAGATGGATTTGTTGGTTCTTTTGGAAGGTCATGGTACTTTCAATATTTTTCACCAGCACCATAACTTGAATGCATTGATTCTTCTTCCATCTTTTTTATTTAATGACCAAATTTCACGTGTCGACGAGGTCATTGGAAATACTATGACTTGGATCAGATGTGCCCTACTCTTCAAGATGATTATTTTGCTTTTCAACACTTTACAGGGGGTCTTGTGCAGCAAATTTACCCAAGCCAATGTTTCATTTGATTTCTTGGCTGCTGCTTCCAATAGTACTGACTGTGGATCCATCCACAGGAGATAAAACCCTTGACAACTATAATCTTTCCCCCAATTACCATACTGTTACCTATGATCCAGTTGTGAGAATATTGGGTTTCTTTACATTGAGTTGTAATCCATATTGGAGTCTGCAATCCTTGAAATTCATCAGCAAGGACTTCAAATCTTCTGCACTTTCAGATAACAAGGTTGTGTCAAAGTGAAGGTTTTTAATAAGTCTCCCCCCAACCCTGATGCCCCTTGTTCACATTGCCCAACTTCTCTGATTATTTCCTCAACGTGCGGATTGAGCAGTATGGTGAAAGTATGCAACTATGACACACCGTTCCTGATTTTAAACCCTGCAGTATCACTTTGTTCTATTCAAACTGCCACCTCGTGTTCCATGTACAGATTCTGCGCGACCACAATGAACTGTTCTGGGATTTCCATTCTTCTCAACATTGTCAGTACTTGGCTATGATCTTCACAGTTCAACTCCTTGGCATAATCAATAAAACACAAGCAAACATTTTTCTGGTATTTGCTGCTTTGAGCCAAGATCTGTCAGGCATCACCAATGATGTCCTTTGTTATATCCCTTCTGAATCCAGCTAGAATTTCTGACAGCTCCCTGCTGCTAATGGACTGCTGCAACTATTGTTGAATTATCGTTGGCAAAATTTTACTTTCATGACATATTTTTGATTTGTACATTTTGAGGGCCACCTTTCTTTGGAATGAATACACATATGGTTCTCTTCCATTTGGTTGGCCAGGCAACTATCTTCCAAATGTCTTGGCATAAACTAGTGAGTGCTCCCAGTGCTTCATTGGCTTGTTGAACATTTTCAATTGGTATTCCATCAATTCCTGGAGCTTTATTTTTGGCTAATGCCTTCAGTGCAACTTGGACTTTTCATTTAGTAGAATCAGTTCTTAGTCATGTGCTATCTTTTGAAATGGTTGAATGTCAACTAGTTCTTTTTGATATTGTGAATGTGTGTTCTTTCCATCTTCTGAAGCTTCCTGCCTCATTCAGTGTTTTGCCCATAGAACCTATCAATATTGCAACTCGAGGCCTGAATTTTTTTCTTGAGTTTTTTAGCTTGATATATAATTAACATGTCCTTCCTTTTTTATTTCCTAACTACAGATCTTTTCATATTTCATTATAACATTTACTTTGCCATTTCAAACTGCCCTTTGAAATTTACTTTTCATCTCTTTGACTTCATCATTTCTTCCATTTGCTTTAGCTACTCTATGATCAAGAGCAAGTTTCAGAATCTCTCCTAACATTCACTTTGATCTTTTTTCTTTTTCATGTCTTCTTGATGGTCTTTTGCTTTCTTTATGTATGATGTTCTTAATGTTATATCATACCTCATCAGGTTTTCTGTCATTAGTGTTTAATAATTTATTTTTGAGCTGATCTTGAAATTCTGGAAGGATATATTCAAGGTCATATTTTGGCTATTATGAACCTATTTTAATTTTCTTCATCTTCAACCTGAAAAATTGGTGGTCTGTTCCGCCACTGGCCTCATTTTGGCTGATGATACTGTGTCTCCACCATCTCATTCCAAAGATATAGTCAATTTGATTTCTGTGGATTCCATCCAGAGATGTCCATGTGTGCAGTCATCATTTATGTTGTTGGAAAGGGTATTTGCTATGAAGAAGTCATTACTCTTGAAAATTATAGGATGCAATTGATCTCTAGCTTTATTTCTACAATCAAGGCTATATTTCCAAACTACTTTCTCTTCCCATTTGTTTCTAACTTTTGCATGTCAATCGTAAATAATTATCAGTGCATCTTGATTTCAGACTGACAATGTTGGTAGAATCCTTCAATTTCTTCATTACCAGAGTTAGTACTCTAGTGGGTAAGTTTGAATAATGGCTGTATTGCCTGGATATCCTTGAATGCAGATAGATATTGTCTTATCACAACCGCATTTTACTTCAAGATAAATCTTGAAGCATGCTTTTTGGCCAATATCAGTCCATTTCAGATCACTAGATATTGATCATTATATGGTTCACTTCATATTTGATGATTTCCAATTTTCCTAGATTCATATTTTATAGGCCAAGTGCCAGTTATTAATAGATATTTATTGCTGTTTCCTCTTTATTTTGAGTCATGCCATATCAGCAAATGATGGCCCCCAAAGTTTTACTCTGTCCACAATAATCAATTCTACTTTGAGAAGCCATCTATTTCTCAATCATATTTGAGCACTTTCCAACCAGAGGTGATCATCTTTGGGCCCTGTATTTGACAGTGTTCAACTGCTGCTCATGTGATCTTCAGTATCTGACAATGTTCTGCTTCTAATCAAAAGGTTTTCAGTGGTTAAGTCCTCCTACGTGGACAATCTATTTCTTCTTTGTCGTCTGTTCTTCGTCTGGAACCTTTGCTGAGACCTGTTCACCTTGAGTGACCCTGCTGGTATTTGATATATCAGTGACACAGCTTCCGGCATCACAGCAACAGGCAAACCACTGCATACAACAAATTGACACAAGTGGTGATTTACATAATTAAGTGATTTACTGTCATTTGTAAAATAGTATAGCAAGAACATGTCATTCCCTCTTCATTCAAGTGACATATACTTTAAAACTATGAAGACAAAATTTCAAAACAATATTGTGTTAGTCCAGGTAGACTAGAGAAACAAATTCATAAACATGCGTATATGTATAAGAAATAGCTTTATATACGAGAGTAACTGAATATTGAGAAAATATCACAGCCCAGTCCAGATCACTTCCATAGTCCAATATTAGCCATATGTCCGATACCAATTTATAAAGTCCTCTTCAGACTCATGAAACACATGACACCGAATGCAGGAAGATCACAGGCCAGTGGATGGGAAGTCTTGTGGATCCAGTGGCATGGTAAGCATCCTGGTGCTGGCAGGGGTCTCCAAGTGGCTCCTCCAGCTCCCAGAGCTCTGGCTGCATCAGGGTAGCTTCATGTGGCTTCTCATCAGAAATGTCTTACAGGGAGTGAACTGAGAGAAATATAATGCTAGAAACATGATGATTATCAATGAGGTGAATTTTGGCTTTGGTATGGGAATTTGTTATTTAAAAAAAAGTTCATAGATCCCAAACCCTTGATTTTCAAATTGCTGAACCCTTCCATTTCTTTCAGTCAAGAATATGGCTGGCAGTTGTCCAGAAGTCAGCTGAGGATGTCAAATGAGGGCTGCATAGAAGCTTCCTACAAAGTGCTGCAGGAATCAGCATGGGGCAATGCTGTCCTTCAGATGTGGTGTTAAAGGAGGAGAAGAATAGAGAATTCCCACATTTTAATTCACACCCTCATTTTTAATTCAATTTGGGTAGATTATAAGAACAGTAATAAAAAATGGAAACACATATGGTAGCAATATCCTAATGTGTTTGAGAAATAATGTTGAAGATGGATTTAACCACCTCAAATAAAAGTGGGGAAACTATTTAGGTATCTACACGGAAGTCTGGTGTTCGATCAGCTAGCCAACTTCCCTTGGGCTCTGCTCAGATCATCAGCTTCTTTCTCACCTCCATCGGTGATGACTAGTCGTTCCATTGTATTCCAAGTCCTGAGGTACAATATAAAACGGGCCTCTGTGATAATCATAACAATATGGGCGCTATTACATTACTTGTTTCTTTAGAATGTTTTGTCCCCACGCTGAAGCTCGGTTCAATAAGACATTTAAACTTGAACAATTGGAAAGTCTCTTGACTCTTCTTAATTGAAGAGCCTTGGTGGTTGACAATTAAAGAATGATTTACAATTCCTTCAGCACTTTGTGGGTTTGGTTTTAAGAGCTAGTTCCTAACATTCAAACCACTTGGAAGTTGGAGCTTGCATAATAGCTAGTGATGTTTAAAATGTGGTGTTTCGAGTAAAGGCCCAAGCTGATGAGCTTTCAAAATGACAAGTTTACCACCTTCAAATGCACTAGGAATGGGTGGAGATAGAGTAATTTCCTCTTCTTCAAATGGCAAATTTATTTAGTAGGAGAAAATGAAATCCTAAAGAGAGTAGTCCTGCTGTACAGGCGTTCGAGTCCTGTCGAGGGAGGGCCTATTCACTGCAGTGTGGCACTGTGGTGCTATCATGTGCATTCAGACCTTCTTGGCTCAAAGCATAGTGTTGGGGGAAGGGAATGACATCATCTTGTATATATTTTTTAAAAAGCTAATGTCACACGAAACCAATCTTTCAAATATAAATTCAAATATCCTAGAATACCTTCAGTACAACAGTTTTGAACTCCTCAAGCAATGGAACCAGCTCAACTCTTCACTACTCTTAGATGGCACAAAGAAAATCATGCCTGCTTCTTTTTATGAATGCGTGTTCAAGATCTGTAGAAGTAGAAATAGCATTTTACTAGAAGAGGTACACAGATAAGAACTTGAAGCATGGGTTTATCATTTCCCTAATGTTTTATTTTTATGACTTACAAACTTGCTAAATAAAATCTCCATTTGACTTAAAATATCCATGATATTATAAATGATTCTTTTTCACCCTTTAATATGGTTGTCCATCAATTACTAATCTAAAGGGTATTGGTTCACGTCCATGTACTATGGAGTAAAGTCATCTGCTTCTGTCAATATTGTAGTTATGAAACCAATTTGTTTTGTAAACGTGTGTTTACACTACAGGAATGAAAGGAAGGGAGGGCAAGAGGAAGAAAGAAGGAAAGAGAGGAAGGGAGGAAGGAAGAAAAACAAAAGAAAGAGGTAAAAGAAAAGTTATAAATAAAGAACAACCAAAAAAGTTACAGTCAAGAAAATCCTATGGAGCAATTCTACTCTGTAACAGATGAGGTGGCTAGGAACTAGAATTGACTGGACAGCAAAATATTTTCATTTTGTTTATATATGTGTTAATCAGGGTTGCTAACATACGCAGGTGCTAGCTAAACTGTTGGAGCTTCAAATCTAGCCAAAGGTACCTTGGAAGAAATATCTGGTGACCTCCTTCCAAAAGATAACAGCCATCGGAAACCTATGGAACATATTTCTACACTGGCACACAGAATTCAATCGATGGCAACTGGATTAGTAAATTTTATGTGAGACATGTTTCTAGGAGATGAATGAAGACTTATAAACAAACAAATGAAACAGTTTTTAAAATTTTCACTCTGACCAAAATGTGTTGATGGCTACACATCTCATTCAAAGTTAAACTCAAAGTCTGTAAAATCCGTTTATACAATTCGCACCTTTGTTGCTTTCCTAAACTAACCGACAACTGCCAAGCCAAACCCACTGCCATCCAGCTGATTCCAACTCCTAGTGACCTTATATACTGTTTCCAAAACTGTAGATCCTTCACAGTCTCATCTTTCTCCTGAGGATGGATGGTGGGTTTGAACCTCCGACGGTGCAGTTAGCAGTCCAGCATCTAACACACAGCACCATCCAGGTCCTGCACTCAATGCTCAGGGCAGGCAACCATGGCTGCTTTGTTTCCTACTCTACCTTCAGCACATAGAATGTACTCTCAATATTTGTTCAGGGAATAAAGTAGAAACATTTTAATGGCAAACCAAGAAGATTATAAGAAAAGTCATCCAAAGTATGCACGGTGCATTTTTCCCCTCAGTGCGTTGGGGCATATAAGTAGTCACGCCTCTTTTACTCATTGACTGAGACAGCCTGGGACACTGCGTGCCTCGACATTTCCTATGTCTTTCACAATATTTAAAGATGGAAGTTTGGGGTATCACTTGCCCTGCGGATTGAGCTACATAAAGTTTGTACTTTTCTATTCAGGCATGGGCTAGGCTAACCTTCTTTTATGCAACAAACAGAGCCAATGTAAATAAGACTATATATTATTTGGTGAGGATAAGGTGAAATACTTTTTCATTTGTATTTCTCTTTTGAGATTTCAGAATATTGCCTTCATGAGACTTAAAGGGGAAAAAATCCTCCACACCTCAGGAAGCGGGTCTCCTTGTCACTATTGTATGGATGTCATACATCATGCTACGGACTTTATTCCCTTCTTTTCCTTGGATGCTAGGAAATATAGAGTCAATAAGGTGCTTCTTGTTTTTGTCAAGAACTTATGGGTAGTGGACACAGGACAGCTCATTGCACTATTAAAAATAATAAAGTCTATAGATAGCTAACGACACATGAAGTGGAATACAGTTCAGGGATCCAATTCTGTGCACCTGCCATCTACAAGGGAACTCAAAAGAAACACACAAAGAAGGAGATGCAGGAGATGTGTAAGACTCCTAACGCTTCGCCCGAGTGCGACCCTCACTTCTTGCTTCATCTCACTAATTCCATCATCCTGTTCTGTTAAAACCAACGTAATGCCCCGTTGGTTTTTTATTTCATTTTCCAGGTTGTGTTGAGTGTGTTCTTCAATGAAAAAAAAAGATGAACTTGTTTATTTTCTTTTCGAACCAGTTAGTTCAGTTCCCAGATTTGCCTAATGCTTTCTACTATGCCAACGTAGAAAAAGCAATATCCTGTGAAATTTTAATATTTTTTTGTTTTGTAAATAGCTTCCTTGGGTCGGGGAAAAGGCCTTTTTCGTTTTAAACCTCACTACAGATGGAGAAACATTTGGTGGTGTGCTTCTGTGAAAATTCACCCTGCTGCCGCCGAGTCAATGTCAATTCTTAGTGACCACATGGGACGGCATAGAGCTGCCCCCCGGGGCTGCCCAGGTCGTGAACGTCTATGGAAGCAGATCAGCAGCTCTTTCCCCTGCAGAGAGGTTAGTGGGTTCAAGCCCTTCTCAGTCCTTTCAGTAAGTAGAAACTGTTTAATGTAGTGGTTCTCAAGCTTCTTAATGCCACAACCCTTTCATACAATTCCTCATTTTTGGTGGCCACTCCCCAACCACAAAATTATTCTCGTTGCTACTTCATAACTGTAACTTTGCTACTGTTATGAATCAGGCGACCCCTGTGAAAGGGTTGTACGACACCCAAAGGGGTCGTGACCCACAGGCTGAGAACCGCTACCCTGCAAGGAAGTTCTGTTCTGTCTTATAGGGTCCTGTGAGTTGGAATTCCCTCCATCGCAGTGGGTTTAGAGTGCATGTTTCAAGGTTCCTCTTGATAAACTCCTGGCCTTGGGACGTTTAATGTAAGGACACACGGAGCCCTCCAAGGGATGCTGAGGCAACAACGACTGAAGGAAGACAAGGGCTTTACCCCAAACCTGTGAACTAGCAGAGCGGAAGCCTTCCGCTAGGGCTGGCCCTCTGCACTCAGCCCTCTAGTTGCCCTATAGTAGGAGAGAGAACAATTCCTGTTTGTTGAACGCATCTACTTGCGGCACTACTGTTCTAGGAGCACTGGGCAATGCAGATCGTGCCTCTGGGTGGGTTTGAACTGCCAATCTTTGGGCACAGTGTCCAACACAAAGCCATTGTTGTCACCCAGGGGACTAGAGGCAACCCACTTGACCAAACTTCAAATAACTTAGAAACAATGGAAAGAACCGATCCTCCCCAGTTAAACGATGGACTCAAGCATCCCTGTGATCGTGGAGATCATGTGGACCCAGCAATGCTTAGTTCTGTGATGTGTAAGGTCACCATGCGTCAGAGCTTACCCAATCACAACTACCAACAACATCCTCCCCAAATCACCAAGACGTGGAACGTCACCAACTTGACACCACAGCTGCCACAGCAAGTTACTCAGTGCCTGCAACTTAGAATTCTCAAATAGTTCCTTCTCTCCCCTCTTCCCACGAAACCGGGTGACTGTGGGAGTGAATCAAAGTAGTGCTGCTCAGAGAAATGGGTTTTCTCTCGTTAGCACACTGGAATGACCCACTGGGGAAGCTCTGGTCCATGGGCCTTAGGGGAGGGCAAGGCTTGTCAGCCGGGAAATCCATGCAGTGGGCTCTCCCTTTGGGAAATAGCAGAGCCTCCTGAGCAGCCCAGGCAGGGACACAATACAGAATCACAATGCTCATCTTGGGAAAGTAACAGCCCACACTACAGTGCCCACTGAGGCAAAATTGGAAGCATCACTTTTAAAATTGTGCAACTGAAACTACTAAATGTAGAATCAAACTATGTATTTGAGGTGGGATCTTCAGATCCTCCTGAAGGCAGAGCAGGAAGTACCAATCCACTGCAATTCTCCCATAGCTTGTCCTTGTTCTCCACCTCACCACATCCTCCCCCCCTGAGCCACTGGGCTGCGAGTGGCAGTTCACTCCTGAGATGAGGGAGCTCCCGGAGTCCTCCTTCTCTAATGTGTGGGGGATTGTTGTTGTTACAGGAAAAGAAATCTGCTACCAGACAGATTTAAAACGTGTGAAATATTAATAAGGAAACAAAGATCAAAGGAGCAACAACGGTAAGCCCCTCCACCCCTCCACCGCACATACGCAAACGTGAGCTGAAGAACAGATTCTCACCGTGCTGTCCTGAATGAAGCTCTCCAAGATGGACGGACACAGGGGCTGCAACACGGACTCCAACGTGACGATGGGGTGGATGGCGTAGGACCGGCCAGTGGTTTTCCATGCTATACGAAGAGAGCCCAGTGACTCGGAACCGACTCGAAGGCACTGAACAAAATCAACATCCTAAATGGATGTTGAGTGTGGAAAAGGAGGAAAAGTTGTGCAGGAAGAAATTGAAGAAAAAGAGAGACTAGAGAGAAAAAGAACCACCACCACGCCACACACAGGGAAACGCGAACCCCGAAGAGGGCAGAAAAATTGCGCGGGCATCTTGTTTTGTGAGTCCCACAGCAGCTCTAGCGAAAGGTGGGAAGCGCCTGCCTGTCTGTTTGATGTCGCCACATGCCTTCTTTCCCCACTTCATCTTGGCACGAAGGTACCCCAGTCAGTGGAACTGAGCTAACATGAGAAGTCCAGTTCTTACTTTTCCTGTAAATTTATTACTCTGCTCTCCTTTCTTCCCCTTGCACCCAGAGAGTTACAAGGTCGCACCCACCTTATGACAGGTACCTTATCTGTGTCGTGCTGCTAGGCTGCAGAATGTGGTTTGCCTCAGAATAATGCCTTCAATGAATTGAAGTGTGAGAATGCTTGTCAAAAGAACAGACGTCCTCCCTAGAGGAAAATTTCAACTGGTCAAGCTTTGAAGTTATCATAATAAGAAGAACATGACTTATTTTAAAGAGAGAAGAAGGTGAATATAACATTTATATCTGCCAGATCCTGCTCTCAGAAATTTAAATGCATCAATTAATTCAACCCTTACGTGATCTTAGCAGAGGGATATTACTACCGTTACCAATTGAGCTAAGAGGAGACCATGCCATGTCCAAGGCCCTACAACTTGTGACTGGCATCCCCAGGGCTGACCCACTGGGCTCTAAGCCACTCCAGGAACCACACAAAGCACGTTTATGTGACAGTTGTCCTGCCAGCAACTCATGTATATAAGACAGGCTCTGAGCCCCAGGGCTGCCACAGTGCACCACCCAGGAGGATGCTGACACTGTGTACTAGGAGGTGGATGGTGCCCCGGTCTGTCTCTGCTCTCCAGAGAAACAGAGCCAAGAGACTTCATTTAAGGACTTTGCTTATATGGTCATAGGGATGGGTAAGTCTGAAATTTGTGGAGCAATCAGCAAGCTGTTAACTCAGGTGGGAATTCAATATTAATAACCTTCAGGTGGAATTCCTTCCCATCCAGGAAACCTCAGTTTGGTTGTTTAATTGATTGTTTGTTGATCGGTGGAATGGGAAATTCTCTCTTTGATGTTTCTGCGTTCAACAGGCACTTCAAATTTTCCATGCCTTCTAATATTTCCCTTTCTAATAACTTAGAATCCATTTAAAATAATCCAAATAAAGTGAGCCCAGCGTTAAAACACTCAAAAACATATCTATTTGCTGAGAGCTAGAATTTAGGTTAGTGTCAAAAATAGGTTATTCATTCATGAATATCTTTTTCTCTCTCAGTAACGCATCGATTAGGTTAACAAAATAGTATTAGGATATTAAGAGTTTAAATTTATCAAATTCCTTCCAAATAATCTCTGGGAACTTATCAAACAGTGACTCCAAGTCAAAGCCTTTTGAATATATGTCCCTTAAAAATAATAATGTGATATTATTTAAACAATATAACAAACTATGTTGCTTTTAAGTCATAATTGACTCAATGCCAAGTAGCCACAACATGTATATTATAGTAGGGTTTAGTATATCTATACTTATTATTTATATTGCAAATGAATCAACAATCTAGCTAATGTTTGCACCATAATAAAAAGATTAATTCTGAAAATAACAGTTACATCATAAAATGTACTAATGCCTAACCAGTTCTTTCATTTGGCTGTTTTCATGATTTACTATATTGTCCAAAACTGACTAAAGTGAGCTATTTCCCTGCATCTCAAAGAGGAAGCAGAAAGCAACAATCACATAAAATTCAGGACTTAAACATTCTCAGTAAATGGCCTCAGATCTCACTGATCCACTTTACATGCTTGCTATAAATTATTTTATAACAACGCAAACACTATCATAAGCCTGCATTTGGAATCAATTGTAGTCACAAGAACACTTTGGTTGACTTTTGAACCCCTCTGACATGTGTCACAGATAAGAGTAAACAGTGGACTAATTAATTTGTGCACAGTTGCTAAGTCTCCAAATCTTGACAAGTAATGGAATATAGCAAAGTAAATCGCTGGCTCTCTCAGACTACTTTAAGTGCATTAAGTACTTTAAGCTTTTTGGTCAACTCAGAGGTCTTATCATTACCACTTGAGAATGTTTCCAACCTCTTTGTCTTCCTGATGACCAGTGCCCCTAATCAGAGTCTCGCTGCTAAAAATCCTGACCCAGGTTTATGTTCCATAACCTTGACTGTGTCCTGGGCTGCTTCCTCCAAGAGAACGTGCCTCCTGTTCTGATCTAGAATCCAATGTGCTATTTTTAGAACTGCTCCATTCCAGGTTGCCCGTGAGGTGTATGCGGTGTATATGGTTTTGTTGTCGTTAGGTGTCACCGAGTTTCTTTCAGCTCATAGCCTCCCAATGTACCAGGGACGAACCACTGCCCCGCCGTGCACCGTTCTGAGCATCGTGACTGTGCTGCGGACAATTGTTGCAGCTGTCTGTCACTTCATCATTCGGCGGGTGTAAATACACGTGTGATCCTTTAAATATACTGATTTTTAGGAAAGTTTTAGATTTACAGAAAAAGCATGCAGAAAGTAGAGATTTGTCACCTCCTCCCTCTCCCTTCTGCACACATTTTCTCCTGGTATTAATATCTTGCATTTGTATAGTACCTATTTTTTTTACAAATGATGAATCCATATCAATACATGATGACAAACTAAAGAAGATAATTTATATTCCTGTTCCTCCTGTGTGTTGTGCAGTCCTGTGTGGTGTGCTGGGGAAGCATTACACTGCTCTCTGCAACGTCGGTGATCAAACCCACCAGCAGCAATGAGCGGAGAGGATGAGGCTCTCTGCTCCTGAAAGAATTTACAGCCTCAAGTAATCACTAAGGACTTTCAGTATCTCCCAAAATGGGTGATTCCGCACCCTGGGGTACACTGGAAGTATCCAAGGGGGTTTGAAATATCAGATACCTACACTTTATCCTTGATTATAGGCTATAGTATAAAATTTTCAGTTGCCAGGAGGGGACTGAGTAAATTTTTTTTCTGAAAAGTGGACAGTTGGGAACCTATGATCTCTATGAATCAGCATGGACTCCATGGCAGTGGGTACATGACAATTCCACAAATGCATAGTCTTGTGCCCGCGTATCATGTGTGTGCCCACATCACTACCCTTCCCAAATACCCTGTAGTCAACCTGATCTTCCTCTACATTCCCCTGAACTCCTGGAAACCACTGATGTGTTTGCCGCTGCTAACCGCAAGTTTGGCAGTTCAAACCTACTACCTATTCTGTAGGAGAAAAGTGACACAAGCTGTACCTGTGAAGCGTTGCAGTTTCCCAAAACCACACGGAGAGCTTTACTCTGCCCCCACAGGAGAGCTCTCCGTCGAATTTGATTCAATGCTTATACTGTTCCTTTCCAGAAGGTCGTATGTTTGGGATCCCACTTTTTCAGATTACGTAACTTTTCCAGATTAGCCTCCTTCACTTGCCAACATGTATATGTTTCCTCCAAGACTTTGCCTAACTGGATCGTTTTTCTAATCACTCGTTAGCACCCGTTGTCAAGGAGCCCTGTAATGCGATGGGAAAGCCCTGCGCCAAGAGCTGAAAGTTCAACTCCTTGAACCCACCAGCTGCTCCACAGGAAATGAATGGCTGCTGCTTCTATAAAACCACAACTTGGAAGTCCTAGAGGCCGGCTCTCCTCGGGTCACCATGGTCAGCATCAACTCAAGGCCAGTGCAGAGTTTGTTCATCTAGTCACCTCTTGAAGAACGTGTTGGCTGTTTTCAATTCGGAGCCGTTTTGAATAAAACGGCTACGAATCTTAGTGCACACAGTTTAGTGTGTACCTAAGGCTTCAAAGGCGTGATTGCTAAACCATCAGAAAAGTGGACGCTTAGCTTTATAAGGAGCCGTTGATCTGAGCCATACCATGATAAGTTCTCCTCAGTAACCAGTGAGCATTCTCGTTGCTCCGGATCCATTGGAGGTTGCTGGGATTAGGGCTTTCGTTGTTCTAAAGATGTGCAGCGGTAGCTCATTGCTATTTTGACTTGCAATTCCAAGTGACGTGAAATGTTGAGCATCTGTTCCTGATTCATCTGCCTGTCTCCTTTGGAGAGGTGTTTATTCCAATCTTTTGCCCGTTTTGTAATTGGGTTTTTTGCACACATGTGTGCTTTTATTTGTGGGTTAGTTTTTATTTGCATGGATTGGGAAGAATGCCACCAAGACTCACTGGCTGCTTCTTCTAGGTCAGACCTTAAGAGTTACTGACTTACTTTACTTTAAACTTTACAATGATTTATGAGCAGAAAGTATATTTGCCCAATTAAAGCTTACGTAAGAAAAAATATATAAGAACTATATGAGGGCGGGAGGTCACATAACTCAACCTAGGTTGCACACATAAGAAAGATGGAGCCATAATTCATACTCAAGGTTGTATCGCCTCTTTCTGAGAGTATTTCTCAAAGTCTCCTACCGGCAGCAAGATTTCATCAACTCCTTAAATTTAAGTAATTTCATCAATTACTTAAAGTAATTTAATCAATTACTTAAAATGCATATTTATGATTCCCATTCCTGCATAACAGAAACCTAGAAGGGGATCCTAAAAGCAGATTCTTCGCAGGTCCACAAGGTTTGTAGAAATAATAGATTACAAAAGGATTGGTAAACTCTGCAATAAAGAATCAAAAACTCAAACCACTATTTCTCTTGAAGTGTGTTGTTATTGTTAGTTGCCCTAGGCCAGAGTAGTTGATGGAAGTTGTCAGTCACCCGAAAAGAAGGGTTTATAGTGACAAATGTCTTTTGGAGGATGAGTATGGCTTGATGCTAAGTAGATGTCAATAAATCTTTCCTACAGAGTTCAAATCTCAGGCCAGCCTAGCAGTAAATCAGTTTCTCTGGCACCACAATTTCAGAAGGAAAGTCAGTGAGGACAATGTTATGAATGTTGCTTTCCTGGCACTCGCTGTCTGAAGATCGGTTGCATTGGCATTCCTTTTTCACTCCTGGCAAGCTTTTAAATTGAGACTAGAAAAGTTTAGTCATTCATCTGTGGGGAAAAGAAACTGGGGCCTAAAACTACCAAGGGAAATCGACCTTATGGGCATTGAATGAGTAGTCTTTCTTTTTGTTTATTTGATGGATGAAGTAAAGGCTGGATCAGTATCAGTGTCCATTGAAGGAGCGGTCCAGAAATCAAACAGCGTACCGCACCAACCAAGGCTCCTGCAAAAGACTTTCCCAACGTTTTAAAAAGCAAAAATGTCGCTTTAATGGTTAACATGCACCTGATCCAAGTCATAGGCTTTTGTTCACCTCATCTGCTTATGAAAGCCAGACAATGAGAAAGAAAGCAGGAAAAATTGAGAAATTCAAACTGAGGCATCAGTTCAAGCAGTGAAGAGACTTTGAACTGCCAGGAGAATAAACAAGCCGGTCTTAGAAGAAATACGGTCAGAATGTTGCTGAGAATGGAGGATGGAGAGATTTGTGCTCACTTTGGAATGTCCTCAGCAAAGACCAATCACTAAAAAGGATGTCCTCATTGGTAAAGTGGAGGGTGCACCAGAGTAAGGGATATGCCGTGTGAGATGGATTCACACCGTGGCTGCACCATGAGCTCAAACATACCAAGGAGCATGAAGATGCGCCAGACGGGACAACATTCTGTTCTGTGAACACAAAGTCTCACGAGTAATGGCAACTAACAACAAACCACTGTACATTCAAAGAGACTCCAAAAGAAGTCATTTTCTTTTTCAAAGAAGAGTTTAGTGACTTACCAAGCAAACCCAAACCTGTTGTCATCGGGCTGATTCCAAATCGTAGTGACCCAATAGGGCATGACAGAACTGCTCCGTCATGTTTCCGAGACGGTACATCTTTGTGGAAACAGGCTGGCATCTTTCTCTCCCAATTTAGGTCCTAAAAAAATTGTTTCCAAAAGAGCTGATCTAATTCTTCTTTGTCCTCACTATTGCACCTTGAACCTGGCTTTGCGAATGATACCACTTTTCTAAGACAATGTCTAAAACCTTAGCATATGTGATATTTTTGGAATGAAAACTCATCATTAAAAATGCCTGCTTTTGCAAAGGTATTTCACTTTCCAAAAGAGAGAGAAGTAAATCAAGTTTTCAAACAGCTGTTAGCAAAAGAAAGGCATCAGATGCCACACAATCGCTAACCTGACGAGGAGCAGACAGCATCAAGAAGGGGAAGCAGGAGAGACTCTAGTTGATTAGAGAAAAGAGCAAACTTGGCTGAGAAAAGAGTGTCTGATTTCCATGCTGACTTGGCCTCTATGAAGCAAGCATAAACATGTGCCTCACTATTTTGGATCTTGCCTGCAGACGGCACCAACCTAAGGGTTAAAACGGTGTCTTCGTTGATGGTAAGTGGACATTACCATAAGTGGAATAACAAGGGCTATTCTCTAATTCTCTGATTATGGGTGCATAATGAATGCATGAACATATAATAATTTGTTCTTTTCTCTAATCAACTAGAGTCTCGCTCAGGATCATTTTGCGCCTCCTGACCAATTGGAGCGGGGGCCCAAGTGGCGTAGTGGTTACATGTTCAGCTGGTAACCCCAAGGTCAGCAGTTCAAAACCAGCAGCCAGCTCCATGGGAGAATGGCAGGCTTTCTACTCCCGTCAAGAGTTACAGTCTCGGAAACTCAGAGGGGCAGTTCCATCCTGTCCTATAGGGTCGCTTTGGCTCAGTGGCAGGGAGTGAGTTTGAACAAACTGAGAGTGTAAGAGCTATGAAGGAGGTAATGGTGGTTCAAAGGTAGAATTCTTGCCTTCCCTGTTTAAGAGTTGGGCTCAATTCCTGCCTTGCCTGCCCAGCCTCAAGTATGGACAGCATTTGTTTGTCAGTGGAAGCTTGTGGGTTGCTATGGTGCTGAATAGATTTCAGCAGCGCTATCTAAGCCAAGAACTAGGACGGAAAGCCTGGAAGTGCATGGTTGACCCTTTTTCAACTAGGTGAGTTTGAACGCGCTGGCCCACTTACACGCGGCCCTTTGTCCCCTGTGTCCTGCTGCTGTACCTGTGAGCTCAAATGCGCCTCTGCTCACCCTGAGATGATCGGTGTCACAAGGTGCGCTCAGAAGATAACTCACAGCACTTGCACTCCCCACAACAGCCCTGGGGAAAAGAAATTCAGCAAATCTGGGTATGCATGGACCAGCCCAGTTCAAACTCTTGTTGCTCCCAAGTCAACTGTGCTTCTGAAAACCAACCGCTGAAAGCCCCACCCATCACAACTGTTCTCTCCTGGGCTCGCCCTGAGTCGAAGGGAACATTACAACCACAAACCACAGCAGCAGGCACGAACAATTCCAGTCATATGTGTATCGCCGCCCCCGCCCCTCCACCCCTCTCCCAGACGCTGCGCTTCTCCCTCCAGTCCTCATAAGCTTTTCATGCAGAAGATCGATCCCGTGTTCTCCCACTCAGCATGCCTATCCCAAACCGGGTGCACTCATGGCCTGGCTCATTTCAGTCAACGGGAAATTCATTCTTCCCGGTGCTCAAGCTGAAAACATCATTTCTCCTCGAATCCTTTTTATCTTTCACACCCCCTCCCCATCCAGTCAAGAGATCTAAAGATGCTTTGCATTAGGTAAATCTGCTGCATACGTCCTCTTCAGAGGATTGAAAAGCAAGGATGTTACTTTGAGGACCAAGGTGCGCCTGACCCAAGCCATGGTTTTGTCTAGTTCCTCGCATGCATGTCAAGTTGGACATTGAGCAAGCAAGACCGAAGAAAAACAGATGCATTTGAATTGTGGTGCTCGCGACGAATATTGAACGTACCATAAACTCCTGAAAGGACAAGCTGATCTGTCTTTTGTATGTATATGTAAAATTCCAAAAATAACACAAATTGTTTTAGACCCAAATGCGACTCGGTCATAATTATAACGTATTGCACTAACAAAACCAGTTACTCAAATAATTCGGTTTAAAAAATGTAGTCACGATAAGGCTCTATATCATATGCTGGGTAGCTAACCACAAAGCTAGCTGTTGAAACCACGAGCCCTTCTTGGGGAGACAGAGGAGGCTTTACATACAGCCTGGAAACCCCGAGTGGCTGTGCGTCAGGATACACTCGTTGGCAGTGCATTGGTTAGCACGCAGCACGTGGTGTACGGCATTAAATGAGCGTTTCTCTCTGTCGTTCGCTGTAGTTGAGACTCAGTGCTTTGTGAACATGATCTCTATATCATTGTTTGATTTTGCTGCTCACTTGCGTTCAGTTGGGGAATAACTGGGGTCAGGAAAACGAAGAGCCCACGAGGAGGAGGAAGCCGTGTGCTGTCTGGCCTTTCCCGCGGATCCTCACTGCCCCGCGCTTTCCTAAGCACTAGATTCAGCGAGCTTGCAAAGAAGAGCAGTAATCATGTGATGATGAAGGGAGTTGGGGTGTAATGTTCACTTTGTGACGCATGGGTACTATTCCCTGGGGTGGGGGTGGGGGCCGTTCTGAAGACGGTCCAGAGTGCTTTCTCGAGAAGCTACAGACCAGCCTGACTGCACAGGCGGTGCTGGGGCTCTGGGGGCTTTCAAAGTAAGCACACCAGAAACCAGCTGCCTTCTGCAGTCAACCCTCAAAAAAGACAAACATGCCAGTGGGGTTTGTGCCGCAGGTTCTTCCACGGGAATTAGCCCCTGGGGGAAAAAAAAGATTTCGATGCGATAGGGCCAAAATCACAGCAACGGTAAGAAAATTACTGAGCAATTTCCTTGGACCTGGGACTATTTTAATCACATTTCATATAATATCTGTTTCTTCTCTCTATAAAGAAGCAAACCATTGCAGATCTTCCCCAGAGGGATAGCTTCCAGCAGGGTTCCAAGGACACTCTAAATCTTCAGGGCCCTTCACACCACCTTGCAGACAGGCAAGAGCTCTGTATAAGGAGGTTTTGAACCACCTAGTTGTCTATGGAAGACCTTTGTTGATAACTCACAGCCTATTTCATAAACACTGAAGCCAAAACACTGTGGGCTTGGGTGTTGTTTCTCTACCACCCAGAAGCATCATCATCCTCAACAAAATTTTAGATGTGCTGGATTTTTTCCCAGAATTCCCATGTAATTTCATATTTATCCTTATCCACTACTTATAGAGATATGTTTATAATTTCTCTATTCAACTAAACATTTATGGCAACTCTTCCTTCACAATCATGGTCAGCATTTGACTACTTATTTCCCTCAAAATATGACTGACATGCCAGAAGATGCTGTCCTTCAAAATGTCCTATATTCTTTCCAAGGTAAGAAATTATTTACACTCAAATAGCTGTCCTTTGTCACCAGCTCAGGTGATGGAAGAAAGATGCGATTAGCCCTCACCAAGAGCCTCTTCTTCACCTTAATTCTGCACATCATTAGTCTTTGAAGAGGTAGCTACTGAAAGATCATTCGGGTCCCATCTCTTGCCTGGTCCTTCTTTTCTAAGCTAGGTCGACGAACAACAAATGAGTGAAAAATCCAACATCTAAAATGAATGCTAGATGTCCTGTGTTAAACCTTTACTGATTCGGGCAACTTTTGGCCACCTTTTTGTTCTTTCGTCTTGATTTTGTCTCAGGCACCACCGCTCCAACCAGCTCCCATGGTTCTGGAAGTATGGCTCTGCTGCATGTCGGTGATGGCACACTTGACCCAGCTAATTAGCAATCACCAGTTGGATGACTGATACAGGGATAGTAACTACATTACACAGACCTAGATTAGTTCCATGGTGGGCATTGTGGGTTATTTAGTAGACTGCTAACCACGAGAACAGCTGTTTGAATCCACCAGCCTGTCCTTGGGAGAAAGATGAGGCTTTCTGCTCCTGTAAATTTTTTTAGGCTTAGGAACCCCACTGGGCAGTTCTACTCCATACTACAGAGGTCCGATGAGTCAAGACGGACTCGCTAGCAGTTGAGTTGGAGCTATAGTGCCATTCCAAAGAAACCTAGGTCTTCAGTCAAGGTTCATGGGGAGAGGAAGCACAACACACATTATTGGAGATGCTGCAACAACACTGGACCAATCAGGGAGAGAGTTCTGGAGCTGAGCTTTTTGGAGTGCTCATATGGCATTATCACAATAAAAACTTGGCTAACCCAAGAAAACACAACCCCAAACCAAACTCGCTGCCAATGAGTCAATGACAACTCATAGTGACCTTAGAAAACAAGGTAGAACTGCCCTGTGAATTTCCGAGCATAACTGTGTGGGAGGAGCAAGGCCAGTCTTTCTCTCCCCAAACAGCTGGCAGTTTCAAGCTGCAGACCTTGCAATCAGCCGTCCGACACATAATCACTCTGTCACCCCGGCTCCTAAAGAAGGGGGCTCATCAGGTTCAGATAGATGGCTTGCCATTCTTTGGGGACATAGAATCAGTAAAAACAGAAAAATCTATGCAGGTTTGCTCTCTGCCCATGCAGCTAGGCAAGGACAAGGCAAAGCTGGAGAAACCAGGGGTCATCGTCTGTCAGAACTGAGTGAAGCACGACGAGCGACAGTAATGTTACGAAGGAAGCAGCGAGAGGACAAAGTGGGGGACGGCAAACGTGAAAGCGATCACACGTGCAGGAGGAAGCGTGTGTGCGTGTGCCATTGTGAGACAGAGAAATGGGTGTGGCTGTTGTTGGCAGGTACTATCCAGACGGCTCTGGCTCATAGCAACCCTATGCACAGGTCCCATGCCCAGCCCTGCTCCATCCTCACAGCTGTTCCTAGGCTTGAGCCATGGTTGCAGCCACTGTGACAAGCCATCTCCTAGGGGGCTTCTTTTTCAGCTGTTCCTCCCTTATCAAGCATGTCCTTCTTCAGGACTGACCTCTCCTGACAACATGCCCAAGGTATGTGCGATGAAGTCTCACCATCCTTGCCTCTCGGGAACACTCTGGCCATACTTCCTCCAAGACAGGCCTCTGTCCCTTTTTTGCAGTTCATGGTACTTTCAATATTCTTCTCCAGCACCGCAATTCAAATGTATCAATGCTTCTTCGGTCTTCTCTGTTCAATGTCTAGTTTTCACGTGCATATGACATATAGGAAAATACCATGGCTTGGGTCAGGCACACCTGAGTCATCAAATAGCCGTGGCTTTCAATACCCCAAAGAGGTCTTAGGTAGAGATTTACCGAATGCAGCTTGAATCTTCACTGCTGCTCCCATGCGCATTGGCTGTGCATTCAAACAAGACAGACTCCTGGACAACTTCAAACTTTACCATACTGTCAGCTATTGGTTCATTTGTGGGAATTTTGATCTTCTTTACATTGAGTGGTCATCCATGCTGAAGGCTCTTTGATCTCCCTCAGCAAGTGCTTCAAGACCGTCTTACTTTCAGTAAACAAGGTTGCAACATCTGCATTTTTCAGGTGTGAAGTAATAGGGCTAGAAATTATAAGCTGTTTTAATTCAGCTATTAATCTGTTTAAGACACCGTGTCAATGTTATTATTATAGTGAGGTGTCATGTGGTCCATTTCACCTCATAGTGATCTCATGGGAAGTAGAGCCTAAGAATTTATGGAGGTGAAAAAAGTTGATAAATGTGTCAATAATCCTAAGTACTTGTAGCAGGGAAGAGGAAGAAAAAGTTCACAAAAATACAGTAATAATGAAAATTATTATTACAATAATAAATTCAAGGATAAATCAAAATTCCCTAATAATTATGAATGAGGACAAGTAGAGCACTTGTGTTTGAGAACAGACATTCTACATCTGTATAAATTGGATTAATTAACTAGCTCCTACTACCAACAGTTCGTGTACTTAAACAGGAAACTAAAAATATTTTGTATTCATCCAACTCACTGACTCGCTTTGGTCTTTTCTTTTTTGTAACAGCATTAAGAGACGCTCAACATTTTTGAAACAAGGGGGGTGATCAAGGTGGAGCTGATGTGTAGGTCTGTGATACTCGATCGGCTCCTAAAGAAAGCACGGGCTCATGAGATGTCACTATCGATTTCATGGAGTGACTCAAAGGGCCTCTGAATGGCTCCGGTTCTTCACTCCCGTCCCAAATGCTCTTCCAGTTTGCTGAAAATGCTCCACTTCATCTTGTCAGTGTGCATGACATGAATCCAATTATAAATAAACTTGAATGAGGAAGTTTTTTTAATGGAAAAACAAAAGGGGGGAGCAGAGGGAGAGGGTGTGTTGTCATTTTAAATTCTAGTTTAAATAGTTGCTTCCCTCTACGCAATTGCTTTATTTATTTTTTTAATTAAAAAAAATTTTTTGCAGTCGCTTTACAGTAGGAGAGATGAGGCACGTGCATAGGGCAGTGCTTTCTTGTGGTCAGAACCATGGATTTTCTTCGAGTCAGAAAGATGTGTTTTACGTCTCAGCCTCACCACGTTATGAGCCCGAGCAAATTAATGTTTGTGATCTGTCAGTTTACTCACCTACGGGATGAGCAAAAACACACTTAGCGCCTGTGATTGTATCGTGTACATCCACTGATAAGCAGAGTGGAAAGCTCTGGATTGCTTACGCAGCCGATCAAGGGGAGGGCAGAGAAAAAGGAGTGCTTTTTAGCAAAAGATCAATGGAATCTTGGATAAACAAATGGCACCAAAAGCAAACGCTGGATTTTCCACCTTGTTGTCTAACACGAGAACAACAGAGATGCAGACTCCAGCACCAACCTGACAGGCCATGGTGGACCTGCTGTGCAAACATATTGCCACGCATCTAATGTTTTGGGTGATAAAGGGATCATATGCGGCCATCGCTGTGAAGACCATGCTGCAGCCAACATCCTGCTCACCGGGACAGCAGGGGTTGGCAAAACCATACTAGGCGAAGAACTTGCGTCAAGATCCAGACTGAAATCCATTCATGAGGGTGGTTTAGCTAAAGAAGGGCCGCTGTGTGATGGCTACGTTGAAGAGGACGGCTGGCCGTTTCAGATGAAGCTAGAGGAGTTGATGAGTTAGAAACCCAAATGAAAGGAGGTGGGGTTATTATTGATTACCATGGCTGTGATTTCTTCCCTGAACGCTGAGAACAGATAACAGTGCATTGTACAAAAGGCTTGAAACAAGGGGTTTAAATGAGAAGAAACTGCAAGAGAAGATTCAGTGTGAGATTTTTCAAGTTCTCTATGAAGAAGCCATGGCCTCCTACAAGGAAGAAATAGTACATCAGCTATCTAGCAACAAACCGAAAGAGCTAGAGAATAATATAAACCAGATATTTAAATACATTGAACAATGGATGAAAGATCATAGCTCTTGACTCTCAAGACTAGCCACAGGATCGCCACTCTTACTGAGCACTCTCTGCCTATCATGGAAATGGTCCAAGTATCAGTATCAGTTTCATATTAGAATTGTGTTGCAGGACTGGCAAGTGGAAAGTATCAAAGGTTTATGCCTGGGCTCTTTTTTCTCCAAGAGAAAGCAAAACCATTTGAAATATAATGAGCATGACATTATTTAGGGTTGAGAGTGAAGATTGTCATTGTTTAATGCTTCAACTGTTAAAGGATAAATAAATCTAAGTGGGTGAATATCTGCTGGATTTATTACAAAATAAAATTAAGGTGATTTTTTAAAATAAAACTTCTACCTTAAAGCATCAGTATTCTTTTTTTAATTCTCAAATTTTTAAACCATGGAAGTGGTGATAGCACTTTATTAAAATTCAAACCAATACTCTGATGTCTGTCAGCCACCTCAGATGGCCCTCCTTTCAGAAATAAGGTTACTGGTCTTAGATACCCCTTCAGATTTTATGCTTATAAAAAGATGTGTATAGAATTTTTTAAGCAGGTAGTTTCAAACCACAATTTTTCTGTACTTTTTAATTGGACATATTTTGGAGATTATACTCCTCAGACTTTATTGAGGGTCCCAGTTTTTATCTTATAGTTACACTTTACATACCACAAAATCCACCATTTAAAAGTGTACACGGTACTGCATTTTAGTATATTCACAAGGATGTGTAACCAAAACCTTTTCAATCCTAAGAAGCCCTCAGTCCCCATTAGCAGTACTCAGTGGAGTGAATCGTGTGCTTAAATGAGGTAGGTCTATTTGTTAACAAAAAAACAAGAGGCAGAACAGTGTGTTTTATATTTGTTTGTTTAAACCTAAGGAATTATCTGTCGGTATTTATCCAGGAAAACTGTTCAGAAGGATAAAAGGCAAACAATAGCAATATTCTGGAGAAAGAGATAAAGGAAGTTTGAATCTTCACTACACGTTTTTATCTTACTTTAAAAACTCTTCCAAACCTATCACGTGCCGTCAAGTCCATGCGGACTCATAGCGATGCTCTGCAGAACAGAACGAAACACTGCCTGGCCCAGCACCCTCCTCACAGCTCTTACATTGGAGCTCATTGGTGTAGCCACTATGTCAATCCAGATATTTGAGGGTCTTTTTTATTTCCCTAACCACCTACTTTATGAAGCATAATGTCCTTTTCCAGGGACCTCTCGCCTAATAACCCGTCCACAGTACATGAGATAACATCTTCACATCCTTGTTGACTAGGAGCACCCCGGTTGTACTTTTTTAAAAAAATAATTTTAAGGGGAGTAAGGAGGGAGGGGGGAAATGAAGAGCTCATACCAAGGGCTCAAGTAGAAGGCAAATGTTTTGAGAATGATGAGGGAAATAAATGTGCTTCACACAGTGGATGGATGGATGGATTGTGATAAGAGTTGTATGAGTCCCCAATAAAATGATTTTTAAAAGGATCATATGCAATAAGTTAATATTGCGGTAACACATTATCTCTCTAACTTCTCATTTCTAAAATGTTTGCTTCATTGACTGTAACTATTCTTTTTATCATTGATCCGGCCACATAGTGATAGTCAATGTCATTACATGCATGCTTAAGGAAGTAAGAAGTAAATCTTAAATCAAAGTGGATATGCTGAAATTCTGCAGGGCATACTTCACAAAACCACATTTTCTGAGATCTTAGTTTATGGTGTAGATATGTTTTAAATACTTTTTTAAAATATAGCATATTGAGTACAACCAGAACCAGAAATGTTATTTTTTTTATGCTTGTTCTTAGCATGTCAGCACTCCCCAGTTGCCCATGTCGAAGGGACTAGGGGTCTACCCATGCTGCTCTCCCTGTCATGGGTCTTCCCGACACTTCTCCTGACCAGACTTCTGGCTCCGACAAAATAAGGATACTCTTTAAGATTCCTCCACACTGCTTACACCAAATTCAAAATCACAGCTTGAAAAGCAATACAATTAAATTTACTTCCCATTCCTGATTTTCCCCCCTATATCTGGCAAATTGGTGTTAGGCAAACTTGCGTTTTCTTTCAGATCAGATATGTAAACTATAAACCTCCAATTTCCCTCTTTTCAGTGGTTGCCCTTGATCATAAAACAATTCCCACATTAACAACAGTCAACTCTATTTTCAACTTTGAGAATTCCATCCACAAAACATGCTGGAGGGAAAAAAAATGCCAGGCCACAATTCAGTCTAGTCAACCGATGTTTGCATTTCATCTTGAATTTGCACACGTGAAAATGCCCACTCCTTCCCGGGTATGCCAATTTGGAAAGTCACCGTGATGATTCAGTTTTCAGTCATGTGTAGAGTCATACACTCCTGTGGGGCTGTTTATGAAACTTCTGACTCCACAGTTTAAAAGCCAATTGTGTTGGGTTAAAGAGTGTCCCCACAAATTTAATTTCATGTCCTTCCAAGAACCTCAGAATGTGACTTTATTTAAAATTAAAATTTAATATATAAATATTTCAAAGCTTTTATTGTAATTTTGGTGACAATTTACAGAGCTAATTTGTTTTCCATTCAATAATTTATACATATTTTCTTTATTGGCATTGATTGCAATCCCGTCAATGTAACAGGAGTCTTTCTGCTTCCTGCCTGGGATCCCTATTTTCATCCCTCCTAAAAAATAGGGACAATTTCCAAAATTTGTAAGGGGTGCTGGTAGCGTAGGGTTATGCATTAAGCTACTATCGCGCAGGTCAGTGGTTCCAATCCACCAGCTCTTTCAAGAGAGAACGCTGAGACTGTCTATTCATGTAAAATATTTACTCTTAGAAACTCAAAGGGACAACATTTTGACCATGCCCTATTGGGTCACTATGAGTTGGCACTGAGTTTGATTTGATTTTGGTTTGCAAATCTGTATGCCACCCTTGTGCCAGCATCTTACTAATCTCTATCGTTCCAATTTTAGTTATATGTTGTTGAAGTGAGCAGAATTTTTTTAAGTTAAATCATCTTTAGGAGAGGCAACTGCATTTGTTTACAGGAAGGAAAGGAGTATTTTTTAACAGAAGAGTAAACTATGGTAAATTGCATTATTTCATAAATATTAATTCTCTCAACAATCAGGGTCCAGGGGAGCAGCAGTCAGGTAATAAAGAAACCAAATGGAATTGGAAAAATCTGCTATAAACACATCTTCAAAGTTTTCAAAAAGCAAAGATAACATTTTGATGATTGAGGTGCAGCAAATTCAAATTATGGTCTTCTCAATAGCTTCAAAAGCAGGAGACAGCTGGATAGTGAAGAAAAATTGATCAATTCAACTTGTGGTGAATATACCATAGACAAAGGAGCCCTAGTGACAGTGTGAGTTAGATAGTCGGCTACTCACCTCAAGGTTTGTAGTTCAAACCCACCAGCCACTCCATAAGTAAAAAGATGAGACTGTCTGTTCCCAGTCTCAGAAACCCTAAACCATGTTGTTGTGGGTTAGAATTGACCCGATGGCAGTGTGTTTTGGTATACGAGAAGAACAAGAAACAAGGTTTTAAAAAAAATTAGTACATCAGAAACAAAAACAACAAAACCCACTACCATTGAGTCCGTTACAGGGACAAAAGAATGAAGCGCTGCCCAGTCCTGCACAGTGAAGGTACAGTGAATGGCTAAAACTGAATCTATTGATGTCAAATTGAGTCCAATCACAGAGACCCCATAAGACATAGAGGAACTTTCTTATAGACTCCCAAGGTACAAATCAGACTGACACACCTGCCTTCCACAGAGTGAGTGGTTGATGTGTTCCATCCACCAACCTTTCAGTGCACACTGAGCAATTACAGTGGGGAGTCAATGGTGTTATAGTCATAAAAGAAAAATAAAGGCTGTTTATATCTCAAAATGGGGAGAAAACGCCTGGTTTAAAAATCAGCTAGCTAATTTGTTGTCTTCTGGAAAATAGCATATCTGGTGGGAAAACACCTTTGAGAACATCAAAGCGATGTTAACTCTCTGATTTGTGTTTTTGTTATCTAGCATTGCTATGATATCAAGCCCACAAGTGGATAGAACACACAGCAGTTTATTCTCTCAAAGTTTAGGAGACTACAAGTCCAAATTCAGGATGTCAGCTCGAGAGATCGTCCCCTCTCTCTGCTTGCTCTGTTTGTTCTGTTTGCTCTGTTTGTTCTTACCTCTTTGTGTTTCTCCTACTGGGAGACCTTTCTATGGCTTAGCAACTCTCTCCCCCAACATCTATGGGTTCTCAGCTCAGGATGACAGGCTAAAAACACAGCCCCACTCAATGTTCTTCTTCCTTGGTGGTATAAGGTCCCTCCTCTCTCCTGTAATCACTTGTAGGATAAAGGGTGAGGTAGGCCACAACCCAGTGAAACACTTTGCATGGGATAAGGGCTGTGATCTGATTAAGCATACTACATTCCCCTCTACAACTGATTGGCTGATCACCTCCTAAGAACTGATTGCATCATAATACAACTGCCAATTTATATCACCATATAACTGCCAAACCACTGAGAATCATATCCCAGCCAAGCTAGCGCTTATTTTGAGGGGACACGATTCAATCCACGGCAGTTTTCATCAGTACTTCAGACGGAGCCAAACCCACTGTTGTTCTAGTTGATGACATTTGGAGAGCCGTTAGCTGGGCTGTGTAATGGTTACAAACTGAGCTGCTAACCTCAAGTTCAGCAGATTGAAACCACCCACCTGCTCCTCAGGAGAAAGATGGAGTTTTCTACTCTGTTACAGACTTACTGTCTCAGAAACCCACAAGGGCAGTTCTACCCTGTCCTATAGGGTCATGCACTGTGAGTTGGTATCAACTCGATGGCAGTGTTAAAATGCCAGGTAAGACTGAAGAATAGTGGACTACAGGTCAAGCAGAGGGTTCTCACAATAAGAGAATTGCTGCCAAATGGCTTGGGGTTCTTAGCAATCACTGTAGGAGGAGAGAAATGCTAACAATACTCCTATGTCAGTGTCTTTACAATTTGTACTGACATAAGCTCTTTGGGGATTCTCTCCAAAATGAAGTCTACACCCATAATTATGTCATCAGGAAAGTAGAAGTGTCATTCTTTGCTCTGACCTTGTGATGTGGTTACGAGTCTGGAAGAGGAAGAGCTAATGATGTCTTGAGCCATCTGCCACTTAGATACCAAAACCTGTTGTTGCAGTGTTCCCATTAGAGCTGTGCTGTTGGTTCATCTAGGTCTTAAATTAGGTGTGTAGAGAGTAAATTACATGCCCAGGAGGAACGCATTTTATGGCAAACAGAGTATTATTCCAGAAACCAGTCGTCAGGTTATCTTGGCCTCTTACATGCAGCACATCTGGGAATTATTCTCAGGAAAACATTGGATAGACACTCTGACTCGTGGCTTGGACTTTATTTGGCTACTATAATAGCTTTAAAAAAAACACTTTATCAAGCTATAGTATATAATTTATCAAAATTAATTTCATGATGGAATGCTGAAACCTTGATCAGAAGTCTTTGTTGATTGTGTAAGATTATTTTAATGAATTATGGTACACATTTTTTAACAAATGACATCACAATGTTCCCAATTCCCTTATTACATTAATAACAACTCTGGGTCAGATATTCGCAATAAAATCTCGGTGGTTGAATGTGTACTTTTTTTTTTTAAGTTGAATTTAGAATTCTCTAAGAAGCTCACTTAAAGCAGTTAAAGGCATAGAACTAGGAGTGGGAGAAACTTGGTTTTAACCTTTTAAATTCCATATTCTGGAAGATTGTGTGCAATATGTTTATTATTAATTCCATTTTTGCCCTCTGTAAAATAGTTGTGAAGTAAAAAAGTTGTTGCAAAATTAAATAAGATATTTGATGTAAATTGCCTACTGCTGTGGTCCCCCAAATTTGTCTGAACATTGGAATCTCTTAGTAAGCTTCAAAAAATACAAATTCCTATCTTATCTCAATAGAATGTGATTTAATTAGCTAGGGAGTAACCTGAAGTTTGAACAGTTCTTAATGATTCCCAGGTGATACTAAAGTGCAGAGAAGTTTGGGAGCAACTAAGCTAGGATACAACAATACCTACATATTAGTTTATATTGCCTAAGTGCCATATATATATATATAATCTAACTTAGTACAGTTGACCCTCCACATAGATGGTCCTGTATGCAGATTCAACCAACCATAGATTGAAATATTTGTGGAAAATATGAAAGCAATGAAATGAGAAAACTAACTCCTCAAAGCTCAAGAGAATATAAAAGGATATTACCCGCCATTTACTTGAAGCGCTTGCTGATGAAAATCAAAGACTGTAGCTTTCAGTATAAATTACAACTCAATGTTAAGAAATAAAAATTTCTCACAACTGCATCAAGAGATAGCATCATAATAAATAGTGAAACGCTTGGAATTATCAAGGATTCCATAAGATCAATGTTTATGGAAGCAGCCGTCAAGAAATCGAAAGACGTGTTACATTGGGCAAATCTGCTTTATAAGACCTCGTTAAAGAGTTAAAAAAGCAAATGTATCCATTTGAAGTCTAGGAAGCATCTGACCAAAACATGGTATTTTCAATGATCTCTTATTGATGTGAAAGTGGACAATGAATGAGGAAGAGCAAAGAAGAATTGATGCATTAGAATAATATAATGCTGTTGGCTAAGAAGAATACTGAACATACCACGGATTACTAGAACAAACAAGTATTTCTTGAAAGTAAAAAGTTCTTAAAAGCAAGATTGGCAAGACTTCATCTCAGATATTTTAGACGTGTTATCAGGAAAGACCAGTTTTTGGAAAAGGACATCGTTCATGATGAAGTAGAAGTCCATGAAAAAGAGTCAGACCCTCAGTTGACTCAGTGGCTGCAGCAACGGGCTCAAACAACAATTGTGAGAACGGTGCAGGACCGGCAATGTATGGAGACTCAATATGAGCGGGAACTGGTTCAACAGCACCTAACAGCAACAGTCTCATCTTTACATTAGATTTTATATTAAATGTGATTCAGCAATGATTTGAAGTATATGAGCAGGATGTGAACAGTGATGTAAATTACATGCCATTTTATGTAAGCGACTAGAACATCCAATGAGTTTAATATTCTTGAGGTGTGAGTGCTATGAGTGAGTGAATTGTCCTGGAACTGATCCCACACAAATTGACTGTATTTATAACACAGACACCGTATTTTATCCCATTCCCATTTTATACACTGAAGCTTAGAGATGTGCGGGCGCATAATCAACCAGATATCCAGTACAAAGTAGATTCAATATTGAAAACTAGTTTGAATCCCAAAGCCTAAGACTTCATTCATAATCCTGTCTTATCCTCAGCATGGGTCCTATCCATAAATCTTCTAAGTCCAATTAAGGCATAATGTATTGACCATCTCAATTTTGCAAAAGTAAAATAATGATAATAACCTAGACTTACTACTCAATCATTTCTATAATGTATATAATTTATTATACAAGAATTTATATACATGTTCAAGCCATACCTCACACCATATTTTTAAAAAACTAACTCAAAAAATCATACATTTAATGTAAAAATCTAGAACTATAGGACTTCTGAAAAATTAATACCAAGTATTGATTGATGAGACAGAAGGAAGCGGAATACCTATTCACTGCTGGTGGTCCAGCCACTCTAGAAAAATTGAATCATTCCTTTGAAAAGTTAAACACATATCTATCACATGATTAAGTCATTCCACTTCTATGAATTACTCTACTTCTTACCCAAGATAAATGAAATCCCTTAGCTATACAAATTTTTTTTTCACACAGGTTCATAACAATTTTATTTTTAATAGTTCAAAATTAGAAATAGTCCAAATACCCATCTACAGGTGAGCAGAAGATAAATTGTGGCATACCATACTCCAGTAATGAAAAAGAATGAATAGTTGACACAGACAACAAAATATGGATAAATTTACAATAATTAAGCTTACTGGAAAATTCCAGAACAACAATCACAAGAATTAACACTGTGTAATTCCTGTCATGAGAAAATAGTAGCTAATAGGTATGTTGTAATTAAGTGCCATCAAGTTGGCCTGACCCATAGCCACCTATGCACAACAGAACCAAACACTGAACGGTCCTGCGCCATCCTCACAATTGCTCCCGGGCCTGAGCCCACTGCCGCAGCCACTGTTTCAGTTCATCTCCTTAAGAGACTTCCTCTTTTGTGCTGCCCTCCACTTTACCAAACATGAGGTCCTGCTCCAGGACTGGTCTCTCCTGACAATATGTCCAAAGTATGTAAGACATAGTCTTGCCACCCTTACCTCTCAGGAGCACTCTGACCTTGCTTCTTCCAATACAGATTGGTTTGTCCTTTTAGCAGTCCATGGTTCTTACGGCATTCTTCCCCAGCACTGCCATTCAAGTGCCTCGATTCTCCTTCCGTCTTCCTTATTCAATGTCCAACTTACACATGCATATGATGCAATGGAGAATACTATCGCTTGGGTCAGGCCCACCTTACTCTTCAAAATAAAATCCTTGCTCCTCGATGCTCTAAAGAGATCCTATGCTGCAGATTTATCTAACACGATGTCTTTTGATCTCTTGACTGTTGCTTCCATGAGCATTGATTATGGATCCAAGTAAGACAAAAATCCTTGACACTTCAACCTTTTCTCCATTTGTCATGATGTTACCTATTGATCCAATTGTGAGGATTTTGTTCTTCCTTATAGTGAGGCTCTGATCCTTGATCTTTATCAGCAAGTACCCCAATTCCTCCTCACTTTCAGTAAGGAGGGTTGTACCATCTGCATAAGGCAGGTTGTTAATAATGAAGATCGCAAAGGCTCCACACCCACCGACTTTAGTGGACTCGTGTCACCATGGTCTACGCCCTTTAAGAAAGCTGCCCCCTCTTCAGTCACATTTCCATGCCCTTGGGTCTGAGGGATCCACCTGCTGGCAGTATCTCCAACAATTTTCTGCTTCCATTGTTTAGGCTTTCAATATCTGGCAATGCTTCCAAGTTGTGCACGCATTTTTCAGCAGCTTCTTCATCTGAAGTGGGGAGCCAAGCCCTTCTTCATTGTCTGTTCTTAGTCGGGAAGCTCCGCTGAAACATGTTCACTGTGGGTGACCCGGCTGGCATCTGAAACACCAGTGACACAGCTTCCAGCGTCACAGCAACACACACACACCAGCACAGTAGGACAAACTGACAGGCAAGTCGTGCAGCTAATATGGACAGGAATAGAAAAATCAGTGCTTACCTGAATGACGGGGAAAAGGCAAAGGGCATGAACAATATTTAGGGATGAAAGATATTTTAATTTACTGCATTTGTCATGATGGTTTCACAAACATGTCCCTATGTCAAAATATCTAATGATGTACTTCAAATGTGTGCAATTTGTTTACGGCAATTATAGCCAATATAACACTTTAAAGAAAAAAACATAATCTTGTTTAAGAAGTGCGTGGGTGATGCAAATTGTTAAGAATCCAGCTCCGAACTGAAAGTCTGTGGTTCAAATCCCACCAGAGGTACCACCGAAGGAAGATCCGCCCCGACCATTCCTCTAAAGCACAGCTCTGCTTGGGCACACGTGGGGTCTCCGGGGTGAGAAGTGACTCGTAAGCAGCTACTTTGATTGGGAGTTGTTCTTCCACAGATACGAAGCATTCTGTACAGCTGTGCTTTTAGTTTTGTTGTTTGCTGCAAAGATCACGTGCTGCAGAGATTTCTCAGAGGGTTAGAATTTTTGCTTTTCAGGAATAAAGGAGCGTGTCATGAAAGGCCCATTTTACTGCTTAAAGACGCCAAAACTATTGTAATGAATTGTCTGATCGATTATAAAATATCCTTCCCACTGAAAAGAGAAATGAGGGCTATCATGGGTTAGAGGAAGTTGCATAGCCTTTCCACAAGGCTCGGTGTTTTGAAATTCAGTCTTTGCCAGAGGTCTCCCATAAGTGTGCAGAGTTACACGGAGCCTGAGCCATTTGCTAAAATGAGAGCACTCCTTGCTGAACATGTACTATGTTTCATGAATAAAAATGCAGCAGCGCCATTGAGGTGCCTTTAATACCAGAGCCTGATGTGCTTCGGCTTTTGTTTGTCCTTTCATGGCTGTGCCACTCTTCTCCGAAGGTAAATGGCACAGCGGAATCCTTCCAGACAAACTTGGATTTCAACAAGCTGGCCTTGGGATTTGTTCACGTTCCGAGCCTCCAGTTATGTATTGCTTTATAAAGGTTATAGATAGGTAAACACAGCTAAAGGTCAATGAAACAGGACATTTAGAGATTACCCCATTGGTATAACATCTGAAAACTTCTATCACTGAAAATTGTTGTAAAAGATGAATAGCTCAGAGCTATCACAGCTGAAATATTCACAGCATGTCTGGATGGACAGGAATAGATGGTCTTCAAATGCCTACAGGGAAAATTTCGCCATGGGCTCTTGTCATACATTTTAACTTTACCTTAAAGGACGGTATCAGGTATCTGCTTTTTCAGAAATTTTGCGGTATCAATAATTAACCTCATATTATAAGACCTGTCATTAATACATCAATAAATAAATCAAAAAAGAAAATAAAACCTACTATATAGAGCAATAGTTGGATGTCTTAATGTCTCAAAGAAATGAAATATACAAAGACTATAAAGCAAGAACATCTAAAACAATCTTAAATTCAGAATAGAGTGGAGTAATTACCCAGCATTAAGTCTATCATATAGTCACAAAAATACAGACCATCAGTTATTGGCAGAGAAGAAGATACATAAATCAATCAATAAAGCAGAATAGAGAACTCAGCAGTAGACCTAAATTCTATACGCACATACACAGATATGCTCAACTGACTGATGAAGTGGGGAGGGAGGTGGGTCTGGTTGTAAGAGGCAACACAAGCATCTTTGTGGTACTGAAGCTGGTATCTTTGACTACATCCTGTTGTGATATTTTTACTATGTGAGGGGATTACACCCCATCCCCAAAGTTTTTTTTCAAAGCTATGTATTTAAATTTTTTTTTTTTACAAAACAGCCTTCTCACCTTCAACGTATTCTCCATTCCACTTAATACATTTGTCGAATCTGCAAGAATTTCCATTCTTGGAAACATTTTTCAAACTCATTAGTTTGGATGATTGACAGTACCTCCCTCGTTTTTTTCTTCACCTCTTCTATGCAATCAAATTGCAGCCCTTTAATGTCCCTCTTTATCTGCGGAAACAAAAAGAAGTTACATGAAGCAAGGTCAGATGAATAAGGTACATGGGGCAGGAGAGGCATGATGTTTTTTGCGAAAAACTGGCACACTGAGATGACTGCATGAGCAGGTACTTGTTGTGGTGACAAAACCAGTCCCTCCTCTGCCACAGATCAGGTCTTTTTTATCGTACACTGTTACGCTATCTTTTTAGAACCTCTAAATAGAAAGTTTAATTAACAGTCTCACCTGGTGAATGAACTCCGAATGCACTATGAATCGACATTTCATACATTCAGGATGTTGATGGACATACAGAACAAGGTTTGTCATCAATGGACATTTCGCCCTTTTTTGAAACAAGAAAACCACTCAAACACTTGAGTTTTTCCATAGCGCTTGTCCTTGTAAACTGTTGTCAGCATCACAACATCACAATGAGGCATTTCCCCATCCCACCCGCAAAGCAGGAAACAAAATTTCACAGCCACGGTGCTATTCTCTTAAATTGGCCATCACAAAAACGAGGTTGAAGTGAAACTGCTTTTACAAAAATATTCACTGTGACCAGAGAAAACATTCCCAGACAATGCCACTGGGTGCACTAACTCAGAGCAAGTTGCTGGGTGCTCGCCTGGCAAGTAAAATGCATACTTACCAAAGCTCTGCCCAGTGTAGCTTTTTTATTTGGCGGGGGGGGGGGGGAGTAACACCTTGTAGTATTGTATAAACATTGTTAACATTGTAAGATGTTGTCATTGGGGGAAACAGTAAAGGTAAAGGGATTTCTTAGTATCATTTCTTACAATTATATGGGAACCCACAACTATGTTAAAATAAAAAGGTTCTTTTTAAGCTGAAATAAGAAAAATGAAAATTTCCTTTTCTACTTGTTTTAAAATTAATCGCAGGAGTTTACAGTCCCTGGTTATTTTCATGATAGTGATGAATTATCATACATGAACTCTAATTCACTGCCTTCAAGTCAATTCCCACTCATGGCAACCCTATTGGGCAGAGTAGAACTGGCCCTGTGGCTTTCCAAGATTTTGAATCTTTAGGGTGGGTAGAATGCCTCAACTTTCTCACAGGAACCACTTGGCTGTTTCTAAGTTGCGGTCACCAGCACAAGATATAGCCCACCTGGGCTCCCCGTCATAAGGACTGTCAAACAAATTCTCCTTACCTGAAATTCTAGGTAATTGACTTTTTTAATGAGGGGGCATTGATTATACAGTAATAATATTTCATAATGTTTTTGGCAGTTACCAAGAAACCTTTTTCCAGTCAGGAAGGTAAACTGCTTGCCTATCTGGAAATCCATTTGATATCTTCAGGGTGAACTGTCTTAGATCACAGACCAGTTCGCCTCTGCTGCAGAAAGACTACTCTTCCATTAGCACCTGGATGCCTGGAGTTAGCAAAGAAGGTTCTATTTCAAAATCTTGGAATGTAAAAGTAAGATCACCAAAAATATACAAAATTATATCACACCATTAAACAATTTGCAATAAGTTATTTTTGCACATCATTTAAATAAGCACTCTAACCTGAAATTGTGCAATGAATGTTACATTTGTGAAGCTTTTTCCATCCGTTTTACCCCTATGTATGTTTTCTATGTTTTAAAAGAGATTAATATTGTAATAGTGACCTGGTAAGAATGCAGTCTTTATAATTAGTTTTAAAAGTTTTCATGCATAATTCCATAAAGTTCCAGAACATTAGAAAGAGTGTTGATTGTTAGTAATGTTTCATAAAATATCCTCTCAGAAGAACAAGTACTATGTGAAAATCAATGTAGAAAATAATGAACGTGGTAATGTCTAATCTGACTCTAAGGTCCCAGAGTTTGTTCCGTGCCCAATAGGCATAAGCATTTCATTACTATGAAGTTCCAATTATTTATGAATAGAATAAAATGTCTCTTTCTTGTACAGTGCCACAACAAAATAAAATTATAAAAGTAAAGAAAAACAAAATAATAATTATTATAATAGCCGTCATTCACTTCTGTTGCTCTATTCCCTGTACAACTATCTTGGTTCCTGTGTTTGCTTCTAGTGACTTCTCTAAACAGTGTCAATGGTTTCCTTTGCAACTGCTTGCCTTTGTTCTGCTCTTACCTCCCATGCCTAGTCGCCAGAGTGGTCTTTCTAATAAACAAAAAACCAACCCAGCCCTGCTTGCAATCAGCCATTGCTTTTGACTACCTAGAAGCTGCAGATCTCTTTGCTGGGCATTCAAGGTCCTCCAAGGTCTCAGCCCAGCCGACTAGCCACTCTGAAATACGTGGGTCATGCTTCATTTGGGCTACATTTTGTCTTCTTAGAGCACATCCCAGTTTCTCTTGTAGGTCTTTCCATGTAGAATTCCCATCTCAATTTCTGCCTGGAGAATTATGTCACCCCTGCTCTGAAACTGTCCTCAACTTCTCCAGACAGTTAATCACTCTTCCTTGTTGTCCCCTCCCATAGATTTTATATGGAATAATAGCTACTATTTGTTGAGCGCTTACTAGGTACCAGGCACTTTGCCTAACTAAGCAGTTAACAGACGTGACCTCATTTAATCTTCCCAGCAGCTCAATGAGGTAATATGCACTGCTCTTGGTGTCTTCTCAGCCATTGTTTCTGTCTATCTTCCTTCCACTTGAAGAATTCTACTCTCGTTCATCCTCTATCTCAACCACCTCCTGACACCTACTATACCTTCTCAAATCAGATGCTCAGTAAACATTAAGTGACTGAATAGTGCAATGCAGATCATGAAACAGAAAAAGACATGAGGGTGCTTTCTGACACAACTTGTTAGACGGGGTTGGCTTTAGAGCCCTAGCTCTTGAGTACCCATCTGAATCCTTTTCTCTGGCTTTCTGTGTGAAAGTGACAATGGTTCCAAAGAATGCACTTTTAAACTTATTATTATTCTTACAGTCCTCATCATCAATTGATGCTTATCACTCAGTCTTAATTTATCTTTAATTTGCTCATCTGCCCTCAGATCCACTCCTTCTTAACTTACTGCTGGAGACCTTGGAAGAGATAAACCTAAAGTACTAGTCTGGTGACTAGTTCAAACATCTTTTCTGGAGGGTATCCTTTGTTCAAGACATTCAAAGATCATCATAATCAGGTCCCCTCTTTACCTCCCATTGCACTCTAAATGTCCCGGCCCAATCCATTGAAAACAGTTATCATTGCCACCTCTGTGTCTTTGTTCACTAGAATCCTGAGGAGAGTCCCAACTGGGTGCAAGCAATTAACACTCCTGGCTGCTGCTGAAAGACTGAAGGTCAGTGTACCCTATACCCAGAGAAACAGCTTGTCAAAGAGGCCTGGTGATCAGCTTGTGAGAAAGATTAGCCAGTGGAGCTCAGCTCTGCTCTGACATACACAGGGTCACCATAAGTTGAAGTCCCCTTGTTTGCCACTGGCTTGCCCATCTAGCATGTCTCTGTCCCCAAATTTCTGCCTCTTACATGATGTTTTCCTAAAACATACTCATCAGAAATCACCTCTCATTTGTCCTCCATGCCACCCCACTGAAGGAAGGGATGAAATGATGGGAGTAAGAGTGATATCATCAGGATCACAACCTGTCTAACTTCAGGGGGTTGAGGCAGACGAAGATCACCCCAAGGCTGATCCCTGTAAAGTACAAGTCAGATATACCTTGACTCTCCAACCTTTCCCCCAATTCTCGCACCAGCAGCCCCTCCCATGCCGCTCGCTACACCTTTGCTGAGTTTGATAATGAATGCATTGCTATGGCCACCCACTACGCCATAAACCATATTGAAGTAATGAAGTCGTTTATTAAGGAAGTAGCAGAGTGCTACTTGGGGTTAGAATCAACAGTATAGTCTCAGAATCCGGGTAAACAAGCATGTAGGCAAAAGTGACCCTCCTTCGACACAGGACCGTTTTCTCTGCTCCTCTGAGGCCTGTGGGCCTCCTCTCAGCCCCTTCAGTGTAAGCATCCTTGTGGCCCTGCTGTCTACCATTGTTGGCTCTGCCATTGTGTTCCTTCTGCACCTGTATACAGTGAAATGTAACAGCCTTGACCCCTATAGTGTAGGGATCGGAGGAGATTCCTTGCCGTCGCTCCTTCTCTCTGCATCTTTTCCTTTTCCCTTCTCATCATTCCTGCTGCTTCTCTTCCATCCTCCTCTTGTCCTTAAACCTTCTTTCTGTAGAGGTAGCACCTTAAATATGCAAACTCTTGCTGGCACTCCCACCGGAGACACAAACTGACCAATCCCCTTTGGGTTTGGCCACAGGTACTTTATTTCCACAGGAGGCTACAGACACTTAACTTGTATAGTCTATTGACAAGCCACTGCAAGGTGTTCACCAATCACAGTCAAGAAAGAGCCCCGGACCAGACAAACCACATCATACTAAGTTGCCAACAGTCTACCTAGGAAATAACGATTAACCTGGACAAAGGTAGCAAGCCCTCTGGCATAAGCTTAGGAAGAAATCTCTCAAACCATTTTCCCAAAGAACCAAGGACAAAGGCCACATAAAGGACCTCATATCAGAGACAGTTTGAATTTTAGACATACCTTCCATTTTCAAACTTAGATCTTCTAGAATTGAAGTAATCTTTTGTCGGTACTGAGTTCCCTTCATGCTTCCGTCGGATCATCTGACTTCTTATAACATAGATGGGGAGGGTGTATCAGTTATGATTGGTGTCACTGAGAACAATGGTGAACCCTGTAAAAATGACATCAGCGTGGCTTTGTTTCTCCTCAGAGAACAAGGAATCCAGAGATAGGCAAGCTTGCAGCACTTTCTTGAGAAACTCGCTCCTAACCCACTTGCTGCCATCAAATCAGTGTTGAAACAAAAGGATCCACCATGGGTTCTGAGATTATAACTGTTTACAGGAGTAGAAAGTCCAGTCTGCCTCCCTCAGAGCTTCCTGGTGGTTTCAAACTGCCGACCATGTGGATCCAACCCATAAGCACTACACCACCAGTGCTCCTACGGAAGTGAGTGGGGACACACGTTCTTTCAGTATGTCTGCCGCTGCTATCTTTAGGGTTTGGCTTGTCATGTCAGGATCATCAGATGGTTACTATACCTCTCGACATTTTGTTTGCTGTAGGCAATAAGAAGGGAACAGGAACTAGGGCCAACAGGAACATTCCAGACTAGGTTGTCATTTAAAAAAATCATTTTATTGGGGCTCGTACAATTCTTATCACAATCCATCCATACATACATTGTGTCAAGAACATATGTACATTTGTTGCCATCACCATTCTCAAAACATTTGCCTTCTCCTTGAGCCCTTAATATCTGCTGCTCATTTTTCCCCTCCCTCACCACTCCCCCTACCTCATGAACCCTTCATCATTCATAAATTATTATTTTTCATAGATTACACTGTCAGACGTCTCCCCCTGCCTTCTTCTCTCTGTCCATCCCCCAGGAAGGAGGTTATATGTAGATTCTTGTAATCAGTTCCCCCTTTCTACCCCACCTTCCAGGTATCGCCACTCTCACCACTGGTCCTGCAGGAGTCATCTGTCCTGGATTTCCTGTGTTTCCAGTTCCTCTCTGTACCTATGTACATCCTCTGGTCTAGCCAGATTTGTAAGGTAGAATTGAGATGATGTTAGTGAGGAGGGGGGCGGGGAGGAAGCATTTTAGAACTAGAGGAAAGTTATATGTTTCATCATTGCTACCCTGCACCCTGACTGGCTAATCTCCTCCCCACAACCCTTCAGTAAGGTGTGTCCTGTTGGCTACCAATGAGCTTTGAGTCTCCACTCTGCACTCACCCACATTTTCAATGATATGATTTTTTGTTCCTTGATGCTTGATACCTGATCCCTTCGACAGCTCGTGGTCACACAGGCTGGTGTGTTTCTTCCATGTGGGCTTTGTTGCTTCTGAACTAGATGGCCACTTGTTTATCTTCGAGCCTTTAAGACCCCAGACGCTATACCTTTTGATATCTGGGCACTCTCAGCTTTCTTCACCACATTTGCTTATGCAAATGTTTGTCTTCATTGATCGTATCAGGGAGGTGGGCACCCATTGATATGATTTTTAGTTCTTTGATATCTGATAACTGGTCCCTTCTGCACCTTGTGGTCACACAGGCTGGTGTGCTTCTTCCATGTGGGCTTTGATGCTTCTCAGCTAGATGGTCACTTGTTTATCTTCAAGCCTTTAAGACCTCAGATGCTATATCTTTTGTAGGCTGTCATTTTAAAAATCTTTCCTGGAATTGCAGCCAGGTACAGGTCATTAATCAGATCTGAAACACCCCATTACCCCAGAAAACAATAAGGGAGACAAGAATTATATGGGTTTGGTTAGTCAGAACCATTGTACCACAATAATCGTATGAAAAAACTTTCTGGATGATTTGGAACGCCTTACTGAAATCGGGTGCCACAGTGGTTATGTGTTGGGCTACTGATAGCAAGGTCACCAGTTTGAAACCACCAACCACTCCACAGGAGGAAGATGAGGCTTTCTACTCCCAAACAGAGTTGCGGTCTCAGAAAGCAACGGGCTGGCCTGCCATGTGCCGCCGCGTCACTGTGAGCTGCATGACTCAGTGACTAAGTCTGTTTTTTGTTTTTGGTTTGCTGAGATCTGACAAGTGAGAACAGTGTGGCACAGTCATATCTTATAATAACTAATAGCAGGTAATGGCAGAACACAGACGGAGACTCGGTTATCACAATTCCTAGGCAGCATGTTTTAAGTTTTAATGTGAATTAGGGAAGGGTTTACATAGCAGATCATTTTTCTATTCAGCAATTTAAGCAACTTATCAAGCCTCCCAATGGCATGTCTTTTAGTTGCCTTTCTCCCTCTTGTAAGACATTATTTTCCCCATTCACTGAAGATATCATCTGCCTATGCGCTAGATCGGGGTTGGCAAACTTTTCCGACAGAAGAGCCAGTCATGTCCCTCACAAGAATTGGAAAATTACTCAATAGCCATATATATAGTTTACAAACAAATTAACTCACCATTATCTGAACAGTATCCTCTGTTTTTACTTCAAAGCTGCATGTACAAGGTGATACCTCCACCCAAAAACACATTTCCCCCCAAATCTATGTTTTCACATTTTATTAACAAAACAATCTTATCCCCTTGGAAGTACTCTTCATTGCACTTAATTCAGCTGTCACATCTGTGGTTCCATTCGTGGAAGCAGTTGTCAAGCTCATCTCTTTGGGTGGCTGACAGCACCTCCTTTGTTTTTCTCTTCGCCTCTTCTACGTTGTCAAATCACTATCCTTTCATGTTCCCCTTCATTCATGGAACCAAAAAGAAGTCGCACAGAGTGAGTTCAGGTTACTCAGATGTGTGGGACAAGAGAGGGACGCTGTTTTTTGCCCCAAACTCGTGCACTGAGATGGCGGTGTGAGCAGGTGCATTGTGGTGGCAAGACCAGTTTCCTGTCCACCACAAATCAAGCCTATTCTGTTGCACACTGTTGTGAAATCTTCTCAGAGTCTCTAAGGAGAAAGCTTGGTTAACAGTCTGACCTGGTGACACAAACTCCAATTGCTCTATGAGTTGACATTTTCATCTGTGTGGGAAGGTGAAGGACATCTAAAACAAGGTTTGTCATCAATCAACATTTCACCTTTTTTGAAAATGAAAAAAACCACTCGTACACTTGAGGTTTTCCCGTAGCAATGTCCTTGTAAGTTGTGTTAAATCACAACAGTTTCTGCAGCATTTCTCCTGAGCAGGAAACAAAATTTCACAGCCACACGCTGTTCTCTTAAATAGGCCAACACAAAAAACACAGGTTTGAGCGAAGCTGCTTCTGTGAAAAGCAAAACTGTGACGAGAAAGAACCTTCGAAGGCCACGCCACCGGAGGCACTAGCTCCGAGTGATTTGCAAGATGCTTGCCCAGTGGGGAAAATGTGCACTATAAACGCTGTTATGCCCAGCATAGCGCCAGGTTTTGGTGGAGGGGGAGGTGGGTACCTCCTCCTAAGTACCAAAGAGCAGCACATGGCTCGAGAGCCACTGTTTGTCAATCCCTGTTCTAGACTCAGACATCCCCTTCCTTCCCACCATTTCAACAGCAGTTATTCATTTTGGTTGATACAAGTTCAACAAAGAAAAATAGATACACATGATTGAAATAATAAATCAAGCTGAAACAGAACTCACTCAAAACCCAAATCAACCAGGACCCACAGCAACCCTACATCCCAGGGCAGAACTGGCCCTGTGGGTTCCGGAGACTCGTTTGTTCTGGGAGGAAAGGCCGAGTCTTGGTCCCACAGCACAGCTGGTGGTTTGGAACCACAGACCTTGCGGTGTGTAGCCAGTACAGCGCCAATCAGTGACATTTTAATGATGTTCCAACACATGTGAGCCTAGATTTCTGGAACTCTCTGTTTTCTTCAAATGCCAACGTGTCATTATATATGTATCATGCCTGTAGTTATGCTTAGCATTCGTTTACTCTAATGCACAACTAATTTATACGATTTTAAGGAGTTATTCAGCAATAAACATGCTACCACTCACAAACTGTGCTAAGGAGCACATGTCTATGAAAATGTAATTTCATGAGTTATCATTTTAAACAGATGGAGGTGAAGTAAACAAAAGTTTTGTCATAAATTTTGTCATAACCCTACATAGATCTTCTAAATCCATTTTAATCTGCTCAGAGTTTTGTAGTATATCGGTTACATTTCTGTTTCCATGACCATAGACGCAATCATGGCAGACACATTCTGCAGCTGGGGATACGGGCAGTCGGCTCTGAGATTTCAACTTGCAAATAAAGCAGTGTGTGAGTAAGACGCAAGCCTTCTTCTCTTGCAGGGGACTGAGCCCTTCTCGGGTCCCAGTCTCAGGTGATAGCCTAAGCAAGGATTCCAAACCCTACTCTTTCCCAGGTTTCCCAGGGAGCAAGTGAGGCATCTTTACCCAGACATGAAGATACGCCCACTTCTGCTTTCAGAATGGAGGGCTTCAGTTAAATACAATGGGAAAAACAAAGCCAGCATGAAGTACCTGGTTCTCATCCATCTCTTGTGTGTTTTTGTGTTTCGGAGTGGAAATTTATAAAGACCTGCTCTGAAAATAAAACTTAGATGTGGAAATTTATGAAGACCTGCTCCGAAAATAAAACTCAGACGACAATGAAAAATTACATTATTGTAGGCACTACCGAAAGAGATCAAAGGAGCTTCTGTAACAAAAAGTTCCTGTGAGTCTTTCCCGTTTTCCTGGAGCTGTATTGGATTCCCCTTGCTACTGGGTGTGAACACAGTGAAATGCGTCATCCGTAGTTGCCTCCAGGGTGCCGGCATGGGGAGAAGTGTCTCTGGCCTCTGGAGAAAGGTCATTGTCTTGTCGGAGTTTCTGCTCCCAAGCAAACATTATCTGCATTGGCATCTCTTCCTCTATCTCTACTTGCATGCTTGTTTAGTCTCTTTAATGCGTCAAAATAGGTTGACTCAAGTCCCATCTGCACTAATTCCATCTCATTGACATAACAAACATAACCCATTCCCAAATACACTCATACTCCCAGCATAGAGGTTAGAATTTTCCACAATTATTTAAAGGAACACAATTCATTCCTAACTTCACCTTAACAGGAGAATTTCAACCTGGAAAGCCCTTCCCTTGATAGGGTGGGAGATTCTGAAATAACTTTATGCCGTGGCATTCGGGTTTGCATCTGTGAAACCGAAAGGATGTTCATTCTCTACACTTCCCATCTTCCAAAGCATCCGCTAGCTTAACAGAGTCCCAAGCGTTTTTCTTCTGCTTCATTAATAAGTTCCCAAAGAACATGTCACTCGCTTGATCATATTGTACACTGTAAAAAGACATGTATGGTACATTCTGGTTGTGCATAAATTACTGGTGGATAACAATGATGATGGGGAAGATACTAACACACATTCCCTAATGTCTATGGAATAATGTAAGCCCAATGCCTTTTGCTTTCGAACATAACTTCAGGAAAAAAAATTTTTTTAGGGGGGGTGGTGTCAATCGTGAAATGGGTAAGTTATATTTTAAGGCACCATTAGTTTTCTTGAGCATTAGTTCTGTCGTGCATTTAATAAAAATATTAGCTTTTTAATATTTATGTTTGATACCTTTTTTAGCTGTTTGTGGCACGCAATTTCATTAAAAGCCTGCAGAGTCAACAATTAACTATAGCTTTTTAGTAAGGTGGATTTAGAACTAGTGCTAAAAGACTGTCTTTCCAACAGGAAAACAAATCGATAAATATTAGAAATGTCACTTTGGTGGGGTTATTAACAACTTTAAATTATAGGGAGTTTCCTCCAAAAGGGAAAAAAGGGATGATAAAACACGTCTACTTGAAATGGCTTTATAGTCTGAGTGAGGAGCACAGCCCAAAGAAGCCCCACCCAGCGGGAAATGGTAAGAACAGCCTTCAAATATTCCAGAGAAAGAGCCTGTTTCCATAAAAAGAGAAAATGATCAGCCCATGACATCAATTGAGTTTTGACTGAGAGTGTCACAACTTGGAAAATCCCAAAGCTGGGAATATGAAGTCCTTGAAAACACAGAAAATGTAGTCCCTTGGGGGGAAAGGCAAGCTAATGTGTAAGACTGAGGTCTGGATACCGATCATATATTGTCATTTAGCTTTTTTCTGACATTAAGCTTCAAAGAGAAAATGGAACAATATCACAATGGAACAACTTTATTCCAGTGTAATTAAAATTCATTCATAGAAACATATACTCCCAGATCCTTCTACTTCACATCTAACTCATGCTGTGAACTATTAAAATTGTCTCTATTAAAACATGTCCTATACCTTGAATAGGTTCTTCATTTACAGTAGCTTCTCACCCCACTCCCAATGATCATTTCAAATAGTAACCAAGAAACATAGATATTATCTAGTCATAGAAGTTGATTATGCAAGAACTGGAGCTTCAAAGATAGTTCGAATGATGAGTACTAGTTGTTAGTCAATGATTCTGGAGCGGTTGCTTAATTTTCGGTGAGTCTCCATTTTCATTGTCGATGAAGCATGACTAAAGGTATTTATTGAATCTCCTTTATCACATAAGTCAGATGAAATATATGCTTGTCCTAGAGCATGGAGGAAGTGCTTAGTCAATGTTTATCTCCTCTCTCTCTATGGTTCTGCACATTCCAGGATAAACAGTTCTACTCTGCACACATGGGTTACTACAAGTCAGGATTGAGAAAACAGCAGCTAGATTTAACACAACAGATATAACACAAAAATACATCAACCATTCTTTAAAAGCAGGATTTTTCTTAGTAGAGGATTATAAAATGCTGAGGACAGAAAGGATCTTATTAAATATCTTTTTAATTTTAAAAGCAAATGAGGAAATGGAGGCCTGCAGGGGAAATAGTGTCTTGAGATACAACTCACTGCCTTGAACATAAACTCCAGCCAGGACATTTTTCTTGCCATTGATAATATCCTTAAATGTGTTCCAATGATGTGGAATACATATTCACTGAAAAAGGTTCTGCACAATCTGGTTTCCCTAAATGTGTACAGTCCTGGGTCCCTTCTTCAACCCTCTGATCCAAACACTAACCTCCTTATGGCCCCCAAATTCTAATCAATTGATCCTTCTCTTACTTTATCCATTTACCTCTGACTTTATTTATTAAAAACCCTCTCTTTTAGAAAGGTTTATTTATTTATTGAAAAATTTATTTTTTTAGAGTTTATCTCAGAAATCACTTTATCATCAGCCTCATTCCATAGAGACATGGAAACACTGCCTTCAGAAGTGTATAGACTTAGTGTGTTAGTCCAGGTAGACTAGAGAAATAAATCCATAGAGACTGATATGTGTATAAGAAAGAGCTTTTTATACAAAAGCAGTTGAATAATGAGAAAACATCCCAGGGCAGTCCAATTCACGTCCATAAGTCTGATATTAGCCCATTTGCCTGATACCAATCTATAAAGTCCTCATCAGACTCATGAAATACATGCAATGAAGCCAAATGCAGGAAAATCACAGGCCAGTGGGTGGGAAGTCTTGTGGATCCAGTGGCATTATAAGCATCTCAGTGCTGGCAAGGGTCTCCATGTGGTTTCTCCAGCTCCAGAGGTCTGACTCCATCAGCCTTTCTCCATGTGTCTTCTCCACAGGGACGTCTCACAGGGAGTGAGCATGTGGCCTGTCTCCAGGGAGCCATTTATCTCCTCAGTGCCTCCAAATGAGGTTATCAAGCTACTACTTGATTGACAGGCTAAACTCTACCCCTTCTCTCTGAATCCTCAAATTGACACCAGATTGTGTAGCTGCCATACCTAGATTGAGAATACTCCCAAACCACTGCCATAGCTTCTTTATGTGAGGATTCTGCGGCTATAATATTTATGGGAGCAAACAGCCTCATCTTTCACTAGAACAATGTCTGATGAATTTGAACTGCTGACCTTTAGGTTAATAACCCAACACTTTCATCAAAAAAGAATAGCTTCACATTTTGATATTTTTGTTTAATAAAGGGTTCTGCTTCGTTTTTCCCCATACCATTTTATTAAGAGTTAATCCAGACATCATACCATTCTATGGTTCAATCATTTCATGCAGTGTTGTACAATCGCTACCACAATCAGTTTCAACACATTTTCCTCCTTCTTGAACTCCTTGATATCAGCTCTCCTCTTACGCCTCCTCCCTCTTCCCTACCGTGCCCCTCCGGGACTCTTAATCTAGTTATTGTCTCTGTAGTTTCACCTATGCTAGACTTCATATACCAAAAAATGTACATAACATACATAACAGAGTCAAGAAGCCTACCAACAATGACAAAATACAACAGAGATAAACCCCAATATAAAAAAAAACCAAACAGATAATATTAAGAACCAAAGCAAGCACAAAGTATATCAAAAGAGAGATAAAATGACAAGGTTTTAACCATACAAGTCAGATTTATCATTTCAATCTATGATAGTCATCTCTCCAATACTCTGTCTGATCACCTGGTTATTCCCACCCCTCAATTATGGTTAGAGAGAAATACCAAAGGCATAATCCCTGTGTAGATCCTGAAAATGCATTGGGGGATTCCACTGTCATCCATAGGCTTCCGCACACCAGATTCTCATGATTTAAGCTCTGATACTATTCCTTCCTTCTGATTTGGATTATATAATTTAAAATCCTTGGATCACGGATGTTGCTATGCTTCTTTTGTGTGGGCTTGGTTGATGTCTCCCCTAGAGGACTGCATTTTTGGTGATAAGACTTTAAGACCCCAGACACTATTCTTTCTGCTAGCAAGCACCATCTAATTTCTTCACCATACTTTGCTATAGGACCCATATCTTCTGTGTTTTCTTCACGGAACAAGTATCGAGTGAGACTATTGTTCTTAGATTGGAGCTAGGATGAAGTGTGAGCCCAAAATCCATTCCTGAGTCTTTGTTTTTTATCTGCCTCAGGTTCACCTTAGAGACATCCTTGTTCATTTATGGTAGAGAATCTTATCGATCATCTACCTAGTACATAAAGGCTTTTTGTTTATCGTGTCATTGATTAGCCCATGGTATTAGTTCTAAAACACTATGGAGAAAAGGAGATTGAACAGGTGTAGGATTGCAATACAAGGATTACTGGTTTTTACAGAATAAAACCTTATGTGACTGGATGCTATTTGGTCAAACGGGACTTGGTGGTCAGGCAAAACTTACCGTCATATTCCCTGACAATCTCATTCACAACTCTGCCAGAATAATGCATTTCCTAACACAGCAAGTGGGGCATTGAAGTAGTAGGTGTTAGTCTACCTACCAATAGTTCAATACTCGTAGTATGTCTGTCTTCTGCTTCTTCACACACTCTGTACTTTCAGGTGTAAGTCCTCAGGTTACACATGTGTTTGAAGTAGAGACTAGTTGCCCTTGCAGGGTATCCGCATCACATCCCTCTGGTATGGACTTTGAGGATGTTGTGCACCTTGAGGATCCAGGATTCAATGTCCCAGTGTTCTGTGGCTCATAGTCTGAGTCCCCAGGGTATGTACAGAAACTTGGACCCATGTGGCTTATTAGGATCATAATAACAGGCGTACTTCCCACATAGGGTTCTTAAACGTATTGTCAGTCATTTTTACCCCCACTAAGAAGTTGGTCCTCCATCCCCTTATGGCAGCCACCATGCAGTCATCCTCCCCTCAGCCTCTCTGGGAAATCTAATCCCAGCTGACATGTGGACTCCTCCGTGAACGTGATCTTCAATATACACACACAGAGAGGCTGGTGCCTGATTTACAGGCACCAGCCTGGCTCTCTACAGAGCTTTGTTACACCATGGCCCCCAGACGAGACAGCCTGGAAGCCTGAGCCTGTACCCCTCCTGGTGCTCGTCCCTACAGCAGCGGACTCGTGCACTAGCTGTCCTTCTTTGATGACTAACCTCACTCAGCATAATGGTTTCCAGACCCCTCCATGCTATGGTTCCATCGCTGTTTCTTAGGATGAGCATTTCAATAGAATGCAGTCGCCTTTGGCTAGAGGTAGTCACAAAGGCACATGCCATGTGAGCTATCTGGGAAGAGGGTTGTGTTGTTGTTGTTTTTTTATAAAACTCAGAATTAGTTAGACAAGAGCTTTTGCACATGTATTTATGTTTACTTAACATCTCAACTAGTTCAATTGTCTGGAAATATGTTTTTATTAAATTTTGGATGGCCTAAGCTGAACTGTCTCAAATATATTTATTTTTGCTTGACAACTCCACTAGTAGTAGGATGTGCTATTTTTGGTCACGTCAAAGAGATTTCCCCTCTTAATCCTTACTTAGTTTCTGAGGAACACTTTGTGAATGTCTCTATTTTAGCAGCAACCAGGTAAGTTCAATTCTCAGTCTTTGTCAGTGAGATGAAAGGGGCGCGTCACAATACTGGTCACTCCTCCTGAAGGAGACAAGTTTAAGAAAAGCTGAAATGCCTAGGGAGCAAGCTGAAACTTCACCATGCTTTTGTATGTCATCACCAAACATTCCCGTATCGGCTTTATGTTTTCATTTTCCTTGTACGGTCTCTGTGACGGTTGATAGCATACCTATCAACACCTTTTGCATATGAGATCATCTTGACCCAGTAAGGTCATGAAAAACCATTATTAAATGGCACCGAGACACACTGGAACTCCTGCGTGCTTGGTCTACAGTCTTCATAAGCTCTCCTGTGTATTTTTGAAATCGTTTTTCTTTTTTTCTAAATGCCGCCCCAGCTTCTAGCATGGGAACAAAAGGTTCCACATCCAAGTAGTAGAGAGACTCTATCTTCTCCACATTCTCCATCTACCCATGCTGGAAAATGCATTCTACTCTTCCGCGACCTTGATTGTTTACCTTCTTCCTTCTGCAGCTTTAGTTAAACCTCTCTCTCAAATTCAAATGCCAAAGCCACACCACGAGCTCCTGGCTACACATCTCCTCTTGGCTTTTCCACCATCACAGAGCATTGCAGCAGGAACAAACTGAATGCCACTTTTTCAGAAGAAATTTCTCCTTCTAACCTGACCCTAAATCACGATTGATTAGTCCTCTTCGTCCTCGAAACCGTGCCAGTTACATAATCCTCTTCATTGCGATAGATGCGGTCCTTAAATGTTTCCTTTGTTCCCTCTGTGTCAAAGACCAGAGCTGGCAGCTCAGACTATCAAGGGAAGTCCCTTTCTGCCTTGCAAGCTCATAGGGAATGAATTTCAGATTTTTACTAAATGTCTTTCCTATCCAATACTTTCCTTCTAGTATGACTGCCAATATTTTCATCCAATTTTTCATGATTTCAGGGTGGATCCTTGCACTCATTTACTAGTGAATAGTCCATCTGCTTCTACTCTCTGCTCAACCTGTCTCCACTACTCACCTCCAGCCAACAGAAGGGCCCCAGAGCCCTGTGAGGCAATGTTAATTTTACACATATATCACTAATCCCTGCTATTGCTGACAGAATTACATTCAGGTGTATTTCTATGATCTGTCCTCTTTCGGCATTCTATATTACCATACGAGTGGTGTTTCTCAAAGCACATTCCTCAGGATCACCTGTTGATCTTGTTTTAAGAGATAGGTTCCTTGTCCAGTTCTATGGAATAAAACTCTCAAGCAGCGCCTGCCATCTTGGATTTAGCCTGGCACTCGCAGCCATGCTTTGGTGTTGCTAAAAGCCACCGGTGCACTCGCTGATTGACTTTGTTGCCTTGTAAAAACAGGACATTTCCCAGACCCTTAAACCCTATCTCTAGTCCTAACCCTACCCCTGATATCAAGTAAGGACACACACAAAAACAAAAACAGGACCAAACCCAAAAAATACCCACATATACCCTGTTCTGACTCTTAAGAGTGAGTACTGCCCTCCTGCCCATTATGATTTGTGTTAGTCTGCGTTGACTGGAGAGCCAATTCCAGAGACATTCATATGTGTATAACAGAGAGTTTTATATAAAAGAGTAATTTTATATTAAGAAGGCATCCCAGCCCAGTCCAGGTCAAGTCCATAAGTCCTATATTAGCAATATAGTCCTATATTAGCAATATAGTCCTATATTAGCAATATAGTCCTATATTAGCAATATAGTCCTATATTAGCAATATAGTCCTATATTAGCAATATAGTCCTATATTAGCAATATAGTCCTATATTAGCAATATAGTCCTATATTAGCAATATAGTCCTATATTAGCAATATAGTCCTATATTAGCAATATAGTCCTATATTAGCAATATAGTCCTATATTAGCAATATAGGACCAAGTGACAGCAAGACACTGTTTTGCTCCTTATTCTCTATGATCTTTAAACTGCCTTTAAAAGTCGTGGCTCTTCAACATGAGACTCTCCAGAGAAAATCCAGTTCTGTTATCTACCGACAGAAGAATCATCTTGAAACACCGCTTTGCAATTTGCTTCTTTGCTCAGACATATTTAGTGGTTGCTACTGCTGGTGCATTCACGGTCAAACATTTCAGTGTGTGAAGAATGGAGAAGCTGGGGATGTCCAATATCATACCCTCCAGAGCAACAGATAGAAAAGACAGCGAGCGCCAGACAGGAGCGCCAGCCTGGGAACAGTGGTCCAGGGAGGGGCCAGATGTCCAAACAGGACAGGCAAAAGTCTGGCATCATGAAGTCAGAACAAAGAAGGTACTAAGTAAGGGAAGTAATTTAAGAAGAAATGAAACAGTGAATGCTTGTATTCCTAGGGATCTATTTATTATTTGTATCAGACATTGTTGTATAATCCTACATGGTTGTTTTTGTTGTTGTTTTGAGTGTTTTCTCTCTCTTTGTGAAGAGGAGCAGGTTCAGACTAAGTGATCTCTTCTCTTTTTTAAAAGACAATTGTTTTAACTACCACTTACTGACTCCACAAATAATGTTCGGACATTTTCCATTGGGAGGCACTGTGGAAACTACCAGCATACGAAGTTAATCAAGAAGAATAGGCAATGGCTCTCAGGGAGCCTACAATTTATTGGTGGAAAGAGATCATTACATATGAAATCAGTCTGCGTTGTGTGACGTATAGACTGAGAGGTTGGGGGAGAGTTGGGAGATTCAGCAGAGAACTTTCTAGGGCCTCCTAGAGTAAAAGGAGCTTGTCATTTGCTAGAGCCAGAGTGATTCATTCAAACACATTGGAAGCTCTGATTCTATTTTATATATCTCCTTCCTTGACTAAAAAAATTCAAACAAGACATTTTAAGGTTTTTCCTAGGGTTTTTTCCCTGCAGGTGAGCTGTGCTAACTGCTTGCTACCTGCCCTTTTCTGCCTCTCTGAGCCTTCCTGTTCTGTATGTTCTATGGCTTCAGTCTTTATATGACTACATCTTTCTGTCCCGCCAAAACCTGTTCGGGATGGATGTCTTATGAAGCCTCCTTTGGTAATACAAAGCACATGGTACTGACTGTCAGGGGAGCTGGACCTTTCACTGGGAGTAGCATGACACCTCATGACCACTGCCATCAAGCTTGCCTGGGAACTGCAGGGACGTAAGTGGATCACCGCTTATGTACTGTCCCCTCTAATACAATACAGAGCAAACAACAACAACCACAAACTTAGAAAGAAAAACACCACCACTGTCGAGACAATTCTGACTCACAGTGACCCTGCAGGAGAGAATAGACCACTCCCTCTCCACCCCCAACAGACTTTGCACGGCTAGTGGGCCCAGATGGCCGGCGTTTCAGTTAGCAGGCAGGTGTTCAACCAGGGAGCCACCAGGTTGTCTACGGTACAGCCTACATGGATGGGACCGGGAAGAAGGCTTAGGGCCCCTGTTTATCTTCTCACATCATAAGACCCCCCTCCTCTGCCTAGCCCCATTCTTTGCACCAGCATATCAAGGACATGCCCAAAATAGAAAGAGTGTGTTCATGCATCTTCCTAAGAATTGGAAAGAAGATATCAAATAATACAGAGAGAGAGGGAGTTTGGGGAGAAGCAAATAACCCAGAAGGCCCTCTGAATCTCATTGGAGACAAGATGGTGGCAACTTGACATGATTCGTATACAGGGATCCAAAATTCTTGTGGTTTCAGAGAAGGCAGACAGACACAAGTCCACATAGACTCACATTTCATATAAGAAGAACTGTGGTTGAAGGGAGATGATTGAATGAGACGTGATCCTTTCCTTAAGCAGCCTACAGTCTAGCTGAAGAGACAAGTCTACAGAGCAAAAAACAACCTGGTAGCAATTAAATGCTGGGCATGAGGTGCCGAGAGCCTGAACAGCGATGACGGCAGAGAAAGGATGAGGAGGAAGAGGAGCATGCATGGAAAAATTGAGTTAGGCCATTTAATGATTTTCTCGATTAAAAATAAACATTCCTAGAAGGTAGCAAACAAGTCTATTTGATTAGACCTTAGTAACTGTAACACGTTCCATGCAAACATCTTGCAGATAATTTTCTCACAGGAAAGTTCAGGCATCCCTGTAGCTTCCCCCATCATGGCCAAATTCACCTGAACCCTCCATCCAGGTCTAAAGCCAAGCTCTTCTCTGCCCGCTTTTCTCATGTGGACCAATGTCCCTGCCTTTCTGATTCTCCAGCCTTGAGCTGCTGAGACCCGTGGCACAGATTTCCTTACGGGGCCTCCTAAGACGTGGTATGTTCCTGTCTAATCCGCCAGCTGAGGGAAGTCCCTCGCCCTACTCTTTCTGGGCTCAACTGCTCTGTCGTCACCCTGGCCCCCTTGTTACTGATTGCTGAGTAACACATTTGGGGTTGAAAACAACAAGCGTGTGTCGTCTTATCAGGTTCTCAGGATCAGAAGTCTAAGAGCAGATCAGCTGGTGGTTTGGACCAAAGTCAGGAGACTGGTCACATTGCCAGCTGGCGCTACAGTCTGGTGAAGGCTTGGATGGTGTAGAGGATTTCTTTTAAGCCAACTGCATGCCTGTGAGTCAGAAACCTCGGTTCCCCAACACAGGGACCTCTCCATAGGAGTCCTTGCTCACAAGAGGGCCGTGGGCTCCCCTCAGATGAATGGACCTAAGAAGAACAGCACATTAATTCTTTATTATTATTATTCATCATTGTACGGGGGCTCTTACAAATCTTATAATAATCCATCATTCAATAGTATGAAGCACACTTGTACATATGCTGCCATCAGCATTTCCAAGACAGTTTTTTTCTACTTGAGCCCTTGGTATCAACTCCTCTTTTTCCCCCTCCCTGCCCCACCCTCTCACCCTTGTGAATCCTTGATCAATATATATTATTGTTGTCATTTTCTGTCTTACACTGTCCATTGTCTCCCTTTAACCACATTTCTGTTATTTGTTCCCCTGGGGATGGGCTGCATAACCTTGTGATGGGTTCCCACACTCTCCCCACTTACCCTCCGCCACACCCCCAAACCCCTACCCTCATGATATCACTACTCCCACTGCTGTTCCTGACGGTTTATCTGTCCTGAATTCCATGTGTTGAGAGCTCTTATCTGTAACAATGTGTGTTCTCCAGTCTAGCCAGATTTATAAGGTAGAACAGGATCATGGTAGTGGTGGGGAGGAAGCATTCAGGAGCTAGAGGAATGTTGTGTGTTTTGTCGGCGCTGTGCTGCACCCTGGTTGAATCACCCCTTCCTTATAACCCTTCTGAGGGGGGATGTCCAATTGTCTACAGATGGGCTTTGGGTCTCCACTCCAACACCCACTTTCACATCGATATAACTGTTTGGTGGGGATCATTTGATACTGGATACCTGATTCCGTCAACACCTCATGATGCCACAGGCTGGTAGCACATTAATTCTTATGATACCTGACAGATGCACCTTACTCTAATCATTAAAATTCCTATTCTATTCATTAAAATCAAGTCACTGAGCCCAGTCCCCACTGAATGGGATGAGATTCCCTGAGATGTGAAGATCAGGATCTGGGGTCCTTGGGGGCCTTCTTCAAGACTGTGTGCCGAACCCCTTTGTATGGCAACACTTCCCTGTTCTTCATTTCAAGGAGTTATCTCATCTTCCACACAGATTTCTTCCCTCTCTCCTGAAGCCCGAGGGAATTCTAAAGTTTGTCTGTGAAGCAATGCAAAGTTAATGTTTCCTATTTAAACCCCAAAATAAGAGTTCTTCTTCCTCTGACTGACTGATTTTTACCCTTTTCAAAAATAAAATGTACTCAAATATGCTTGATACAATTGATGTATGGAATGTTATAATAGCTATAAAAGCTCCCAATAAAATGATTCAAAGTAATAGAATTACATGTGTTCATCTTTTCTCTGATATTATACCCCAGTGGAAGTTGTAGGGTACCCTGCCTTGCCTATTTTGATTATTGCAGGTTATTAAGATGGCAGCACAAAGCATTCCTTCATTTCACAATGTCAAAAAGCAAATGGAGCATTCTTTCTCCTTCTTACTTCCAAGTGAAAATATTCACATCCATCTCCTTCGCAGTCAAATTCTTTGCCACTCAGCCATCAAGCCAAACCCAGCTCACTTTGGAAGGGAGCATTTGCCAAACATTTCCTTTGTTTACTAACGTCAAATAAATAAAAAATGGTATTCGTGTGAGCATGGGCTTGCTTCACAGAAAACTGAAATAATTCAGGGTTTGAGCCTTCAAAGTTTAAAGAGAGCAAAAAATTCCCCAATGAAGTGCAGTTCTAGGGCCCATTGTTGTCATGGTGTGACTCTGAACATAACTCTTTTAGGCTAGACATAAGGGCTACAGGAATTGGAGGGCAGGGTCTGTGGCCTTCAGGAGTTTACAATCAGTGGGCGTGGTAGAGCATGGTTTCTGAAGCCATAAGTGTTGTAAGTAAGGCAGTAAAGATTGGTTTGATAACTCCCCACAGGGAAGCAGTAAAGATTTTTACCCTTTCTTAAATATGTTTGTGTAGTTTGACAGTGCATGAAGTATGTTTGATAAAGGGATGCAGTCAAAACAATCAAAGGACTACAAAATTCTATGACAGTCATATATTCGTAGTCTTTTTTTTTCTTTTTTAACATTTTATTAGGGACTCATACAACTCTTATCACAGTCCATACATATACATACATCAATTGTATAAAGCACATCTGTACATTAATTGCCCTAATCATTTTCTTTTTCTTTCTCCTCTTCTTTTTTTACATTTTATTAGAGGCTCATACCACTCTTATCACAATCCATACATATACATGCATCAGTTGTATAAAGCACATCCATACATTCCCTGCCCCAATCTTTCTCAAAGTATTTGTTCTCCACTTAAGCCCTTTGCATCAGGTCCTCTTTTTTTTCCCCTCCCTCCCCACTACCCCCTCCCTCATGAGCCCTTGATAATCTATAGATTGTTATTTTGTCATATCTTGCCCTATCCGGAGTCTCCCTCCCCCCCCCCCTTCTCTGCCATCCCTCTCCCAGGGAGGAGGTCACATGTGGGTCCTTGTAATCAGTTCCCCATTTCCAACCCACTCACCCTCCACTCTCCCAGCATCGCCCCTCACACCCTTGGTCCTGAGCGTATCGTCTTTTGATCAAGTGTATGAGAAGAGTAAAGAACACACTGTACTCTATTCTAAGTTCTATCATAGCTGTGCTACCTTCAGTAAGTCACTCAACATCTCTGATCTTCATTTCCTTAAAAGTGAAAGGAGAATAATGAATACCTCTATTTGTATTTTTGTTTTAAAGATTAAATTAGGATACATTAAAAATATTGGCAAAATGAATGTAGTAGATGCTACTGTGACCTCCAAAAAATAACCAGACCATGTCTGGTTATATTATTAATGAGTCATTTTAGACTAAGGTGTGTCCTAAGCAAAATCATCTCCGCCCCCCTATATATTTGAAATGAATTTGTCTGCCAGCAAAGACCAAGAATCCTTCAGTTTTACTTTTCCTTCTTTTTTAGCTACTCAGACTAATATTTAGATCTGAGAGATAAAGAATCTAGAGGGGTTGTTTTTGTTTTGTTTTATGGAGAACTTTTCAATTCCATTTTTTTCCTGTTAAACCCTCCATTCCCTACCTCCATCCCTCCCCTTCCTCTGTTCCCCGTTCCTAATCACTTGTAAGTTATTGGAAGAGTGGTGTGGACACACAGGTGCTCACAGTGTCACAGTGACAGGTGAAGACCCATCCAGCAGCAAAGGCATGCCAAGGAGCAAAAACTAGGGGAGATGTTCACAGAAAAGATATTGGCACCAGCAGAGACTCGTTATTTGAACCTCTAGGCTCCAGAACGATTGAGAAAATAATGTTTTTTGTCTTTAGAGTTACCACTGCTCATCCTGTCATTCTGACAACAGTGGGTGACTGGGACAATAGGTATGCGCTCGATGTTAATTCTCTTTTCTTTTACATCCTACCAAAATGGGAAGGCAACAACTCTACCTTTTCAGATGGCCACTCTCTCATTCCCTAGCTCTGCTGGAGAAACTGGGTGTGGAGAGAAAGCTCTGTCTCCTGCAAGCAGCAGGCCATTACTTTGTTAAGTGTTTTCTGGCCACTGAAGCGTGAATTGAGCTGAATATTTAAGTACTCCCTGAAGTCGATGCACGATTTAGGAAATTATGTATATTAGAATGTTAGGCTGCAACATGATACACAAAATCCCAATGAAGCTGTGGTTCCTAATTCAGGCTGTATTAAATTTCTCTGCCTAAATTTTATTACAGTGTAGATCATCGATATCAAGTGAATCAAGCCAACTATGAAAGCATCACTAATAAAAAAACACATTTTAATGTACCAAGAAACTGCTCTATGAAAGTTTACCAAAAAATACACCACTTACTCCATAGACATGTTTTATGTTCATTTTTATATACCATATGCATTGTAATCACCTTTATTTCCCCTCCCAAACACTTTCAATAATGGATCACACCAAACTTACTAAGCTGGAAAAGCAATTTTGCTTAGGTAAAAGGTGTCATCCATCACCCACATGCCAAGTGAACAGTTAAGAAGTTTGGTCTACAGTTTCTTGTACAACCCTGTCCACTAGCAAAGGAATCAAGTGGTAATCTTGGCAATTCTCAAACACTCTTTCCCTCTCCCATTAATTGAAAACTGTAACGGATTACCTGTCTCTCTTGCTATTCACCCACAGGGCCAGAGTGAGCCTTCAGTGTATTCTCTGCACCTTCTTTCTTTAAAGGCTCTTCAGTGCTCTGCTAGAAACTTTCACTCAACTGCTTTCTTTGAAAGAACTTGACTTAGCATCTTTTTCTCATACCATCTTGGTTTCCCTGTCACAGAGATACTTAATAATGTATTTTTAAACAACATTTTCTAGCTATGCTCAGTCTTCATCTCACTATCCAAATTCACAAAGACTGATGTAGAAATCATGGTTTTATTTTTAAGTTGACAATGGTAATATGACTACAGAGAAACACTCTTAGTCAAGACTATCACTGCCAAGACTACTACTTATTGATAAATGATGGCATTTTATCCTTGTTGGCCAATTTTCGAGGCAACTTCAGTAGAATCGGAATATTGGTTGGTAAACACGGAAGCAGAGAGGATGACATCAGTTGGCAGATAGTCCCAATTCTCGTTTTTTGGGCTATGATTACTTAATGCCTCGCTTCTCTGAAGACCATACTGGTCAACAGGCCAGATATTTGGCCAGTTCTTCTCTGGACACTGATTTATCCACTAAAGTTGTCGAAAGTCTACTAAGACTTCTATTGACTCCTCTTAATCAGCCCCTTCAGACTTAAAGCATAGGATTAATTGTTTAGCTATAGTGTATAGCACAATTTAATTGATTAGATTTAGATGTTCTTACTTATAAGCATCTTGATAAGTCATGGGTATTTCTGTGTCTAATAAACCACCCTTTTGCATATAACTACATTTGGTGATAGTTAGGTCATGTTATTTGTCCCAAACTTCATCATGAGAGGATATTTCAGACTTCACATGTCCTTTCCACACTTCTAGGCCAGATGTTGCTGTGACAATCATTTGTAATTTGCAAATTACATTCATCATGTAATTTGAAAGCACCTTGCCTCCTCTGGAGTGTGGAAAATTTCTTGATTTCTGCCTCAAGGATTTTGGGGAGAATGGAGAATGGGGAGTGAAGGTGAGGAGTGGGCCTTAGTAACCTGTGGGAATCTGTGCTTGATTCACATGTAAACCTGCATGTGAGAGGTAATTAACATCGATCCTTGAAAACTGGGGGCTGGTGGGGTAGTAAGTTGATAGATAAATACTCCTTTGTTAGGCTGAGTTGACTATAGAAAAAAGTCCAGGGGTGCTCATACATGCGTGAAAAAGAGGTTTATATTAAGAAGTAATTATATATCAGGAAAACATCCTCCCAGCTAAGTTCAACTCAATTAGATAAGTCTCATACTAGTCCATAAGTCCCTCTTCAGACTCACACAGTCACATGTAATGATGAAGAATTCAGGAAGATCACAGACTGGTGGGTGCACAGTCTTGTGGATCCGATGGCGGTAGATGCATCTCTAGGGTTCTGGCAGCAACCAGGAGGTGAAGGCCAAGAGAGTTGGAAGTTCCCGGGAACCTCCTTATGAGAAGGCCACACCTACAGGGAGTCACCATCAGGCTGTGAGCTGATTGGCAGGCTAGACTCCACCCATACACTTTCATAGATCTTCCAGTTGACATGAAATTACGTGCCTACCACAACTCCTTTCTTCCATTCTTTGAGTGGACAATCCTGAGGCATTCCACACAGCTTCCCACCCTGTCCCCAGATGATAGAATCATATAATACACCCTGTTTTTAAGATGATTATTTTTTTCTCAACAGAAAAAGCTAAAATTTAGAGATGTTTATGCTATGCCCATTTTCACATTGGCAAGTAGGCATTTCATCTTGACTTTCAGAAGTATTTATCAGCTTCCAAATCAATATGCACATTTTCCAGAACATTTAAACCAATCAAAAATATTTGGATGAGTTAAAAAATAAACATAGCATGAGAAATTTCTCTGAGAGAGAGAAAAAAAGTAAGTTGAACGTTAAATTGCATGCTTCTCTTCTGTGGAATAGTTTAGCAAAAAAGAGTGAAAAGCTGGGAAATTTGCCCTTAGATATTAAATATTGTTTCTTCTTTTAATTTATAGAAACATGTTATGGAAACAATTTACAAAATAAAATTACTTCAGTATAAATATAAGGAAGATAAAAGCCCTAGGATATGACATAGTCTTTGAATTTGCCCAAGCTGGTTTTCCACTTAATACCTTCACTTAAATACTGATAGAACCACAGAGGTCAGCCAAATATCTTGGCAACGCTAAAAATTATATTTTAAATGCAGTATGCAAACCTTTACTTTAGTTTTCTAATCTTAATACAGAGAAGATGGAAAATCCAAGTGCTCGGTCCCCAAAGAAATCTGAACTCCTCCAACGGGGCTGCGCTGGAGTGAAACGTTCTACATGTGTGCCCTGTGAACTTCACCAATATCACGAGGAGTACTGCAATTTCTGCATTTCCTGATTGGTACCAAAATTGCAAGTATATTAGTTTAATATTTTGTAGGTTTGGGGAGAGTGCTCTTGAAAATCTCAAGGTATCAGGTTGTCGTTTCTCTGGAAGGGAACAATCCAGCATCTGACAATAATTCTCTGTAATCTTTTAGTGATTGGTCAGAGCCGTGGCCTTTCTTCACATGCAAATTGAACAATATCACAAGTAAAGAGGTTCACTCCCCCCACCCCTGCCCTTGTTCACAACAATAAAAACAATACACCATACCCTCCCTTTGTCTGTCCTAGATTCACAAAATAGATCTAATCTCAGGCCCTGGGCCTCGGTACCAAGTCACCACAGTGACTTCAAAACTGGAAATGTTTCTATCTGATTGTGTCTTTCTGCTCTGAAATAGTTCTATTGACCTGATCCTTTATTCTGAGTGTCATTGTTACTGGGTTTTGGTTTGTTTCGTTTTTGTTTTGATGTATTCATGCCCTCTACATCCACGGGGCATTCTGGTATTGACTGTCGACCAAAACCAGCTCAGCTAGTGAACTCTATCATCTGTTTAAATTAAATTACACGATAGTCATAGCAACTTTATGTTCACATGGATGGACTGGTTCACGTAGCTCCTTGCCTCCAAAATAAAATACTCATTTTTGTGTTCACATGGCTATAAAGAAACAGTACGATTTTTATGGTTCATATTTTTCTCCCCTATAATGTTCATGAACAGCTGAAGTTCTAGGTATGATGTTAACGTTACCTGGGAACTGGCTTGAAATAAAAAATTCACTAAAGTGGGCAGGTGACTTGATAATTACCGAGGCCAGATTTTAGAAAGTAGTTTAAAATCATTGGAGTAGGGACTGAGACAAAGAAAAATGAATTATCGTTAGAAGGTGTCGTCAAGTTGGCTCTGATTCACAGTGACCGCAAAAGAGAGTGAAATCCTGCACAGTCACGGACTTTTGATCCCATTGTCGTAGCCAATGTATCAGCCCATCTACGTGAAGGTCTTCTTTTACTGACCCTCGACTTTACCAAGCATGATTCCAAAACCAGACGCACTGACATCAAGCGGATTTCAATCCATGGCGACCCCGAAGAAAAGAACTCTGTGGGTTTCTGACATTGTAACTCTTGAGAGGAGTAGAAAGCCTCACCTTTCTCCCTCACAGCTTCTGGTGGGTTTGAACTGCAGTGGGAAATGAAGTGGGTAACCAGTACCCCACCAACACTCCTGATTATCCCTATTCCATTGTGCCCCTTAATCTGGAGCATTCCAAAAACCATAATTACCACCTTCAAATAAGAACCAGAGCATGTCGACGCTACATTCCTGGCATAATTTCCCTTTCTTCTTCCTGCCATATATAGGAAAACATCTTTATAGTCACCATCTCTACTCCTATTCCTATTTAAACCCACGCTTTCATTTGATCCCCATATTTAAGCCCAGACTTCCATTGTTCCATGCCACTGAAAATGGTCTTCTCAAGGGCTCTCATTCCTATGGAACGTACTGAATTATCCTCCATCTTCATCTTATTGTACCTCTTGCAGGGAGTCACTCGAAACAATTGATCAAACCCAATATTTTGGAATATTTCTTTTAGCTTTGGGGATAGCACATAAATCTTGGTTTCCTCCTCCGTCATTGGAAGGAACTTCCTTTTTTGAAACACCTTTCTTGGCTTTTCCAGCTCTTTCTGGTCTCTGAATTTGCAAGTGTCTCATATAATACTTCTTGCTAAAATTTAGAGATTCCTTATTACTACACCATTGAGTACTGGGATCTGTGTGTTTAGAGATCCTGGTTCCCAAAGGAAGAGTATTTCCACCAGTAAATACAACAAGGGTCTAGCGGAAAGCTTACCTTACAGAGGCTGCCTGCAGAATACCACATCTTGTGTCAAAGAGCCACCTAACAAGGAAGGGATTAGCATGTTTAAAGGGAAAATTGACTGTGAGCCAAAATACAAATAAGGGCTGAGAAGAATCCCTGTGGAGCCCCAGTGATCCAAGCGATTCTATTTGGTATTTACTTGCCTAATTCTGATGGTAATTTGACCAGCGTCCTAACTGGCCTGAGAAGAGCATAGTGAACTGTGGCTGAGATACTTGGGGAGTAAGGGCTGGGTCCTGCCTCCAAATCGGTCCATGAGGATAGCTGGGAGGTGGCTGGACGAGAGTAGACTAGAATGGACAGTGGAAGCAACAGGGAAAGAGCAGGTAATTTTCTTAGCTCTACGATCAGCTACAACAGTGGGAACAAGAGCTTCTCCCAGGAATCTCCTTCTGGGGAAGAGAAACTCATGGATGACTGCTTGAAGAACCTCTGTGAAGCCTGAGTGACATGAGGAGCAGATTGTGTGTCACGCGGTAACAGATTTCCCTGCTGGAAATGCTGCTGGAAAAACGGCCTTCCAGTCACAGGGCTTTCTAGGGAAGGCCTGAGCTGAAGAGTGCCGCCTTGTCCAAGGGCAGCCCCCATTCCCATACGGGGAGTATGCTGTTGTTGTTGGGTGCCACGGAGTGGGTCCCAACTCTGAGCAGTCCCCTCTGTAACAGAAGGAAACACAGCCTGATTCTGTGCCGTCCCTACAATTGTTCTGTGGAGTCCACTGTTGCAGCCAGTGTGTCGATCCGTTCTGTCGAGGGTCTTCCTCCTTTTCACTGCCCTTCTACGTTACCAAGTATGAGGTCCTTTTCAAGGGACTAGTTTCGTTTGATAATACAAGGGGGTACCCCAAAAATGGAATTATGTTTTTTCAAAGCTATGTATTAATTGTTCTTTAACAAAACAACCTGATCACCTTCATACTACTCTCCATGACACTTAAGACATTTGTCAAATCTGGCATTCCCTTCTTGGAAACAGTTTTCAAACTCATCTGTTTGAATGGCTGACAGCACCTCCCTTCTTTTTGTTTTTCACCTCTTCTATGTCATCAAATCGCTGTCCTTTCATGTCCCTCTTCACTCGCGGAAACAAAAAGAAGTTGCACAGAGTAAGGTCAGGTGAGTAAGGTTTGTAGGGCAAGACAGGCATGCTGTCTTTTGCCAAAAACTGGCACACTGAGATGGCTGTGTAAGAAGGTGCATTGCTGTGGTGGCAAAACCAGTTCCTGTCTGCCACAAATCAGGCCTATTTTCGTCACACACTGTTATGCAATCTTTTCAGACCTTTAAATAAAAAGCTTGATTAACAGTCTGACCTGGTGGCATGAACTCCAAATGTACCACTCCCTCACATCAAAACGCAAATGAGCATTGGTGTGGGGTAGGGGGCAAACCTCCCATGCGTCCAAGTTGCATGACATGATGTCTTCGCATTTTCTATTCCTTTCATTTAAAAAAAATCATTTTATTTGGGACTCACACAAATCTTCACACAATCCATACATGCATCCATCGTGTCAAGCACAATTGTACATTTGTTGTCACCATCATTCTCAAAACATTTGTTTTCTACTTGAGCCCTTGGTATCAGCTCCTCATTTTCTTCCCTCCATCCCTGCCCCCCTCTCCCTCACAAACCTTTGATAATTTATGAATTATTATTATTGTCATGTCTTATATTATCTGAAGTCTCCCTTCACCCACTTTTCTGTTGTCCATCCCCCAGGTAGGAGGTTATATGTAGATTCCTGTAATAGGTTCCCCCTTTCCACCCCACCTTCCCTCCACCCTCCCAGTATCGCCATTCTCACCACTGGTCCTGTGGGGTTCATCTGTCCTGGATTCCCTGTGTTTCCGGTTCCTATCTGTACCAGTGTACATCCTCTGGTCTAGCCGGACTTATAAGGTAGAATTGAGATCATGATAGTGGGGGGAAAGAAGCATTGAAGAACTAGAGGAAAGTTGTATGTTTCATCGTTGCTACACTGCACCCTGGCTGGCTCGTCTCCTCCCCACGACCCTTCTGTAAGGGGATGTCCAGTTGCCTACAGATGGGGTTTGGGTCTCCACTCCACACTCCCCCTCATTAAAATGATATGAATTTTTGTTCTGATGATACCTGATACCTGATCCCCTCGACACCTCATGATCACACAGACCGGTGTGCTTCTTCCATGTGGGTTTTGTTGCTTCTGAGCTAGATGGCCGTTTATTTATCTTCAAGACTTTAAGACTCCAGATGCTATATATTTTGGTAGCCGGGCACCATCAGTTTTCTTCACATTTGCTTATGCACCAGCTTTGTCTTCAGCAATTTTGTCGGGAAGGTGAGCATCATGGAATTCCAGTTTAATACAACAAAGTATTCTTGCATTGATGGAATACTTGAGTAGAGGCCCAATGTCCATCTGCTACTTTAATACTAAACCTATACATATATGCATATAGATCTATTTCCCCATCATATAAAAAATATATTTACATATGTAGATGCCTGTATTTAGACCTCTATAAATGCCCTTTGCCTCCTAGCTCTTTCCTCTACTTCCTTTTACTTTCCTCTTGTCCCACTATCACATTCAGCCCTCATTTGGGTTTCAGTAATTCCTCTTGGTTACATTGCCTGTGATCAAGCCCTACCAGGCCTTTTACACCCTCCTCACTACCGATTTTGGATCACTTGTTGTTCTCTTGTCCCTGAGTTTGTTAACACCACTTCCTTTCCCCCACCACCCCCTTGTCCATGTTCCCCCGGAACCATCGGTCCACCATCCTCTATTCTAAGGTATACTCTAGCTCTACTTCTTCCAAGATAGAGTTCTTCTGGTAGCCAATGATACTTTTAATATTCTTTACCATTTTCATAGTTCAAATGCATCCATTCTTCTCCTGTCTTCCTGTTTATTGTCCAACGTTTACATGCATATGAGACAACTGAGAGTACTATAAATTGGTTCAGATGCATCTGAGTACTCAAAATGATATCCTTGCTCTTTAACCCTTTTAAAGAGGTTTTGGGAATCAGATTTGTCCAATGCAATATGCTATTTGATTACTGGACTGTTGCTTCTATGAACATTTATTGTGGATTCAAGCAAAATGAAATCCTTGACAACTCAATCTCTTCTACATTTATCATAATGCTGTCTATAGGTCCAGTTGAGAGGCTCTTGGCTTTCTTTACTTTGGGTTGTAATCCATACTGAATGTACAGTTTCTGATCTTCATCAGCAAATGATTCAACCCTTCTTCATTTTCCGCAAGCCAGGTTGTGTAAGCTGCATATTGCAGCTTAGTGATTCTTCCTACAATCCTACTATTGTGTTCTTCATGTAGTACACCTTCTCAGGTTATTTGTTCAACCCTGCTGCACAAATTTCCTTATTTTAAACCATGCAATATTCTCTTTTTCTGTCCCAATGGCTGCCTCTTGGTCCATGTGCAGAGTCCACAAAAACACAATGAAATGTTCTGCAAGCCCTCTTTTTAATGACTCTGGTTTCTTCATACCAATGTTCTTGATGTCATCCCAATGCAATAATTTATAGTGCCATCCTTCTGTACCAGACTGTAATAATGTGTATTATCCATTTTAATCATAGAATAATGTCATAAGTATAGTTTTAAGTGACATGTATAATATTCTTAGAATATGTTGAAAACCTGTTCCCTGTTGGTTTCCAAGGATGAAATCCTTGAAAGGAGCAGAGAGTTTCATATTTCTCCCAAGGAGAGACTAGTGTGCTCAAACTGGTGGTGTTGTGATTAGCTGGACAGTGCATAACCCACTAAGCAGCCTGAGCTCCAAAGATGGTGTGACTAGTCACAACAAAATGGTTTTATAAATTATGTCTGCATTGAATTGTCATATAGTTACAATATTATTGGTAACTGAGAGGAAGATTTAAAATTTTTTTTTCTCCTTCTACCTTATCTACTACATCATTCTCCAAAAAGAGTTACTCATACTGGTTCATAAGCACTAAGGAGAAGCTTGCTGCAGTCAGCACCCATGAAAACACAGGTGACAGTTAAAATGACAGCATATGTTTGTAGCACAGGCAGGTGAAAGCCCATGCTGGAAGGGCCACCGTAACTTAATGATGGCTGGAGAGCATCAGAAATTCAAAACTTAGCAAAGCGCTAACTTAGTAGATGTATGATGCACGTAAGCTTGGTTTTCAAAAATGTTTCATCACTATAAATAAGTACAGGGATACTTTTATAATAAAATAATAAATCTCTGTTGAAACACGGCACGAAACTTTCATGGAGTCATTTCTGTGTCAGCCCCTCTCACCGTGTGGCCAGTATGGGCCACACATCACACCCCTGTGATGCCACTGGGGCGCACTCTGTATTGCATGTGTATGTTTTACAAGTTGGTTACAAAGAGTCACCTTCTAGAAATAAGCTAATTATTCATTGATATTCATGGATAAACTACTGGTTTATTACCTACTGCTCTTGAAAATAGCCTTGATCCTGAAACACCGCTCCTTTTAGGTAAGTATGGTAGTAAACTAAATTGAGAAAAAGAAATACCCAATTCTGGTGGTTTTCCATCTCCCAACAGCATGTGAAGGGGCTTCACTTTATTTGTTGGAAAATGGAATTAAAATAATGGATTGTGTCCATGGATTTGTTAAAGCTTCTTCATATATACCTAAAGAATTGCCAAGCTTCTCTTAACTATGCTGATAAATCAATCTCAAAGTAATCCCACTCATCTGACAGCATACTGTTGTGAAAACAATTCAGTTCCAGTTCTGGAACACATGCAATGCTTCTTGTTTGGGGGATAATCATGAGAGACAGGTTGGATCTCAAGTTAAAGGGCATTGTTCGCCAGACTCTAAAATCAACTGAAGAGATCAGATACCAGCAGCAAGTTTGGGGCATCCTCATGTCACCTCACTTTTCTGACTATTGACTCTTTCAAGTTCAGTTATTCACTAGGAAAGCTCATAGAATTCAGTAAAGTGCCTTATTTCTGATTACATTTTATTATAGCACACACATGATGAATAAAGCGACATATTGAATGAGGTCCTGGAAAGTTTCAGAGCAGGGCTTCCATTCCCCCAAATGGGCTACCTTCCCACATCCCTAAATCTCTCACCCACTGGGAAGCCCACAGAGCTCTGTGTCTGACCTTGATTGGGGTGTCACACATAGGCATAATTCATCAAATCTAAGTCTCAACCCGAGCTCCTCTGAGTTTGGGCTCATATCAAGTAGGGACATTCTAGCTTGTCCGTCTCCACCCAAGAAGTTCCTCATGTGCAAAAATCATCAAACGTAGTCTGGAGATCTCATCAAAGACATTTCAATTCTTTGGGAAATTCCCAGGGTTTAGAGGTTATCTTTCAGCAGCCAAGGACAAAGATCGAATTATTTGGGTAAAGTTCATCATAAACATGACATTAACTTATTCACCAAATGACTTTAAAAGACCAAAAATGTACAGTGTATATTGGAAAGTATTGTGACTACTATTAAAAAATAGAAGTCTCTTATTAACGGAAAAATCATTTGTCACAATCAAAAATTAATTATTTTATGTAAGTGCTGAGATTTGGAGAAAAAACAAAAATACGTTTCTACACAAAGAAAAAAATAAACACACACATTCAACCACATCTCTAGGGCTAGCCCAAAACCAAAAAAAATACAAAACCATTGCAGGTAAGTAAATTCTAACTCATGACATTCTGATCAACTCAAACCACTTCCATTGAGTTGGCTCTAACTCTTGGCTAGAGTAGAACTGCTCCCTGGTGTAAATATCTGTGAGGGGGGAAAAAAGCTTATTTTTCTAATCTCAAAACTTCCAGCATCCAACCATTTGAACACTGAACAACTGGGACTCATGGGACTAGTCAATGGGGTGTTATAGAAATAGGTAAGGATGGGCTTCATTTATCAAGGGTGACAACTTTGAAAACTACCCACCATTTCTTTACTTTTTTTCCATCAACCTCTACCTTGTTCTTTTGTTGAAAAATTTGTAGGGGGTATATATATGCTCTTAGGTAGTATGTATACCTGCATACACAACAAAATTTTATGTTTTAGAACATTAAAATTTTAATTCAAATTTATTCTAGAGCATAACTTAGAAATATTCACCTAAACCCTTAAAAAGTTTACATATCCTAACCATTCTAATAGTAGACGTTTTCCTAAGCAAAATGCATAGCAGTGTGAGGAGAGAATGTAGAGGGGTGTGAACAGGAGGAGTACTGGGATGACGCTGAGCAGTTGGACCCACCTGTGGTTCTGTATGACAAGAAATTCCATTAGTCTACTATGAAAATTGTAGTTCAAGAGGCCCTTTGGGCCAATGTTACCATGTCTTACAGGTTGCAATGCGTCAGCATTGACTCCATGGCTCATAACAGCAAGAGGGTGAATGACCTATGCCCTAATACCCAAAGATATGAATATGCTGTCTTATAAAATGACTTTGAAGACGCAATTCAGGAACTTAACATGGATTGTCTGCATGGACCCTAAGCCCCCAAGACAAAGTGCCCTTCTAAGAGCAAGGCAGAGATGATTATGGACAAAATAGGTGGAGGCAATGTAGCCAGGCAGAGACTGGGGTGACACAGTACAATTCAAGGAATGTCAGCGGTCCACAGAAGATGGAGGAGGCAAGAAACAGATTCTCCCCTAGAGTCTCCAGAACAATGTGGGCACTGCCAGATTTCAGAGAGCTGGCCCCGAGAGAACCAAGAGCATCAACAAGTCTACAGAACTTTTCTTGTCTATAGGCAGACATCTGTGGTACTTTGTGACAGCAGCCTTAAGATACTAATACAGTGTAGCAGCTATTGTAACATTAATAAGTGTAATCAGTGTAGTTTTACTTGCTAGTATGAGATCATTAAAATCACTGTAAGTATGATAGAATACAGATCTCATAGCAATATAATATTCAATCGCATTGATCAAAACAGGTTAAATAAGAGAATCAACTCACAAAGCAACCTGCAAAGTATTATTCCATGTCTACTTAAACAAATAGGATGGATGCATTGGAATGACGGTGTTGGCAAAGAAGAATATTGAATGTGCCATGAACTGCCAAAGAACAGCCAAAGGAGTTTGTCTTGGAAGAAGTAGAACCAGAATGTTCCTTAGAAGTTGGCAAGATGCCATCTCATGTACTTTTGACACATTGTCAGGATGGAAATCGACATTGTGCTTGGTAAAGTAGAAGGTCAGTCAAAAAGAGGTAGAATCTCAGGGAGATAGAATGACACCATGGCTGCAACAATGGTCTCAAATATTACAACAATTTTGAAGGTGGTACAGGATCAGGCAGTGTTTTGTTCGGTTGTACGGGAGTCACTATGAATTGGGACAGACTCTATGGCACATAATGGCAGGAATATCTAAACAAATATATTGGTATTATGGTGATGAATGGTGTAAATGCCTGAGTGAAACAATTAGTGCTGCTGTGTCAATGTAGACCTGTCCCTTAGGTTTCTTAGCTGTAATCTTTTTTTATTATTATTATTAAATACTTTTATTGGGGACTCCTATCTCTTTTTTTTAGACACACAGACACCCATTTAATTAAAGCTTCTCTTAACATCTGTTGTTGTCGAGTTGATCCCAACTGAGGGTGTACAGTGGTGTTGCCCCCTCAAGTTCTCATGGCTCTGACCTTTGTAGAGATCACCAGACCTTTCTTCTGAGGCGCCTCTGAGTAATTGGCTAGTAGTTAGTTGAGTGCTGAACTATGTTCACTACCCAGAGTTCCTTTTAAATAGCAGGCCTCTATTGATGCAGACATATGTTATCTAATATCACGTAATCACATGCTGGGTGCTGGCTACCATCCAGTTGGTTCACTCATAGCAGTCCTATGACGCACAGCAGAATCAACCACTGTCTGGTCCTGCACCGGCCTCATATATTTGAGCCCAATGGTTGCAGCCACTTATATTTGCGCCCAATGGTTGCAGCCACTGTGTCAATCCATCTTGTTCAAGGCATTCCTCTACTTTACCAAGTGTGAAGTCTGTCTAGGGACTGGTCTCTCTTAACAACATGTCCAAAGTATGTGAGACAACTCCTTGCAACTAAGAAGCATCCCGGCTGTACTTCTTCCAAGAAAGATTAGTTTGTCCTTTTGGAAATACATAGTACCTTCAATATTCTCCCCCAAAACCATCATTCAAACACATCTATTCTTCCTTCATCTTCTTTTTTTTAATACTTTATTAGGGACTCGTACAACTCTTATCACAATCCATACATATACATACATCAATTGTATAAAGCACATCTGTACATTCTTTGCCCTAATTATTTCCAAAGCATTTGCTCTCCTCTTAAGCCCTTTGCATCAAGTCCTCTTTTCCCTTCCCTCCCCACTACCCCCTCCCTCATGAGCCCTTGATAATTTATAAGTTATTATTTTGTCATATTTTGCCCTATCCAGTGTCTCCCTTCACCCCCTTTTCTGTTGTCCACCCCCAGGGAGGAGGTCACATGTTCATCCTTGTAATCGGTTCCCCCTTTCCAACCAACTCACCCTCTACCCTCCCAGTATCACCCCTCACACCCCTGGTCTTGAAGGTATCATCCACCCTGGATTCCCTGTGCCTCCAGCTCCTATCTGCACCAGTATACAACCTCTGCTCTATCCAGACTTGCAAGGTAGAATTCAGATCATGGTAGTGGGGGTGGGGTGGGGGGGGGTGGAAGCATTTAGGAACTGGAGGAAAGCTGTATTCTTCATCGGTGCTATATCACACCCTGACTGACTCATCTCCTCCTCTAGACCCCTCTGTGAGGAGATCTCCAGTGGCCAACAAATGGGCTTTGGGTCTCCACTTTGCACTTCCCCCTTCATTCACTATGGTAAGATTTTTTTTTTTCTGATGATGCCTTATACCTGATCCCTTCCACACCTCATGATCACACAGGCTGGTGTGCTTCTTCCATTTGGGCTTTGTTGCTTCTGAGCTAGATGGCCGCTTGTTCACCTTCAAGCCTTTAAGTCCCCAGACACTATCTCTTTTGATAGCCAGGCACCATCAGCTTTCTTCACCATATTTGCTTATGCACCCGTTTGTCTTCAGCGATCGTATCATGGAGGTGTGCACCCAATGATACGATTTTTTGTTCTTTGATGCCTGCTAACTGATCCCTTCGGAACCACGTGATCACACAGGCTGGTGTGTTCTTCCATGTGGGCTTTGTTGCTTCTGAGCTAGATGGCCGCTTGTTTATCTTCAAGCCTTTAAGACCCCAGTCACTATCTCTTTTGATCACCGGGCACCATCAGCTTTTTTCACCACATTTACTTGTTCACCCACTTTGGCTTCAGCGGTTGTGTTGGGAAGGTGAGCATCATAGAATGCCAATTTAATAGAAGAAAGTATTCATGCATTGAGGGAATGCTTGAGTAGAGGCACAAGGTCCTTCCGCCACCTTAATACTAAACCTATAAATATAGACACATAGATCTATTTCCATCCTCATATATTTATTTGCACATGTACATGTCTTTGTCTAGACCTCTATAAATGCCCTTTGCCTCCTAGCTCTTTCCTCTATTTCCCTTGACATTCCTCCTGCCCCACTATCATGCTCCATCCCCACCTGGGTTACAGCTATACCTCTTTGTTACGTTACCTTACCCTTGATCATTCCCTACCAGGCCTGCCACTCCCCACTCCCCACCAATTTGGATCCCATGTTGCTCTCTTGTCCCTGGGTTTGTTAACACCACTTCTGTCGGTTCCGTTGTTTTTCCTTCAGATAGTTCATCCAGCCTATCTTATTTAGGCAGACCTATGGAGATAATAACATGCACATAAACAAGACAGAGGAAAACAAAGCAACAGTATACAACAAACCATTGACAAAGAACAAAACAAAACACATTAAGAAAGAAAAGCTTGTAGGTAGTTCAAGGATTGTTTGTTGGCCCTTAGGAGCGTTTTCCAGTCCAGTCTGTTGGGGCACCACGCCCTGGCCCCAAAGTCCACTTTCAGCATTCCCTGGGGACATTGCCGCTCCATTCCCTAGCTGTTCCGCTGCACTCCCCCAGTGCTTTGCCTTGGTATGGTGGGATCAGGTCAGGTGCAATTCCCATACTGTCTCCGGTGCTGTCCCCTGTAACGGCATGGGTCAGTGAGGGGAATCATGTCTCATAGTGGGGCCAGCATGTTGTCCTCTCTGTGGACTGGCTGCTCTAATCAGGATCATCCTCGTGGCCTGGTGGTCCAGGCTGTGCTCCACTCTCTCCTCCTCCCCCTTCATCTGCTCCTGTGTGCTCTGATCAGATATGTCTCTCAGAGCTGCAGAATCAGTGTCATCCTTTGAAACAAATTCTTCTCGGGGGAGGGGCAGGAATCCACTTATTTTTTGGTACTGGGGCCAGCCTCCCAGACCTCTCCACTGGTTCCCTACTCCACGCCGGAATGTTGCATTCACACCTTGCAGCACTGGGTTGAAGTCTGGTCCCGCTTTCCCTGTGGAGATATAAACAATACCCTTCCCTTGGGTGGGTTAGTGCCTCATGTCCTGCTCCCCTTTTCTTCCTTATATTCATCCTTTTTTTTTCTTTCCCCACCTCCTCCCCAGTTGTCTACCATGTGCATCCCTGGATTTGATCTGGTCTCTGCCATACCAGGTCTATGCCATACACAGTCCTCACCCCAAAAATGTTTGTATCCAGTAGCTTTTTCCCTATGCCCCTTTTGAATTTTTTTTTAATACTTACCTCAGGAGGCTCATGTTGTACTTGTCCTTTTGTGCCTGACTTACTTCGCTTAGCATGATTTCCCCGGGGACTCATATCTCTTATCACAATCTCTACATTCATCCATTGCGTCAAACACATTTACGTGTATGCTGCCATCATCATTTCCAAAGCATTTCCTTTCTACTTGAGCCCTTGATATCAGCTCCTCATTTCCCCCTCCCTCCCATGCCCTCCCTCCCTCATGAATCCTTGATAAGTTATAGATTATTCTTTTCATATTTTACATTGTCCTCTATTGACCTTCACCTACTTTTCCATTGTTCATCCCCCTGGGAGAGGGTTATAGATTGATTCGTGTGATCAGTTCCTTAGCTGTCATCTTTATGGGAGCAGATTGGTTTGTAGTTGAGGTTTACAGATTCAAACTTCCCAGGATTCCAGTATAAATATGACTTCCTTATCCCAACTCTGAGCTCTGCCAACACTAAGTAGAATGATCTTGAGCAAGATATTTAATAATTCTCAGCCTTTCACTCTATGTATTAGCCTTTGTAATTGTATGCACCATATAGAGTTTTCTTTTAATTAAATGAGCAAAGACACATAAATCAAGACCCGGTAAATTGCTCATGCTAAATAAATAACTATCTCATTTGAAAAAAATCTATTTCTACTTAGAAGCATGAGGATGCTTCAAAAGTTCAGGGGATGAAAAATGTCATCATTTTTTAAATGCATTTTCCCCAGAAGTCCTCTCACACTAACAAAGATTATCTCTGAATGATTGTTCTGTGAACGTATGGTAAACACAATTGCTAAAAACATAGAGCCCTTTATTAAACAAAAGTATCAAAATGTGAAGCTATTACTTTCCAATTATCCTCCATGATGTTCTATACCCTTCTGAAGGTGATGTTCCCATCTCTTTAATCCTTTCCCCAAAGAATTGTATCATCTTTCCTTTAAACCACATGAAAATGACAGTGCTACCATGCTTGACGCATGAGATCACTCGGAGCGAAGCGAAGTCTGAAGAGGCAAGACCAGGACAGTAGGGTAGATGGGGTGCGTTTCTCAATGAAATTCTTAGCGGATGGCTCTTGCAAACCTTAAAGAAAAAGCAGGTTCACTGTTATGATGGAGGAAAACAATTGAGTCACATTTCTGGTCTTTTCCTTAACAATGCAGTTTTCCATTAAAAAACAAAAGCAAAAACACCCACTTTTTTTCCTAATCAGCCCATAACCATTCTGTATGTTTTGAGAAAATCAATGAAGATTATCTCTACGGAAGAAAGAAATAAAAGAGGGAGGGGCCAGTGGCTACTCATTTGGATTTCCAAAAGGAAATTTCAGTAACCCTCTGAGATAACTTCTCTGGTTTGAACATAACTGGTTCCTCCTGGTCTCCACACAGATCATTTTGAGTGGACTGACTCAAGGTTCGCTGAAGCAACTGAGTCAAATATCTTTCTAAGAGAATCTGTCTGCAGCCACCCTCTGCTCACAGAAACAGGTTGGAAATATTCCATTTGTGATAAATCCACGCACGTATGAACTGGAATTCTAGAAGCAACATGTTTAGACATAGTCTTCAACCAGAGGTCTTAATGATTTTCTTGGTTTCTCTGAATATTTTAATCTTTTTTATTATATGGTCTTGTAATTTTTAGACATTTACTGACTGCCATCAAATCGATTCAGACTCAGAGTAGAACTGCCCCCAGTGGGTCTCAGGCTGTGTGTCTGTAGAGGAGCAGGAAGCCTCATCTTTCCTCCAGGGACCAACTGGTGGGTTTGAACTGCTGATCTTCCCGTTAGCAGCACCAGGGATCCTGATCTTTATCATAAAGGTAATTAAAGAGCTGTTTCCTTCTTTTTTATTTACTTATTTTTAAAATCATTTTATTGGGGGCTCATACAACTCATCACAATTCATCCATCATCCATGTGTCAACCATTTTTGTACATTTGTTGCCATCATCATTCTCAAAACATTTTTTTTCTATGTCAGCCCTTGGTATCACTTTCTCTTTTTTTCCCTCCGTCCCCACCCCACCTCCCTCATGAACCCTTGATAATGTATAAATTAGTATTATTATTGTCGTACTTTATACTGTCCAATGTCTCCCTTCACCCACATTTCTGTTGTCGGTCACTCAGGGAGGGGGTTATATGTAGATCCCCGTAATCGGTTACCTCTTTTTACCCCACCTTCCCTCCACCCTCCCGGTATCGCCACTCTCACCACTGGTCCTGAAGGAATCATCTGTCCTGAATACCTTGTGTTTTGAGTTCCTATCTGTACCAGTGTACATCCTCTGATCTAGCTGGATTGTAAGGTAGAATTGGGAATATGAGAGTGGGGGGAGGAAACATTAAAGAACTAGAGGAAAGTGATATGTTTCATCGTTGCTACACTGCACCCTGAATGGCTCATCTCCTCCCCACGACCCTTTTATAATGGATGTCCAGTTGCCTACAGATGGGCTTTGGGTCCCCACTTTGCACTCCCCCTATTTCACAATATGATTTTTTGTTCTTTGATGCCTGATACTGATCCCCTCAACATCTCATGATCACGCAGGCTGGTGTGCTTCTTCTATATGGACTTTGTTGCTTCTCAGCTAGATGGCTGCTTGTTTATTTGCAAGCCTTTAAGACTCCAGACACTGTATCTTTTGATAGCTGGGCACCATCAGCTTTCTTTACCACATTTGCTTATGCACCCACTTTTTCTTCAGTGACCATGTCGGGAAGGTGAGCATCATGGAATGCCAGCTTAATAGAACAAAGTGTTCTTACATTGATGGAATACTTGAGTAGAGGCCCAATGTCCATCTGCTACCTTAATATTAAACCTATAAATATATGCACATAGATCTATTTCCCCATCATCATATATAAATATATTTACATATGTAGATGCCTGTATTTAGACCTCTGTAAATGTCCTTTGCCTCCTAGTTCTTTCCTCTAATTCCTTTCACTTTCTTCTTGTCCCATTATCATGCTCAGCCTTCATTTGGGTTTCAGTAATTCCTCTTGGTTACATTGATCTTGATCAAACCCAACCAGGCCTCTTACACCCTTCCTTGCCACCGATTTTGAATCACTTGTTGTTCCTTGCCCCTGAGTTTGTTAACACCACTTCCTTTTCCCCACCTCCTTCTTGCTCATGTTCCCCCAGAACCACCGGTAGGTTGTTTTCTCCTCCAGATTGTTTATCCTGCCTAGCTTATCAAGATAGACCTGTAGAAATAATTATAAGCACAAAAACAAGTCAGAGCAAAACAAAGCAAAAAAGAAGAAAACAAAACAGCAATAACAATAACAACAAACCAATGACAGGGGGGAGGGGAGGCATTAAATAGTTCAAGGTATGTTTGTTTACCTTTAGCAGTGTGTTCCAGTCGAGTCTGATGGGGTGTCACACCCTGGCCCCAAAGTATATTTTTGGTACTCCGTCGGGACTTCCTTGCTTTGCTCTCCTGGCTGTTCTGTTGCATGCGCTTAATGTTTTGCCTTGACGAGGTGGGGTCAGATCAGGTGCCATTCCTACACTGTGTTTCCAGTGTTGTCCCCTGTAGGGCTTTGGGTCAGTGAGGGATGTCACGTCTCACAGTAGGGTCAGCCATATGGTCCTCTCTGTACATAGGCTGCTCTGAGCAGGCATATCATCTTCAAGGCTTGGTGAGCCACAATGTGCTCCACTCTCTCTTCCTACCCATTTTGGCTCCCATGAGCTTTGAGCAAACATGTTCCTCTCCCTAAGCTGTAGTTTCAATACTGTCCTGTGAAGTGAATTCTTCTGAGGGGAGGGTGGGCTGTCCACGTAGTTGAGATGGAGCTGGCCCCTCAGACCTCTCTACTGGTTCCCTGCTTCATGCCAGTATGTTGCATTCATATCTTGGAGCACTGAGTTAATGTTTGGCCCCTTGTCTCCTGCAGAGATATAAACAATACCCTCTCCTTGGGTAGTTTAGTGCTCTGCTCCCTATGTCTTATTTTCTTTCTTTCTTTCTCCTCCTATTTAGTTGGCTGCCATATGTACCCCTGAATTTGGTCTGGTCCCTACCTGGACCTCACCCCAAGAATGTTTGTATACAGTAGCTTTTCCCCTAAGCCCCTTTTGCATTTTTTTTTAAGCTTACCTCTGGGAACTAATGTTGACTTGTCCTTTTGTGCTTGGCTTACTTTGCTTAGCATAATTTCCTCTAGTTCTTCCCATGCAGCGATGTGCTTCATGCATTCATCACTTCTTTTTAGTGATACATAGTACTCCATTATAAGTATGTACCAGAGTTTTTTAATCCATTCATCTGTTGATGGAAATTTGCGTTGTTTCCAACTCCTTGCAATTGTGAACTGTGCCACAATGAACACTGGAGCACAGATGTCTGGCCGCGGTTTGTTTCTTGCCTATCTGGGTATATGCCCATTAGGGGGATTGCTGGGTTGCATGGTAGCTCAATTTCCATCTATTTTAGATATCACCAAATCGATTTCCATAATGGCTGTACATACCTGTAGGTCCACCAGCAGCGGATGAGAGTGTCTGTCTCCCCACAGCCCCTCGAACACTTGTTGCTTTCTGATTTTTTGAATTGGTCTATCTTTGAGGGTGTTAGGTGGTATCTCCTTGTTGCTTTGCATTTTTCTTATGGCTTATCATCAGGCACATTTTCTCATATGTTTATTGGCCATTCAGATTTCTGCCCCTGTGAAACTTCAGTTCACATCCTTTGCCCACCTCCTCAGTGGGCAATTAGTTTTTTTTTTTCTTTTTGAAAGCTAGCAGAGTATTGTAGATGTTAGTAGTAAGGCCTTTGTCTGATGTGTAATTGCTCAACATGTGTTCCCAGTAGGTGGGCTCTCTTATTACTCTCTTGGTGCATTCTTTTGATGTATACAGGTTTTTTGTTTTCAGTATATTCCACTAGTCAATTTGTGACTCATCTATATTTGTGTCCTTCCCTATTTCTAATAGCCCATATATTCTTTGTGCCAAAGTTCTCAGGTTTGTCCCAATTCCCTCGCTGATGGCCCTAATAGTTTGGAACTTAACCTTAAGGCTTGTGAGCCACCTTGAGTTTACTCTTGTGCATGGAGTGAGATAAGGGTCTTGCTTCATTTTTACACAAGTATATATTCATTTTTCCAGCACCACTTCTTGAAGAATATCAATTGGATATTTTTTAGCCCTTATCAAAGATCAGTTGTCTGTATGCTGATGATTTATTTCTGGTTTTACAGTTCTTTTCATTGGTCTGAGAATCTGTCATTATACCAATACCATGTGGTTTTGACCATTGTGTTTGTATAATATGTGATAAAGTCAGGTAAAGCAAGCCCCCCACTGTATCCTTTTTCTTTTTTTTCCCCCCACTGTATCCTTTTTAAGGAGTTCTCTGCTAGTTCAGGGCTTCTTCCCTCTCCATATCAAGTTGGTAATCTCCATATGAAATTTTTCCATTTATTTGAAGAAAGATGAGGGTAATTGTATTGGGATTGCATTAAATTTATACAGGGCCTTTTACAGAACTGACATCTTTACTATATTGTCTTCAAATCCACAATCATGGGATATTCTCCCATTTGTTGAAGTCACTCTTGGTTTCTTGTAATAGTGTTCTGTAGTTTTCCTTGTATAGATTTTTTGTTCTTTTAGTCAGTTATATACCTAGATATTTCTATTTGTGTTTGGCTATTGTGAGGGATACCACCTTAGTGATCTCCTCTTCTGTGGTCTTATCCGATGTGTATAGCAGTCCGATAGACTTCTGTTTATTGATCTTGTATCCTGACACTCTGCCATATACCTGTTTTTCCAAGCATTTGTCCATGTCTTCCAAGTTGTTGAATTCATTGGAGTACAGTCCTTTGTAATACTGTGTAATTATCCTTTTGATTTCTTTAGGGTCCTTTGTAATGTCCCCTCTTTTATCCCTCATCCTTGCTATTGAAATTTGTTCCTTCCTTATTTGTTTATGTTTGCCAGTGATCTGTCGATTCTGTTTATCCTTTCAAAGAACCAACTTTTAGCAGCATTAATTTTTTCCATAGTTTTCTTATTTTCCTTCTCCTGAATCTCAGCCCAGATTTTTATTATTTCCTTTCTTTTACATTTAATAGAATTGTCTTGTTGGCTCTGCTCTAGTTGCTGTAAATTATGTGTCAGCATATCAGTCATAAGTGTCGCTTCCTTTTTCATGTGTGCATGTATTACTATGAAACTTCCTCTGATAACTACTTTTGCTATGTCCCATAAGTTTTGGTACATCGTGTTATTATTCTCATTGGTTTCTAGAAATTTCCTTATGTCCTCTCTAATCTGGTCAGTATCCACTCCCCTTGCAATAGAGTTTTGCATCCTCCAATTGTTTGCTTTTGTTTTCTTCATATTCCTTTTGTTGATTTCCAGCCTTATGGCACAGTGTTCTGAGAGAGAAGTCTGTATGATATCAGTGTGTCTAAATTATGCAGATATACCTTATGCCCCAGCATATGGTCTTTCTTTGAATATGTACCATGTAGACTTTAAAAGAATGTGAATTTTTGTTTTGGGTGAAGAGTTCTGTAAATATCTATCAGGTCATATTGTCTAATTATAGTGTTTAGACCTCTAGCCTCCTTGTTAAGTTTCTTTCCCTGTGGTCTTTCTTTTGTAGAGAGCAGTGTATTGAAGTCACCCACTATAATTGTTGAGGCAGTAATTTCTTTTTCTCATCTTCTGGAGTGTTTTGTTGACATATTTAGTGAATCTCTCATTTGGGGAATACATTTGTAAAATGCTTAGTGGTTCTTTGTGTACCGTTCCCTTGACCATTATATAGTGTCCCTCTTTATCTCTTTTATGGTTTGCACTTTGAGGTCAATTTTATCCAAGACTAGGATTGCAATCCTTGCTTTTTTTTAATTACTCTTTGCTTAGTATGCTTTCCTCCAGCCTTTGATTCTCAGCCTATTTTTGTCTGTAGCATTGAAATGTGTCTCCTCTAGGCAGCAGATTGATGGATTGTGTTTTCTAAGCCAGTCTGCTAGTCTCAGTCTTTTAATGCCTCAGTTCAGTCCATTGATATTCAGGGTTATTATCTCCATCTGTGGACTCTGTTATGTCATCTTATACCTTTTGTGTTGGATATTTTCCTACCTTCCTTTTTTATTAGTGTGTTTTGTGTGTGTGTGTGTGTGTGTGTGTGTGTGTGTGTGTTTCAGTCTTGACTTCTTCTAACCCTCAAGCCAATGCTATCTTGGGGTTTGTTTTCTCTTTGTTGCCCTCTGGGTGAGGTTGTTCTATGTGAAAGTCTCTTATTTATGCTTTTGAGTGTTGTTCTTCTGCCCATACTGGGTCAGCAAGGATCTTTTGTAGGGCTTGGTTTCCTCTAACAAATTCTTTGTGTTTTTCCTTGGCTGGGAAGACTCTTACTTCTCCATCTATCTTGATAGATAATTTGGCTGGATATAATATTCTTGGACTTGCGTTGTTTTCCTTCAATTTTGGAATATGTTACTCCACTCTCTCCTCTTCTTCATAGTTTCTGCTGATGGGTCTGAGTATATTCTTGTTTGGGAATCTTTACATGTGATTGCTTGTGTTTACCTAGGTGCTCTCATGATTTTCTCCTTTACCTCAAAATTGAATAGTTTAACTATTATGTGCCTTATTGACTTCTTCTTGGGATTCAGTCTAACTGATGTTCTTTTAGCTTCCTGAATGGTTGCCTGGTTTTCATTCATTAAGGTAGAGAAGTTTTTCTCCAAGAATTCTCTCACTGTTGTTGCAGATGACTTCTTTGTTGTGTCTTTCTCTGGTAATCCAATTATTCTGATGTTGTTCCTCTTCATATCATAAGTTTTCTTCAGCTTCTCTGATGATCTTATTAGATTTTTGTTTGTATTTGTTAAAGTCTGTTTGGTTTCCTCTAGGTCACTGGTGCAGTTCTCTGACTCCTCCAGTAAATTGATGAAGTTCTGGAGTCTGCTACTGATTTTTTGTTATCTCATCCCTAAGCTCTTCTATTTCCCTTTGTTTTATGGACTTTATCTCCTCTATCATTTCATCCTTTTTCTGTGTTGTTTCCCTCATATCCTATATGACTCAAAGCAGCATTCTGAAAAATTCTTTCTGTGCCAGATCAATGTCTGCTTATTCTCTGCATGTTGTTAGGTTCAGGGCATCTTCTGCCATTGCCTTTTGTTTCTCCTGTTTTTTCATTGAGGTTGTTGGGACTGACTGCTGTTTGCGTTGCATTGTTTTAGAGGACCCAGGTGCCATTTTCCAGGGAGTCAAAGAGTACTGCCTCTGTCTGGGAGACTCATAGGAATTCTTCTTTGAATTTCCTACAGCTAAATTTACTATGGGATTGGCCTACCACTTTACCCTCCTGTGGCTTCACTCTTTCCCTAGTCAACCAGTATTCTATTATTTGGATGGTAAGTTGTATGGACCTCTCAGGGAACACTGGTTGGGTTGTTGTAGACTCATGAGAATGATGCTGTACTGGGTGATCTCACAAAAAGCTTTGATGGTGTGGCTCACTGCAGCTAGGGAACTGCAGAGGGCATGTGGGGGTGCCTGCTGCAATGCAAGTTCCACAGAAGGTTGGTGGGTTGCCTGATTTGGTGTAGAACACCATGAATGGTGGGTGGAATTTCCCTGGCCGATAGATCACTGCCGAGGCTGGACAGACTTTCCCCTATCAGCATGGAACATTGGCCAGTGTTGGTCAAGTGGCCTTAGGCCATGTGAGGTACTACAGCAGGTGGGAAGAAGTTCCCTCAGTCATGTCAGACCACAGAGGACCAGTAGGAGAAACCCCAGCCATGCAGACAGGATTTCCCCTGAAGAAGGGGGTAGGATTTCCCCAGACATGTGGTAAGCACTTTAGATGGTGGGCAGGCAGAATTTCTCCAGGAAGAAGGTGGGTGGGATTTCCCCCTGGAAGAAGTTGGTCGTGATATCCCCTGTTGGAAGGTGGGCAGGCTTTCCCCAGCCTCGCGTTACACTGCAGAGGGTGGAGCTCTCCCAGCTGGATGGAGGGCTGGTGTAAATGCCCTTGGCTAAGGGGAGTGGTCTGGAGGTCCGAAGTGGTGTGAGAGAAAGGGAAGAGAAAAAGAAAACAAACAAAACTAAGCCCACTGAAGACTGTAGGGGGGGAGACAGAAAAGAAAGGGAAACAAAAGTAATAATACAGCTGAGTCCTGATCCCTGACTCTGCGGCTGAAGGGGTTTAATTCCTGCCTCGAGGTGGTGTCAAGGTGTGGCTGTGTTGAGATAAAGTCTTTGCTCTGGCTCCATATGATCCAGGCTCCAGCTGAGACCATGGCAAGGCTAAGGTCAAACCCTAGCTGGTCTCTCTGTAGTATGTCAAAAGCCCCCAGCTCCTCAAAACCCAGTGGATCTGTGCTTAGTTATCTTTATGATGTGCCTCCTATGAACAGGCAGTGTGGAATTTCCCTCTTAGTAACTCTCCTAAGTTGATTTCTGCAGATTCCCTCTGGAATGTGTTACTCAGTCACCATCTTCCCAGAAGTCCCCAGACATTCTTTTTCCTCCTTGCATAATGAATATAAAATAAGTCAATTGGTCTACCTCATTTAGTCATTCATCTCTCTTGGTAATCCTTAGGATCTTATTATTTGTGAGCAAATATGGGTTATTATATTTCAGAAATCCTTCTAATTTTTTAGCACAATTTATTATGGAAAAAATAGGAAGATACTATTATATGAATATGAGAAGAGTTTAGGAAAGCAGCCTGCAACAATTGTCAATGGCCTACCATCTCCTAAAATTTCTACACGATTAGAACCAGTTCTTAACTGCAAATAACAGGATGGGTGAAAGTAACAAACATTAGATGGAAGGCTGTAGAACAACTGCATATCAATACTCTGTTGACCACAGAGTTTTGCAAAAGTGGAAAAAATCATGGTAGATTTCGTGTTGATCTTGCCTTTCCCCTGGACAGAGTCTGTTCTGGCCTGCTCTATCTCTCATTGATGTGATGACGGCCGTATCCAGATGCTAAATACTCAAGAGACTCTCTAACACAGTGTTAAAGACTCTGAACACTTCAGCCCCGAAGAATGCAGAATTCCAAGAGAAAACAGGCCTCTTTCAGACACCAATAAAATAGTGAAGGTGTGTGATAAATCAGGGATCCAAAGGAGAGGCCACAAATTCTCAATGTATTCTGTCCCCCACAGTGAGTCTCTGCTGCTCTTTTTCCAGCACAGAACCAGTTATGTATTTTAAAGTCATGCGAATAAAATTTTTAAAGACCCACCAGCAGATACAAGAACTAAATCGCTTCTAATAGCAAATACTATAATAAGCTGCAGTGTGTTTCCAGATACTGTTATAGAAGAGAACCAATGAATTAACAGCTAGCGGTGCAAGGAACTTAGAAGGCGTGAGATGCCATAAGCCACCTGGGGGATTTCTTAGGAGATGATAGGCAAGTATATTTTGTCCCATGATGCTAATTTTTACCATCCATCTCCTGAGGATGTTATTTAAAATGTAGATTCCTAGACCAGACTCCCCGAGATTCAGTATCTGTAGGTCTAGCGTGGGACCTGGGAGACTGATTATTTTAATAAGCACCTCCACTTGTAGAAACTCTGCCTTAAAGAAGCCTAACTTGGCTCATGACTCCCGAAGTTCCATTACTCTCAACTTTAAAGATAGTTTTATTGGGAAACCGAGGTGCTTTCCTAGTGAGAAAGAATATATGTGACATTTGCTGTTCCTGGGCAATTTTAAGTTTTGGTGTTGTTTTTCCTTTGAGCCAGAGTCTTCCAAATAAATTTTCCACCAGTCCCTGGCAGAAGGAAAATTAAAGAGACCTTAGCGAGTGTTTAATAAATCCAAAGGTATTTAAAGGATTGTCCTTTTTTGTGAGCTTTATGTTCTTTGTACTTCGGGGACATCCAATGTCCTCTCCTTCATGAAATAATTCCAACAGTAAAATTGTTTTGAGGTGTTTTTTTTTAATTTAGAAAAATAAAGACTTAGCAGCTTTATGCTTCCAAGTTTCAGAAGACCGGGTTACCAAGCCTCAGGTCTGCTCCTGAAATTTGAACTGGTTGTCACCAGGGAAAGCAGAGGGCCACAGCCTGTGCAGCTTAAACTTTAGGGACACTTTCTCTGCCAGAGGAAGTTAAAGCCAATGACGAAAGGGAAGATCAAGAACACAGATTCCAATGCAAGGCCCTCTGGACTTCATTCTGAAAGCAATGAAAAGCCTAAATCAGTTTTAAGCAGAGAACTCTATAATTGGGTTTTCATTTTCAAAAAATGCTGTCCCTCAGAGACTGTTTTGTTGTCTTTAAGGGCCAACAAGGTGGTTCTGACCCATAGGACCCTCTGCACCACAGAATGAAGCACTGCATGGTCCTCTGCCATCCTCACAATTATTCCCAGGCTGGACCCTTTGTTATAGCCACACATTGTCAATCTGTCATGTTGAGGGCATTTCTCTTTTTTTGCAGACCCTTCACTTTACCAAGCATGATGTCCTTCTCCAGGGATTGGTCTCTCCTGACAACATGTCCAACGTAGGTAAGATAAAGTCTCGCCATCCTTGCTTCTAAGGGGCACTCTGGCCGTACTGATGTGTTTGCCCTTTGAGCAGTCCATGGTACTCTCAGTATTCTTCTCCAGTACCACAAGGAAAATGCATCGATTCTCCTACGGTCTTCCTTATTCAATGTCCAACTTTCACATACATATGAAGCGATGGAAAATGCCATGGCTGGAGTCAGGTACGCCTTAGCTCTCAAAGTAACTTCTTTGTTTTTCAATATTGTAAAAAAAAAAAAAAAGGTCTTTTGCCGCAGACTTTACCCAACACAATGCATCGTTTGATCTCTTGGCTGCTGCTTGCATAAGCATCAGTTGTATAGAATAGATTGGAGAAAGTCGGGACAGGATACAAGAATGCATTTAGGGGTCTATTTTAAGTGGTTTCCGGTGAACGACGGATGCCATGGCTTCAAAGGTGATGGTAGTGGCTCAGGAGAGAAAACATGGATCTAAGCTGGCTTTGAAAGTGGAAGACAGCTGAGCTGTTGTTATTGTGGTGAGTTGTGATGGAGTCAGTTCCGACTCACAGGGTGGTTATGTGCAGTAGGCTAGAACACTGTCTGGGCCTGCACCGTCCTTGCGATTGTTGCTATGATTGTACCCATTATTGTGGTCACTGTGTCAATCCAATTTCAGTGGAGGACAACACAACTAGGGAAACCCAAGATCCAAAAGGATGAGGCCAACCCCCGAGAGCTGCTGATTTGCAGGGTCTCAGAGAAACAAGGAAACCAGGGGACAGTAGAGAAAAAGTAAGTTGGCCTAAGTAACCAGGGAGTTGTAACAGTTACCAACCAAGGGACCCTGCAGGCAATTGCTGTAGGCCAGAGACAGGGCTTTCCGCTCTAGTAAAGAGTTACAGTCTCTGGTTGCTTTGAGTCAGCATCGACTCATGGCAGGGAGTTTGTTTGGGTTCTTTTGTCCCAGGGCAGGGCTCTGCTCACAGGCAGGACTGCAGAGGCCAGACAGTGGAGGAGTCCACTGTCCTGGAATCCCCAAACCTATGATCCACACTGTGTTCTGTCCACGGACAGCTCCCACACCAAGAAAGAGAAAAAAGTTCCCGACAAACTCCATGCCATCCACTCCAACTTCATAGCCACACTATAGAGCATGGCACGACTGCTCCCTTAGTGTGTCCAAGGCTGTATGTACATCTTTACAGAAACAGCAGTCTGCCACATCTTCTGCCACAGGGAGACCTGGCCTGATGGGAAGCCCAGCCATCGTGGCACCATGGCTCTGTAAGAGGGAAAAGAGGAGCTGTCTCCATTGGAATAAAATCTCACTGCACGTGGGAAACTGGGAGAAAGAACTGTCAAGAATAGGGAACAGGAAACCCACAGAACAGGCCGCCACGATTCTGACCACTCCACAAAAAGAAGAGGGAGCTTGTTAACACCCACAAAGCATCCCTCACCTGCCTCTTTGTAAACCTTCAGGAGAAACTGACGTTCCATAGACATGACCAAGCCCCAGGGATTTCAAAAATGTTGTGGAAAATGGGAAATAAAAGATAATGAAGAAATTCCATGCTTTTTGGAGCCCTCTTGTCTACAAAGTATCTTAGTTTTCTAGTACCGCTTTAAGAGAAATTGGCTATAAAAGAAATGCCGCAGGGGGGTAGGCTTATGGAGGCCTGGTGGCGCATGGGCTGAAATGCTCAGCAGCTAACCAAATGCAATTACAATCCACCCAACCCGCCCTCTGTGAGAGAATGATGTGGCAGTCTGCTTCCTTAAAGATGTGCAGGCTGGGAACCCTACAGGATTGTTCCATTGCGCTGCCATGAGTTAGACTTTTTAGAATGACTTTTAAAAAGAGGAATTTATTTCCTCTCAGTTTAAGGTGCCCCAAATCCGAATTTGTAGTGCAGGCTCTAGCTAGACGCAGTGGTTCTCAACCTGTGGGTCGTCACCCCTTTAGGGATCTAATGACCCTTTCACAGGGGTCATCCGATTCAAAACAGTAGCAAAATTACCGTGATGAAGTAGCAACGAATATAATTTTCTGGTTGGGGGGTCACCACAACATGTGGAACTGTATTCAAGGGTCACGGCATGAGGAAGTTTGAGAACCACTGAGCTGTCACTGTGGGGGAAGTTGCTCGTCTCTCACTGCCATCAGTCACTGTGCCATTCTGACTCATAGCTCCTGGTAATCTTCGTTTAGGGCTTGCTATCTCTCTTCCCTCTCTCTGCTTCTCTTGCTTGTTTAATCGCAACAATCTCAAATGCTATTGATTAAAGACACTCCCTAAGCTAATCCGCTGTCATTAGCGTGGTCAAGAAAACCAATTGCCAAATGGGATTGTAACCACAGGGTTAAAGTTTGTAACACATACGGAAATACAAAAGCTTCTTTGAAACATTGAATGGAGATTGTGGAATTTTTTTCAAGGAACTTTTTGAAGATTTCTTTGTATTTTTGGAGAACACAATTCAATCCATAGCAGAGAGGAAATCCTATTGAATGCTATTTTAAGAGAGAGAAACACAGAGAAGAGGATAAGGAGCAGGCCAGCATCCCCCCAGGACAATGCTCTCACAAACCCGCCCAGAATGGCCAGGTATGCTTTCAACAGAGAAGAAGAGGTAAGAAAATGATTCAAGATGAGAAAGAACACCATCTATTAGAAACAAAACAGAAAACACACACATTTCAGAAAGGAAGACAAAACCAAAGCTACTGTGAAAACAAATGAACACAACTGATGCCTTAAGAGAAATAGAGAGAGAAAACGAAGACACCTTTTTTCATTCAAAGTAGATCCTTTTGAAAATCAAAAACAAATGGAGAAAGAGAAAGAAAGAAAGACAAGGAGTGAAGCTGGTATACAGACTTTTCCAACTGCTATGACTGAGAGTTCTAGTCCTGCTGCTCCTAACAACCTTCCATGGTGATAATTGTATTTGTATGTGTGCGATCTTGTCCGTCCTGATGACATGGCAGGCTCAGAAATACTTTTGTTAATCAAGCGTACACAATTTGCATCACATCTTGGCTGAGTAATACAATTCCCTCATTCTCTACTGTCAATCCCAAAAGAAGCCTGCAAAGACAAGAACAACACTAACCCAGCTTACTCCAAAAGCCCATCCCAACTCATTGCCATCTAGTCAATTGCAACTCCTAGAGACCCCATAGGACAGGCTAGAACTGCCCCCGTGGGTTTCTGAGACTGTAACTCTTCACAGGAGTAGAAAACCTTATCAATCTCTACAACAGTGGGCTGGTGGTTTCGAAACGCTGATCTTGTGCTTAGCAGCCCAACCCATAGCCCACTCCACCATACAATGAGGCACTTTTCTTGTACTGGCTTCTGTGTTGAGTTGAAAACCCACATGCAAGTTCAGCAGTTGGGGCCCACCAGCTGCCCTGCTTAAGTAGGATCAGGCTTTCTACTCTCATAAAGACTGATAGCCTCAGAAGCCCAAAGGACCAGGTCTGGCCTGCGCTTATGTGGCCGCCTTGAGTCAGAAGTGACACACTGGCGGTGAGGTTTTGCATCTTACTACTGACCAACACCAGAACCAAACCCAGTGTCCCGGTGTTAACTCAGAATCAGAATAGAGCTACCCCAAAGGTTTCCTAACTGGAAATGATAGGTAGGTCTTTTCTCTCTCACCAAGCAACTAGTGGAGTCCAACTACTGTCAACTTTTTCGTTGTCAGCAAAGTGCGTTAGTCACTGCACCCCAGGGGTCCTTGCTGTTGCTAGTGCAACTTAGAAGAATAAAAAAGGGGGTGATCTCCCTTCTGGATAAAAACACTCCGGTGCAAGACCTTTTTCACCTTTGTTTTTATTTTTCAATTATTCTACCTCCCCTTCTGATGGCTATGTTCTGCTATATAATTAACCTTGTGTGCGGTGTCTCAGTGTAGGGGTATCCTTGAAACATTTCAGGACAAGATTTATATTCATTTAGCCTAAGGCATACATATTCATTAGTCCAAAGGTCTACTTATGAAATAATAGTTATCAAACAATAAATAGTTATTGGGCAATATTGAACAAGATATCAGATAAGGTATATCCTAAAGTGGGGAAGAGGATGTAAACCAGTGAATAAGCAAGGTCATTCTAGATTTTGATTAGTTCAGGGAATAAATTAGGTGATGAGAAAGGACATAAAGAAAATAATTGGAGAGAACAAAAACAAAACAAAAAAAACCTCCATACGTTAATCTGAGTAGACTAGAGAAACAAATCCATGAACACACAGGTGTATATAAGCATTAGATCTATATACAAGAGCAATTGAACATTGAGAAAACATCCCAGCCCAGTCCAGATGAAGTCAATAAGTCCAATATTAGCCCATATGTCTGATACCAATCTATAAAGTCCTCTTCAAACTCACAAAACACATGCAGTGATGCCAAATGTAGAAGATCACAGGCCAGTGGGTAGAAAGTCCTTGGACCGAGTGGCACTGGAAACATCTCAGCGCTGGCAGGGGACTTTGCATGGCGTCTCCAGCATCCAAGACTGCATGGTATCTCCAGCACCCAGGGTAGCATCAGGGTGGATCCTTGTGTCTTGTCAGCTGCTATGTCTCCCAGGGTGTGAGCAGAGAGACTCCCACCTTCAAGGAGGAAATACCAGCTTTCCCAGAATTCTCAGGAGAAGGCCATGCCCACACAGAAGCCTCATGGGCTATGATCCGATTGACAGACTAAACTCCACCCCTTCACTCATACTCCTCTCAAACAGACAATTCCATAACTACCACCCACCATCAAAACAGTTCCAACTCATATCCCTGTTGGTTTCCAAGAGACTGTAAGTCTTTACAGAAGTAGAAAGCCTCTTATTTCTCCCTCAGCTGGTGTTTTTGGACCACTGGCCTTGCAGAATGCAGCCCAACACTTAGCCACTGTACTACCAGGAAGCCATTCTAAAGAGGAGAGTCAAGGAAGACTTCTGTAAGCATTACACACAGCCTACATCATCAGGTTAGCTTGATACAACACGAACGCGCTCAAGTACATGCTGCTGAAGCCCAATTCTACTGTCCTGATCTTCATTTCCTCTGAGAAAAACAGGGCACAAACATAAAAACACTTCATTCCTAAAGTTGTAAACTATTTTCGTGGATGATACAGATGTATAAACATATAAGGGAACTCAATGTAGCAAGGGCTACCATGCAGTGGGAACAAGGGTGCTGCTCTTATTGGTTAGCTCTTCTGCCCTCTGCCTATGTTTGAATTTCTTTCTTTCTCTGCAATCCCTAGGGGACACTGGGGTTTTGCTTGTGTTTTCGTTTTTTCCTGGTGGGGTTCCAGGCTGAAAATTCTGCCTGGCTCCTTCCATCACATCAATGTTTTCATTTTTGGGTCAGGCAGAAGTAGCTTGACTTGCATGCTATCCTAGGTCCGCAGCTAGTGGATTCTCGCACGGGCTTGCCATCCATAACCTTAAAGCAATATAAAAATTTCATTTTAACATTATTTTCCTAAAATGCCCATATGTTTCACCCTGAATATCTCACACATAGGTAAATAGGATGTTTGACCAGATAGCTAAAACTATTGTTGCCACACAGGAGTGGGGGTTAGCCTGCAACCAGCATTCGAGTTCACTATGGCTGCAACTCCATCAGGGTGGACAGTAATTAACCACATGGGTCTGGCAATCACACACTCAGTATTCTTTTTGTTTGTTTGTTTTACATTGTAGGAGTTTTTGTTTTCATGTTTGAAATGAATTTGGAGGTCCCTAAAGTCTCGAAGTCCCCACTTCCATTTCACTGTTCCTCCTTTGGTGGCCACTCAGACCCATCAGCAGATCTGAGGGGTAATGGAGGGGTTGTTTGTTTTTCATGAAACAACTTTTATTTTATATATATTATTTTACATGTTTAACCCTCTATTTTTGTTCTCCCCCCCCCACCGCCTCCTCATTGTCATCAAAGTCTTGTCTGTTGGTATATAAACTACATTTCCTCTTCTTTGTTTTTCTTATAACAATGGTGACATTAAATATTTATCTTTGTAAGAGTGACTGACTTTGCTAAGCATAAGAGACTTTTAAGAAAGTTATCATGTTTTACTGATCCGTAAAACTCCATAGGATGAATGTATCAGAGCTTGTTTATCCATTCAGGAGGGGTTGTTTTTTAAGATAATAGAGGTACAAGGTACATACATTTTAATTATGTTCTGAGATGGTTAGTGATTGATACTCGCTTGTCAATTCTTGTAGATACCCAAAATTCTTCCAGATTCATCCAGGGGTCTCCCATCTACTGGGAGCTGCTACTTTCCCCTGAAGAATGAGGTCCCCACATTCCAGGGCCTAGCACTGAGGACAGATGAGAAAGAGCAGGGAAGCTTCTCTCTGCCCACCACCCTTCAATCCACATATTTCAAAGTCTCAGAATTGGAGTGGAATTAACTGTCAATCCTAGCTTTATATGAGGTGGTAAGTGAAGAAAGAAGGGATTAAAGGCCTCCCCAGGGGCCTTTTCTCTGTGTGACTCTGTAATGAGATGACAGCAGGACAGAGGCTTCTGGAAATTCTCACATAGGCATTGGGTGTAATCAGTACTTAGGGGCTCCATAAGGTCCTTTCAGAACAAGAGGATGAGGTCAGGCAAAAGTCAGCCTCTGAACAAACCCGCTGCAAGACCAAGGAGGGTTTTGTCAAAATGACTTCGCAAACACCGACATGGAAGCTGTGTGTACTTTCCACCTAATCAACTCACCTTGGTAATGCCTCATGCTCTCACCTCTCTGGTCGCACATCCCACAATGCAGTCTGTTTGTAGGTTTATGTGTCTGTGTCTTCCACATCGCTGTGAGCTACTGTTCATGCCTTCAGAATCTAGCATGGTGTTTGGCACAGAAAGATCATCCAGATGGTAGGGACCGAATAAATGTTTGCTAAATAAATGAGCTGGAAATATAACTAGATAAATAGACATATTAAATACAGCAGACATCGATATGCACCTGCTGATACAACCTTTCAAAAAAACAAACAAACAACCAGTTGCCATCAAGTCAATTCCAACTTGGTAAAAATCACACTTGATGGTTTGATTGTCTATTTGTTTTTTAACCAAAAAATGGTACCAGCAGAACCGAGTCTTCTGGTTATGCCCACTCTCACAGATAGGCGGAGTTCTTTGGACGATTTCAAAGAGTGGATGGGTTTCTTTCCAAAGCATGCTGTTGTGAATCTCCAGGCCCTTTGAGTTAGGGAGCACGGGGGCACTGAGCTAAGAATGTGGCCTAAGCACAGACATTCATTCTATTTGTATTTAAGAAATCTTGTAGAAAAAGCAACAACAACAACATATAAAAAAGCATATGGAAATGTTGTGCAAGAAAAAGTGTTGCCCGAGATCACTAGGTCACCATGTAAGCTCTTTATCTGATCCCGCCTTTGACCCTTTTTAAGCTCCTTCGGTTAAAAAAAAAAGTGAAGGGGCATACACGTGGATTTAGCCCCTGGTGAACCCCCTCTGACTGTGGACCAGGGTGTGAATAGTCTTGCTAACACGAAGAACGCCTTGGGAAGTGCATTGTTGTAGAGGAGGTTAGGCTAACATTTAGCACCTTATCATTTGATCTCCTTTATGATCCATTTAAATTCGTCTGATTTTTTAATATTTTCTGTTTTCTTTTCGATGGAGGTTTGAATCTGTCATTCTTTGTTATTCACGTTAGTTTTGTTGGTTTTTCAATGTTTTCCTGTATATGGGGTCCAGGAGAGGTAGATCTATAGAGATGGGAACTAGATGAATGAATGGTGCCTTGGGGGCATGGCAGGGGAAGTTGGAGGGAAATGGGGAGCTAATAACGATGAGGACAAGAGTGAAGAAAATGGCCTAAAACTGATTGTAGTGATGAATGTATAACTCTTCCTCAAGTGACTGAATTATTGAATTGTAGATGTGCGAATTTTATGCCAATCAAACTGTTGAAGAAAACTTTTTTGTATGCTTAAATACACCTTCTCAATGAAAAATTTTTTTAATGCCTCTGCCAGAGGGGCAGAAGGAGGAAGCGATTACTTCAGACACAGTGCTTTAAAGGAAACAAGCCATAGGACGACTAATGCTTCATCTGAATCTTACCAATGATGAGGAGAGCGGAAAGGAGCAGGGCACTTAGGTAGGAGGATAAATGGGGGAACAATAAACACTGGCTTGCTGCTGCAGAGTTCTAGAGAAAGAGAATTTGAGAACCCTATGAAATACGTTAAGAAGTCCTGACCATATAGAACAGGAGACAGGAAATGACAAGGCGACACTGGTATTTAAAAAGATCACCCCGACAAGTGGGAGGGCAAGTTAGACAGATTCAGGAAGAAGGGACTTTATGGTAGATGATTTGGGGGTGGAGGGAAGATGATTTTGATAGTCTGGGTGAGAGATGATCGGAGTCTAAACAAGGGAAAAGGGCTTGGAGGATGGAAGATGCTCAAAGAGTTGATAGCAAAACAGATTAAGACTCCCTGGCTTGACGTGAAAAGTCTAATTCAGAATCCTGGCACATTCACTGGGCCCTTGAAAATTGGGCCCTGGATCCTCAATACAGAATAAAGTCATGCTATCACACACTCCACCCTCCAGGCCAGTGGTTCTCAACCTTCCTCATGTCGCGGTCCTTTAATGCAGTTCCTCACGTTGTGGTGACCCCCAGCCATCAAATTATTTTTGTTGATACTTCATAACTGTAATTTTGCTACTGTTATAAATCATCATGTAAATATCTGCTATGCAGGATGTATTTTTATTGTTACCAATGGAACATAATTAAAGCATATTGATTTATCACCAAAACAATATGTCATTATATATTGTGAAATATTTATTTCTAATGACAAATAAATGAAGCATGGTGTAGCATGGGTAACAGTCTTCATGCCGGGTACACGTATGTGGTTGTATCTGCATGTGGGCGGACCCGCCTGGAGACGGATAGAGGAGCGGTGTCTCAGTTCCTAAGACCATCAGAAGTATGTGTTTTCTGATGGTCTTAGGAAACCTCTGTGAAAGGTTGGTTTGGTTCCCAAAGGAGTCATGGCCCACAGGTCGAGAACCCCTGCTCTAGCCACAAACTCCTTCTCAAAGTCTTGATTACACTATGTTTTTTTTGGCCAACTTGTTTATTTTTCTTCTACCTGGAACTTTCTTCCCTTTTTGTCAGGCAGCTGAATGTCTATTCAGGCAAAGGTAATAATATTTTAGTATTAACTCCTATGATCATTAGGTTTTGTATTGTGGTACCTACATAATTTCATGTCAATTTGATAAATAGAGTGAAGGGGTGGAATTCAGCCTGTAAATCAAGTCACAGCCTAATGGTGACTCCTTGTGGGCATGACCTCATGAGGATTCTGGGAACTTCCTCTCCTTCTCCCTGGAGGTGGGACACATGCTCTCTCTGCTTCAACTTTCTATTGAGGAGACAGATTCAGAGAGCTGGAGGAGCATCACGCCAGTGCTGAGATGCTTCCACCGCCACTGGATCCACAAGACTTCACATGCTGGCCTGTGATCTTCCTGCATTCAGCATCATTGCATGTGTTGCATGAGTCTGAAGAGGAATGCATGGACCGGTATTAGACTTATGGGCTAATATCGGGCTTATGGACTTGATCTGCACTGGACTGGGATGTTTTCTCAATATTCAACTGCTCTTTGACATAAAGCTCTCTCTTGCACCCAGATGAGTGTCTAAGGATTTGTTTCTCTAGTCCACCTGGCCTAACACATGGGTCAGCTTGGCTAGGCCAGGATTGTCATTGCTTTGGCAGTTGAGGCCTCATCATTCCTCATGATGTGACCTAGTATAATGTTATCAACTACATAATGGGGACTGTTGAGAGCAGTCAAGCCTTTATAATAAGATTAGGGTGGAATGCAACCCCCTTCGGCCGGCAGTCCCGATGCAGTGGCAGGGATGTTTCCGCAGGTCTGTGGCTCCCTATGGAAATGGTGGTTGTGGGAAGCTTGCCTCCTTTTGTGCTGCATATCACTTACTTTTGCTGGGTTGGGGTTCTGCATCTGCCCCCCATTCAAGACCTTTGGGTCTGAACCAATGACTTACCACCTTGTGTGCTGATCCTAGATCCTGGACCTGTCGGTGGCCTGCCATTCCTCCTGTGATCTGATCTGCTGGTATTAGATTCTTTCACCTCTGCAGTCACAAGCCTCACCTGTTGACCTTGGGGATTCAGCTACCCATGCAGCCTGTGATGTCCCTGCTGGTTCCAGATAGTTAATATCACATATATTATATCTGTATATAATTGCTAGTTTTATTTCTCTCGAGAAACCAGTCTAAAACATCCCCTTCATGAAATTCTACCTTTCTCTTCCAGGAGCTCTGTGTGCACATCCCACTGTGCTCTGATTACTTTGTTTTTTCCATATGTACCTTCCAAGTCCTTCTAAGTCATAAGGTCCTTGCAGGCTGAGATTGGTTTCCTTTCTTAGCTTCTGCAGAGCTTGACATTGTGACCAGCAAAAAAGCCTGGGTGTATGATGAACGTATGAGAATCAGAGTCTACCTCTGATACCACCACGATGCTTCCAGGTGAGGCCTTGCTTGCCCTTCCTCTGTGACCCCGCTCTTAAACTAAAACGCAATGAAGAGACTAAAGCCCCAAAAATAAGATTTCCCATATTTGGGGATAAATCTCTCTTATAAAAAGAAACAAGATCTTTTCTCAAACCAGCAAGGAAAATTCCAGGGGAAAAGCCAGGCAAATCGGCACAGTTTCCAATCTGTCACCACTTTAATCCATCTTGTAAATCACTTTCAGTTTAATTTTAAAGTATGAAACACATTTTCTTCATCCATTTCTCTAAGAACTTACTTAAAGAGTGGCTCCTATTGTCTACATTATCAAAACATTTTACAGCCTGGGTTTGAAGACCTTCCACATTTCACTCATTCAGTCCACTCACTGTCCCCACACTACTAGCAGAATCATCTTCCAGAAATACAGATAGGATTATTGGTCCTCCCACTCAAAAATACTTCCAGGCTCCACATGACCTAAGATAAATGTCAAATTCCTCACGTAAGCTTTAGACTCCAGATTTTGGCAGATTTCCACCCCACCCCCACCCCCCGGCTTACCCTCCCCTATAGTCTCTAATCATCAGTTACTTCCCAAGTTATTTTTCTCAAACATATTTTATTAGTCTGGGTACTTTAGAGAAACAAATCCACAGAAACTCATGTACCAGAGAGAGTTTTACATAAAGGTTAAGTGTGCATCAAGAAAACATCCCAACCCAGTGCTGCCTAAGCCCACAAGAACAACATTAATCCATTAACCCATATGTCCAATACCAATCCACAAAGTCCTTCTCCGTCTCACAAAACAGACACAATGATGCCAACTGCAGGAAGAAAGCCGAGTCAGTGAATGTGTAAACATCTCAGTGTTGACAGGGGTCTCCACATGACTGCTCCAGCACCCAGGGCTGCATCAGGGTAGGTCCTTGAGGTTTCTCCTTGGGGATGTCTTGCAGGAAGTAAGCCTTGCCAGCTGAAGCAGGGAACTGTCTAAGACAGCTGCACCCTGGTCTGACTATCACAAATCAAGCGACTCGAGAACTAGAAAGGCGAGGCTCACAGAGCCATTTATCCCTCTGCACTTCAATTAACCCTACGTGTGTTTATCGGCCAGGTTGGTACAATATACTAACTAACTCACCTATCTTACATTTTCTCTGTCTTTGTGTATCTGCAGTGTTCCAGTTGTGCCTAAAACACTTGAAATGCTTTCCTCTTTATGTGTAACAAAAGCAAGCTGTCCCAATAGAAAAGACGTCCAAGTGACGAAGCCTTTTCTCTTTGCTCCTTCCCCGTTGAGATGCAATATCTGGTTGGAGCCAATCTGACTGGGCCTCCATGCGATTTCCATATTCCATAGAACTTCTCAATACATTTTGCCCTTCCATTACAATTATTTACACAAATATTATATTTAAATATATTTACACTACATGTAAATATTGTATTTACAGATATTATCTTATACCTGTCAGCAGACACCCCTCTTTGAAGACAGCCTCCTGAAATCCAGTATCTATTATTCCATTTCTCTCCTTTTTGAGCATGAAATGTCAAAGGACGCATTTGTCTCACTTCCTCTGCCCCTGACTTTGAGTCCCTTACAACAGTGACCAACCCCCTCTCTGGGTTTCCATGCACCTAACTGATATGGTCTCCAGGCCACAAAGGTTCCGAGCATCTTATTACATTAGCAAGCTATCCAATCCCCTTGGCGGGCCACAAGCATCTCATTTGCATAGCCTTACCCACTCATTTGGTGGGAATGAGCGAAAGTATAGTGGTGGTTGTTAGGTGCCATCCAGTTGGTGCTGACGTATAGCAACCCTGCGTACAAAAGATCAAAACATTGGTCAGATCTGCACCAACCTCACAATCGGTGTCGTATCTGAGGCCATTGCTGCAGCCACTGTACCAGCCCATCTTGTGGTGGGGCTCCCTCTTTTTCACTGCCTTTCTATTTTACAAGCATGCTGTCCTTCTCCAGGGACTGGTCTCTCCTGGTGAAAAAGGCAAAGTATGTAAAGTGAAGTCTTCCCCTCCTTATTCTAAGGAGCAGTCTAGCTAGAAGTCATTAACTGCCCCTCCAAGCATAATTTTGATTTGTGACTTCTTTCAAAACCGTCTCAAAAGGTTTCACGCCATCCACAATGCAATCAAGAGCTCTTACAAAATATTCTTGTCTTCCAGCCCACTAATGCCGTTCAGAACTTATCTTCCATAGCTCTGGCTGTTTTAAAACTGGCAGCAAGAGGTTTGTAGCAGAGATGTCACTTTGGAGGTGACGTGGGCTGTGTGCATTCCAATTGCGGTACAGGTCGGAGTTGAAAGGGCTTGGTGGTGAAATTGGATGTGGAATGTAGGAGGAAAAGGAGGGCTAGGACCGGGCCGTGTTTCCTTCTGTTGCGTGAAGGGTGGCAGTGAGCTGAGTTGGAACATCCTGAAGGGGACTTAACAGCCAAATGTACACCGCTTTCTTTCACGTTTCTGTCTAGCAACCTACTTCCACCTTTATTTAAGAAAGGCTTACCAAGTGAGCATGGTGTGTGAGTTGAATTGACTCCGACGCATAGCACCCCTTTGTGCCAGGGGGTTTCCTAGACTATCATTTGTATAGCAGCTGATTGCCAGGGTTTCTCCCCAGCAGCTCTCTGTGAGCAGCCCAATGCTTGTCTACTGTGCCACCAGAGCTTCGATAACACGACGTTAATTAATTTAAATATTAAAGTTTAACATGCCAAATATTACCTGATCCCAATAACACACATCAGATGATCACAAACAACCAAACTGTTGACAATGAGGGGGGTTGGAGCAGAGACCCCAAATCCATTTGTAGACAATGGGACATGCCCTCACAGAAGGGTTACAAGGAAGGGATGAATCAACCAGGGTTTAGCACTGATGAAAAACAATATTCCTATTTCCTTGAGGCTTGTCAAAACCCCTATTGTCATGACTCCAATCCTGCCTTTCACTGTGGGCGAGACCAGAGCATGCACAGGTACAGCTAAGAGCTCAGGACACATGGAATCCAGTTCAGATAATCCCCTTGGGAACAGAAATGGGAGTAGCAATACCAGGAGGGTAGGGAGAAGGTGGGGAGGGGTGGGGAAGGGAGGAAGAAACCGCCAGGCAAGGGAGACAGTGGTCAGTGTGAGCTATGAAATTAATAATTTATCATTTATTAAGGGGTCATGAGGGTGGGAGGGGGAGGGAGGGTAAAAAGAGGAGCTGATACCAAGGGCTCAAATAGAATGCAAATGTTTAGAAAATAACAATGGCAACATATGTACTGATATACTTGATACAATTGATGTATGGATTGTTATGAGAGCTATTAATAGCTCCCCACAAAATGATCTTTAAAAAACAAACAAAAATGTGGGAGCCATCCAAACAGAAGAGTTTGAAAAATGTTTCCAAGAATGGAATCCCAAATTTGACAGGTTTATTCAGTGTCATGGAGAGTACTTTAGAGGTGCCAGGTTGTGTTGTAAAAGAAGCTTTGGGGGGGGGGGGGTAAGCCAAATATTCGTTTAGATACTCGTGTTCTTCCTTGTCCTCTGCCACAACCGCGTGTAAATGACGGTCTTAAAAGTTTCCACTATTTCCTAAGAAACAGACTACAGGCCACTGACTGGTCATTCACAGGCCAGCAAAACGAAACCAGTAACTAACTAGCAGAGGGCCTGCGCCCACTGCTCGGCTCGCAGCAAGCAGCACCGGAGAGGAAAGGGAGGCCTGTGCGCATGCGTCCAGACTCCCAGCGCGCGCGCGACCGAGCCCCGCCCAGCGCTCCTTTTGCCGCACATGCGTAGTAGGGCGTCTGTTCATTTCCATTTCGGTGCTACCAATAAAGTTTGGTGAGCGCAGACTCCCTCTTCCTTGGCAAGATGGCGGAGTACGACCTGACTACTCGCATCGCGCATTTCTTGGATCGGCATCTGGTCTTCCCGCTGCTGGAGTTCCTGTCCGTGAAGGAGGTGAGGGCGGCGGGGGGCGGGGGGAGGCGTGGGGGCGCGGGCGGCCGGGAAAGGCGTCGGACGGGGGGGTCCCAGGGCCGACACACGTGTGAGGCGACCGGCGGTTTGGCCCCAGACCGGGCCGGAAGCCTCTGCCGGTAGGTTAGCGTCTTCCTGGCCGGTTAGTGAAAGGAGGCCCGGCGGCGGGCCGCGACGAGAGGCGACGTGGAGGAGGGTCGCGGAAGGGTCCCCGCATCGCCTGAAGCGCCGGCCCCCGGGGCACGTCAGCGTCGGTGCCTCCCGGAAGTGGGCGCCTGGCTGGCTGCGCGGCGACGCGGGAGCCTCGTCCCAGGACGGCTTCCAGAAACCCGCCGGAGCGCCGGAGCTGCGGCGGCGAGAGTGCGCTTGGTTGTGTGTGTTTTGCTTTGCCGGATCGTTGAGAATATTTTTCAGACGTTAAGTAGCCTAGCAACTTGTTAGCACGGACGCTCCCTGGTCTTTTAGAAAGTCACGTCCTAGCATAGAAACGTGGCGTGTTCTGTTACATGGGCAAGAGACCCAGACCCAAGAAAATGCTTTTATTGGTTTCTTCCCATCGGTGGATAGATGGGCAGGTTTCACCACGTGATCTGAACTGGTGGTGAATGTTCACCTGGCTGCTCAGGATACCTGGAATGTGTAGGTCCGGTATCACATTTTAGGACGTGTCTTAGCCTTGGCAGTTCTGAAACCATGGCCTTAGTGCGCAAGTTGAATGGGAGTCGATGGTGCATTTTAATAAGAGTAGTTAAAATGATTTTGCTACAATGAAAGGATTAGAATTTTGACCAGAAACGGAAATTAATTTTATTTCTGCGAGCATAGATCTGAGGGGCTGTGAAGAGTGGAGTTTTTGTATGTGCTCCAAGAGCAGTAAAATTTTAAACAGTATACTGAACTTTACAATTGCCCTGAAAACTTCCAAGGAAATAGAGTTCGTTAGCTAGCTAGCTGTCATCTATAAATTAATATCACGAACCTTTTATAAACACGAGGATTTAAGTTGATGACATTAGGGAACAACAAAATTTTAACAAATGTCCAAGAATCCCCTGCCTAGATGTTTCTGTAGAGGAGGGCGTTCTGGTGGTGTAGTGGATTATGCGTTAGGCTGCTAAGTACACGGTCAGCAGTTCAAAACCACCAGCTCCCAGGGAGTGAGAGATGAGGCTTCCAACTCTAGTCAAGAAATACTGTCTTGGAAAACCCACAGGGATAGCCCTACCTGCTTTAGAGGGTCACTAGGAGTCAGAAATGGTTGTATGGCAGTGAGGTTTTTAAAAAATGTTTAGGATTTACTCCTCTCTACTTCAGATCTTGAATGAAATCGTTGAGCCTGAAATCCCTTTACTTTCTGGTAGTGGAGGTTACATATAATGGAGTCGATTTTGAGTCACAGCAGCTCATCTGACAGAGAGCGGTCCCCTAAATTTTTCTTTGCTGTAACCTTCAGAGCAGCAGATCACCAGGTGTTCATCCCTTGGAGCTTTTGGGTGTCTTCCCATCAGTAGTGGAGCACTTCACCCTTGGGGCCAAAGATGAGGTGATCAGGCACAGAAGAAGAAAGGCAGAGTACCATTCCATTTTTCTCCTTTAGCTTCTTGAAGCCGCTTTCATAATGTGAAATCCTTTACCAACCACTTGTAGAAGACCTTGTTTCTGCACTGGCAAAAATTCATATTTTTGTAGTGTTTTTTAGGTAGACAGAAGAAAAGGAGGATCACGTGTAGGTTAGTTTTACACATGGCGGGAACCTATGAAGCTATAAGTTGCAGCTGAAAATTTGTGAAAAATAACTGCTTGGCACCATCAATCCTTTAAGGGAAGGTTGTTGTTAGATTCCACTTATAACCCATGGTGACCCTGTGTTCCAAGGAACGATAGACTGTGCTCAGAATATTTGCTAGGTTTGAGCCTGTGTCCATCCTCCTCTTTTTCACTGACCTTCAGTTTTACTAAGCATGGTGTCCTTCTGTGGGTATTGGTCCCTCCTGATAACATGCTCAAAGTACATGAGACAAAGTCTTGCCCTCCTGGTTTCTAAGCATTGTGGCTGTACTTCTTTTGAGGCAAATACATATGTAGTCATGCTTTTGGCAGCTCTTGGTATAGTCAGTATTCTTTGAGAACACCATAATTCGGAGGTCCTTTAGTCATTGCCCAGCATTTGCATGTAAAAGAGGTGATCGAAAGTACCCCTGCTTGAGTCAGGTGACATCTGCTTTGGAACACTAAGAGTGCCTTTGCATTATGTTCCTCAATGCAGAACATTGATTTCTACTTGTACAATCCAAGATACAACCCAGACATCTTACCACTAAGAAGACTGCCTGTTTTTTAAACCAAAACAAACACTGGAGTCGACCTGTTCTCAGTGCCAGAGATACTGGTAGTGCCATGAAACTAGAAGATACTCTCATTGCCAGTAGGCAAAAAGGACTGAGGACCAGAAGCGATCAGTTGGGCGGTAAAGGCTAGGTGGTTAGGTCTTAGCCACAGTGTTAATGGCTCATGGCAGTACCTCAATTGAGTAAAACGATTGAGTGGGTGGGGCATGTCTTGAGAATGGAAGCTCCAGGAAAGCACAGACTACTCTCTGCTTGGACCTCAGCATATAACCAGAGTCTAGAGTGTCGGCCTTAATGACTGCTTAGTGTAAGAATGAATGAATAGTTCATGCATCTTAACTACTCTATTCTCTTGAAAAGTACAGTGGGATTCTGGATTCAGATAGAAAAATCTGTACTTAAGAGCAAGTTCCTTCCCTGGCAGGGGAGATACCATGATCACAAAGGTGGTTTTCCAGGGCGAGGCTCATCCATTACCTCCAATGTGCTGACCCCTGCGATTTCTCCAAATGTGGGAAACTCGACTGCATAGTTTGTGGTAGTGGGGGACTGCGTTCACGTTCTCCCCTGGGGAAAAAAAGAAAAGCAAGTTCCTTCTCCAATCTATTTAATGCTTCTCCTGCCTAAAATGATACAACGAACATCTGAGAGACCCGGGTTTGATTTCTGGCCAGAGCATATCTTCTGTAGTCCTATCCCTGGTTTGTGTGTTTATGAGCAGCCCCGGTGGCAAGGTCAGTTAGAAACCACCAGCTACTGGAAAGACAGGGCTTTCTGCTCCTGTAAAGAATGACAGTCTTGGAAACCCACCAGGGCAGTTCTGCCCTGTCTCATAGGGCTCACTATGAGGCAGAATCAACTCACTGGCAGTGCAGGTTTGGTTTTGTTTTTTGATGATGCTGAACAAGTTTCAGCGGAGTTTCCAGATTAGACAGGGCATCTTGATGATCTGCTTCTCTAAAACAAGCAGCTGGAAACGGAATGGATTGCAATGCTGTAAAGTTTAGTCCCTTTGTACCTGGCTTGTCATGAGTCAGGGACTGAGTGGCAGACAGCTGGCCACCACAGCAGTGCGTATGTTCTCCTGAAATGTTTGCTCTTCAGAGTCTGGGCCATTTAATAGATGGAAGGGGTGTGGGGCAGCCATTTGTGGCTTTGAGGAGTGAGGTAAAGACCGCAAGTGGTAGCTGAGGATGCTGACCAATGACAAGTTCAAGATTGGTCAGTGCAGATAGTCCAGTTGAGATTGGAATCCATACATTTTCGTGCCACGTAGTTTGTGACTGCAGTCTTTTTTTTTTAACTGTTGAGTGCTTATTGTTATTCACTTTTTGCACATGCCACAGTTTGTTTGTCCATACCAGTGTTGACCAGTGTGGCAGGCACATGTGCCACTTGGAGCATTCAGATACTCACTTTTGTTGGGGCATCTACCAGTGGACTTGCTGGGTCAACTATGGTCACCTTTAGAGACCACGTGCTGTGCTCGTACTAGCAGGGTATGGCTGTATTCTGTATCTCTACCAACAATTGGTATTGTCAGGAATTCTTTCCATTGGTTGGTTGGTTTTTGTTTGTTTTCATTGTTTAATTTGTATTTCCTTGATAATTAATAGAGTTGAGAACTTTTTCTGCATGCTTATTAGCTATTTAAGAAGCCCTGGTGGCTCTAGTCAGTAAGTGCCTGACTGCTTGCGAGCTGCAAGATAAGCAGTTCAAGCCCACCAAGCACTCCACAAGGCAAAGATGACTAAGCAGATTTATAACATATAATCCTGCATCCATAAAGGTTTACAAAGCCTCAGAAATCCTGTATTGGGTTATTATGATTTCCTAATCGATTGCTGTGGGTGATTTTGGAAGACTTGGGTTGTTAACTGGACTGGTCGCTTGTCATCTTGTGAAGTGTCTGTTAGTCATTTGCCCGTTTTAAAACTTGTTATCTTACTGTGTACAAGCATTTTAAATGTGTTGTTCAAGGTTCCGTTTGGATCTTGTGGCTTATGCCATTTGATACCATGGCCATCTCTTGTTCTCCTTAGGTACCATTGGTGGGACTTGATTTGGAAGCGACCGTATGTACAATAGTACATGTACAACACGGCCCTGCCCTGCCTCATGCAGACAGTTATTGTTCTGTTTGGATCCACTATTGCAATCCATCTCATTGAGGGCTTTCCTGTTTTCTCTGGCATTTCCCTCTACTAACTAGGATGTCTTTTTCCAGGACTAGTCCCCTCCTTACACCATGTCCAAGGCACACGTGCTGTAGTGGCTTGTGTGTTGCTGGTGCTGAAAGCTGTGGCATACGAGAGGGTACCCCCTCCCCAACTGAATTTTTTTTTGAAGCTATGTATTTATATTTTTTACAAAACAACCTCATCACCTTCAAACTCATCAGTTTGGATGGTTGGCAGCACCTCCCTTGTTTTTTTCTTCACCTCTTCGCCGTCCTTTCATGTCCGTCTTCATTCATGGAAACAAAAATAGTCGCATGGAGTAAGGTCAGATGAGTAAGGTACATGGGGCAAGAGAGGCATGCTGTTTTTTGCCCAAACTGGCACCCTAAGATGGCTGTGTGAGCATGTGTATTGTCGTGGTGGCAAAACCAGTTGTCTTTGTGCCCCCCTCCCAACACACACAAATTGTTTTTGTTTTTTGTCACATACTGTTATACAGTCTTTTCAGACCTTTACCTAGAAACTTGATTAACACTCTGACCTGGTAGAATGAACTTCAAATGCACTATCTCTCTCACATCAAAGAAGAGATGAGCATTGTTTTGATCTTTGATTTCACTTGAGCTTTTTGGGGGCAAGGTGATGATGGCGTCTTCCACTGGCTTGATTGATGTTTGCTTTTGATATCCTAAGAACAGCACCATGTCTTGTCACCAGTAATGACCTTGGGAAAAAGTCTGCCTCACTTTGGAGCTGTTCTTTCAAAGCACAGCATGTCTCCACTGGATGCTTTTTTTGCTGGCCAGTCTGAGGCACCAATTTTGCAGCTATCCTTCTCATTCCCAAATCTTCCTTTAAAATTTGTTGACCCGAGCTCCAAGGTAGTCCAGATAACTTCGCATCTCTTCACTGGCCCTTCGTCAGTCTTGGAGCACAAGTGCATGAATTTTGTGGACAATTTTGTCTGTTCAGGAAGTTGACAGACTTCCAGAATAAGGTTTGTCATCAATCAACATTTCACCTTTTTGAAACGAGAAAACCACTCTGTGCACTTGAGTTTTCCCCCTAGCACTGTCCTTGTAAACTGCCGCATATCACAACAGTTTCTGTGGCATTTTTCTTAGGCAGGAAACAAAATTTTACAGCCTCACGTTCTCTTAAATCGTCCACGAGGGTTTGAGTGAAACTGCTTTCATGAAAAAAATTCACTGGGACCAAAAATTCCCAGGCAACACCACTGGGTGCACTAACTCAGAGTGAGTAGCTTAGTGGGAAAAATGTGTACTATGAGAGCCCAGTGCAGCTTTTTACCAGGTTTTTTGTTTGTTTTAGGTGGGGTGGGGTAGGGAGGGGTCGGTACGCCCTCATAGGTCTTCCACATTCTAGCAGGGTCAGCCATGGTGGGCAGATTTCAGCCGAGCTTCCAGACAGTGAAATGTTTTATGTTCTTGGATTTTTTTTTCTTTCCTTGGGGAAATTAATTTCAATGTAGAAATTATTTCTTTTCCTGCCTCCTTATCTTCGTAACAATTTGGCTAAAAGATTTCATTAAAATAAGTGTTTGAAATTATGAGGGCAAAGAATATACAGATGTGCTTTACACAATTGATGTATGTATGGATTGTGATAAGATTGTATGAGTCCCTAATAAAATGTTTTAAAAAATAAAATGCAAAAAATTAATAAATAAAAGTTGATGTTTGATAGAATGCTAGAAACTGATGTAGATATTTCATTATATTTTATGTTTTTTTGTGGGTTTGCGTATAGATATTTGCTTAGATCTTGGATTATGGGTCAAATTATATTTCTTAAACTCTTTGCAAAGCAAAAATCTTGGTATTCTATGATTGGCTTACAAAAGCTGCCAGTTTTGATTGAGATGGTGGTGCTGGGACAGCATTATAAAGGATTATAACTGTGAGTGGAAATCCATGAGATAAACAGGACACCTGGAGGAAGGTAGGGTAGGCATCACATAGATGTAAAGGATATAAGGTAAATTTTAATACGTTGACTCTTAAATACTTAAATGTGACGAATAGACAACTATAGGTCTATTTGTGGTGGAGACAGTGTGATTTTTGTGAATATACTGTAACCTGGAAAGGATCAAAGGTGGCTTGTGGAGATGTAAGAAAGTATAAAGAAGATAGTCTTTAAGGTAATATAAATGTGAATAGGGTGAAAATGCCTTTTCAGTATGCAATTTGCCTTCATTTCAGATTAGCCAAATGATCTTATGCCATTGTAGATCAGATGTTATATTGTTATATTCTTAAAGAGGTGGACTTTTTGGTTATAATAGTTTGTAGGCAAATGTCTCTCGGGAGAGATATCTAAGTAAATTAGCCTTGCTTTATTAGTGAGGCCTCAGTATTCATTTAAGTAATTTTCTCTTGCAGATATATAATGAAAAAGAATTATTACAGGGGAAACTGGATCTTCTTAGTGATACCAACATGGTAGACTTTGCCATGGATGTATATAAAAACCTTTATTCCGATGATATCCCACATGGTGAGTTATTTCATCTTGTTAATGTAGGGTGTGTGCTTTATGGTTTTGTGATTTGTAAAAGAGCATTAGCTAAAATTCTTAATAATTATCTAAATGATTTAAGAGTTTTTAGATGAAAGATGACTTGATGCCTGTAGGTGTTCCATACTATGTCATTTTCTCTCTATAAAAGATATGGAACGACTTTCAGTTCTTATGATCGTAGTACAGCATGTGTCATTAGCTGCATTCATGATTCAGATTGTATTTTAGGAACACCTGAGAACACTGGCAATTTTTTGGTTGCTAGCTTGTTCATTTAGCTTCTTGTTTGTCTTAGAGATCTTCATTAATCCTGACACATCAGTTATGGTTGTGAGTCTCAAAACACAGTCCTTTAGCCAGCCTTTGCCTCCCCTAGGAGAGCTTGTTACAATGGCAAGTTCTCAGACTTAATCTGAAACTGGTGAACGCCAGCATTCCATTTGGAGAACTGCTTTGGTATAGTGTTTCCCAAACCTCTGTTCTCTGGTAGGTGTGTATACCACCTAGTGGATTCCAACTCATGGCGACCCTGTGTGTTGCAGAGTAGAACTGCCTGTAGGGGTTTCTTTTAATTGGCCTCTAGGGGATAGGTTGTGGGTCTTTCTTATGATGGATTTCATGGTAAGTTGGAATTGCCAACACCTTGGTTGGTGGGTGAGGGCTTAATCACTTGTGCTCCCTGGGGTATCCTTCTGTGGTCGCAGATGTTCCCGAGAGGAAAAAGTAACCCATAAGCTTGGGAAATCGTTTATATTCCAAAAACTTTGACATTAAGTAAACAGGATTTGTTTTAAGTTGACATTTTTTAAAAGTAGATCATAATAGTATAAAATGCAGAAATCGTTGCACAAACAGATCTTTTTTACTTACTATTTTACAGTCCCCTGTAATGACAGTAACTTTTGTTGAAATCTTTAAATTTTTGTTTATGATTGAAAAAAAATAGGTCCCAAATCCATTTGCAGGGTTGTCACATAGATAAAGTCACCAGTGAATCCCCTCTGATCATAGTTGAGGGATGTGCAGAGCCTGGCGATCACATAGTAGAGTCGATTATCGCTTGCTTGCTTGCTTTGTGTGGTTTTATGTGGTTTTGTATGGTTTTCTTTGTATGACATTCAGCATAGGTAGATCTATGGAGATGGTAACTGGATAGGGGCTTGCAATGGAGGATTGGAGAAGTGGGAAGCTAATGATTATGAGAAGAAAATATTCTAAAATTGTGGTGTTGATTGCACAAATCTTAATGTGATTGAGTGGTTAAATTGTATGTATGGATGTGAAGTATATCCCAATAAAACGCTTTTTTAAAAATAGAACTTCTTTTTAGTGAAAATATTCTAACACTTGCCAGCAGGATATGTTCCAGGCAAGCTTACCTCTGACCCTTAGTGATATAGTTCAGGTTATAAAACTAGATTCATAGTGGTAAGAATTATAGACTTGGTTTAAATTTCTCACAATCTAGCTGAATGCCCATAGTAATAGTATATTAACTCTCTAAGCTGTTTCTGATCTTTAATACTGGCTTGATACATTAGAGAAAGAAACAGAAACAAAGTAGAAATATTTAGAATTAAACTCTTGAAATTCTAGTATGAAATTATAATTTCCTACCCTTCTAAACTTCTTAAATTTCCCATGTTCTTTAATAGTAGGAAAAGAATTCTTCTGTATCTTTGAAGTACTAGAAATAACAAGTTGTGAGTCTGTAGTGCTCTTTCACATTGTTAGTACTCCTTTGCATTTCTAATTAGCTCTGCGAGAAAAAAGAACCACAGTTGTTGCACAACTAAAGCAACTCCAGGCAGAAACTGAACCAATTGTGAAAATGTTTGAAGATCCAGAAACTACAAGGCAGATGCAGTCAACCAGGTAATCTGTATTTAATTTTAATTCTGAAATGTTTTTTCGGTATTAAATGTTAATTCAACCTTTTGCCTTTTGTCCCACTTACCTGTTTTCCACACTGGATGGTGCTGGGGCTGCCCTGGGAACATTTGGCAGTATCTGGAGACAACCACAGAGGGGCACAGGCTGCTAGAGGCCAGGGATACAGCTAAAGATCTCACATTGCATCGGACAGCCTTTCCCAGTCCCCAAATAAAGACTTACCTGGCTCAAAATGTCAGTCATGCAGCAGTTAAGAACCTCTGTGCTTGGACGACACCTAGAACAAATGGGTTGCTTGCTGCAGGGGAAACTTGAGCTTTCTTATCATTTCGCTCCATTCTTACAACCTTCCAGCCTCTGTGCCCAGCCTCAGGAGAGGATAACGCGGACCTAACTTCCCCTTAGCTAGAAATAGACTTATTGTTAGGTTTCCAAAGAAATCAGGTAACCTCAGTCTGACTCTGTAGATATCACTAGTTAAAGAACGTTTGGTTATTAGAAATGTTTGAAAATAAAATCTACACCTATAATTGAACATTTTCCATTGTGATAAATCTTTTGCTTCTAATATAGTCTCTTAAGAAATTGCTGAAAACTATGTCAAGCTCTATTCTTGACTACTAACCACAAGGTCAGTGGTTAGAAGCCCCCAGCCTGCTCCGTGGAAGAAAGATGCAGGCTTCTGCTTCCATAAAGATTCACAGCCTCAGAAACCGCAGGGGCAATTGTGCTCTGTGCTGTTGGGTCCTTGTGAGTGGGGATTGATTCATCGACAGTGAGAGTTTCGATGAATGTGATATGCTCATCAGATATTAGAAAGAAGGGGGCCTCTTTTAGATCAATAAGACATCAAATAGATGATTGGGGAAAATGTTGAGTTCTGAACATAAAATTGTAACCTAATTTATAAACTTTTGACGATAAAGTAATGATTTTTCCTCTTACCCATTTATAAATGCTACTGAACATGGAATATTACACTTCTCTCATGCTTGCCCAAAAACAGGTGATTACCACAGGACAGTTTATATACCTGAGAGATCATAAAGAAAAAATACAGTGATTCTATATTATGTGATCCACAAGTGTCAAATTTGGAATAAAATTGTGTGCAAGTTAAATATATTAAATGTGTGTGATATGGGAAGTATGCCAATAAGACTGTTGGGAAAAGCAGGTCATACCAATTGCTAATGAGGGTGTTGAAAGACGCATATAAAATTTATACACACACACATTTATATCAGTGTCCATTTTAGTGATGCTGTATTCCCTCCTTAAATTTTCCAGTTAAATTTTGTTCTCGAAAGACATGCCCTAGCAGAGTCTTTAGAAGGACATGAAATTTTTGAAAATGCCCACAGGTGAGCGAACTGTGCCCACTTGTCAGCTATCTTTTGGTATCTTTGCCATCCGTTCGCATCTTAGCAGTTGGCCACTGTAATTAAAATAGTTTAAATTGGGTTATTTGGCACTTTGGTGTAGGGGACATTAATTATATTGTGCATGCAGGATGAAAGTTAAAAATAATATCTTAATCTTATAAATTTGCCAAAGCACTGTCCTTAAGACAAATATTAACTGATTGGAAAGATTTATTTTTTAGGATTCATCCCTACTGTTTTTTTTTTTTTTTAGTCATTTTATTGGGAGCGCATACAACTCATCACAATCCATACATACATCAGTGTGTAAAGCACATCTGTACATTCATTGCCCTTATCATTCTCAAAACATTTGCTCTCCACTTAATCTCCTGGCGTCAACTCCTCATTTTTTCCCTTCCATCCCCACCCCACTTCCCTCATGAACCCTTGATAATTTATAAATTATTATTTTGTCATATCTTGCACTGTCCGACGTCTCCCTTCACCCACTTTTCTGTTGTCTGTCCCCCAGGGAGGAGGTTATATGTAGATCTTTGTCATTGGTTCCTCCTTTCCACACCCGCCCTCCACCCTCCTAGTATCGCCACTCTCACCACTGGTTCTGAAGGGATCATCCACCCTAGATTCCCTGTGTTTCCAGTTCCTATCTGTACCAGTGTAGATCCTCTGGTCTAGCCAGATTTGTAAGGTAGAATTTCTATGATACTTTCATTTTACTGTCTATTTTATAATTTAAAATATAGTTATATCAGAAATGTCATCTCAAAGAACAAAATAACAAATGTGGGTTCACATTACAGTAGGCTAGGATACTGACCTCAGTATAAATATAGATTTTTTTCTTTAATATTCTGATTTTTATCCTAAAGAAACTTATAATCCTTCCCCCTCCCCCCCCAGAACCAAACACTGCTAATAGATACTCATGCTGCCCCTGTGGTTTCCATGACTAACTCTTTATGAGTAGAAAGCCTCATTTTTCACCCTGGGAGTGTCTGGTGTAACTCACTAGGGCACCAGATCCGAGATGTGTAACAACAACTGATTTTCAGTTAGGGATCATCTATTTTATTCTGATGGAAATCTTACCTTTTTTTGTTGAAGTATTAACATATTTAAGGTGACTTAATGTCTGCAATTACTCAGCAGTTGGTTGCATTTATTTTCTTTTTCAAAGTCTCAAATATAATAATTGTTTGTTTTTATTAAGGGATGGTCGCATGTTATTTGACTACCTGGCGGATAAGCATGGTGTAAGTATTATTTTTTTTAATATCTAATATAACTGTTGTAAGCTAATTAAAGACTAGTGCTATACAGGCAGGTTTGACAATAATATATTTTCCAGGTTAACTTAAGATGTATGGTTTATGTATGAAACTTTAGTTCTTTAAAATTGATGTTGTTCCTGGTAGTTCAGTATTAGTTCAAAGAAGTCCTCAAAGCTGATGGCTTATATCAGAATAATTTTACAAAAACATTTTATACTAGATGCATTTTCTGATTAATAAGAAATAAAATTGAATTAGTAACATGCTTAATAGAATTAAGTCATACTTGGCTACCTTGTGGAGTGTGAGTGTGAAGGGCTACATAAACTTTTATATTCACAATCACAGAAATGTTGTTATAAGCCCCTTTTAAACTGTCTCCTGATCTCATTTCCATTGTGTTAACACTTCAGTTTGAAGGTTTGCTTTTAATTCTTTAACTTAAATTCAAGTATAATTTCTCACTCAATGGTTTCAACAAAGGGTTTGCTGACCAATGTACAAGTTGTACTTTCTGGTTTCCCTTTAGATTGTTGAATGGATTTATTAATGTTCTAGTTCAGAGACTTTCTCTTCGATTTCTTCACTTGGAGTTTGCTTCCATCCTTGGTGTTATTTTGGTACGATCTTCACTAAGAGCATTAGTTTGCTGAAGAGGTTATTTGTATAGACTCACAAAATTTTAAGGAAAAATACTTAGGGGATGTATGTGCCTGGTGGTTGGCCACGCTCAGTTATCAGCTATAGAACTCACATCCTAGACCTTTAGCTGCAATGTAAGTTTGTATTACGACAAATTTGTTATTATAATTCATAACTCTTTGAGGTTAAAAACTGCAAATGTTACTACCTGTTTCTAGTGTATACTTTAAAGGTCAAATAACTCTCTGACCATGGTGTTTGTTTTGGGGGTAACCTTTGAAAGACTTTGGGAGAATTACTTCTGGGGAATTTAAAGAAGTAAATGGATTCAATTTTGAAACTTTAAAAAAAACATAATTAATTTTTTTTTTTTTAGTTTAGGCAGGAATACTTAGACACTCTCTACAGATACGCAAAATTCCAGTATGAATGTGGGAATTACTCAGGAGCAGCAGAGTATCTTTATTTTTTTAGAGTGCTGGTAAGTGCTTTAATTTATTTTGTCAACTCACGGTTGTCCAAAACATCTCTAGATGGTACTCTGTAAAAGAAAGACAAATAACTTCCCTGACCAGTAGAAAATAGGACTTGAAAACTCAACGGACATGTAACGCTTCCTTCAAATGCAAAAGTGGGAATTACTAACCTGATATGATTACAGCAGAATTCCTGTCTTGTAACAGACGTTTCATTACACTGTAAGCACAGTCTGTGGTAGGTTCATTGTAGGTACTTAGTAAATATTTATTGAATACGCCTTTTAATTTTCATTCAATATTCTAGACATAAACCTTGAGCTTGTTCTAAAATGTGTTCCTTTCTAGCGATATTTACTTTTGCCCGTAGCTGTCAGAATCTAAAGGTCAGTGATTTCTTTATGTAGTGAATAGATGAATTTAAATAGCACTGCTAGAGCTAAGGAAATACCTGCTAACCCTCTAGTACCCCGCCATCTTCATTGGTCTGAGGAGTTCCTGGATTTTCTGCTTTATGTTAGGGGAAGGAATTATATGAAGTCAAGAAATAAAAACAAATCTTCAAATTGACAGGTTTCTTTCTCTTCCTGTCTTCTGTTGAGGTAACTACCTCTAAGTTCCTTCTACAGTTGCCAAAGTGCCCTTGTTACTTAGGATGAGGATGCACATACTTACGCCTTACTTCTCTAGAAAATAATCCCAGAAAATGGGGACAGACCTCTGAAGACAGGCTGGAGGCATTTGTTTCTTTTCCTTTTGTTTTCTGGTGCCTGTTTCCTCTCTTGTAAAACTGTGTGCCTCACAGAAAAGACATTTTGTGACTGCTACTATTGGTTGTTTTTTAGGAAAGGAAATTGCCCTTTTTTGGGATAAAAGGAGGATTGTTATTAGTAACTTGGATAATTTTGATCCTTAAAAATTAGTCTCCTTAAAGATATAACTCCATCTCTTTAAAGAAACAAACACTTGGTTGATTTAAAAGTTTAGTTTAAAAACACATTTTCCCCCGTCTTGCTTCTGTTTGTAAATGCTTTCTTACACATTAGCTGTGGTTGGCTTGCAAGAGCATTGAAGGGAATCGGCGATGCTAAACTTGTAGTGGCTTATCAGAAAATTCCATCAGTCTTTCTTTGAATATTATGAAGGATTTAGGAGAGCAAAAGTTGATTACTTTGGAAATGTAAACAGCTTAAACCAGGATTGTAAAATCAGAAGCCCGATATGATTACAGGTACATGAAAAGAGTTGATTATTCATATCATTTGTTAATGCTGGGAGTGAATTTTGAGAATGAAGATTTAGTGTCATGTTAGAGTTTCAGCACAGTAAATTTATTGTTGCTGGTCAGGGAGTGAATGTGCCGGGTTGCTAAGACATGGAAACTTAAGGTAACTGCTGGAAAATCCAGATATTGAAGCTCATCTAGCATATCCCCCCTGAAAGCAGGTTGGTGTGGAGAGCCACTGTACTGACATGGAGCCGAGCCAGAGTAGTACGCGTGAGCCTTCTGGGGACTGAGAAACCGACCGCGCTGCTGCCAAGAGCTTTTATCCAGGGCTTGTCACGTGTTCTGGTTTTGCAAGGATCATTATGATTTATACTTAGTTCAAGTGAAAATTCCTATAAGTGCTAGAAATAGACAAAGATTTTGGGAGTTTCTTGTTTACTTTTGAATACACACACGGATCTGAGTTAGTGTTCTGTCTTTAAGAAAATTCTGGGTTAGTTTTAACCTTTTGCCTTTCCCCTAACACCACTCTTCATGTGGAACTCAAACCATTGTAGTATGATGTTTTGGTTAACTAATTTAATTTAATAGAATGGTCTGAAAACAAAGTTTATGTTTTATAGTAAGAGCAGCTAATATGTAGTGACTGATGAGTGTTTAGAAGTTAGGTATAATTTTATTTAATTCCATTTTGTATTTTTGTTTCATGTTTTACCACAGAGCATTTCAGGTAGGAGGGAGTTGGTCACTTCCTATTTAATAGTAGCAGAGCTTAATTTAAAACAATAGATTGATTTACTTCGTTTGCATTAAGATAGATCTATAAAATCTTTGTTTGAAGTTTGTTTATAATGTATAAAATCTTTGTATTTGAAGTGGTAAATATAAAAATTCTGCTCTTGGATTTGGGATGAAAAACATCAATGTTTTGCTTATTTTAATTCTCTAGTAGGCTTTTTCATTTCTGAATTCTTGTGGTTGGTGATTCTTTTAAATCTATGGTTAAGGAAACATAAGCTATGAAAGAACCATTGTAACTGTGATCTGAGATTAGAATTTGACTCTCTGAGTGACCTATTGTAGGTCAGTGTTCTATAAATTAAAGCTCTGTGACCCTAGAATCTACTTTAAGATTTGGTGGCTTTTAGTATATATCATGAATGCTTAAGTGTGCTGATTTTATTGTGAAACGTCTTTGTTTGATTTGTACTATAGAAAATGAGCTAATTTCACGTGAAATAAAGGAGCAGGTTTGGTAGGAATTTCGGGGGCATTTTTGTTTTGGAAGTTGTTAATACTGTTAATTACTTTGTTAAAATCTAGCTTCACTGCACCTCTGGTCTGGCTCCAAAAGATAGTCCTTTCCACCATCAAGCTGTTTGAAATAAATGTAATTTTTAAGTGCTAGGACTGTTGGTGATCAGTTGGGGAAGGGCATGGCTATGCGGTTTTTATTTTTTTAATGTATTTACTTTTTCTACTCGGCTTTTTAAAAAGCCATGCTGGGTATAGTTGGTTATGCATTGGTCTGCTAACCACAAGGTTAGCAGTTCAAACTCACCAATCTCTTGTGGGTAAACAGTAAGCTTTTTGTTCCTGTAAAGATTTGTAGCCCTGGAGACCCACAGAGACAGGTTTCTACTCCATCTTGTTGGGTCTCTATATAGTGAAAACAGAGTAGATGGTAGTGAGCATGGCGAAAAGGGATTCTGAGTACCCAGGACTTAACATTTCTTCCTTGTGAGTGTGTAATGTACATTCAGACCTCCTCGAGGCTGAAGCCAACTAGAGCAGAGATGCCTTTGGAAAGCTTAGGGTCTTGGCTGGTGTCTGGGCCTGGTGAATGCGGCCTGATACTTTGAGATGCACAGGTTTTTATACTTTAACAAATGAAATCGGGAAGTTTCTTAATTGGTAACATCTTACAAGGTTTTTCATTTGGAGAATAAGAAAAAAGTGTACCTTAAAATTGACGGCATTGCAGGTTCAGCAAAATATGCTAATACTGGAGTGTTCTTCTAAGGATCAGACCTTTATCACTTGTCATTTGGGTAGTTCTTATGGATTTTTAAGAGTCAACTTTTAAATGTCTATGACAAATGTGCCTATATCCCTGGGTTACCAAAACCCACTGCCATTGAGTTGATGTTTATTCATAGCCGGCCTGTACAGGGTTTCTGAGGCTTGTTTCCCAGTGAATATGAACTAATAGTTACGGTACACCAGTGGTCCTGTCAAGTAAACATTAGACTGCTAACCTCAAGGTGGGTGGTACAGCCCCACCTTTTGCTTCAAGGGAGAAAAATGAAGCTGCTCCCCTACAGAGATACAGATCCTCGAAAACCCTGCAGAGCGTTGCTGTGGACTGAATTTGACTTTTGGTGGTCATCTATTACGTGTGCAGTTATGACAGTTTATGAAGTTTTGGGAGGATTGCCAAAAGGTGAGACAGAGACATGCACTTGGAGAAGTGGCGCTGATAGCTTTGCTTGGAGCAAGGTTGCCACAAACATTTGATTTGTGAAATAGCAATTAGTTAGCTGCACAGTGCCATAAAACAAGTACGGCTTCATTCCATTCTCTGAATATTCAACAAGTTTTTATTCCTGCTGTTGAACCTTTGACTTAATTGTATTTTTATCTATCACATGAAAGCAAGCTAAAAAGTGTTGCTGCAAAGCCCTAGAAACCTTTGTTGAGCAAGAATACCAAAATGTGAAGCTCATGTTTCTCCATACCTTCCATCTTGGGCATAGGTTCCCAAATGTACTTGTTCTCCTATCCCCTTTTCAGAAAAGTCATTACTCACTGCCTGCCTGGCAGTTAAACATTTTTATACTAGAAACAGGATAAAGTGTAGGTGTCTGCTATTGCAACCCCTTGGATCATTCCAGGGCCCCACAGGTATATGTGTTTCTGATGGTGGCGTTTCCATCTCTCTTGTCCTTTAACAAAATTTCTATGCTCACTCTTCAAAATAGGAATTTACCCAACCTCAAGGGATTCAAATTATGTTCCTTTGAAATGTTCTTTGAGATTTGGAAACAGAAAGTCTGCCAGGTGTATGATGAGGGCTAGAGGGTAAATGGGATGAGCAGTCCTTGCTGCCCTCCGAGAATGAGCAGGTCTATTGTCACATGGAAAAAATGTTCCTTGACACAAATTTCCTGGCCTTTATTCAAACCAATAGTTTCCAATTTTCTTTAAAATCCTATGTACCCAAATCCCATGAACAAGTTGTGTCCTTCTAGGAAATCCATCAAGATTACTCTTGGAATTCCATAAAACAGTCGCCATAACCTTCCAAGTGGACCTCTGCTTCAACTCATCCTTGAGGTCTTCCTGATTCCCTTTGAGCACTTGATCTGTCTAAAAACTGTTATTTATATCGGGTAGTATTCCCATAAACTTCTTGGACAGCTTCAGTGATTTGGGAGTATGTCCACTTGAGCTTGCTCAAAATTTGCTATTAGATATGAACCTCAAATCCCCCCACCCCCAGCAAATGTGCTTTGAGGTGCCATGACAAGTCTTAGATAATGGTATTATTAAGAGCACTTGTCTGATCACAGACATGTATAAATGTTTTGTTTGGAGTGCACCTGTGCAAGTATGAACTGGGAACCCAAACATCTGTATTTTGACTTGTAAATGAGATATGCTATAGGGTTGATCCATATTGTACATGTTTTTAAACCTTCATGACAGTCGGGGTAGTAGGGTCTATGACTGTCCCCTTGAGTTGCTGTCGAGCTCATTCTGACCTGTGGCAACTCCGTGTGCGTGTGAGCTGGTCCAGGGGCTTCTAAGAACACATTCTGTCAAATGTAGATTGCCAGGCCTATCTTCTGCATCCCTGTGGGTAGGTTTGACCTGGGCCAACCTTTTGGCTAATTGTCAGTGCTTAACTGTTTGTGCCATCCAGTTGGCCTGTGTAATAAATAGTAGGTCCAAAATACTTAAAACTCTGAATCCTGTCCATATAATTTGTAAATATATCTCACAGTTAAAACACCATTTAAATGTTGTTGTCGTCGTCATCCTCCCTCTTCCCCCCACCCGCCGTAAATTTTAATTGAGGTGCAGAAATACTCATTTCCTTCTAAGATCCTCACTTGCTTCTGCTGTTTAGCACATGCGGTACAGCGTGTTTGAAACTGAATCCAGAGTGCTTCACTAGTTGTAACTCTGGGCCAGTTGATCACACTGAGCCAGCAAGTTTCCTATCTAGAAGATGAGGATAGACATTTGGGGTGTAGGATTGTATGAAAAAAATGTTTATCATTTGGTACTTAATTCCTCAGTGTTGTTGTTAAACAATAGGCTTGATTTTTGAACACCTCCACCCCCAACTTATATAGCCTCTTTTTTTTTTTTTGGGGGGGGTATCCTGGGAAGTAATTTCTCCTTGCGTTTTCAAAGAGATTATGTCTTGATTATTCACGGTGATGTTAGCAACTAATTTATATGAACCTTAGTTCCCAAAATTTTAGGTGCCTAAAGTTTTTTTAGTTTTGACTGAATTCATATAAAATGGTTTATACCCAAATTAAGGAGCACTCTTGTTGTGGTAAGAACTCTGTTGTGACGGGGGTTGGGGGCAGATAGCTGTCGGTCTAATGTTATGTGGGGTCCTTTGGCGTATTCAGAAAATAATGACTTGTGATTGCTTAAACAGGTTCCTGCAACTGATAGGAATGCTCTGAGTTCCCTTTGGGGGAAACTGGCCTCTGAAATCTTAATGCAGAATTGGGATGCAGCCATGGAAGACCTTACAAGGTTGAAAGAGACCATTGATAATAATGTGAGTTACCCTCGAGTGATTGGTGAATTTACCCCGCAGCCCACCAGTTGGATGTGCACATCCTCATTTCTGGGGAGGAAAGAAGATCACTGTGCACTTACGTAACTAAAATGTTCAGAGTAGCTTTTGACATAGTCAACAAGCTTTAGGGTTTTCACTAGACCTCCTTGAAGGAAACTGAAATGTCCTTAAGTTCTTAGAGTAAAGAAGCCAATTTTCAGTAAATGCTCATGAAAACGGCACAGTATTCTGCTGACCAAAAGATGAGCGCTTTGGACCCAGCAGCTTCTTTGCGGGAGCAAGGTGAGGCTTTAATCTTTGATCAAGATGTATAGTCTTGGAAACCCTGTCGGGCAGTGCTGTGCTGCCTCTCGGGTTGCTGTTAGAATGGACGCAGCAGTGAGTTTGATGTGGTTTATGCAGAAGACCGTTTTCATCTAGAATTGTCTATTTAAACCATTTCTTAGGGGATGTGTACTAAAGTTCTTGATTATAAAATGGTTTTAGTAATTTATTAGAATGATTTAGTAGACATTACTGAATCCCTCTGAGAGCAGTCATAATTTGGAACAGTTGGGGATTATGTAGAGAGTATAAGTATGAGGAAATCAAACTTCAACCATAATGACCCTAGTGCATGTCTCAGAGGGTACTAACTTTTAATTAAGATCCTGCCTCATTGTCATATATTCATAATGCTTTTTCCCCCCATAATTCTTACATGTGCATTTTTAACCCTTCAGTCTGTGAGTTCTCCACTCCAGTCTCTTCAGCAGCGAACATGGCTCATTCACTGGTCCCTGTTTGTTTTCTTCAATCACCCCAAAGGCCGGGATAACATTATCGATCTCTTCCTTTACCAACCACAGTAAGTTGTTTCACTATGTGTTGTCAGCTTTTGTCCTATGACATTGCATGGGATTTTTTAAAGCGTAAATCATACTCTTTAACATCTGGATTTGTTGGCATCTAATCTCCTTTTATATGGTCGATTAATTTGTTAATGAAAACGCTCTAGAAGCATTACTTGATGGACTAGGGAACATGCTGGAGCATAGGCCTGCGGGATCTGAGGACCTTATATTGGAAGAACGGAATCAGAATTTGCGTTATAAGAAGATCCCAGGTAAAGGGTCTTTACATTTAAGTTTCAGAAATATAAGTCTGGGCCATAGTATTTGGAAGAAATAGTATATTCCATGGAAAAATTATTTTTGTATTTTCTTTGCTCTACCAACTAGCTCTGTTTAATAAGAAGAAATTTTCTGTTTTATGAATATAAATTATACTGCTTTGTAGTTGACTAGCAATATGTGTGTTCTAGGGTTCACCCCCCCCCCCCCCCCCCCGAAAAAAACTCCTCTGGGTGGAGCTTTTATAGTACGCATTTTTCCTACTAGGCGAACATCAAACAGCCCGCTCTGAATTCGTGCCTAGTGACTTCACCTTGGAAGGTTTTCTCTGGTCACTGTGAATTTTTTCATAAAAGCCGTTTTACTCAAACCTCTTTTTTTTGTGATGGCCGATTTAAGAGAAGCTTGCAGCTGTAAAATTTTCTTTCCAGCTGAGGAAAAATGCTACAGAAACTGCTGTGATTTTAAACACTGCCTACTAGGACAGTGCTCTGGGGAAAAAACCTCAAGTGTACGAGTGGTTTTATTTCAAAAAAGGTGAAATGTCAATGGTGTGAAACCTTGTTCTGGATGACTGTCATCTTCCCAAATGGATGAAACTGTCGACTCTTCCTGCATTTGGAGTTTGTTCCCCCAGGTCAGACTGTTAATCAAGCTTTCTATTTAGAGGTTCTGAAAACAGTGTTATCAGTGTGCGACAAAAAAGGCCTGATTTGTGGCAGATGGGACTGATTTCGTCACCAAGTCAATGTACCTGCTCATCTCAGTGTGTCAGTTTTGCAAACTGGCAAAAGTCAGCATTCCTCCCTTGCCCCATGCATCCTATTCATCTCACCTTCCTTCATGTGACATCTTTCTGTGTCCACGGATAAAGAGGGACATGAAAGGACCGCGATTTGACGATGAGAGGTCAAGAAAACACAGGGATGTGCTGTAAGCCATCCAAACATGAGTTTGAGAAAATGTTTCCAAGAATAGGATCGCAGATTGGACAAATGTATTAAGTGTAATCGAGAGTACTTTGAAGGTGATAAGGTTTTGTAAAAAAAAATTTCAACACGTAGCTTTGAAAAAAAATCTGTATTTTTGGACACGTGTGTGTATGTGTATAAAATTTACCGTTCCAGTTAAGTTCAAGTGCCTATGAAACTTTTACTATTTCTTTGCATCATTCACTACCATCTAGTCAATTCTGACTCATAGAAATAAGACAGCCTTATGAAAACATGTAGGCCATTTGAAGATGATTTTGCCTTCTCCATTCTTCCTTTATAGCAGTGGTTCTCAACCTCCCTAATGCCGCAATTCTTTAATACAGATCCTCATGTTGGGGTGATCCCCCCAAACCATGAAATTATTTTCATTTCTACTTTATAACTAATTTTGCTTCTGTCCTGTGAAAGGGGCGTTCGACCCCCAAAGGGGTTGTGACCCACAGGTTGAGAACTGCTGCTCTAGAGACTAAATTTTTTTTACCATATTTTAGCATACTCTTTATTTTGGTTCCCTTCCTTGAGTAAGCTCCAGTTATCCATGCCCTTCTTAAAAACTGGGTCTTCAAAATAAGCCGTCTTCTTTAGGTGATATCTAAACTTTGTATGATTACACTGTCACTATTTGCTTGTACTAGCTGTTAATATACTCAAGATTACAATAATGTGTTTTACCAGTTGCATTGCAGTATGCCTTTTATTAATTCTGGCTAATTAAATTTCACACCCGTCATGTAGAACTAAACTTTTGTCATTTGTTAACTGAAATGAAGATTTTATATTTTTATTACATTTATGAGACTGAGTAAAATTGCATTCAGTGGTTGAGACATGCCAATATTAGGCAGATACGGTATAGATAGAAAGATGATTGGTAAATTGTTGCAAGATGTTCGGGAATTGGTGAGTGAAATAACTACTGGTTTTTAACATTGAACATTGTGTGCATCTTCACAAAAAGATGCTTTATGAGAATTTCAAATTCATTACAATTGAGGATATGCTACTCATTCTTTTTAGAAATCAAGCATGTTTTCAAGTAAGAAGTTATTTGCAAAAAACCCAAAACCTTAACATTTAGTATTTCACTGTCCCCCAAATGAAACTTGTGAGGTGGTTATAAATGTTCATTGATAGCCCTAAAATCTGGGGCCAGCCGATGGGCCTACCCTGAATTAACTGTTGTTGCTGTATGCCGTATGTCCAGTTTGCCTTATGGTAACTCTGTAGGACAGAGTAGAATAAGCGCCCTAAAGGATTTGCTTGGTTATAGGCTTTACAGAAAGCAGATTGCCGCGTCGTTTCTCCCATGGAGCTGCTGCTAGGTTTGAACACCTGTCAGCCACCACGTGCTTCCCTACTGCATTGCCAGGTCTCTGAGTGACCAGAAGTTACTCCTGCTGTGGAAACCCATGATGGCTGACTCCAAATCGAAGGCTTACCCGCTGGGTTAGAAAGAAGGAAGGCTCTTGCTGTTTCAGCCATGGGAATGACTAGGATTTGGTTTTCTGTGGAGTTGAGATGATAATAAATATTATAAAAGTGAAGATGATATGATATGCCAGGCATGCACTGTATTATTAAAGGGAAAATAGTTATTCAGCTTTTAAAGTCTTTATGCATTTATTTTCTAAATTTGTTGTTGAGATTATACACAGAAAAAGAGTCACCAACTCATCTACGTGTGCATATACAGTTCTGTGACACTGACTGCACTGTTCAGGTGTACAGCTGTTCTTACCCCACTTGTCTGAATTACCGCTCTCCTGTTAACATCAACTCACATCCCCTATGGTTCTCGGCTCCAGCCAGTCTTTTCTATGGTTTTGTCACTCTGATCCCATGTGGATCATTTTTGAAGAGTATAATGCCCAAGGCAGAAATATTTTCTAGTTAAGTTAAACTATTCTCAAGATTTCAGGAACATTTTATGATTTAAAAATTATCTCAGGACTCAAGTTTCTTTATTAAAATATTGATCAAAGTGTTCAATAACTGGCACTATTCATTTGTTTTGGTCTCATGACCAGGTTGCAGTTAAGCTACACATTTCCACATCCTCCTCCTGTGAACCTCACTCTTCTTCCTGTTGTCCATTGACCCCAAACACGAAAAAACCCTCACGGCCATTGAGTCGGTGCTGACTAACAGAGACCCTATAAGACTGGGTATAATTGCTTCTGTGTATTTCCCATAACTTTTTATGGGAGTAGAAAGTCCCGGGAAGCAACTGATGGTTCCAAATTGCTGACCTTTCAGTTAATAGCCCAACAACGCCTTAAAGCTAATTGTGCAGTGAATGGCCACTTGTAAACTTTTAAGATTTCAGGCACTGTGTAAAGAACTGAGGCACTAAGCATCCTTCCCCCATACCAAGCTAATTCCTTAGGCTATTCCATGCAACCATACGCCCAAACCTCCAAACCCTGTGAAGTTTCTGTTCTTTTATTTAAAAAATATTTTATTGGGGCTCTTACAACTCGTATCGCAATCCATACATCCATCCATTGTGTCAAGCACATTTGTACATTTGTTGCCATCATCATTCTCAAAACATTTGCTTTCTACTTGAGCCCTTGATATCAGCTCCTTATTTTTCCCCCTCCCCGCTTCCCTCTCCCTCGTGAACCCTTGATAATTTATAAATTATTATTTTGTCATATCTTACACTGTCTAATGTCTCCCTTCACCTACTTTTCTGTTGTCCATCCCCAGGGAGGAGGTTATATGTAGATCCTTGTAATCGGTTCCCCCTTTCTACCTCACCTTCCCTCCACCCTCCTGGTGTAGTCACTCTCACCACTGGTCCTGAAGGGATCATCTGTCCTGGATTCCCTGTATTTCCAGTTCCTATCTGTACCAGTGTACATCCTCTGGTCTAGCCAGATTTGTAAGGTAGAATTGGGATCATGATGGGGTGGGGGAAGCATTTAAGAACAAGAGGAAAGTTGTATGTTTCATCGTTGCTACACTGCACCCTGACTGGCTCGTCTCCTTCCCGAGACCCTTCTGTAAGGGGATGTCCAGTTGCCTACAGATGGGCTTTGGGTCTCCACTCTGCACTCACCCTCACTTACAATTATATGATTTTTTTGTTCTTTTATGCCTGATACCTGATCCCTTTGTCACCTTGTGATCACACAAGCTGGTGTGCTTCTTCCATATGGGCATTGTTGCTTCTGAGCTAGATGGCCGCTTGTTTAACTTCAAGCCTTTAAGACCCCAGACACTATCTTTTTATAGCGGGGCACTATCAGCTTTCTTCACCACATTTGCTTATTCACACATTTGTCTTCAGTGATCATATCGGGAAGGTGGGCACCCACTATGTTCTTGCATTGAGTAAGCACTTGAGTGGAGGTCCAATGTCCATCTGCTGCCTTAATGCTAAACCTATAGACCTATAAATATATGCACGTAGATCTATTTTCCCACCATCCTGTATAAATATATTTACATATGTACATGCCTATATTTAGACCTCTATTTTTGTATGCATTTTGTGGTGCTGGGTTCTGCCCTTATTGTAATATATCACTTTTCCCAGTTCCTCCCTCCGTTTGCTGTTTCCATTTTTCCTTTCCTGCCCCTTCCTTCCTTCTGGGCTGTATATTTGGGAAAATTCTGCCTTTTTGATCTCTTGTGATTGATTGTTATGAGGAGTATATTGCTCACAAATGTTACTTGTGTGTTATTTGGCTGAAAGATGATTGTTAGTTTAGGTGTGAATATAAAATCTTTAGCACAGTAATGAAAATAAAACTGGCATTATCTTGGAAAAAACTGAAATTGCTCATCTTAAAGCTGTTCATTTTACTTGACCAATAGTAAATTCAAAAAGATATAATAAACAGGCTTATAAATGATAACAGTGGGGCTTTTGGGGTAGAAATAAAATGACAAAAGTACCTTTGGGAATATAATTGTTGTTGCAAACAATGGTTCTTAAGCTTGGGACTCCTTTTCACTATTGAAAAATTCAGTAATTTTATTTTTTGTTTGTTAGTACTGTGTAGTATGCTAAAATGTCAAACATTTTGAAAATGTAATTGATTAAATTTGACAAAATATAATGTGAACTGTAGCGATGATTTTTTAATCAAAGAAATTAGTTAGAACTGACTTCAATTTTTGACTTAATTGACAACTGTATTTTTATATCTCTTTCCATGTTTGAATTTCAGTAAACTTTTGTAGTGTGATTTTGGTTGAGTTGAATGAAGAAAATCTAGCTTCAGGTATCTAAAATTAGAAAAGAGATGTTTTTCAATAGACTCTTTAGATAATTACAGATATTTGAATTTTAATTATTGTAGATAATTCTTTGATAATATACCAAAACTCAAAAAGTCATTATTTTTCAAAGGTTATTTGTAGTGGGAAATCTGAAACTGTCAGTCAAGTTTTCGTATTCTGATGTATTAAATTATATTGGTCTGCCTTGCCCCTTGAGTGGCTCTATTATGCTGTGTATGGTTTTATAACAATATTCAATGGTCAAATAGAACTTGCTATTTCTGTGAGTTCTGCAGATCTTCCAAATGTGCTGACATATTATATTACATAATGCCAGTAATCATTCAGTAACTCATTAGAAAAGGCTTTGAGTTTGGAAACTGGTCAAGTGCCTTGTGGCAGATAGAAGTTTTCCAAAATTCTAGTTTTTCTTGAAAGCTAATAATTTTACCATTGGCAATAACTATAATTGTTTTTCTTGGGATGACAGACTGTTCATTCATCTAGAAAATGTCTGCCAAATACCTAAGTCCGAATAACCATGTTTTGTTTTATCATTCTTTCAAGTAAAAATGGTATTTTGCGGGGGTGGGAATAGAATAGCTCACACATTTGGCAACTCAGTCACACGAGTGCTGTTTCTCAACACATCCATGAGACTAAAACAGGCAAGTACGGCAAAAGAACTTTGTGTGTGCTTCTCATATAAATCCACAGAATAGTAAACAATTGGGCTTGCGATACTTTCTGAAGTTTTACGTGAAACCTACATTGTGTCCTACGTGCAGTGTGCGGTGATAAGGAAGCCCCAGCAGTGTGCCGCTGGTGCAGGATTTGTGCTAGGGCGCCACCAGAGTGCCTCTGTGCGTGTGCTGATAATTCAGCACACACTGCTTCCTGCGCTGTGGTGTGCGGTCACAGAGCAACAGGTGCATGTTAGAACAGCACTAGTCAGAGTCCTCTAAGGCCCCACAGACCTTATCGAAAACAAAAGTAGCCTGTTAGCAACGTGCAGAAATGTGTTCTCCCTAGTCTTAACACTACCTTCGTTCCTGAAGCTTAACAGTGCACTCTGCTGCCGTCACTTGCTGCAGCGTCTTTTCTTATTCAGCACATTCTGTCTGTGTGTGTGTGTGTGTGTGTGTGTGTGTGTGTGTGTGTGTGTAGCCAATTGGTTTGTGACAACCGTTTTTCTCAATTTCTTAGCCTTTAAGTGGGGCAGCTACTCTGTCCAGTGTTACCATGTAATTAATTGTATTTGCTTGTGTGTAACCAGTGTATGTTTTTAGTTGGCCTGTGTTAAATCATATACATGGATGGAGAAAGTTTCATATTCTTTTTTTTAATTTCTAGTAGCATAGAGCTCAATTCCATGAGATTGAGTGCATGTTAAGTTGATAAGTTTATATAACAGGTATACTCAAGTAAGTAAAAGCCAAGCCGAATATCAGCTGAAGCACCTAATTTTACCAATGAAAACGGCATTAAAAATGTGCTGAAAAACTTGGCTTACACTGAAGTATATATGGTGGGTTAGGAATTTCAATTTTTTTGCTTTAATAATGGGAAAGTACTTTGGAAATAATTTATATTTGTCCTTCAAGTGAAAATTTAGATGTCCATGAAGGTTAACAATTCTTACATAATCTATATTATCATTTCTGTCCTAATTAATTCTGGTTCTAGATGGAGATGATTTACACATTTGAAAATGTTGAACTTTTAAATGTAACATAATATGCAGATACAGTATCAGGTATGAGATAAAGCAGGGGTCATCGGTTATTAGAGACGCAGCTTTGCTAGGAGTGTAGATGCTGTTAAGAAGGAATGCATTTGTGGTGGAATGCTGTAGTCGCTCTCCACTTGTAAAAAGAAAGGTTCAAAATTCACCCAGCAAATGAGTGCTTAATTTGTTTCCAAAATAAAAGTAACAAGGATTTCCTAAGAAATTTGACGACGTTTTTTCAGGTCTACTAGACATTATCCAATCACACCTCCCTTCTCTTATTTTCAGTCGTTTATATTTCGGTACCGATAGAACTTTCATGCAGGTATTGTTACCTCTTCTAGTTCAGGATGCCCTCTGCGCGCTCCACCTCAAGTTCCTCCCTAACTTCCTTACTGCAGAGGATTGCTAGGAGGCAGAACTCACTCCGTGGCAGTGAGTTCATTTCAGCTTTGTCCTGCCTCATTTATTTGTCATCCTCTCCTTCCAGAAATACTCTGCTCCGTGTTTCTATCTCCCTAAAGCCTGCCTGGTTTTCTAAGTCTGGCTCGGACCTTTTTCTAGATCTTTCACTTCCTCCACGAAGTCATTCCTGTATGGCATGTCTATATTTGTTTTTAAATTATTTAATGCCATGAAATGAACCTTATCTTTCGATTATAAGCATACTTGAGGTCATGGTTTTCGTTTCTTATATTGTTGCATCCTGCACATAATACATACTTAAACTATTTTTTTTGTGGTGGGGGTGGGGGTAGTACCCTCTGTCATTGAGTCTATTCTGTTTTTGTTTTCCAAGAGGGTAAATCATTATGGGCACAGTTATCATAACCTCATCGTTCTCCTTGAATGACTGGTCGATTTAAACCACCAGCCTTTAGGTTGGCAGGCCAACACTTTGCTAACAGCTCTACCAGGGGTCCTCTTATTGGGGCATATGTTAATTAATCAATTTTCCAATTTATAATCATGAAGTACTCTAGGGAAAACAGTCCATAAAATTGTATAAGTAGAATTATGCTACCCTGAAAAAAAATCTGCTAAAATATATATATATATATTTTTAATCATGAGATTACACTTCAGAACACAAATACTAAGGCAGTCAACTTTTTTCAAAAGATAAATGAATCTTAATTTAGAAAAAACAGACAGCATAACCAGCCACTATTCCTAATAGGTTATAGTCCAAAATTGATTACATAACAATGAACACAAGAATATATTTACATACACCTGAATTATACATGCTGAACACTTTAGATGTATGATTGAGATGTGGAGACGTTATGAGTCCCGATGAAATTGAAAATTGAGTTGGCTTTCATTTAGATTCACAGAGAATAGAAGAGATGATAAACTATTTCCCATTTATGTGCATTGAACTATTATATTCTCCACAACCCAACTTTGCCCTCTGCGGAAGGCAGATGTGTCTCCAGTTGGGTCTTTTGTGTGGATAGACCTTGAAAGCGTCTTCATAGAAACAGACCATGGAACCCCTTTCCCTAAAACCCACCTTTTGTGCGCTTTGTTGTCAAAGCCCAAGCTAGGAGCACTGGATTCTGGCCTCCCTCCTGTGTGATGCTCATTAACCAAGTTCATCCTTAGAAGTCTTTCCCTTCTGAGTCTGTTGGTTCCTCCTGCATAATTCACAAGCTGCAGCTTGCATTTCTTCTACGTGGAGAATTACATGATTTCCCTGCGTCCAGGTTTTGCTTGCTTCTAGTCATCTCCATTTTTTCAGGATCTCCTCTGTCTGGTGTTGCAGTTCATGTTGAAGTTTTCTAAAACATACTTCTCACACATACTTTTTTTAATGTAAGGATAGCTATCTTTAAGTACACTATGTAGCGACCATAATTTAATCACTGTATTATACTGCTATTTCCAAAACTTTCTGAGCATTCCTAGTAGATTTCTCCTTTCGCCTGGGTTCTCTCGTCTAGCCTAATGATGTCAAGGGTCATCCATATTGTAGCAGTCTCAGATTTTTCATTATGTCTGAATAGTAGCCTATTGTACATAAAACGGTTTGTTGTCTTCCATTGATAAAAGGAGAGTTTTTTCCACTCTTTGCGAATAAAGCTAAAACGAAGTTTGGTATATAATTATGTTTGCAATCCTGCTTTTGAGCCTTTTGGGTATATTCCCAAGAGTGGAATTGCTGCGACGTATGTTATTTCTGTTTTGATTCTTTGGAGAGCTGGCAAAAACTTGCACTAGTTTACATTCCTGCCAGTGATGGATGAGCTTTCCAGTTTTTTCATGTCCTTGCCAAGACTTGTTTTCCTTTTTTAAAAGAAAAAGTAGCCCCCCTAGGTGAGGCAGACAGACAGGGGCCTTCTCCTCCTGTGGACAGGAGAGTTTCGGAAACTCGGGCAGTTCTACTCTGTTCTGTAGGGTCCCTGATGACTTGACTTCCACTTCTGCATTGTTGCGTTTAAAGTGGTATTTTATTGGTGATTTGATGTGCATTTTTAAAATGATTAGAGATGAGCGTTTTCATTTACAAGCATTTTCGCGCACTTCCTTTGGCAGAATGTTCACGTTCTCTTTTTGTTTGTTTGGGCTATTTGTCTTGTTGGGTTTTAGGAATTTTGTACATGTTCTGGATGTTAATCTTTAGCATTTATCAGTGATTTGCATAATTTCCTCTTAAAGGTTATACTTGTTTTCTTGATAATGGCCTTTAATGAAAATAATGTTTTAGGTTTAATAAAGTTCACTTTATTTTTTCTTTGGTTTGTGTTTTCTTCTATTTTAGCTTGTATAATAAAATCATCAATCGATTTTGAGTTATTAAATTATGCCTACTAAAATTACTATTTCAAAGCTGATATTAAGGAAAATAGTCATTCTCTTGTGTTCTTACATAAGGTCTCATAAGAGAATGTTGAAACAGGCAATTGTTCTGAAAGAGAATTGCCGTTTAAATGCTTGCACCTGAAAATCAAGTTTACTTCATGCAACTTTCAGTGGATGTGTACTAAGTGTCTTTTCCTGGAAATTGTTTTGTGTGTGGCTATTTTATATTGCATTGTTCAGAAAATATTTTTAAGGAGGTAAAATTTACAGCTGGACAGTATTTGAATGTTAGGCCATTATTAGATCCTAGAGCTCTCTAAAAGGTTTAAGCATCATCTTATATGGAGACTAAATATTGTAACAATATAGAAAGATCGGGTAGTTTCATAATTTGGGAGAACTTGGAAGATAGGCTATCTAGTTGGATCCTGAAGGATGCCTTGGATTTAGCCTCTCAAGGGGCATATATTTGAGAGAACAATCCATTTGGAGAGAATTTTAAGAAATGAGGGAATGATAATAAGAGCTTTCAACACATGAAATCCAGGACAGGTAAACCCCTCAGAAGCAGTAATGATTCTGTGAGGGTGTGGGAGGGAAACTGGTAGCAGTGATGGGTACACTATCCCCCCACCGAGGGAGTTTGAATATCAGAACTGTGGGTGAAGGAATACATCCGAGAGTGTAAGGTATGAAAATTAATAATATCATTTATTAAGGGTTCATGGGGGGAGGTGGGGATAGAAAGAAGCTAATACCAAAGGGCTCAAGTAGAAAGAAACTGTTTTGAAAATGATGGCAGCATCTGTACAGTTTGCTTTATGTTAATTGGTGTATGGATTGTTAATAATATATCTGTAAGAGCCCCCGATAAAATGATCAATTTTTTTAAATGAGGGAATGGAAGCAATCACTGGCATGTTATGATGGGAGATGGAACAGGACAGATAATTTGGCATTTGAATGTTCAATTAAGAGAAATCCTAGCTACTAAAAAATGGTGGTAGAATTATGATCCTTGAATCACCTATCACATGTATAATTGGGTTCATACTAGCATGCTGGTTTTGTCACCAATTTTTATGTTTGAGAGTAAATTCTGTTTCATTTATGTGGAGGCAATGTTCTTAAAATAAAGTGTGAAACCTTACTTTATCAAAACAATATAATCTTTTAAAAATCATTTTATTGGGGGCTTGCACAACTTTTATCACAACCCATACATGCATCCATTGTGTTAAGCACCTTTGTACATTTGTTGCCATCATCATCCTCAAAACATTTGCTTTCTACTTGAGCCCTTGTTATCCGCTCCTTAGTTTTCCCCTCCCTCTGCATCCCTCCTTCCATATGAACCCTTGATAATTCATAAATTATTATTTTTTTCATGTCTTACACTGTCCGATGTCTTCCTTCACCATTTTTTCTGTGTCCGCCCCCATGGAGAAGGTTATATGTAGATCCTTGTGATGGGTTCCCCCTTTTTGCCCCACCATCCCTCCACCCTCCCAGTAGCGCCACTCTCACCACTGGTCCTGAGGGGTTCCATTTGCCCTAGATTCCTTGTGTTTTCAGTTCCAGTGTGTATCCTCTGGTCTAGCCGGATTTGTAAGGTAGAATTGGGATCATGATGATGGGGTGGCGGAGGAAGCATTAAAGAACTAGAGGAAAGTTGTATGTTTCATCGTTGCTACACTATACCCTTACTGGCTCTTCTCTCCGTGACCCTTCAAACAGTGTAATCTTAGTGGGCTGTTTTAAGTCTCATGATTGTGGATCGCAGTAGTCAATGTTTTAAATAGTAAATATTTTTCCCCCTTAGGTATCTTAATGCAATTCAGACTATGTGTCCACATATTCTCCGCTACTTGACTACAGCAGTCATAACAAACAAAGATGTTCGAAAGCGCCGACAGGTGCTAAAAGACCTCGTCAAAGTTATTCAGCAGGTAAAAATGAAAATCTTTTGTTGTTGTTTTTCTTAATGCCTAAAGTTAAGGTGTAAATGTTCAATTTAAATTGATTCTTGGTTATTAAAGTAAAAATGTTTTAAAAATAGGCAAAGCTGTCCGTGCAGTTTATAGCTAACCCTTCAATGGCCATGTACACTCTTAAGTCCATGATATCCTTAGCGTTAAATAGGAATGGTTGTTGCGCTCTGCTAGGTGGATGCATATGCATTCTATGTTTGTGTTGCTCTTATCAAAGACTAGAGAACATCTGGAGCCTGTCGTTGATGGGCCACTACCTGCATAACTTTTAAGAGGTGGCCTTTCCAGAGAGTGCCCTCTAAGTGGTTTCCAGGTTGTGGCATATGGATCCCTGGTGGTATAAGTGGGTTTGTGCTTTGAACTGTTAACCTGAAAGTCAACAGTTTGAACCCACCCGCCACTCTAAGGGAGGAAGATAAGATTTTTGTTTCTTAAAGATGTATGGCCTTCAGAACCCCAAAGGCCAGGGTTCTATTCATTTCCATAGAGTCACTGTGGGTGGGAAGCAACTCAATAGCAATGAGTTTGTTTTTTAAGTTCTGAAAAAGCTGAAAATCTTACTGAATGATCCTTAGTGAGCTTCTTAATAATTTTAGATTGTATAAAGCTAAGTATTTGACTTAGCAATGAGCTAAATACAATGGTGTAACTGCCATTCACTAAGGTCTGAATATCTCGAGTTAACATTGTTTTTACAATTGAGGAAAATGCTCATTTTTATTGCCTAAGCTAATTTGGGGGTCAGCATTTGAAAAGCGCTTGGGAGTGGTTCCAGACCAGTGCTTCTCCACCTTCCTGATGCTGCACCCCTTTAATACAGCTCCTCATGTGGTGGTGACTCTCCAACCATAACATGATTTTCGTTACTACTTCATAACTCATTTTGCTGCTGTTATGAATCAGGCGACCCCTGTGAAAGGGTCGTTTGAGCCTCAAAGGGGCCGTGACCCACAGGCTGAGAACAACTGCTCTTAGGTGAACATTTGGAGACCTTGGTCAGGAAAGCAGTGTAAACTCGCACTGTGCTCTGGACTTGGGGTAGGAGTAATTAACTGCTTTGAGTGCATGCTAAAATGAATTGTATGGAAAGAGAAAACAAATATTGTGGTATTCCACAAACAATCTGGTAAAAAAAATATTAAATCAGTACCAACTTCACCTTGACTTTGTTTTACAGGAATCTTATACATACAAGGACCCAATTACAGAATTTGTTGAATGCTTGTATGTAAACTTTGACTTTGATGGGGCACAGAAAAAGCTGAGGGAATGTGAATCAGTAAGTGTGAATTTTTACTTATAAATTAATATAATACTGCATATTTAGACGTTTAGGAACTTACCTTGTAGTTGTTTGATTAAAATTAGCAAAAGTACTTCCATCATAAATATTTATTTATTTTAGGGTTGTACAGAAACGTGTAAGGGGAAAGACAGAATTTTGTTGCAGAGTGTCCCTTTTGCTGAGGCAGTTTGTGAAAACATTGGGGTGATTTGATTTCATTTTTCCACTGAAGGACACACATTTCACTTTTGAGATTGTCTGTTTGTTCCCCAAGTGGGTTCCCAACCTTTCTACTTTTTGACATGATTTATTTTACTACGGTAAAGCTGTGTTGTGTTTAACAAAAACTAAAGTACTTTCAGTCTTTCAGACTTAGATTTATGTTTTCTTTAAATAATAAATTGCCTTTTAAAAATAGTAAGTTAATGTGGATTGACTTGTGTATCCCCAGGACATGCATCAATTTAACCAGGCCATGATTCTCAGCTGTTTTGCTCTTTTATACCATTTATGTAGTAATCTAATTGGACGTTTATATTGTGATGTGGCATGATGTCAGAGGATTAGAGTGGATGGAGACGGCACCCCCACTCTCAGACCACAGCCTGTGCACACGTAGGGGCTATTACAGTGCTGAGCTGCTGTGTAGTTTTCTTGACTTTATGGAAGGAGGTCAGGTTTCTGCTCCTTTCATCCTTCTGACTTCTATGACATAGAATGCCCACCTACAGGTGTGGTTTAGTGAGAATCTGTTACCCTACTTCTAAGGCATGCTGCCGTTTGGTGACGGCATGAATCTAAGGAAACAGACCTCATCCCACCTACCTCAGCACTACAGACACTCGGGACATATGTGACCCACTATCAAAATTTATTTTGCTTTGAAATGTGGTTTATGGCATTCAAAATGCCTTCCATTATTGAAAACAGATGGTTTCAACAACAAAATCAGCAACAAATCATTTGGTCTTGAGAGTTTAACATGATTAGTGAATCAAACATTCCAATTGTTAGGCCTTCCCCCCCCCCTCCCCACACAGTCTTCCCCTACTGCTTTGTGAATTATTGGAAGCGTGAAGATAGTGTCAGTGGAAAGTGCTGTGGTGTACAAGAGTTAATGCTAGTATATTGGATTTGTACTGAACGAGAAAAGCAGGCAAATATTGTCATGGTTTTGGAGGGCACCCTCTCTCTCCTCTTTACGAAAGTCACACATGTGGCAGGTATAACCATGCAGAGCAGGGAGAGCGGTTTTAAAGTTTAAAACTTTTAGAAAAATTTTAAAAGTAGTGGTTTTTAAAATTGCTTGTCAGCATGATTAATTCTTTCTGTGTGTAATTTAATGACCCAGGTGCTTGTGAATGACTTCTTCCTGGTGGCTTGTCTTGAGGATTTCATTGAAAATGCCCGTCTCTTCATATTTGAGACTTTTTGTCGCATCCATCAGTGTATCAGCATTAAGTAAGAATACCTAATTTGATTTGTAGATTTTACTTTTTAAGTTTCTGCAAGTTTCCATTTACTGTAAAGTTTCACTTAATAGGATTGTAGTTTAATTACATGTTAATTTTATTTCCTTTTGTTTTTAGAAAAGAAACCATTTGATAGTGATTTATTCAGGATCTTAATTTGTGTGAGTTGTTGAGTGCTCTGCGGCACTCCCTCTTCAGCTTCCCCTGTGTGCAGTGCAGTCTGCTGGTGGTTGGAAAGGATCGCCTCGAGGCAGTGCATAACTAACTGTTTGTTACCTTTCCTGAGAGTAAATGCCACCAGAGCAAAGTGATGAACTGGCATGGATGGTCTCCAACAGGAGATCAAATGACTTAGTCTGTAGTAAATCAGAAATTCTGTTGAAAGACCACCACATTTGGCAATCATTTCAGTTAATTGAGTTTGTTTTATTTAATTATGTATTTGACTTCCTATATAGTAAGCGCCTAGGACATGCTAAAATGTTGAAACATGGAAAAATCATTGTGAACTTCAGTTAAAATTTTCTCTGTTCTGTGAAGAAAAAGTATTGGGGAAAATGTGAGGCTTACATAACCCATTAGAAACTAATTTTACATATTAGAGTTGGAAAAGTAACGAGTACCCTTGGCCACAGATGAAGTCAAACTAAATGCTCAAAAAACTTTTTTTTACAAACTTGCTGCTTTATTGTTCGTCTCTAAGGAATTGTGTGTAGACCAAATTCCCTTTCTGTAATGTCATTTGTTTGCTAAGGCATCCATACTTGCTTGCCTCATTTTGGTGGGTTGTCATTGAAGTGGCTGTCCAGAGTTGGAAGTATAGTGTGATCGTGGGCTTTTCCTATGGGAGCTGAATCCCTGAGTGCAGTGTGATTGATGTTCTTACAGCTATCAGGCGCATGGTTTTAAAATTGAGTACTCTTCAATACTTGTAAAGTCCCCTGTGAAAGAAAGAGATAGGTGTGTTATATGTGGCACTGGCGTAGATACCAGCTACGTTCTTGGGTTACTTTTTGTTTTCAAGATTGATAATTAGGGCTTGACAATGAGCGATTAGTATTTTGGTTTTCTTTGTGGAATTTTCCTCATTAGAATCTGGGCACTTGGGTTTGGGTGTTGATTGGTCTATTCTTGTTTGTTTGGTCTGGAAATTAAGTGCCTCTGTTTTGAACCTTTTGAAAACAGACTGTCTTTGAGACGGTACATACTCTTCTTCTATACCATGTATTTTACGTAAATATTTGTGCAAGATGGTTTGTGTAGGTCTAGCTCTTTTTATTAGCTCAGCGTGAGGGCAGCTGCTTTTGAGCACTGTTGCAGCAGCCAGGCCAGTAGAGCACTGCGACAGTGTACCACGCTAACAGTCCGAGTCCTCTCTGGCCTCTGGAAGAGCATCAGGTCCAATGTACCAGGCCGTGGTTGTGATCCATAGGACTCGGCCCAGCTTCTATTTCTGCGTATTGCTCAGGCTGCTCTAGAAATGCAGCAAGTATCTTAATTTGACTCCAAGAAGTTGAAAGCCATAATGACCAGCAGCCACAAACTTGATCTTTAAACAGCAGGGGGGGGGGCTAGTCCTCTAATTCTGAGGTTTTTAAAGCTTGAGGTCAGATTCATCTGGAGAACTTAAAAAAAGAGAGCCCTGGCCTCTTCCCAGACCCTGTGAATCGGAATCTTTAGAATGAAGGTCTGACAACTAGAGGGCCTGGGGTGAGAGCTTCCCAGGTATTTCTTTTGTAGTCAGCTTTGTGGAACCATCACTGTGAATTGTGACTGTCACTCTTGATCATGTACCCAGCAGGCAGGTTTAAAAGAAATAAATAAAAATAATCGATGACTGACTCCAATCTTGTAAAAAACATTTTCAAACATTTTATTGTGGGCTCTTACAGCTCTTGTAACAATCCATTAATCAATTGTATCAAGCACATTTGTACCTATGTTGCCATCATTATTTTCTAGACATTTATTTCCTCTTGAGCCCTTAATGTCAGCTCCCTTCTTCTCCCTCCCTTGCCCCCTTGATAAATTATAAATTACTATTTTCTTATTTTACACTAACCCGTCTTAAAATGGAAATCTTAGCATATACTTTATCTATTTTTTAAAAGCTTCCCTACTATTCTGATGTAAAATCTTTCCACCCCTCAGGCTGTTTTATTTTAAGATGATTATATCATAAGTTAAAATGCAGGGCGACTCCCTCACCTCTTTGCATGCTTTCTGCCAATTGTGATCTATTACAAAATAATAGTACAGTGTCACGAATAGTTATCGATTCAAGATGCAGAACATTACCAATACCTTCTTGCTGAACTTTTATAAATAAGTGCATGCTTTTTTCCCCTCCCAAAATCTGTGCTCCACTCCTATAGTTTCAAGAGTAAGCAAAACCATTTTTTTTTTGTAAGATAGCAACATATTATTTCCCATGATTATAATTAATAACAGCATGATTAATATTGCCATTCAGAGAAGAAAATGTTAACTGTTAATTCGTTTTCTTCTGCTTCAATGACAGGGAACATACCCGCATGAAGCTCAAGATATAGAGAAGGAAAACATATTAAATGATGAACAAGTAATTACAAAACTACAAATTCTGGTAGTTGTTTTGAAAAAAAATCCTGCGTGATAAGAGAAAATGACAGCATCATTTATATTTTGGAGTTGGGTGTGACAAATACTGTTCTCAACTTTTATGTCTAGGTTTTACTATCCACTGCAGTGGCTACACAGAATTCACAGAATTCATGATTAAAGGGCTTATTAAGGAAGGTGGATTGCAATGGGAATCAGAAATACTCAGGATGGACTTGCTCATCAAGACACACTGCAACGTTTGTGGCATAGAGGTTACACTCTGGACTGATAGGGAGAAAAGTGAGGCTTTCAACTCTTGCAAAGAGTAACAGTCTCAGAACCCTGCTGGGGCCGTTCTACCCCTCCCTATGGCAGTGTCACGAGTCAGAACTGACCCTATTAGCTGGGAGATGCTAATCATTGCGGAATGGGCACACCACTCCACTGGAGGCCTCCACCTCAACCCAAAGGCTTTCAGCTCAAGCTCTGTGGATCAACAAACTCTGCTCTCCCAGTTAACTGCCCAGCAGCACCCAACTCCACAAGCCAGCCTCCTGCCCCAAAGCACTCAGCTTTCTTTACTCCTTGGGCTGAGAAGTCCACGGCTGTTTCATGCTCTGGCTCCTGGTTCTGCTGCCGCTTCCTCCTCTGAGGTCCCAGCTGTCTTTTCGATCCAGGAGGTTCGCTGCAGAGGGATCTTGAAGTTCAGAGAACGTATTCCATTCCAGGCTCTTGCTGGTGGTGAAATGCACCCCTTCTGAGAGGGCTTATTTAATATGCTTCAGGATGACATTCCCGTCAGTTTGGGTCACAGTTACGCACAGGTGAATTCACTTTTGTACTAGCCCCTAGAACAGCCACATTAAAGAATTCACTGCCCCTGCAACTGTCCCCTGGGAAATTCTTTAACTATAATATCTTTAATTCCCAACTAAACTAAACTTTTTTTCCATTGGTATATTAATTATGACAAATTACTCCAGTCACTAGTTTATGCTGGCTAGTCCCTCCCTATAATTAGTTTACAGCTAGTGAGTATGGGGAGGGGTGCCTCTAGCCTCCGTGCCTGCCCCGGTGGACTAGTCTCAACTGCTCAGTAGGACAGTACTACAAAGTCCTTGCTTTAAGCCACTCTTTTCCAGTGTGATTTGGAACAGTCTCTGTTAATAGGTTTCTTAACTAAATGACTGTAAGCACATGTGATTGTCATATCTTTATAAAAATGCATATTAAGAATGTTTTTATCAGTTTATATACAACCCTGTAGATTCATAGGATAAGTTACAAATCTGTTTACCATAAAGTGTGCAACATCTGTCAAGAAAAATCCCTGTGGTAGGATTTAATTTAGTATAGCTGAATAGTTATCAGATATGGTGTGTGTCTGAAATTTAAAAGCTGTTCTAAAATAATTCTTGGACCCGTTTTCAATTGTAGATAAAAACGAAGTATGGAAGTAATATTTTGAATGTTGTTTGATAAACATGTTGGAGCATACATTAATATAATTTCCCTACAGGGGGCTAGTTTTGGCTTTTCACAAAAGACAGTGATATTTGCCAACTAGTCTTGCATTTCTTCAAGTTATGAAGTCATTCTACTTTGCTTAGTTTATTAAGTAACATTTTAGGTCTTAATATTTTTCTTAAAGGCCCTATAAAACTGCAACAATGTCTGTTGGGGAATCCTACTGATAGTAAAGAGAAATTAGAAGCTCATTTTTCCAGAGGAAGAGAAACTAGCGTTAAAATCCAGAGTGTATTTCATGTCCATGTTCAGGGTACGATACCTGGTAGGTAGTATGCTCTTCAGTTAAGGTCTTGGATGTTGTACAGCCCAGGGAGGAGTTTCAGTTGTCACCAGCAGCATATATTTTAACATTTTCAGTAGTGTTCTGTTTTCTGCCTCTTAATTTTACATTTAAACATGGTTTATACTCAACACTTTTTCTTTAGTTAGGTGTTACAGCATATCTTGATATTTCCAGATCCTTATCCTGGTAGGGAGAGTGTTTCGGAGGGCTCAGGGAAGGGAGACCATCTATTTTGACCACCTTTCAGAAAACCAACCTTGACATGTGAAAACTTCATAGGTTCCCTAGGGCTAGATTCATCGATTGTTTCTTAAGTTGGATCCCTGGTGGACTGCTGACCAGCCCCTGTGCAGGAGAAACATGAAGCTGCCTTTAGTCTCAGAAATCCTAGGGAGCTTCTTGTCTGTCCTCTAGCATCTCTATGAGTTGGAACTGACTTGATGTCAGGCATATGCTCTTAAGTAGGACTACTCATCCCACTTAATTACTGCCCAGGAACCAGAAACGTCTCTGGATTTATGCTAGAATCATGAACAAGTTTAATTAATGTGTTTAGTATGTTTGTGTGTTGTGCTCATCCCCACGTTTCCTTTCTTCTCGCCTCCCTGTGAGCGCCAAGGTATGCGGCTTTTGATTAGAAAACCATTTCTCCTGGAATGTTCTCTTACAATAGTGGCCTCATACAGAATTTATCTTGATGAGATACTAACTTGGTTAGTCCCTCCGTGTTGCAGGGTGCTTGCTTTTGTAGGCCTGAATCATGCCCCCGGAGTGGAGGTCCCAGAGTTGACTTGTCCGTTCTTCACAGATGGGTATTTTGCTTCCATCTTTTTGTCGCGGTGGAAGGCATGCTGACGAATGCAAGCTGTGCATGCTCTGTTCCTGGCTTATTCTGTGTGGATGTGGGCTGTAGGTGGTTGGAGCCTTCTGTTTACATTTGTTCGAGGAAGCGCCGCGTTGTTTTCCACTGTGGTTGCGCGATCCTGCAATCCCACGAGCAGTGAGTGAGCAGTCTAGTCTCTACACAGCGGAAGTAGATATTTTACCAGAAATTATGCATCTGATGAATTCTGTCTTTATTAATCAACGAAATGATTTCATGTGGTGTTTCATATAACATGGTCTAGGCTAGCATAAGCCAACTTTGATTTAAATTTAATTTCATATTTTCATTTTTAAATGTTTACCCTTGTAGACTTTCGGGATTTTATTCTATCATTCTTATTTCTGGGCCCTTATTTCAAGTTTTTCTTCAACTTGATTAAAGGATGAGCAAGCACAATACGAACAGTAAATATCCCTGACGTGGAATTTGGGGTCAGAGCCTGCAGACATAGCTGAGGGGGATCAATCCTGGCCGCGTTGGAATGAGCCTTGGAGTGTGGGTGTCAAAGCAGTCAGAGTGCCTCTTTCATGTGTGTGCGCTCCCACACACCCCTTGATCTGTGTCCGCCTTTCTCCTCTCCGTGGCCGTGGCCGGCAGTTCTGTAGGGCATAACTCCATGCGGTGCTCCAAAGTTTACAGCACAAGCAGGGGCCCTGTTTTCATGATTAAACAACATAGCACAACGTATCCCCCATAGATCATTCCTTGTTAGACACTGCTAAGTGTAAAGCACTGGTAGGGAAGCTGGACAGATCTCCCTAGATGCCGATCGATGGCCGTGCCTGGGTGTTGAAATGTGATAGATTTTAAGGTGCATAGAAAGCTTAGCGGTACAGGTGGTGAGGATCTTGTGTGATACCCAGTTTCCAGGCCCACTCAGCAGTGCTGTCCTTTTGTCATTAGCATGCTGGCGGATAAACTGAACATGACCCCAGAAGAAGCTGAACGGTGGATTGTGAATTTGATTAGAAATGCAAGACTGGATGCCAAGATTGATTCTAAATTAGTAAGTCTTTTGTGCATTAAGCGACATTCTAACTGTGAGTTGCTGAATATTTTAAGTTTTTGGGTTTTTTTTTTGCTGAGTGAACAGTTTATATCTGTACCATACCTAAAAAGATGTATTAGCTGGTCGATGTATCTGTGAACTTTCCCTGTAACAGGATCCCGTTCCCTGTGTTTCATTTCAGGGTCACGTGGTGATGGGTAACAATGCAGTTTCACCCTATCAGCAAGTGATTGAAAAGACCAAGAGCCTTTCTTTTAGAAGCCAGATGTTGGCCATGAATATTGAGAAGAAACTTAATCAGAATAGTAGATCAGAGGTAAACATCACAAGTTTTCTGTTTGGTGTGGGATCTAGCAACACTAGAACACAAATTGTTACTTAGACTTTATTTGAAAACATTTAATATCTATTGTATAAAAATTACTAACCTTAAAGGAATTTTTTTCTTAGATGCAGTCTATGCATTCATCAAGGAAACGGAAAAACATTAAATGTTCCTAGTTTATTATAACGATGTTTCTTCTCTTTCTCTTCCTCTGGGACTTCATTAGCTCATTTCCTCGGGGTTTTCTTTAGCACATCGTTTTGATACTGGCAGATGATAACTTACATGTGTAGCCCTCGTTCAAGTGCTTTGAAGTGTTTTCCTAAATCTAAAGAATTAGTTCTGTAAAAATGTTATCTTACCCCATTTACTAGTGTTGCTGTTAAACAAATTTTCATTTTATCTTTAGTAATCATGTTAAAAAAGAAAAATAATCTTGTATTTTGGTAGCGATCCTATTGAAGGAACTTTAGTAGCTTTGTTATAAATGAATCCCAAACTGCCTAATTACCTGGGAAGAGAAGGGAGGCCAGTAGGAAATAGTGTGGAACGTTTGAGGACTCATTTGATTGAAGTTTTAGGGACAGGCTTGTGCCATTCAATATTAGAAGAGAAGAATTAGAAACTTGTCCGTGCCTATTATGACTAAATTGTGACCTAAAATAGCTGAACCTGAAAACAGATTTTATGTAGTACTTGTGTTCTTTTGTGCTTAAGAATGTTGTTAGTGTTGGTGATACTGTCATTGTTGTCCTATATAATTGCCCCCAAATGATATCAGAGGATATTTTCATGTGTTTATTTTATTCTTAAGTGGGACATCTGACATGAAATACTCGGAGACCAAACCAAATCCATCGCTGCTGAGTCCTGTAAGCACCATTCAAAGTCACTGCTGTCGAGTCGGCTTTGAGTAGTGCTTATAAAGATTTTTAAAACCTTAAAAAGAGAATGGTTTGTCAGGACTGGTTAAATGTAAAATGCTGAAGTAAATGATGATACCATATTTTCCCATGTTAACCGTTTTTGTTTGCTTTTTTTTTTTTCCAAGTTAACATTTTTAGAGTCTTTTCTGTGTACCTTATTGATTTTTTTTTTCTCTTTCTTTTAGGCGCCTAACTGGGCAACTCAGGACTCTGGCTTCTACTGAAGAACTGTTTTTAAAAGGATGACAAAGCTAAAGACGCAACAAGACCATTATGTAAAACGGGACATGGGTTTTAGAAACAACAAATTCTTTGTACGTTTGGAGAATTTGAATAAAAAATTGGCTTTGTCTCATTTTTGTATCGTATTGTGAATTTCTTTGTGTATGCAAGTATTTTTAACTCTTTATTTCAGAATAATTATAGCTTCACAGGAAGTTGAAAAATGGTAGAGAAGTTCCTTATACCCTAATTCCACTTTTCCCCCAGTGATTAGTTACAGCATATGTTTAATCAAACCTAGGAAATGTACATTGATGTTTATCTGTACAGATCTGTGCCATTTTGTCACATGTGTGGAGCTGTGTGATCATCATTGCAATCATGATACAGAGCTGTCCTCAACACACAGGTGTTTTTCTGGCTACTCCTTTGTAGTTAGACTTACAGCCCCCACCGCCTCCTCGCCGCCCCTCATTCCCACCTACGAACGAACCCTGCCGAGCCGCCACTAGCGAGTCTGTTCTTCACTTCCAGATTCTTACATAATATGTGTCCTTTTGAAATTAGCTCTGTGTGTGTGTGCGCGCGCGTGAATGTCAGTAGTTTGATCCTTTATGTTGAGTAATGTTCTGGGGTGCTGATTTCCCATATTGTTTTTGTTTTAGGTTTCTAGTTTACAAATGAAGCTGCTGTTCCTTAATTCCTACGAGGAAAATGGCTCCATAGTGACTCACTGGCCAGCTAGATTCTTAAGTAGATGCCTTATAAATAAATGCCTCCCTGGGTGTGTGGCTCTCTCTCTCTCTCTCTCTGTCACACACACACACACACACACACACACACACAGTTGGCTGTAAAACCAAGCTATATTAAAGCCCTGAAGTCTCTTACACAGAAGTGGTTTGGGTTTCACTTTGATACTTTTACTGAAACCCAGATAACATTTGCTTATACCTACATGGAATGGCACAAAAAAAAGAAAAGATGTGTGCATATTACTGTTTTAGTTGTCATTTCACCATGCGCCTCTGAGTTTAAGTGACTGTTTAAGTTTAGATAATATGGTTGTCAAATTACACCTGCCATTTCAAGAGGGTCCGAAGTTCCTAATCCTCAACTTAGGGCCATATAATAAATTGACTTTGTGAACCATCTGCTCTCTGTTGCTTCTATTCAAGTCTGTCACTACAGTACAAAAGCAGCCTTATATGTCAACAAATGGTTATGGCCCTGATCCAAAAAGATTTGTTTATGAGAACTATGCTAAGGGGCCAGATCTGACCCATATGCCATAGTATTTGATCTCTGGCTTTTGAAGATTGCAGCCTTTAAAACCCGAGGGCAGTTTTACTCTGTCCTACAGTGTTGCTGTGAGTTGAAATCTATGTGAGAGAGAGAGAAGCCCTATGCTAATTTTTTATGTGTCTTAAACCAAGCCTGCTGCCACCAGCTGAATTCTACTTCTAGTGACCCTGCGGCGGGTTTCTGAGGCGCAGTCCTTGAGAGCAGCACCCTCATCTTTCCCAGTGGAGCAGCCAGCCACCTGTTGTGTACGAACCACTGACCTGTTAGCAGCCAGGAATGCTTAAACCACAGTGCCACCAGAGCCATCCATGTTGCAAGAAAGCCAAGTGTAGAGTAAGCGCTAGAATAAGGAAAATTTGTAGTGCAAATTGATCTAGACTCATAAAAAGTAATATGTCAGCAACTAGGTCATGCATAGGAAGAGATTCCATGAATGAACAATTTAGCTCTTTATTACCAGAAATAGTTAAAACTGGAAAACTGCATAATTACTCAATATATAAAAATGAAGAGCATGCTTTCCCCTCTTCCCCATGGATTTTTGCAAAAAAATTATTCCAGGCCTCAGTAATTTAAGATTACGTTATGTGTCATTGAATCTATTCTAATTCATAGCTCCTAGAGCTCAGTCAGATCCTTGGTTCTAGGTGATTGCATAACTAAGTTACCACTAAATCCAACAGGGGCTCCGTATGCCCTGGACCATGAAAAACCTACAGAGGAAAAAGCTAATGGTAATGTATGCATTGGAGTGCCTCTGACTCCTAGAAACATGGAACTTTGGCTGCTAGTGGTGGATGTGTACATGTGTTTATATGTGTATATATACAGTCAACTTTTTGAATTAGGTGTTTATAATGCAGATCATCGATTTTCTATTTAACATCATCAAACCTCCAATGTCTCCCTGTTTAGATTTTTTATGCCCGCCTCTTGTTGGATCATGGCTTTACCTTCTTTATGTGTTACTGAAACATCAAAGCAACACATGAGAATGCCTTTCTGTTACATCATACTGCCTTTCAGTACATCATTGTGGTTGTCCCTGGGTTAAATTTTGCAAAGGTTCAAAGCAATGATTCTCAACCTTCCTAATGCCGCAAGTCTAACACAGTTCTTCATGTTGTGACCCCCTAACAATAAAAATTGCTACTTAACTAATTTTGTTACTGTTCTGAATTGGTCGACCCCTGTGAAAGGGTCGTTCCACCTCCAAAGAGGGCTCAACCAGCAGGTTGAGAACTGCTGAGTTAAAAGATTGTGTGTATTCTGCATATGCATATATTTAGTAGGTTGTGATTCAAAGGTCCTTACTATATATATTTCAAGTCCCAGTATTCAAATGAGAGCAAAAGGTGTTCGGTTTTTCCCTCTAATATTGGGTCGTAAGGATCCTATAAGAAACCCTCTCAAAATATATAAACCTTTGACAAATTAGATTTTTTTCCCACTTATGTTCTGTTTCAAAGTTATTAAGCGAATAATGTTCACTGTAGATGCTTTGTCTAACTGGCCTTTTTCAGAAAAAATAATGGTCATTTTTATATATTACCAACCTGTGTTCATTCATTGTTAAAATGCATTCTCAAGGTGTGCATGAAAACAGTATGTTGTTCTGACTTTAACCTTTGTATAACATGGAGATCCTTCCAATAAGCTGTTGAGCATAAAACTCCTGCTTAATTATTTTGCTTCAAAAAAGGTAAAGCGCATTTGTCAGCAATGTTTATAGGCACGGAGAACCCATCAGAACAAATGAATACTTTTGCCTTCGCTAGTCCGATGTATACACAAGCATGTTTAGATGGTGAAATATATGAACATGTATGTAAACATGTAAATATCCATTTTAAAGAGAAAACCGGATATAGTAAACCTTCGTCTCAAGTACTTTGGACAGGTCAGGTTCCTAGAGGATATCACGCTTCGTAAAATGGAAGGGCAGTGAAATGAAGACCTTTGACAAGATGGATGGATAGGAGGATGCTGAGTCAACTAAACAGGACTTTAACAATTTGAGAAGTAGGTCTTAGCACTTTTGAAGCATCTATGGACTCACTGTTGATGGTTTCCTCTGACCAGAAGTTAGCACTACAGTCACTGTGCTAGCAGCTCTTTTGCTTTCATGTGTAATTTTATCCCCAAACAAAAATGTCTACTTTTGTGTGTTTTTAACCTATAGTTGAGATCATACGTGGTATTCTGTGACTTTTCTCACAACTCCGACACAGTATGTTGATTTATCCATATGAACAATTCAGTTCATTCTTTTTCACTGTTATGCATTGTTCTCTTGTGGGACTACCCCAGTCAACGTGGGTTGGGGCTGGCTCCCTGTCCATCTATCGTTTGTATCTTAACTGGGGACATTTACTCTACTTCCATTTAAGAATATATATATATGAGTTGGTTTCCACCCTAAGCTATTTTATGAACTTTCTGTTGTCTCCTTTGCCTTCTAATTTCTTGCCTCCTGAGGATTGACTGTCTCAATTCCACTTTTTTTCCCCTTTCATAGTTTGCCAGTTAAAGACTAACATGTTTCTAATTTTAAGTCTTAAAATTAGTATCTCGGCCACCTACAACAGGAGAGAAATGTTTTTATTATTATTGTAATATCACTTCCAAGTTGTTATTTTAGTTCACATTTTATTTATAAACTAAAAAAATAGGTGATGGTTTATATAAATTTCCTGCTCACGCCTGTATTCTTACCTTTTCCTGAGGCTGCTTCGATGAGGTGCCATCCGGTCATGTCCAGGGCAGTGACCCCAGGTAGGACAGACGGGGCCTGGCCTGGTCTCACACCATCAGCACAGGCTCCCGAGGTTGGAACCCATTGTTGCAGCCTTTGTGTCGCTGCATCTTGTCGAAGGTTTCTCTTCTGTGTTTCCTACATGCATGATGTCCTCCAGGGACTGGTCATTCCCCTTGGTATTCTGCACTTTGATGATGTCTACGTTGAACTTTTATACTGCTTGGAATTAATTGGGCCTTAATTCTAGAAAAGAGTTTTATCTTCCGTTAATTTTGGAAAATTGTATCTTTGGATCATTTGGTACTTTGGGTTTTTGTTGATTTTGTTTTGTAGACCCTTTAGAAAGCCTTCCCTTTCATAGGTTCCATCGCTGTCATCTGCTGCAGAGGATTTTGGGTAATTTCTTCAAACCTTCCACTTCAGTAATATCCCCTTCAGCTGTGCCCACTTTGCTGGTAATCATCCATTCCATTTCTCACTTCAATTATATTTTCATCTTTCTAGCTTGCTCTCCTTGGCCGTTTGTATTTTTGAAAAGACATTTTGTATTTTGACTTCTCTGCCAGCATTCTTGCCAACTACCATCTGTCACTTACATGTGTATAATCGGTTCTGAACTCGTCTCCTGTAATGTTTCTTGACCTTTTCCCCACCCATTCTCCATATTAGAGAGTTACAGTGGTCTTTTCCAATTTCAGTCTGATTGCTTTTGTCCCCCCTAGTTAAGACCCTTCAGTGATTCCCCATTGTTCTTAGCCTAATGACTTAATCCGGAATGTGTCTCTCATTACTTGGCATCTGCTTGCTACATCAGACTTTATGACAGTCTCAAGTCATGCTGGCTTCCTCTCAGTGTTCCAAAGCATGGCCTTCCAGCTCTTGTGACTGCTGCAGCATAAGAAAAATGCCATTTATCTTGTCCAAATACTTACATATACATAGAAATGTATGTGTGTATATACAATAGTATAGGAGTCTGTACATATCAATGTATGTGTGGATGTATATGTACACATAATGCAAAAGTTATGCACGCAAGCATTTCTAGGTTTTTTTTAATTCAGAACTCATGTCCGGACAAACTTTACTTTGCCTCCATCCCCGACCCCCCAGGAATCCTTGCATTATCCCCAGACTAGATTCTTCTGTTGTGCTTTCATCCTCATTTTATAATTACATTATTCTTTGTCATTTCATTATTTCGTCTGTTTAAGGATGATATTTGTCTTGTTCGCCACAGAATCTAGTAATCTGCTTCCTATTAGGCCCTCGGTAAGTTGTTGAATAAGTGGGTGAATGGATGGAGGTTCAGAATGGCGTCTAGAAGGAAGCAGAGTTTTAAAGGGGAAATAAAGATTGGCGGTGTAGTTTGCTTTTGTCAGGTGATCTGAGCAAAGTTGTGCCTCAGTCGCTGACTTTCTAATGCAAAGGTATGTCCGAGCTGCTGCCAGGGCCCAGTGTATGTGCACAGATGTGTGGAGCGTGTGTCAGGAGCCCTCGGGTCGGATTGTGCCTGGGCTGCGAGACGCCGGGGCAGCAGTTGTGACCCCAGCAGCTCCTGGAAGAAACCTGAGGCGCTCTGCTCCTGGAACGAACGACTGACGAGGGGTGCTACTGCGCTCTGGAAGGTCACTGTGCTTGGAACGGACTCGATGGCAGTGAGTTTGTCTGCTGTGAGCACACGGCTCTGCAATCAGCGGGTGGCCGCAGACAGCTTCTCTCTGTCATACGCTCGTCTTAGTCTCAGGGGCCTTTCTAAAAGGACCAAAAGGGTCTAAGCAAAAACGCTGCCAAAGGGGTCTGCTGGGCCAGACCATCTGGATTGATTTTGTCAAAGGATGCAGGCTGACCACGGGGCTAATTATGAAGTTTTAGGCAACTGGAAAGCTGCGTCGGTGACAAAAGGCCAGGAATGTGATGAGTGATTTTTTTACCCCTTGCCCGTCCCAACAGTGCTCGTTCTCAAGGTGGTAAGGCCTGTCCTGTAGAGATTATGTTTGGAAACCTTACTCCATTCCTCCTACAGTCTTGATCTTGCCCCTTCCGACTTCTTGCTTCCAAAGCTCCAGGAACATTTCACGGGAACTTAAGTGGAATCCCTTGGAGATGTCTGCACTGACCTTTTGACATGGTCTATAAATTAAAGAGCCCTGGATTCTTCAGAAGCATGTAGGAGGATCAATGGAGAAATAATTGCTTCACATTTTGATCTATATTTTTTTCTCGTTAACATTTTGCTATTTTTAATAAAAGTTTTCTTTGGTTTTGTAGCAATAGAGTTTTACTTAATTTAACATGTCTAATGGCAATATTACTGCTTTGTGTGCCTGACTCCTTGAGAATCCAAACAAGACTGTCATGGCTTTTTTCTCCTTTAGCTCAAAGTCTGGGACATAACCCATAAGTCTAATACATTGGGTAAGTACTAAGGAGCCTTGGTAGTGCTGTGGGTTAGGCATTGGGCTTCTAATCACTAGTTAGGTGGTTCAAACCCACCAAATGCCCTGCGAAAGAAGGTTGAGGCTGGTTGATCTAGTAAAGATGTTCAGTCTTGGGAGTCCTATGGAGGGTCCTGATGTGTCAGATTCAACTCCATAGCTGTGGTTTGGTTTGGTCAAAAGTCCTTGTATCTGAAAACATTTAGGATTTATGAAGTGTTCTGAAGATACATTTTTAGTCTTTTACATAGTTAATTGTTAGCCAAAGACTTGTTAAAATTATCAGAGCATACAATCTGTGTAAAGCTAAGTTTATTCTTCGATCTACCATGGCTTTGTCTTGCTATTGAGGGGAGTAAAGGGAGAGACATCTGGTCCCTTGGATGTTTTCTTTTCCACTTGCCAATGGTCAGGAAAAGTGGACTGCACAGGAAATGTAAGTAATCACCCCACGTCGCCGCTATCTTGTGTTCCCTGCGTATAGCTACTGGCTGGCTGGCTTGCTAGCAGATAGAAGTTTGTCCTTGTGGACAAATGGAAGTGGTACAAGTATCCTCACATAGCTTACAGAGGTCATTTGGCAAGTAAACTCGCCCTTCACTCTAATGATCCTGCTAACCTGGCACCATGACAACACTCAGGCTTTTACTAACTGGCGTTTTGGCCAGAAGTTGAACCTGAGCCCTGAAACCCTGCCGTCAGGTTGATTCTCACTCGGTGACCCTCTAGGATAGAATAGAACTGCCTGGTGGGTGGATTTCCAAGAATCTGATGGGAGCACAAAGCCTCATCTTTCTCCCTCGGTGGCTGGTGGGTTTGAACTGCTGGGCTTGTAGTGAGCAGCCCGATACCTAATTCAGCTCCACTAGGACGGACACCTTGCAGGTAGCAGCCTGCCAACACCTTCAAGGCTCCCTGATTCCTACTCAGTGACCCTTAAGAGCAGAGTAGAACTGACTGTGGGTTTCCACAACTGTAAGTCTAAGGGAGCAGAAAGCCTTATCCTCTAGCTGGTGGGTTTGAACTGCTAACTGCAGCTTGTAGCCCACTGTGCCCCCAGAGCTGATTTTGATTCATAATTGCAGGGTAGAAATGCCCCTGTGGCTTTCTGAGACTAGATCTTTATGGGAGCAGAAAGCCTCATTTTTCTCTCTCGAGTAGCTGGTGGATTTGAACCGCTGACTTTGTGGTTACCATTACACCACCAGGGTTTGTAGGGCCTGCATGTTTGCGTAAGCAGAAATCTGCCACTGAATCACCAGTGCTCCCTCTGTTAGGCGCCATCAGGTCAGCTCTGGCCCACAGTGACCCTGTGCCCAGCAGAATGAAACTGCACTCCGGTGCCCTCCTCACTGTAGTTCCTATGTTTGAGCTAATTGATGCAGACACTGTGTCAATCCATCTCGATAAGGGCCTTCCTCGTACCTCTGCCCTGCATTACAAAACACGATGTCCTTCTCCAGGGACTGGTTTCTCCTGAAACTATGTCCCAAGTATGTAAGACGAAGTAGTACAATACAGAGCCATAAAGACCAGCAGCAGGCGAAGCAGCCAAGGTCAGGTCCAAGTATCTGTTAGCACGAAGGGCTTAAAGCTGCCAAGGAGGCTTTAGTCAGACAGTTAGAAAGCAGCTCACTGTGTTGTGTGTCCCCCTGCATAATTCCCTCCTGTGTGCCTTTGTAATTCTCTGACATCAAGCCATCCTCTGGAAAAGCACTTTCTGGAGAGGTAGCACAAACAGTGGTATGTTTTGTTAATTTTTCATCTCATGTATTTAATAAACTGTTTGACTTTTAGAATCTGCAAGGAACAACATTAATCTAAGGCATCTCCTATTTTGGTTCTAAAACCGTGACTTGCGCTGCCCTCCCCGCCTTGGGTCTGCTGAGATGGTGAGCGCCATGCCTGATTGATGCGTGCTGTTTTTCCGTGTTTTGAGGACCACTGAGGGGTGAGGAAAATGAAATTTAAAACTGGGAACAGCGTGGCCACCTAGGCACACTTCCAGGTAAATAAGGTGAAGGTGCTTATGTGTGCCTGCGAGACCCAAACTCACTGGTGTGGAGCTGTTTCAACTAAGCGACCCTGGGTGCCTATCTGTAAGTATGATTGCTTAAAGGTGTGTGTCTGCGATTCCTCAGTGATCAGTGCTAGGAGGCAGCTGTTTTGAGGACCAGCAGACTGGCGTATGTGCAGAATGGCATAAAAAGAAAGCTGGATCACATAAATACACCAGGACTTGAAATCTGGCAGCTCTACTAGCAGATAAAAATATTATTCGATCGCATGTATTTGTGGACCTTTTTTCTTGCCGTCCACTTTGCTTTAAGCACACTAACCATGATTTGTTGATCTTAGCATTTCCCAAACAGTAGGCACTATAGTAGATATGTAGTTGATATTTACCGGTTTACCACTCACTCGATAGGGTCATTCAGGTAGACAGGTGATGTGTGGGAAATATTTAAGCCGCAGTCTCACAGAGAAGTCGTAGCTGTCTTCCTGTACCATGAGGGGATGCACTACTTGTCCCTTCATTTTCAAAGACAGTCTGCAGAGAAAGGAAGCGCACGAATAGCTGAGTTTTGTTGACCGTCCTACTTAGGCCAGAGCTGTTGGTCCATCTCTGCATTTTCCCTCATCCCTACATAAGCCTGGTGTAGTGGTTATGAGTTGGACTGCAATCCGCGTGGCCTGCAGTTCAAAACCACCAGCAGCTCTGGGGGAGAAAGGCTGAGCTTTCTACTCCCACGAACAGTCCCAGTCTCGGAATCCCACAGGGGTCGATGCCAATCAGCATTGACCAGATGGCAGTGAGAGAGAGCCAGATAAAAGGAGCCGTGGGGCAGTGTAGTGAGCTGCTAATTACAAGGTAAGCAGTTCAAAACCACCAGCTGCTCTGTGGGAGAATGCCAACAGTGACTGTTTCAGAAACCCACAGGGGCAGTTCTGCCTTACCTTATAGGGCAGTGGTCCTCAAGCTTCCGTATGCCACGACCTTTTAATACAGTTCTTCATATTGTGGTGATCCCCCCAACCATACAATTATTTTTGTTGCTACTTCCTGTCATTTTGCTACTGTTATAAATCAGGTGAACCCTGTGAAAGGGGTCATTTGACCCCCAAAGGGGTCACGGCCCACAGGTTGAGAACCGCTGCTCTAGGGCCACCATGAGTTGGAATCAACTTGGTGGCAGTGATAGGCACTGACAAAAAAAGGGCCTAGTGGCCCAGTGGGTAAGGAGTTGCTCTGATAACCTCTTGGTTGGTCAGTTTGATACCACCAGCTGCTCCCTAGGAACAAGAAGAGGCTTTGTGCTCCTGTGAAGATGGCGAGCCTGTCTACTAGGCCCTAAATGGCAGTGGGTTGGGGCCTGGTGTGGACACTGCACTGGAATTCTTTGTCAGCTATTTCTTAAATACATGCCATGGGCTATGAGGGAGACCTGAAAAGAGATCCACTTAAAATCATCACAACTTTTTAAAACAAAATAAATGAGCAAAACATAAAGCAGGACTCTGAAGGGTAGACCAGAAGTTTAATCTGGGTCTATTCAAAGGTCACTGTATTGGTTCCTTTGTGCTGTTGTTCATGTAACCATCTATGCTTGGGAGAGAAAGTAAGAGGACTTGATATGGAAACTTGTTATCATTTTATCTTTAAAAAGGAAATTTCTGTCAGTGACTCTATGTCCTAGGGTCTAGAGAATAGTGGTTGGAATGTGGATCATCTCATTGATACAGGAATCATCTAGAACGCTCCGAAAACCAGAAAGCCTCATGTTTTAGTTCTTATCTGTCTGACAGTAAGTCCCCTGCCCAGGAATTTGCAGCCTGGTTCTTTGGGGAGTCGCAAAGAGATTTCACAAACACCCAGAAATTACGTCTCAAGCTTGCTCGACTCCACATTCACCTGCAGCCTTTCACCGGCAAGATTTCAAGGGAGTCTTGAAACACCCTGTGGCATGTCAGTTGGCCAGCATTGTTTGGTTTTTACTTGCGGGACCATTTGGCACCACTACTTTGTCTAACCAATAGTGACTGGTCGCATTAGATGGAAGGAACTGAATGAGCGTTTGGGTAAAGTAACATTGACCATGGGAACACACGCACGCGTGTGCACACGGTCTTTTCGCTTCCTTCTAGAACTGCTAAGTGGTGGTGAAAACAGAAGGACTCCTCACTCAGCACATCTGGATATTTGAACAGACAAGAAGGAAGATCTGTGGCATCTTTGTCTTTTTTTTAAGTTCAGCTAAATTATCCCAAGAACACTCTGCCCCAACATAGGAATGCCAGCGGAACAGGAGACGGTAACACAAGAGGCACCAGGAGACTCGAGGTTTTGTGTGTTTGAAACTTATATTCCACTCTAATGACTAAATTGTAGAGAAGAAAAACTAATATGTGTGTGCATGTGTGTTTTAAATTCACCCAGTGTTTTGGGGGCTCTGTTTTCTAGGAGCGAACAAACTCCTTTTGTTTTTTGATGGTTTATTTGCTTGTCTATTTTAAAAGTTTATCCTTCAATGTTATAAAGCAATATAAGACAAAGGGGCATTTTTTCCTTTAAAAAGTTGCCCTGTATTACAGCAATGTATTTCGTCAAAATAGAAAATTCAGAGGCATGCAACGGTAAAAAGTGGTACGTGGTGGGTTCTTCATTTTCTTTTTTTTCCTTTTCACATAATTTATTCAAATTGGTGGATTTTTTTTGTCTTTCAACTTTTAATTTTACTATAAACAAACATGAAGTAAACACAATGATTATTATCAACAGAATACCAGATGAGGTCTCAGCATTTAAAATAACATAGATCTCTTTTTATAAACTTGCTTTTGATTTTAATTCAAGAAGAATTATGCTGGGTTCTTATGTATGACTGGACAAAAAACATGTGGTTGTGTGTTTTGGCATATGTTCTCCCAGATTTCTCAGTGATACTTGTGATAATCAACAGAGGAAATTTAGATTGGAAAGCCTGTTCTGTCTAAGATTCTAATCATCACCCTAAGAAAAATTCCAACACCTATTGGTTACTTCTGCTTGAAGACCTGACGTACGTGCATGTTGAGAGCTTTTAGTGGTAGAGTTGGAACACTGGGAAGAAAGAACTTTGTCACAGAAGTCACATGATAAGTGCATGATACCATGTTCTTCTTCAGCTTCCCTGTTGTCACCAGAAAACAAATACTGTGTATGTAATAATGAAATCAGTACACATAAATAAACAAAAGAGTCAACATCTTTTCTATCATCCTTGTTTATGGCTCTCCGCCCCAGTTGTGTTAAAATTATAAATCAGCTTTAACATATATTCTTACCAAAGAAGAAAAGAAAGCGCTCTCTCTCTCTCTCATTCACCCCCCCCCCACACACACACACTTGTAGAAAAGTCTAGATTTCAGTATCAGAAATGTGGGTGTTGTGTAATCGACAAAGCACTGTTGTGCAATAATTAAAGAATTTTTAAACTGAAGATTAAATTGGAATGTTGTTATAAACATAAGGGAAATGGCCAACATTTTTCTTTGTATCAAAAGAAAGTGCAATTCTAAAAATAAGCACCCTCTTTGTGATGGCCCTTTAAAACAGTTTTAAGTGATTCCATTCGTAGATGATCTCAGGGGTCTGCGGCACTTTGCCGTGAGTGCTTTGCTCTTTGATCCTGTGGCTTTTAATCAGGTGTGTATCCACAAGAAGAAAGCCGGGGACCGCTCTATCACCAGGCAGACCCTCCGAGTCCCCCGACAGCGAACGTGGCATGCCCAAGACGTTCTTGCCTGCCAAGCCCTACAAGGCTTCCTGTGGCAAGATAAATTTAAGGACAGACGGCTGAAGCGCTTTGCCATCCCTAAACTCTACCAAATGGAGACAAGCATGAGTTTCTTAAATTTATCAAGTTTAAAAATTACCCTGCTGGGAAATTTTATTTTTAAAAAGAAGAAAGGTTTTCATTATCATCCGTGTTCTGTTTAACTTTCCCAGAAATCAAAATTAAGCAAAAGGAAGGAAGGACTGAAAATGCTACCTAGTCTTTTAAGTGTTCTTACTGGCCTTTAGCATTCCATTCCTTTGAAATGTGAAATTGATTTCCTGTAATCTAAATGTCTCAATTTACTTTCCTTGGAGTATTGCAGCTATTGCTTTAAGATGTGCAAGCCCCAAGCATCCTTCTTTGACTTGTCACTTGTCATTCCATCTCCCAACCCCATCCTCGTCTATATTGTGTCACCCCAAGGATTCGGTCACTCTCAGCCCGAGACGGTCTGTTCTTCCCTGCTCTTGGGGCCCTTGATTTCTAAGGCCACACAGCACTGTTGTATCTATTTGGTGTGTGCACTCTCAGTGGTTAAGAAGTGCGCTTGAATCCTGTTTGCCACCTGCAGGTTGTGTGCCCTCAGACTGCCTGTGTCTGGTAACTGCTTTCTAGGTTGATGGGGTCAAATGGAACAATGCATGTCAAGCATTGAACACAGGACCTGCCTCCAAAGCATGTTAGCCACTGTTCTCTCTCCTTCCTCTCACCTCTTCCCCTTCTTTTCTTTGTCCTCCCTCCTGCCTCCTCTCCCCTGCTGTTCCTGTGTGCCCTCCTCCCTTCTTGAGACAGGCAGACAGTCGATAACATGGCTGTTCTCACTGGTCAGAAACTGCACCTCTGACCGTCCTCCCCATGACTGTCCTCCTGCACCCTCCGTGGTGGGATTCCGTATCCACTGACATGAATTGGTAGCATGACAGCCTTAAATCCCATCACGCACTGGACTGGGAACATGAAATGCTGGACCACAGGGGTAAGTCCCAAAGTGTTGGTAGGTAACCAAGACACCATTATGAAGCACAAGTAGTCAAATGTGAAACTATTGTTTCTTTACTTGTTTTCCTCTTTTTAAAAAAACATTTTATTGAGGGCTCTTACAGCTCATATCACAAGCCATCCATCCATCCATTGTGTCCAACATATGTACAAATGTTGCCATCATTTTCTTTCTACTCGAACTCTTGGTATCAGCTCATTATCCCCCCGCCCCCACCTTCCCTCCCTCATGATCTCCTGATAATTTATACCTTTTTTCCCCTGTCTTACACCGACCGCTGTCTCCCTTGACCCTCTTTTCTGTGGTTTGTCCCCCTGGTAGGGGGTTATAGTAGATCATTGTGATCGGTTCCCCTTTCCAACCCCCACCTTTTCCTTATCCTCCTGGTACCGCTACTCTCATTATTGATCCTGAGGGGTTTATCTGTCCTGGATTCCCTGTGTTGTGAGCTCTTATCTGTACCAGTGTACATGCTCTGATCTAGCTGGATTTGTGAGGTAGAATTGGAGTCATGATGGTCAGGGAGAGGAAGTATTAAAGAACTAGAAGAAAGTTGTATGTTTCATCAGCGCTATACTACACCCGGACTGGCTGTCTCTTCCTTGTGACCCTTCTGTGAGGGGATGTGCAATTGTCTACCGATGGGCTGTGGGTCTCTACTCTGCCCTCCCCCTTATTCACATCAGTATAATTTTTTGTTCTAGGTCTCTGATGCCTGATACCTAGTCCCATCGACACCTCATGATCACACAGGCTGGTGTGCTTCTTCCACCTGAGCTTTGTTGCTTCTCAGCTGGATGGTCACTTGTTTATCTTCCAGTCTTTAAGACCCCTTGACACATATCCTCCATTTAGGCCTGTATACTTCTGAGGGTAGTGTTTCCATCTCTGTGGCCTCTCCCCAAAGTATTCCGTGCTCTATGATTCTCCCTGTATCAAAAATGCATGAAGCACTCAACCGACAGTCTTTGAAGTGTTCTCTGAGCTGAAATCTTAAAGGGGTAAGATCAGACTGTAGGAGGGATGGGGTAAGGTTTTCCTGTGAAATTCTCATCAGCCATCTCGTGCCACCTTTGAAGAATGAGTAGGGAATTGTGATGATGGAAAAATATTCCTCAGTGCAACTCTGCTGGCCGTTTTTCTCAACAATGCAATTTTCCATTTTCTTAAGACATCTTCATAATAAGGATTGTCTTTTGTCCACTGAGAAAATCTAGCTCCCTCCCCAAACAGTCCCCATCATTTTCTAAGGCGCCTCCTCTATGCCATCAGATCCTGTTGGGAGCCTTGGTTTTTATTGGTCCTTGCATTTTGGATCCTATTGTTGAATCTAAGACTCATTTATGGCTATGATTTGTTCCATAATACCACCTTCATTAGTTTTAGTTTGATCTTACTTAAAATATTGATGGAAAGATCAGATGTTTGATTTAGTGATCTCTTGGCACTCCTTGTCAGAAAGTTTCGCCAAGGCCAAGAAGTGAGCTTAAAACGGAAAACGCTGAACCAGATGAGATCCCAGCATTAGTAGCTATTGCATTGACTGCACCTTTTCTTCTGCCACTTCCTTGACTTAAGCCACACTTCCTTCATTCTTCAAGGTCAACACTCTTCCCTCTCTTGGTTCATCTTTGAAGTCTTCCCAATAACCTTCCTGCAAAAGCTTGATCCACATAAAAACTCTTGTTTTATAGGATGAAGCATTCCCATAAACTTGGTGTAAAGCTCCAATGATTTGGAAAGAAGTCTGCTTGAGTTTTGTAAAAAATCTGATATTAACCTTGACCTCATACTCATTTCATTCATGGCACAAAATGACCCTTTTTCTTGAAAGCACCCTCGTGAGACGAAGTGTATCGCTTAGAGGACCTCCTGGCACCCCTCCACTGACCACAGAGACTGCTCCGGTGTGTTTCGTCGGGAATGCACTCCGGCCGAGAGGAACTGGACCTAGTAGCAATGCTTTTAGACTTACCCTTGTATGGCGGCAGTTAATGCCCATTATGCTTTCGTTTTCCTTTGGGATCATATTGAGGTCCACTTCGAAGTAGACTTTTAAATGCTTCTGAAAATATATATGCACTGTTTACTTTTAAATGATCACTATTTGACATGTGACTTCTGGGCTTGACATACATTATCTTCCCGAATCCCCAATACCTGTGAGGTATGTGGAGAAGGAAATGGAGACAGAACATTTAAATCCCATGCTCACATCACACAGCAAAAGCAGGAAGATTTTGGGTTGTATTGACTGTGCAGAGGCATTGAACTGTGTGGATCATAACAAACTATGTGGATAGCCTTGAGAAGAACGGAAATTCCAGAATGCTTCATCGTGCTCTTGTGGAACCTGTCCAAGGATCAAGAGGCAGTTGTGGAACAGAACAAGGGGATGTCTCATGGTTTAAAATCAGGAAAAGTGTGTGTCGGGGTTGCATCCTCTGACCGTACTTATTCAATCTGTGTGCCGAACAAATCAGAGAAACTGGTTTATAGGAAGAGGAATGTGATATCGGGATTGGAGGAGGACTTGCCAATAACCTTCACTACGCTGATGACACCGACTTGCTTGCTGGAAGTGGGCAGAACTCGAAACACTTGCTGATGAAGGTCAAGGCTTGCACCCTTCAGTGTGATTACAACTCAGTGTAAAGAAAAGCAAAATCCTTAGTAAACAATACCGAGGAAATCTTGCCATCAACTTTTCTTCTTTTTCTGTGGGTTGTCAATAATGTGTTCCCATCTGTTGCCTGTCCAAGAAAAGGGGTGTGTGTCTGAAGGATGGCGTCTGGATTGAGGAGCCTCAAAATCATGACCTATGAGAAACGGTTGAAGAATCTGGAGCTATTTCGCCTTGGGAAGGCCCAGGGAAATAAAAACTTTTCAAATATGTGAAGGGTTTGCATATGAAGGGAGGGTTAGATATACTCTGTGTGACCCAGGAGCATAGAGTTAGAACCATGTATTCAAATTTTCTAACAATTAAAGCTGTAGCACCACAAAAAGGCCATTCTGAGAAATAATGATGAGTCTTTTGCCAACGTGATTTATTTTCACTCTCTTCCAGTTTAGATAGCTCGCACCGGAAAGGAAAGGTAGCCCGTTTTCTTACAAGAATGCCAAGATTCTCTAAGATTTTTTTGTTTGTCCATTTGAGATGAATCCATGTTAAAGGGCCTTTTTAAAAAAATTAAAATGTCATCATATAAACTTATTATATCATAAATACAGTGAAAACGAGAACCAGGCCTCTAATTCTGTTACCTAGTGGCCACCATATTTAACAACTTGATATATTAATAGCATCGATTTTTTTATATATTACAAAGCGTGCCAAAAAAAAATCACTCTGACTCCCAAGTTGCTGTCGACTCAGCGAATATCGAAACAGGAAAACAAACACAAGAAAAGTCAAAGACACAAGTGAAAAAACAATCTATAATTCCCTATATAGCCATCCACCACTTATATTATGTTCCAATCTTTTGTCTTCCAGTCTTTTATTTACATTTTTTCATCAAACCCAGGCTCATACATTTCATGAAATTCTATAGATCTTTTTCTCCATACAGCATTATATTATGGGCATTGCCTCATTTCCATATTTCAAATGTGTACTTTTAAATAGAAACTCATCATGGCATCTTATAAATGTACTATGATTTAATTAATCTATTCATGACTCTGTTTTGCAATAGTTTGTTTAGGTAATGTTGCAATGAACATCTGTATATTATTAATTGTCCAAATGCTGGGTTAGATTTCTATAAGTAGAATTAATTATTCTCCACAGGCTCTTAATATGTCTGAACCAGGTTGACCTTTATTTGAGGTTATGGAAGAGACCCAAATCTCCAATAGAATTTAAGGAGAATGTTTATTAAGTCTTAGAAGAGACACAGACACATCATCCACACAAGGTCATCCAGCTCAGCATGAGGTCAAATGGTGCCCAAGGGTTGGTTGAAATACGAAGCTTTAAAAGGGCATGGGAGTTCAAAGGAAAGTGTCACGCAAGCGTGATTGGTGGCAGATCAATGCATCACCGGTGCAGGTGGGACTACAGAAGCAGACACATACATTGTGTCCAATAGAAAGGTTTACAAGAGTGGTCCAGGACCTCCTGACCAAGCAATCTGAATGAGACTGGTAGGACATGACTCTTGACTATGTGACCCCCAGACTGTCTCCAGGACAGTGGCCTCCATCAAGCATACATCTTGGCAAGCTATTAAGAGAGATTGCCCCTCACTGGGCTGGCGGGAAAAGAGTAGAGGTGATCCGCTTTGCAGCACATTCTGTCTGGGACCCAGATTATCCACATCCCTGGTTAATGTTAAGAAAGGATTCAGTGGAGGCTTAATCTGTTTGGGGACACTGCCATGGGTCTTGGATGCCACTGCCACCCATATCCTTCTGTAAACTTGAGGGCTTAGAAGCTAAGCTCTAACACACCTAAAGGTCATATATGTGTTCATTGACTTTCTTATGATCATGAGATGAAGTTACACTTTGATTTTTGAAAATTTGGCAAATCATCATTGATAGATTATGCAAATTCTTTAACATTCTTTTTTTAAAAAATCATTTTACTGAGAGATCATACAGCTCTTATCACAATCCATCCATCCCTTGTGCCAAGCACATTTGTACATTTGTTGGCATCATCTTTTCCAAAACATTTTCTTTCTAGTTGAGGCCTTGGCATCAGATCCTCATTTTTTTCCTCCCTCCCCCACGTCCCCTTGATAATTTATAAATTATTCTTTTTTTCCCTGTCTTATACTAACCACTGTCTCTCTTCACCCACTTTTCTGTTGTTCATCCCCCTGGGAGGGGGTTATATGGAGATCATTGTGATCTTGTGATCAGTTTTCCCCTTTCCCACCCCACCTTCCACTTCCCCTCCTGGTATTGCTACTCTCATTATTGGTCTTGAGGGGTTTATCCCTCCTGGATTCCATGTGTCCAGAGTTCATATCTGTATCAGTGTACATGCTCTGGTCTAGCCAGATTTGTAAGGTAGAACTGGGATCATGATAGTCGGGGTGGGGTGGGGAGGAGGAAGTATTAAAGAACTAGATGAAAGTTGTATGTTTCATGGATACTATACTGCACCCTGACTGGCTCATCTCTTCCCTGTGACCCTTCTGTAAGGGGATGTCCACAAATAAGCTTTGGGTCTCCACTCTGCACTTCCCCTCATTCACATTGATATGATTTTTTGTTTGGGGTCTTTGATGCCTGATACCTAATCTCATCGACATCTCATGATCACACAGGCTGGTGTGCTTCTTCCATATGGGCTTTGTTGCTTCTCAGCTGGATGGCTGCTTGTTTATCCTCGAGGCTTTAAGACCCCAGATGCTATATCTTTTGATAGCCGGGCACCATCACCTTTCTTCATCACATTTTCTATGCACCCATTTTGTCTTCAGCAATTGTGTCAGGAAGCTGAGCATTGTGGCATGCCAGGTTATTAGAACAAAGTGTTCTTGCATTGAGGGAGCACTTGCGTAGAGGCCCAATGTCTATCTGCTACCTTGATACTTAACCTATAAATATATGTACATAAATCTATTTCCCTATCATTATATATAAATATGTTTACATATGTACATGCCTGTATTTAGACCTTTATAAATGCCCTTTGCCTCCCAGTTCTTTCCTCTATTTCTTTTTACTTTCTTGTTTTCCCACGATCATATTCAGCCTTTCAGGTTTCAGTAATTCCTCTCGGTTACATTGCCCTTGATCAAGCCCCACCAGGAATCCTCTGTCCTCCTCACCATAGATTTTAGATCACTTGTTGTTCCCTTGTCCCTTGAAACACTTCCTTTCTCCCACCTCACCCCCCTCTCCCATGTCCCCAGGAATGGTTGGTCCTGTTGGTTTCTCCTCCAGATTGTTTATCCTGCCTATCTAGATAGACATGCAGAGACAATAATAAGCACAAAAACAAGGCAGAACAAAAGAAAACCAAACAACAACGACAAAAACAAAACAAAACTGAAAAACCTAAAAAATAATTCCAGGTCTGTTTGTTGACCTTTAGGAAGGAGTGTTTTAAAGTGGAGTCTGATGGGGTCCAAAGAGCAGAATTTGTCCCCAAACCCAAGACCAAGAAGGCTGGAAGGGGCACGAAAGAAGCACAAATGGAAATGAACCCGGGGAGGAGGTGAGGAGAGTGATGTTACCCCAAGGCCAGGTTACAGAGCAGAAGATGTCTGAATGATTGGATGGAAAATGAATGTACTCTGTAAGATTTCACCCAAACTACAATTTTAAAATGATGAGGAAGCCCTGGTGGCACAGCGGTTGGAAGTACTCATTGTTGACCAGAAGATCAGCCATTGAACTGGAGAAAGACACGAGTCTGCTTCCAGACAGGTGTGCAGCAGTGGGAAACCTACAGGCCAGTTCTTCTCTGACCTCTGAGGACAATGCGTCTAAGTTACAAATGGCTGCCACATTCTACACCCACCAAATCTCTCATAAGATAGAGCATCTGGGGTCTTAAAGGCTTGAACATAAACAAGTGACCATCTAGCTGAGAAGCAACAAAGCCCGCATGGAAGAAGCACACCAGCCCATGTGATCATGAGGTGTCATGGGATCAGGTACCAGGCATCAAAGACCCAGAATAAAAAATCATATCAATGTGCATGAGGGGGAGTGCAGAGACCCAAAGCCCATCTGTAGACAATTAGACATCCCCTTACAGAAGGGTCACAAGGAACAGACAAGCCAGTCATGGTGCAGGATAATGCCTACGAAATACAATGCTTCCCACCTCCCACCCCTTTCTATCATGATCCCAATTCTATCTTTCAAATCCTGCTAGATCAGAGAATGTACACTGGTACAGATAAGAGCTCACAACACAGGGAATTGAGGACAGATAAACCCCTCTGGACCAATATTGAGAGTAGTGATACCAGGAGGGGAAGGGGAAAATGGGTGGAGAAATGGGGAACAGATCACAATGATCTCCATATAACCCCCTCCCAGGAGGATGGGCAGCAGAAAAGTGGGTGAAGCGAGACATCGGTCAGTGTAAGACATGAAAAAAAAAGATAATTTATAAATTATTGAGGGTTCATGAGGGATGCTCGGTGGCGGAGGGAGGGGAAACAATGAGAAGTTGATACCAAGGGCTCAAGAAGAGACAAAATGACACAAGGAATGGATGTGTGCATTGTCATAAGAGTTGTGTGGCCCCCCAAGAAAATGATTTGGAAAAAAGAATGCCTCTTATCCACTCTAGCAAGAAATAAAGGCGCATTGTCCCGTGACACAATGACCACACACACGTGTATTTCTTCTAGTTTTCTAATTGTCCTTAAGGGTCTTGAGGAGAAAGCAGCGCCTTTGCAGAATTGGCCTGCCCGGGCAGGGCACGCCAGCGTTCTCCACTCGAGTCTGCTTTTATACGCGTGAACTGCTAGGACGTTGTCCCCAGGGTCCTGTGTAACGCCTGTCAAAATTAACTTGTGTTTCCTGCTCATGGGGCAAATGAAATCATTCTTTCCAATTTTTTAAAAGCCAAATGATAAGGACAACTTTTACTTTGGAACTTTGAACTTCTGTTTTCTTCAATGAAAAAAACCCTTCATTTTAGGACCTTTTGAAGTTGATTTTCATTCATTTTCTAAGCATATAATTGTATTGCTTTCAACATACATAACCCCTCTTTTTAGCCCCCCCCCTCCATTTTTCTCTCTCTTTCTTTTTTTACACCATTAATTGAGGCAACCTTACGAATAGTGATAGTAAATCTGCTGCCATCAAGTTGCTTCTAACTCATAATTCATTACAGATTTTCCAAATCTCTAGGGAGTAGATAGCCTCGTCTCTCTCTCTCACAGCGACAGATGAGTTGAACCACTAATCTTAGGGTGAGCACCCCAAAGCTTACCAGATGGTGCCACCAGAGGAGTGAACTTTATTATTTTTTTTGCAGATGGGTTACACACACACACACGCACACACACAGAGTCTTGAAAGGCTACTTCTATTTTTGTTTGCTTATGCATTTCTACAAGCAGGACTTTCTGTGGAATACCATTTAATATTTACTGACACATATGGCCAAATACATTAATAATTTCTCAAAAGCAAACTGCCCTTGTGTTCCTGGATTAGATCCTGAATTGCCCTTGTGAGATGCACTTTAGGGCACTGTTGACATGTGCTGCCATTGATTGATTTGTTATTTTGAGAATCTTCATTCCTAAGTGACATTGGTCAAGAGTGCTTCATCTTGTTTCAGTTTCAGAATTATGCTAATTTTATAAAAATTAATGCAGTAGCTTTCTATCGTTTTTCTAACTCTGTGACAGACTGTAGACCCTGAGAAATACGTACTCTTTGAAAATGAAAGGAGGAATTGCCAAGAAAACCAGTGCCGGGCATTTTGGGGGTCATTTAAAAATTTTTTCTTTTTATTCGAGACATAGCATACATGTGGTAGCATGTACACACATGAGGTGTATAGCTCAGTGTCATTTTATACATAAACAGATACATATATGAGAGAGCTTCAAAGATGTTGTGGGAAAATTTCGTTTCATTGCTCCACGAATTGTTGAAGCTCTCCCAACGAGGTGTGTGTGTTTTATGTATAGATACGTAACTCTCTACATGGATCAAGAGATCGAACAATTTACACCCTTCAATCAAAACCCCTGCAAGGGTAATCGCTGTTCTAAGAAACCTATTTTCTGTCCCCACCTCCTCCCTCTTTTTCTTTTGTGAGTTATTTCAGTGAACACGCCTCCCCCCCTTTGTCCCCCTCCTGCCAACATTTTTACCACCTTTGTACTGGGAAACCTAACCTGTCCACCTTCAGAAAAGGCAGAATCTTTCCAAGGCAGACTCCAGAACCTCCCTTTACAAGTGCACGCTCCCGTTCCTGCACACCCGTGAGAAGGATTCCTGACTGGCTGTTGGGCTCGTCCAGGACGTGACCCGGGTCCCTTGCTTTGAAACCGCTCGCACCCCGACTCGTAGCGACCCCGGGGGCCAGAGCAAACCTGCCTCAGTCGGTCTCCCAGACTGACAAGGCCTCCTATTGCTCCCGGGTCCCTCCGGGTGGTTTCAGACGGTGAGCGGGCGGAAGCCATGACACCGCCAGGGCTCCTTGCAAATTACCGGGGCTCAAGCAATTTCTTCCAATGCTGGCGGCGAGTGCCAATCAATCGCCCGAGACAGCGACTCGAGTGCCAGTGCCCCTGCCCAGTGTGCCTGCCTGCCCATGGATTTGTGGTTGCTAACGGGACGTCTCCATTTGGGGTCATCTAGCTGCATGACGTGGGCAGGTCCGATGAGCCATCCAGTGAGCACGTGACACGTTGTTACAACAGCATTGTTCTGCCCTGAGATCATCGCGGACGGTTAGTTGGCTGGACACAGGGCTATGATCGCGATCGGGCTGCTGCTTTGTCCTTTTTTTTTTCTTTTTAAAGAATTTCTTGATGCATGCTTGGGTATAAACAAGTATATGAGGATGCACATGGGTTGTCAGAAAAGAATAATTAAAAATGTGTATGTTCTCATCACCTAATTCCGAAATAGAGCGCTATTTTAACGCAGGTGCTGTCTAATCTGCTACTGAGACCTCTCTGTCTTCTGATCTTTCTGTGAACTGGCCCTTGCTTTGTTTTAGAGTTTTACCACCAACAGACGAGTGTAACACGAAAAGGTACGTTGTTAGGGCGTGCCTGTCTGTGGAAGTTGTATCAGTGGCTTCCTTTTATGTGTATTTTCATGACTGATGTGCTTTTGTACAACACAGCGGGGTTCAGGGTGGACTGCGCGAATGCACGTGGTATGGTTACCTCACTTTCTCCCTGGGTGCTCATGTTTTGTGTGAGTATACCACAAGTTATTTACCCAATTCACCCATCATGGCCACTCAGGTGATTCGATTCCCAGCTCTCTATGGATAGCTCACCCATCATGGCCACTCTGGTGAGTTCCAGGTCTCTACGGATGTGGACAATGCATTGTAAATATTTTTCAATATTTTGATATGCACGTGCGAGAGATGCCATAGTTATACTTGGTAAAGCAACTTCTGGGTAACGGTCTTCATGTCAACTAGGTAATGCCAGTGTTTTCAGACTGCACCACTGTTGTCAGTCTTTGATTTCGCCCACAGAGATACTACACTTGATCTTAGCCAAAAGGCCGAGAAGCGATATGATTTCGCCCACAGAGAATGAGAGCTCCTTGGTTCTGTGTTCTCCTCAGTACTTGGAATTGTCAGACATTGACATTCTGATCAGTCCAGTGGATGTGAATTGTTCTCAGTGTGGTTTTCCTTGTCACTTCCTTCCTTGGACTGAGCATCCTTTGTTATCTCTGTGTTTCGGTTTGGGTTCCTGTGAAACTCATTATTTTGGCCTGTCTTCCTATTAGGTTGTCTTTTGATCAGTGGGTCATCTTATTTGGTATGTATTAGAATAGGTTATGTATTTTGAGCTATTTGCCCTTTCTTTCTTTGGGGGGTCTTTTAATAGTCATAATTTCTTAAGTTTTGCAGTCACATTTATTCATCAGTTCCCTTGAGTTGTGCTGTCTGCATTTTAAGAAGTCCATTGCTTCCAGGAAGTCGGGAAAACATCCCCCTATATTATCTTCCAAAAGTTGTAGGGTTTTGCCTTGAACATGTGGCGTGGGATCCAAGTAGGATTGGGTTTTGCATACACTGCGATGTATAGGTCCTCTCTAGCTCTACTCGTGTGGTGTTTGGAGTGGTTTCTAGTGTCTTTATTTTTAGGATTTCCTATAATCCATCATATTTATTTTATTAAGTCAGAGTTCGATAATTACTGTCATCACTTAAACTTTAGACGAGTCCATTACAGTGAGCACTGTCTTAAACACTAGGGGAAGAAGAGAAACTGGGCTTAGACTTACAGAAATATCTAAGTCATAAATTTTGGAACCTCTGGAAAGAAGCTGAGCATTAAAACATTTTCCAATTTATTTATCTTGGCATTTTGCAGAGTGGGGTCAATGGTCATCTGATTTTTAATAGCTTTGATGCTTGCGTCATGTCTTGAGCTCTGTTTCACTTTTTCCAAGTCAGCATGTATATTAATTGGTCGCCAATTTTAAAGGACCTCTAGAAAACACTGGCATCTCCTGATAGTTCCATAACTCTATTTTTAATTCAGGATCACATGAACAAAATAAGTTTATTTTATTAAGAAAAATTAATGTTTCAAATGTTAATTTGAAATACAGACATGGCCTATACATATTTAAAATATAAACAAGTGTTTTGAAAGGTGAGATTGAGAGCATGGAAACTCAACTACTTACTTTTTGGAGTGGCTGCTTCGAAATACCTTCTACATCAGTATAGTAAAATGAGGGCATCGGTGAAGAGGCAGGTTTTAAAAACAAGTTCTTTCTGATTCATGCCGACCCTGTAGGGCAATGTAGAACTGCCCCTGTGGCATTATGTCTTTACAGGACTAGAAAGCCTCTTCTTTCTCCCATGGAGTAGCTAATGGTTTTGAACTGCTGATCTTGATGTTAGCAGCCTAACTCATAGCCACAACACCACAAGTACTCCTCGATGAGACAGGTTAGGTGTAGGTAAATCACAGTTGTCTTATTAGAACATAAATCTTATTTTGGACTTGTTATCTCCTATTAATGGCAGTCGAGAAATCAAACTACATGTTGCATTGGTCAAATCTGCTGCAAAAGTCCTCTTGAACTGTCCAAAAACATCCCCGTACAGAAGAAGGGTACGGGGAGAAAACGAATCAGCCAGGGTGCGGTGTAGCAATGATGAAACACACAACGTTCCTCTAGAGGGAGGGTGGGATGGAAAGGGAGAACCGATTTCAAGGATCTACATATAACCCCCTCCTTTGGGGATAGACAACAGAAAAATGGGTGAAGGGAGATGTCGGACAGTGTAAGAGATGAAAAAATAATAATTTATAAGTTATCAAGAATTCAATGGGAGAGAGGTTGCAGGGAAGGAGGAGAAAAAAGAGGAGCTGATACCAAGGACTCAAGTAGAAAGCAAATGTTTTGAGAATGATGATGGCAACAAATGTACAAATGTTCTTGACACAATGGATGGATTGTGATAAAGGTTGTATGAGCCCCCAATAAAATGATTTAAAATAAAAAGTGTCCAAAAGTAAAGACGTCACCTCAGGGAAGAAGGTGTACCAGAACCAAGCCATGGTGTTTTCCTGCGCCTCACAAGCACGCGAAAGCTGGACACTGAACAAAGAGGACCGAAAAGAAGGGGTGCCTTGGGATAACGGAGTTGGCGAAGAATAGTGACGGCACTTAGGACTTTCTGAAGAATGAGCAATCACCTAAGGGCGCGGTACCACCGGTCTACCCCTCAGGAACAAGGACAGTCAGAGCCTGGCACACGTGCTTTAGACATGGGAACAGAAGGGATCAGTCTCTGAAGAAGCACATCATGCTTGCTGAGTCAGAAAAAAAGAGACCCTGAACCAGATGATTGACATACGGCTGCAACAAGCAGCCGTAATTGGGAGGATGGCATGGGATCGGCAGTGTTTCGTGCTGCGGTGTCTGAGTTGCAACCTTCTCCGTGGGACCTGCAAATAACAGCTGAGGCCCGGGAAGATTCAGGAAGAACAACAGTCAATACATTAGGAGTGTCAGAAGCATGGAGGGAGAAAAGGCGAGTCTCCGGGGCTGGGACAAATTCATGGAGAATGAACCCGAGTGAACTGCACACAGAGAAACCGAGGTCCGCCAGGGGCAGTGTGGGTATCAGGATCGGTTACAACCAAGCCATACAATGGGTTTCTATCCAGGAGAGAACATTAGTCAGTCATAGCTAGATGTCAGTGCGGAAGGAAATAAGCAGGTCGCGTAGGAAAGGCTAGTAGTGGCCGTGGGTATACGACTCTGAAAGAGGCAAAACTGTATTACCTGGTGAAGATCCGGTTTATGAGCTACCTATGAATAATGATTATTACCCAAGTCGGGATAGTGGGCACCTCCCGGATATTCTGTTATTTCATAATGAGAAATGAATTTTAAAAATATATACATGCAAACTTTACACGTTTTTCGTTTCGGTGCTTGATTTCACAGGACAAAGTAAAATCACTTAAAAGTAAATGCGTCGGAGTCCCAGGAAGCAGCCAGCTGCGGAGTAGTAAGTATTGAAACAAATAAGGTGAGAGCTTCCAACCGTTTCTTTGTGCGTGCTAAATGACATCCAAATAATTGCTTCCTCACCCTCCTGCTCCCCTTAAGCCTAAACCTTCCCCTTCCTCGGAGGACAGAGATAAACAATCAGCCCCAGTCACAGCATTGCAAGAGGGTCTGGAGACCTCCGAGAGATATGTTACCTTGGACACCCGGCTAGCCGCTCTGGGGTATCAGAAGCAGGGGAGAGTGGGCCGTCGCGAATCAAGAGTTGTCTGTCGATATTAAGGGTTTCACCTTCACAATCGAAGCCCTTATTCCAGGTGACAGCCGACACCCCACCAAGGTAGAATTCAGCCCACTCTCGAAGCTCTGACTGCAGGAGAGTCTGCTCAGTGCTCAGGGGGGAAATGGAAGAGATTGAGCGAGGATAAAGCAGAGGAATGTCCTCGGACTACGAAGATCAGAAAGCGATATAAGCTGATATATGTGCAAGTTTAGACACTTGGGGTTTATCTGCTGTGTCCACAATCAGCCCCAGACATTCCATTCCATTGCTCGCTGCTTTTTCTCTTAATCCTGCTCTCGAGGAAATAAGATTCAAGTCCAGCAAGTGGGAGCTAGCCTTTAAAAGTTTAACATGCCATCTGAAGGATTCTAGAACGTAACCACCAGGAAACAGACCTGGTCTCCGCTCCTGATCGTTTAATGACCTATCACATAGGAGCTGGATATTTGAAAGTAGCTCTCTATTGGGGGTGGGGATGTCCAATGAAAATCAATCCACTAGTTTCTCTTTTATTCTAGGAACAAAGTACATGTTTAAGGCTAAATGAAAGGAATTTTAGAACACCATAGGAGATGCAGTTGACCTTGAAATTCTTTTATTGTGATTGCTGTCGTACTAGACACTTCACATAAACCCTCAATTACCTTGCAAAGTTGTTATTAATTCTTTCCTAGATCAGAAACTCCAAGCTCTGTGATGTTAATTAACTGGGCCAGTTAAGATAGGAGGCAGATTCACACCAGGTCTGAACACAAAGCAAAAGCACTGGCTGCTTGCTCCAAGTGTGCATGGGGGGCGGGGAAGGGGGGCATGCAAGGCTTTAAAAGGACTCGTATCAGAGCTTGTGAGAAGAAAGGAGGAGCGTTCCTAGAAGGATCATTCTATCTAAGGGACGTCTTTCAAAATTGATGAAAACCTGGGAGGTGAAGCTGTTTCCTGAAAGTGCTAGGCAGCAGTTTCCCAGGGAAGAGATAAAATAGAGAGCCTTTGAAAAAAATGGGGAGAAAGTGATAATGGACTCTCACATTGGAAAGACGCCTCAGAATATATTCAGGTGCAAGGTAGATTCTCTAAGGTGTAGATTGTGGTCTCGTTTCTGTTCCTAAAATGTTATAGACTCTTGGGCAATCACTTTACCAATTGGACAAAAGTAAACGGCAAGGTATAATCTGCTGCAACAGAAAAGGGGAGTGAGGGTCTCTAGACCCCCAACAGCCTGGCACATGGATGGAAGAAGCGTACAGTATGTATTCTCCATGCTTACCAACATGAATAAATAGACAAATAAATCACAATACAGAGATACTGTGGGCCCCGTGCCCCATCCCCACAGTAAAGTGAGCATCACAATAAACCAAATTGCATGAAAATTCCGATTCCCAGTGTGTTTGTGTTGATGCTGTGCTGTAGTCCATTAAGGGTGCCCTCGCATCCTGACCGTTTTGAAGCACTGTGAGGAGGCGGCGAGCACATGCTGGGGGAAATGGCACCGTCAGGCTGTTATATATGCAGTCCATGCCTGGGACAGCACATCACAGGGCAGTAAAATTAGGTCTGCCTGTACTGTGGCCCTTAGACTCCCTTCAAAATCTGCAGATGAGGCCATTCCTAGAGGATACCTTTCAGCTACACAATAGACAGACCTATAGTTGAATAAACGATAACACCTGGAAGGATGGTCCCCTTCATCCTAGACAAAAAGGGGCAGCATTCGGCTATATACCATCTGGGGTCTTAAAGGCTTGAAGGTAAACAAGTGGCCATCTAGCTCAGAAGCAACAAAGCCCACATGGAAGAGGCACACTAGTCTGTGTGATCACGAGGTGCCGAAGAGATCAGGCATCAAAGAACAAAAAAAATATCATTGTGTGCTCACCTACATGACACGATCGCTGAAGACAAATGGGTCCATAAGCAAATGTGATGAAGAAAGCTGATGGTGCCCGGCTATCAAAAGATATAGCATCTGGGGTCTTAAAAGCTTGAAGGTAAACAAGCGGCTATCTAGCTCAGAAGTGGCAAAGCCCACATGGAAGAAGCGCACCAGCCTGTGCGATCACGAGGTGTCGAAGGGTTCAGGTATCAGGCAACATCAGAACAAAAAATCATGTCATAGTGAATGGGGGGGGGGGGCGTGCGGAGTGGAGATCCAAAGCCCATTTGTAGGCCACTGGACATCCCCTTACAGAAAGGTCTTAAGGAAGAGACGTGTGATGTAGCAATGATGAAACATACAACTTTCCTCTAGTTCCTAAATGCTTCCTCCTCCCCCACTATCATGATCCAAATTCTACCTTACAAATATGGCTAGACCAGAGGATGTACACTGGTACAGATAGGAGCTGGAAACACAGGGAATCCAGGGCAGATGATCCCTTCAGTAGTGTGAGTGGTGGGTTGGAAAGGGGGAACCGATTGCAGGGATCTACGTGTGACCTCCTCCCTGGGGGGCGGATAACAGAGAGATGGGTGTGGGGAGACGTTGGACAGGGCAGGATATGACAAAATAATGATTTGTAGGTTGTCAGGGGTTCATCAGGGAAGGGGAAGCAGGGAGGGAGGGGATAAAGTGGGGAGCTGATGCCAGTGGAGAGCAAATGTTTTGAATGACGAGGGCAATGAATGTACAAATGTGCTTTCCACAATTGATGTATGTATGGATTGTGATAAGAGTTGTATGAGCCCCTAATAGAATGATTTTTAAAAAGGGGGAGGGGGCAGCATTTGCCGAAAAACAAAAGCTCAGAAGGTGGGAAGGGACAGGAAAGAGGAATGCATGGAAACTGGGAGCCAGTGGAGGAAGTGGGAAAAGTGCTCTTACCTGGAAGGGATTGCAACTGATACCACAAAACAAAATGTGTATAAATTATTGAACAGCGAACTGATTTACTCTGTAAACTCTCACCCAAACTACAATAAAATGTTCAACAAAATGAAGAGAGAAATAAATAGAAACGCCAACTTCTTCTTCCTGTACCCCATTGACATGAATTTATGACATTGTGGAGCTTTGTGGCCCAGAGAAATGTTGCCTGGCAATTGAATGGTTCTAAATCTAGCCCCCGGAGCATAAGCTTGGTCAAGATAGACGGAAGATAGGTGAAGTTCAGGGAACTGCAGTCCTATCTAAAGACCTAGATCTCAGCGAAATCCAGCCAGATGAAATAACAAAGTATGAAATACTGAATCGTGAAGTTTTAGAACTATTCCTTGGGTGGTGAGTGGTTGCTTGAGAGAGGGGGAGTCCTTGCATTCTGAATTTTTGCTCTTCTACAATATGTCCTCTGATTTGGAAAAGTGAGCAGCCCTTTGTTTGATCTGAGAGTGGCAAAGAGTGGATGTCAAAGCGGCAAATGCTTCAAGCGACCTAAAGATGATGTGGCTGGACACTCAGGCCTTTCATGTTCTCATTTTGATAAGAAACATGTTTCTACTATAAAACACAGCAAACAGGGAGGCCAGAGGGATGTGACACTGTGTTCCGCAGCAAGTTGAAGATAACATGAAGCACACAGTTTGACGGTCTGGGAAACCCACAGGCTCCCGATGAATCAGAAACAACTGGATGGCCGTGGATTTGGGGTTTTCAGGGTCACACTTTGTCAGAATCAACTCAGTGGCAACGGACTGGGTTTGGGGTTGGATAGTATAGTTGTTAAAAGCTGCTACACAACAGGCCAGCAGTTTAAGCACATCAGTTGCCTTACAGGAGAAAGCAACGGCAGTCTGCTGCCGCATAGAGGCACGGCGTTGGAAACGCTTTGAGGATTCCATGGAGCTCTGGTGGTGTCGGGGTTACGAGTGGGGCTACAAGTCCCTCGGCAGTTCAAAACCACCAGCAGCTCTTCAGGAGGAAGACTGGGCTTTCTCCTGTGAACAGTTACAGTCCCAGGAACCCCCAGGGTCGCTCTGCATCAGCATGGACCCGAGGGCAGGAACGGAGGGAGATTCTGTCCTATGGCACCAACTCCGAGGTGGGGAGTTTGTTTTGGTTGATGGGTTGATTTATTTTTCTTCGAACGGAGCCAGAAACTCAGCCTTTTCCAGAAACATCTCCAAATCAGAAAACAAGACATATTGGGTCTAAATTTTTATAAAGCAACAGATCGATCCATGGAGCCCCGGTGAGGAAACATTTCAGCTCTCAACTGCTAAGGGGAAGATTGGAGGTTTGAGCCCACCCAGGGCTCCCCAGGAGAGAGTCCTGGCCATTGACTTTCATAAGGATGGTAACCCAGAAACCCTTCCCAGGCATTTTGACCCCATTCCCGGGGTCACAACGAGGCAAAATTCGAATTCATAGCACTCAACAATAACAGTCTGGGCCAAACAATGCCCAGCACTGAAACGATGCCACTGGAACCTGGTCTTGAACCCCTAACGGCCTCCCACGTAGGAACCTGGGCTGGTGGTTGGTTCTCATCTTATGGTCAGGGAATTGACTAGTTGATGCTTCATCTCACTGGGTCTCCTACATTGTGTAGTACATCCTCTGTCTCCACGTTCTTTTACAATTACTGCAAATACTCGTGTATAAGCTGAGTTTTTTTTAAATCAGGGGAGAGCGCGAACGCAGTCCCCCACTACCACAAATTATGCAGTCGAGTTTCCCACATTTGGGGAAATTGCAGGGGTCAGCACATCCGGAGAGCAGTGGATGAGCCTCGCCCTGGGAAAACCACCTTCGTGATCATGGTATCTCCCCTGCCAGGTAAGTATATAAGCTGAGTTTTCCAGAACATTTTTAATACAGTTTTTGTGTCAAACTTAGGTGCTTTGACTGATATTCAGGTTGTCTTATACTCGAGTATATACGGTACATGCTGAACCCTTTTCTTTCCTGAGAGGGTGGAAGTTCATGAAGAAGAGACCTTTTCTGTGAACGTCATTGTCACCGGATTCCTTGGAAACAGACTCAGAGAAGTTGTGTGAAGAATGTTTCCCGGGGAAAGGGACAGGATTCCGTTGGGAGAGAAGTAGGGTGGACAACTTCGTAGAGCTCCGACTTGGGACTCAGCTGGATAGGGGGGTAAGAACAGAAAGTGCTGTTGTAGTTCACACAGGCATAGGTTTCCTCCCAGCCCCACAGGTTGAAGCATGTCTCAGGAGGTGGCTCAGGACGGGTTCCCTCAGCAAAACACTTTTCATAGCTTCATTAGGGCCCTTAGCAACAAAGAGGCCCAATCAAAACCGTGACTTCCAAGGGGATCTACTGATCCTGCTAAATTCAGACCAGAGAGGTCAGCTTAGAAAGCTTATGAAGACTATTTGGGGGGGGGCCCACAAGGGAAATATGGATGGATTTCCTCAAAGGACACAGGGGAATCATAGGGGTTATTAGGGAAAAAGGTTTAAGAAAATTGAAAACTGCATTGGTGAGAAAAAAGCCAGAGAATTTTCTGTCGCGACCATGTATTTGCTACTTATCTGCAAATAGCAAGAGTTGATCCAGGAATTTTATGGGGAACCATCCAACCCACAGCCCTGATATTGCTCCTCAGACTGGTTTTCGTTCAGCAAACTCAAGGAACCTTTAAAAGCACAATTTAAGTCCCTTGAGGATGCCAAAATTGCCATTCTGATCAGGTGTACTTTGATGACCAAAGGGTTCTTCAGAAGGAGGTTAGAGAGTTCAAAACAGCCAAGCGAATTGTATAGACATAATTGGAGGATATATTGAGAAATAATAGTTTCACATTTGATATTTTTGTTCAATGAAGATTTCAATAGAGCCATACTGTTTGACTGGCCCTTGTAGATAATAAATAATTTATATCACTGTAACATAAAAATAAAGAATGAATGTTTACTTGAAAGTATATAAATTATATTGATGCCTTTGGGCCTTTCAATCAAGTCCAACTCCCAGTGACCCCACATGACAGACTAGAACAGCCCCTGAGAATTTTCTAGGCTACAATCTTTATGGAAGTAGCTCGTTAGGTCTTCCACCCATAGAGGTTCTGGCTGGGTGTGCGGCAATGAACTTACTTGATTGGACTCCTCTAGCCATAGTCTTTGGAACTTCAGCCAGATGATTTGTTTTTCTTTCTAATGGGTCTGGATAAGAGATGGTGCTGGCAGAATGACCTGAGTCAGCTGTGAGTGATTGCTAGCAGGGTTCATTTTGATGATTAAAACCTGGGACTCTAACCTGAGGGTGGTCAATTTTGGGAATAGCAGAAGCCTTCTCAAAAGCAGAAAACGGGGATTTCACTGCCATCAAGAAAGATGAGCCAGGGGTAGCTTGTGTCCTTCGGGCCTTTAGACTCCTGAACGCTGAACCTCTTCAATCCAGGGACAATAAACTGTGACACCAGAGAAATGGCAGAGAAGTGAATAGCAGACTATTGGCAGCAGCAGATCCGAGAGCCGGCGCACAAGAGACAGCAGTGGACGTCCTGGCCTCCAGGTAAAGCTGCGTGCCTTTGAACGGGAGGCTTGCTTGCAGAATGGGACACTTAATTGAGGAAGCTATGGTTGCTGACCCAGGAGCTAGAGTCAAGAGCTTTCAAGTGGAGGCCTACAGCAGAAGGGACTTTCCTTAGGGCATTTATCAGTGACACGAAAAGGGCTCTGTGGTATCACATTGAGCAGATTTGAGGTCAAAAGGTCATGTCGAGAGGCCCAGGGCCACAAAGAGCCATGTATGTGGACAAGGCTATAAAGTGTCTGTAATGACTGGAAAAACTGTATCCTGAGCATTTCTGATCCTAGCTAACTTTCCCAATGAACCACAAAAACCGTGAATATTGTCTGTCACTTGTGTAGCCATTGCAATAAATTATGGAGGGGCATTTGGTATCAGAATTGGTAAAGAGAGTGGAGGCATGTTTGACTTAACCTCCTAAGAATTGGACTTTGTCAGCTGCTGCTGCCGAGTCTTCTTCCCCTTCTGTCATTTGAAGAGGTCAGACCCCGCTCCCACACCATCTTATTCATTCATTCATTCATCTATCTATCTATCTATCTATCTATCTATCTATCTATCTATCTATCTATCTATCTATCTATTATTATTACAGTGGGTTTGAACCACCCACCTTTCTGCTAGCAGCAGAGCGCTTAGCCATCGTGCTAACAGAGTCCCTCGGATTCTCTTAAACTTTGTGTTGGCTTTACTTTCCATGGCCCTTCATGGCAAACAATTCAAGAAACAGAACCCACTGCTCTAAGTCCACAGCAACTCATAGCAGCCGTGTAGGACAGTGTAGACCTGACCCACAGCGTTTCCAAGGCTGGAAGTGTCTATGGAAGCTGGCTGGCACATTTTTCTCTCTTTAAGAAGCTGATGGGTTTAAAAGCACATTGGAGATCTTTCAGCACTATGCTTCTGGGGTTTCTTAGCATTAATAGTAGGACTTATTAAACACACGTGTAATCTAATCAAAAGATACTGTTTTGATAAATTTATCTTCCATATAATGATTTAGTTTGTTTCAATCCACTTTTCATTCAACATTAACATTTTTGTAGGTTATCTGAGGATGTGTTCTTAAGACCTCCAGATGCAAGTTTTTTAAAAAAGAAACTGAGTACATTAGTACTGGTTAAGCATATATTATCAATATTTAGTACAAAATGAGCAATGAGATGCTTCTTTCTGGCTTGTGATCCTGTGAAATATTTTTACTCTTTCACTTTCCTGGTTTCTGAACTGCCTGCGGCCTTTAAGAAAAGTACATCCTCTTTATCTTTTTTGCGGGCAAAAGCTGAATACAATTGAATGCAGGCATCTCTGTGACTTGCAGCCAGGCTCCTATCCGTCCACATTACTCCTGATTTCAAGCTAGTGCTGATGGCCTCCATCGAAAGGAAAGAATCTGAGCATGAAGACTTAGGGTCTTAGAAACAGCAGATTTTCAGATGTGGAAGAATCAGTTTCTAGCTCTCCCAAACTGTCCGATCGTTCTCTTTCTACATGTTTGTTTTGGTGGAATAGCTGCTTGTCAATCAGGTCCTTTACAGGAACAAATTAATCAGACGTTATGTTTAAATTGTCCATAATCTTTATATATTCTGAAGCATATTGACATAATCTTAAATCGAATCCCTCTTTGTCAGGCACAATGGATTTAAAGCATAGAGGCATCATATTTTATGCAACTAACTGGTGCTGCTATATGCTTTGGAAAACCACATGATCTGCCTTCAGGCTAATTTCATATGCATATGTATTGTTCACCTGCATGCATTATATGTGAAAATATGGTCATTTGATTTTATGTAACTGAGTTTGATTTCCAAATAATAAAACAATTAGATAACCCCAAACCAAACCGAAGTGCCACCAGTCGATGCCGACTCACAGAGACGCTGCAGGGCAGGGTGGAACTGCCCTGTGCTTTCTGAACTGGTCACTGTTTAAGGGAGGAGAGACCCTCGTCTTTCTCCCGCAGAGTGGGTGGTGGTTTTGAACTACAGCCCTTGCAGTGAGTAACCCAATGCACACGTGCTGCGCCCCCAGGCCTTTGGCTAGCTTAATTTAGCTTCTATTTTTCTGAGTTGTAAAGAAGTCTTTTTCTTTAACTGAGCTTTCCCCCACTCTCTGAGTTGCAACTTACACAAAAGAGGAAACCATTGGGACCCAACCAGTGCTCCCTTCCCAGGCCTCCTCTGGCCTTTTCAAAGCTGATCACATTGAGAGAAACAGCCCATTGTGTTTCCACTGGATGGTCATATTTCTCTTTCCTCACCCTCAGTACATTTCAAATTAGAGAAGGGCTGTCTTCTGGCCCCTCACTTTGAAAATGTGATTTTATGGTGGGCAAACATTTTAACATCATTTGCATGGCTGGCCACAATGAAAGCCATTCTGTAGACGGCTAGGGGCCAATCTCCCCCCATTTCCATGCTGTTAAAAATATCACTTAATGCTTCTGTGTATTTTGAGGAAATCGAAAAGAAAAAAAATATTCATTCTGAAAGTTTCAATATCACAGGTAAGCAGCGTTATCCGCAGGATGCAGAAGACTTGGCTTTTATTTTTCCTTTTGTAAGAAGATGGTGGTCGCGTTGTCACCGAGTCGGTTCTGCCTCGTGGCGACCATCTGTGCAGACCGAAACACGGCACGGTCCTGCCCCATCCTCGCCATTGTTATGTTTGAACCATTGCTGCAATTTTTCAGTCACATTTGCACGATCGGCTGCATATGTAGGTAGCTGAGCAACGTCTGTCTGAAGGCCTTATCAGCCTCCTTTCATATCTTCTCTACTTTCATGGCATCTTCATAAAAACCAGCACGATGATGAAAAGCTCCATTTTCAAAATCAAAATACCTAAGAGCCGGTGGGGGTGGGGGGGCATTTGACTTGTTTTTGCTGCTGTGATTGAGAGCATTTCTTTTGCTGTGGACTGAAGTATGACCATTGGTAAGAGCGAACAGAACCGGCTCCCCTTCTAGGGCCACATACATTTGTTACCAAAGTCCCTCTGTTGTTTGTCCAGACCACAGGACGTTTTAATTGGCACTGTCGTATTAGAAAATGTAACTTTCCTGAGCCTCACACGGTGGACGCCTGGTGGTGCCGCGGTTAAGCACTTGGCAAATAAGCCAAAGGTCTGTGGTTTGCACCCACCAGCAGCTCCCGGGAGAAAAGACACGGAAAGAGCCCCTAGGAAGCTGACAGCCTAGGGGACTCCACGGGCCATTCTCCTCTCTGAAAATACAAAGTTATACGACAGATTCGACTCAGGGCACACTGCCGCAATAATATAATTGAAGATGATGATGATGTTGTGTATGCGGTAAACCCAAACTAATACAACAGATGCTAATTTCTGAGAGAGACCGCAAAGCCTTTCAATTGATTTTAAATTTATTTACATTTCATCCCACCTAGCCTTGGGAGACGAAGTCTATGTTCTCTTGCACTCCCCTTCTCCACAAAGCTCGTGCCTGTATTCTGTCCGGCTGTTTGTACCACCAATAGGTCACGCTCTGGTGGTTTATCTTCCTGACCAGTTGGGTGTGCCCTTCCGCGGGCCATTTAAATAACACGGCCAGGTAGCCTTCCTTCACAGTGAGGTTGGGGTCAGGCTTGAGATGGTATCATTCTCATTTTCAGAATCCAAACACTTAGAAAATATAGTCACACTGTACTCACTGTGTAAGACCTTACAGAGGTGCCTTCTCCATCAATCTGCAGCATCGGCAACAGTGAGTACATAAAATCAAAAATAGTTTATTATCCTTCCCGATTACAATTCCCTTAGGGCCCACACTTAAGCCACGGAGCAATATAAATATAATTGTCCATTATCACGAGCCAGAAATCAGCGATGACAGCATCAGCAGCCAGGGCAGGAAACAATGACATCATGCACAGGAGATGGACATCTTTTTATTTTTTTAACCAGCTCATGTGTCAAAAAAGAATTGAAGTCAGTTTCAGTTTTCAGTTCCACTTCCTCCTTTCGGAACCAGGCAGACCCACGTTTAGATCTGATGGTTATGGAATCTGAAGTGTTTTTAAGGCTGTGAATTTATTTATTGTTATTCTTCCCATTTTATCTGTGGAATGTAATATATATATAAAGAAAAACACACGATCTGTACTGGTGTAGCCCATTCCACCAGGACAGTGACAGTAGCCCCTTTTCTTTTCCCCACCCGCCTTCTCCCCTTTCTTCTCATCCTTCCCTCTCCCTGCCTCCTCTGGCCTCATAACAACATTCAAGGCCTTTTTCTGTTGGTGTGAAAACCATTTTCCCTCTTTATAATAACGGTATCATGAAATATTAATCTTTATGAGATTGAGCATAATGTCAGTCAATTCTGTCCATGTTACGAGAACTTAAAAAGACCCTGCAATGTTTTTAAGGATGCATAGCATTCCATTCCGTATGTCCCAGAGTTTATTTATCCATCCCTTTGGGTGGTTTCCATCCTTTTTCTGTTATAGAACGTGTGATACACCTGGATATGCATGTATGTGTTCATGTTTTGTTCATTATTTCTTTAGGGTATATAACAAGCAAAGAGATGGAAAGATCATAAGGTACCGCATATGCTTGAGGATGAGCTGACCCAAATATTAGCCAAGGCACCTAATTTTACCACCAAAACTGCATTAAAAATGTGCTGGAAAACTCAGTTATACACGAGTATATATGGTATTTGTATGTGCATTTGATTAATGAAGTTCTATACGGTTTTCCATAGTGGTGGCAGATTTACAGTGTATGAGCATTCCAATCTCTCTACATCCTCTCCAGCATCGATTATTTTATTATTATTATTTTTTATTTGCTGAGTGTTGGTGTGAGGTATTATCTCATCGTTGTTTTACTTTGTATTTCTCTTACAGGCAATGAATGCAAAGATTTTTCTATGTGATTGTTGGCTACTTGGATGTCATCTTTAGGACATGGTCTATTTGTGTCTTGTGCCCATTTTTTGATTGTGTTATTTGTGTTTTTCTTACTAAAGTGTTGCCGTTTTCTATAGTTTTTAAAATTAGCCCTTTTTTTGCTATAGCATTGCCAAATATTCCCCCCCCCCCAATCTGTGGGTTCTCTTTTCACTCTTTTGGTAAAGTCAGGAGGTGAATTATGTATGCTATATCCAACTAACAGTAAAATCTAGTGACGTTTTCAGCTTTTAGTTTTGAGACTCTGTAAGAATTCTGTACTTTCCCCAACCTTCTAGATCTTTGTCACTGACTTAATAAGGGACATTAGTAAGGCAGCTTTCCAGATTTCATTACTTGCTTTGAAGTTCTAAAGCAGCGGTTCTCAACCTTCCTAATGCTGCAACCTTTTAATACAGTGTCTCATGTTGTGGTGACCGCCCCCACCATAAAATTATTTTTGTTGCTACTTCACTGTTGTAGTTTTGTTACTGTTATGAATTGGGCGACCCCTGTGAAAGGGTCGTTTGACCCCAAGGGGGTCAAGACCCACAGGTTGAGAACTGCTTGTGTTAGTCTGGGTGAACTAGAGAAACAAATTCATGGACACACATATGTGTATAAGAAAGAGATTTATATACAAGAACAATTGAACATTGAGAGAACATCCCAAATCCAGTCCAGGCCAAAGTCACAAGTCCGATATTAGCCCATATGTCTGACACCAATCCATAAAGTCCTCTTCAGACTCACGAAACACATACAATGATGCCAGATGCAGAACGAACACAGGCCAGTGGCTGTAAAGTCACCGTGGTGGTAGAAACATCTCAGCACTGGCAGGGGCCTCCATGCGGCCATTCCAGTCCCCAGGGCTGCATCAGGATAGGTCCATGTGGCATCTCCTTGGGGATGCCTTGCAGGAAGTCCGCCTCGTCAGTAGAGTCTCCAAGGGAGTGAACTGAGAGAGATAGTGTCTCTCACCTCCAAGAAGGAATTACCAGATTTCCCAGAATTCTCAGAAGGCCATGCCCACACAGAAGTCCCATTGGCTATCTCCAGATTGACAGCCCAGACTCCACCCCTACACTCCTAATCCTTAAATTGACAGCAGATTAGGTGACTGCCACACCGCTGATCTATCCTCTTGTGCCCAAGGTGGGTTTCCCAGGTCCCTTACAGAGCGTCTCCATTTGGGACTCATGTCAGAGGGCCCCGGACCCCTCTCTCTTTCCCTGTCTTTGTGTCTTTGGTGATAGAGACATGGAGTATTGCTTCCTTCCATTCCAGAGCCTCTGGGCTCCTCACGAACTCTAAAATCCACAAGTCTTTCAGTGCTCTAAAGAGCATTCACTATACTTCCCCACCCAAGGAAATGGCTGCTTCCCGCTGTCAATTCCAGCTCCTAGAGATCGCATGTGACACAGAGAACTGTCTATCATGTTTGAGGGGGAGAAACCCTGGGGTGGGGGGCGTGTGGGTGCTCAGTGGTACAATTCTTACCTCCCCTACAGGAGACCGGAGTTTGCTTTCTGGCCAGTGCACCTCATGGGCGGTCACCACTCTTCTATCCATGGAATCTTTTGTATTGAGGAGCCCTGGTCGTGTCGTGTCAGCTGTTTCTAATCATCAGCTGCTCCAGGGGGAAAAGACGAGGCTTTCTACCCCTGTAAATATTTGCAGTTTCAGAAACCACAGGCATAGTCCTGCTCTGGCAGGGTCCCTATGAGTCAGAGTTGACTTGATGGCAGTGAGTTTCCAGTTAGGGAGCAAGGTACCAGGACTCTCTCCCACAATGTGGCTGGAAACATTTGAACCACCAACCTTAGTGTAGAGAGCTTGATCATAGCACCACCGGGGCTCCTGGGCTTCTGCCTAGATCGACATGTTTATAACTAAATATTCATGCTTGCATGATTCTTCAGAGATTAAGAAACAAAAACTACTGTAAGATGACTCTTTGTTTCCTGACTTTATGGCTCTATATTTGATAGAGTTCCTTCCTTAAACAAATGCCAATGTGTTTTCAGATGTTAGGATCCTTAAGGACCAGCACGAATCTCTGTATCCTGCATTCCCAAAGCCTGCACACAGAAGGTTGTTTGGTTCCATCAAGTGATGTCCATCTCATAGCCACTCTTCAATAGACAGAAACGCTGCCCAGTCCAGCACCACTCTCACCATCAGTGCATGCGTGAGCGCACGGCTGCAGCCCGTGTCAATCCGTTTCACTGGGGAACTTCTTTCCTGAATGACCTTCGACTTGACTAGCATGATGGCCCTCTCCAGGGACTGCGCCCTCCTGACCACATGTTCAAAATAGCCGAGGTAAGATCTCATCATCATCTGCACTTCAGAAACTATTCTGACTGCACTTATTCAGGGCTGATTTGCTCATTCTTCTGGCTTCCAGAGGAGAGTCACTATTCTTTGACAGCACCACAACTCAAAGACACCAACTCTTCTTTAGTGATTGCATGTGTATGAAGCGATTGAAAATGCCATGACCTGGGTCCAGCACACCTGGTCCTCAGGTCATCTGTGCTTTTTAACACTTTGTAGAGATCTTTCCCAGCAAATTTGCCCAATGCAATCCTTGCTCCGCATTGCACATGGCCACGGCCCTTTGTCCTCTACTGAATCATGCATTTGCTTCCATGGACATTGAGGTGTGCCGTCACGTTTGAGGAGTCTCTAAGTCCCTTCCTTGGGATGGCAAGACAACACAAACCGTTGGCCACGTGAATACAGAGAGAGAGATCATTTCTAACTGAAAACCTTAATTTATTTCCCGAGACTTCCCAAAGTGCCAGAATCAAGAAACGGTAGTGAGTAGCACCGAGAAAGAAGGCTCTTTAGCCCAATTATAGGCTTGGTCTTAAGGAAAGAGAGTCAAACAGTGACTGTACTCGCTCATGTACATCTTACGTCAGTTAAGACACCTTGTCACTTACAGGAAGACACAGGCAGCAGAGTCCAGACGACGTCTGGAGGAACCAGGCACGTCACAAAATGGAATGCAGGATAGTGAATTTTATCCTTCAGAGGATGGAGACAGGACAGAAAGCCACATCAGGTCATCTGGCCAGTGATAAGATATGGGCATTCAAGAGATGAATGAAAACAACGGGATAAGGATGGGTGTTTACATTCTTGCCACACGAACAATCCGTTGCCTGGCCTGAAGTCAGTGTTGAAACCTTTCAGAGTTCAAGCCACCCATTGGAGGGTATATGCTATGATCTTTTGCTTTGTGGTTCTGACAGGTATCATGAGACAATGGGGAGTAAAGGTCTTCATACAAGCTTGGTGACACAAGTGAACAGGAATCTCCTTTCTTCCCTTTCCCGACCCTCTCCCGAGGGCCCCTCACTCTCATTCTGAGTTTTACATGGCCACATCTCTTTGATCACTGCTGCCTGAAGTGCTAAGGGTACCCAGGTCCAAGCTCTGAGCTTTATCTCATATCTGGAAACTCTGACTCAACGGTTCATCTTCAACTGCTTAATGGAGCTCTTCCTTGGTTTTTGGAAGCTAGTTCAACTTTCCAATACATGCCGCGATGAATAGGAAGCTGTATTTAAAAGGAGGCCCTACCGGGAAATCACAGGGAGTCCTGCAGGGACTGAGCATAGCAAAGTGGAAAGATCCAGCACCTCCCTCCTCCTGTTCCATTTCCCTTTTTGGATGAGTAAATGGGAATTGTCTGTTGGCCAGTATGTATTCTTTTAGGAGCTGTGACCTTAATCCCTAATGCTCTATAGGGTTTGTGCTTTGAACTCTTCAAGCCTGCTTCCCCCTATGCAATGTCACTGGTGATCAAAATTACCCCACAATGTGCCTGCTAACAGTTGTCCCCTGTGATGCTCCAAGACTGAGCACCTGGTAAGTGGAGCCTGGCACAGAGTTTGGTTAGGCACAGCCTGTTCTGGAAATCGCCTCTCTTCTTATTGTAATGCTGGGCTGGTGTTTGGAACTCTCCTGGCATTATTTGAGAATGTAGTAATGAATTAAAGATAAGTGTTAATTGTTATTTTACAAACAAAGAGCCCACAAAGAGTCATACATGGTTCCAAATGGACACTTAGAGGTTTCTCATTAATTAAAAAGGCAGCACCCAATGGCATCTCACTCATTGCCATTGAGTCAATTCTGACTCTTAGCAATCATTTAGGACAGAGTAGAATTGCCCCTGTGGGTTTATGGGACTGTAACTTTTTTTGTGGGTGAAGGCGGGGAGACGGTAATTCCTTATGAGCAGCTTCTTGTGAAATAAAAGGATCCGTGGTGGTGTAAAAGGTTACACATCGAACTTGTAACTACAAGGTTAGCAGTTTGAACTCATCAGTTGCTCTGGGGGAGACAGAGGAGGCTGTCTTGCTCCTGTACAGATTCAAGTCTCAGAATCGCCAAGGGGAAGGTCTACTTTGTCCTACAGGATTGCTATGAGTTGGAATTGACTAGGGGAGTGGGCTTGGTTGGGTTTGGTATTACTCAAAGTGGGTAAAATTTATATTCAGTTGAGTGCAGGAAAGAGGATTGATAATCTTGGAGAAGCTACTATGTGTCAGCTAATTAAAATGCTTAATCATTTGACTTGCGCAACTCAATGATGGAGATTCATTATTCTTATTTTACAAACAAGAGTCCTGGTGGTTACACCGTAAGGTGGCTAAGCCGATAGTTTCTGCCTGAAAGGTCAGGGTGGAAATTGACTGGCCGCTGCGTGGGAGAAAGCTGCGGCAGTTGGTGTCTCTGAAAATGGAAGTTCTTCTCTGTCCTGTAGAGTCACTATGAAGTCGAAAGTCGGAACCGACTTGAGGACAATAGATATTTGACAAATGAGGTAACTGAAAACATGTCCAACCACACATGGATATGAAGTGATAGGCTAGGGACTCAAATTCAAGTATGTGAGACCCCAGACTCATGCCTTTACATTCTCTGACACCAACCGTCTCTTTTATGAAGGCCCTATTTCTCCCTCCAGCTTGATTTCATTCCTTTGGTAACCTCCTCTTGACTTGGCTTAGGTGCTATCCTGTCATATTCTCTGTCTTGAATCATGGCCTTCTGAGAGTCTCATTTCAATGACTGTTTTCACTTTCCTTTCTGGTCTTCCAGAGCCTAAAGCATCATCACTTCCCCGCAGACCAATGTCTTCCCCTCCACTCCACACTTGTCTCTCATTTGTTGTCTTTCCTTTCCTTTCAATTCTCTACGCAGCAGCCAAACAAATCACTAGAAAGGGGGAGGAAGAAAAAGGAGAAGAAATAAAGCCATTCTCTTGCTCGAGATCCTGCAATGGCTTCTTTTGAAGGTCTCCTTTTCTACCTTGTCTCTTGGAATGCTCCCCGGCTCCTGTCAGTCATTTCAGTTGTGTTGGTGTTCGTGCTGAATTGTGCAGGAGTAGCAAATTCACACCTGCTTTTGCACTTGCCGCTCCTTTGACTTCCCAAGTGACCTATCCGTTGCTCACTTGGCCCCGTGGACCAAGTGACCTACCTGAACCAAAGATCTGGAATCCCTGCCTAGATGGCACTCGAGAAGGGGCTCAGCACAGTCACCTTATGACACTGGATTTGGTGAAGCCTATCTTCTTGTGAGGAGCCCTGGTGATGTGGTGGTTATGAATTGAGCTAACTGCAAGGTCAATAGTTTGAAACCCCCAGCTTCACTGGTGGGAGACAGACAGGGATTCCCGCTCCTCAGCAACTCACTGGACAGTTCTACCCTGTCCTATAGGGTCAGCATGAGTGGGCATGGACGCGATGGCACTGAGTTTGGTTTGGTTTTCAGAACTTCTTGCGAAGGAGCCTGGTGGGTTAGTGTGTGAGCTCACCAGGCACACTGGGAGAGAAAGAGGAGGCTTTCTGCTCCATTCAAGATTTCCAGCTGCGGCGACCCACAGAGCAGTTCTTCTCTGTCCTCGAGGGTCATGGTCAAGAGCAGGCATTGGGAGTTCGGGTTTGTTCTTTTTGCAGGAGCCACGCTGTCTGTTCGTATTTCTGCAAACTGAGAATTTCTTCCATGCATTTACACATCAGTGACTCTCCCGTTTAATATACTTAAGGATCACCAAGGGATCTTGTATGAAATAGCAGATGCTCAGCTAGTCTGCTTTAGAAGACCTTGGATGGAGCTTGAGAACTTGAGTTTCAAACAAGTACCTCCAGGTGATTCTACCCTGTTTCCCTGAAAATAAGCCAGTGTCTTATATTAATTTTTGCTCCCATAGATGCGCGAGGTCTTATTTTTAGGGGATGTCTTATTTTTCCATGAAGAAGAATACAGTACATATTTATTGTTTATTGTTTTATTAAAAGAGACCTCACACTTCCTGTCTGCTCCATCTGCGCTGCGGCCAACAGTGAGTTGCATGGCCCGCCACTATGGTCCAGAGTTCAGAGTTATGGTAGCTTCGGGGGGCCTTATTTTGGGGGAGGTCTTGTTTTCAGAGGGACGCCTTATATTACAGCGAGAGGCAAAACTGTAGTAGGTCTTATTTTCGGGGGATGTCTTACTTTCAGGGAAACGGGGTAGTAACACATGACTCCCCTCCCCCCACCCCTCTCGAGGAATTTCAGTCTAAATAAGCTTTCTCCCCTCGGATAGTCTAACTCTGAAATTGTGTTTTATACCCCTAAATAATATCTGATTCCCCACGGGAACACGGACACATGGGAATATGCTATAGTGCTAATCTCAGAGAATCACATCCAAAACAATCAGCCAAGAGATTCCTCTTGTAATGGTTTATTCAAGCCTTCTTCTTTTTAAAAAATCATCTCAGGCTTTTAATGCACAGTCAATCTTTAAAAGGAGACATCGGCCAAGCGTTCCCTCACAATCTATATTGCTAAGTACTAAAAGCTGGCCCAGCCGCCTGGCAAGAAGGATGAGCTGTGAACAGAACGGGCTGACAACCAAAATGGTGTGAAGTACTTAGATCACCTTGGGGGGAGTCCCGGCACTAATGCTAATCCCTGTTTCCCAGAAAGTTCCTCTCGTGTCACGCAGTGGGGCAGCCGTTAGCAGAAACTGCAAGGGCATTCTGATGGTTGTCCTATGGGCAAGCCGCTTCTTCTGGGGCTTTTCGTGTTAACTTTCATTCCATTAAATTATCCACACAGTTATTGAAAAGTTAAGCTATTCGTGGAGTAATTTGTTTAAGATCGTGGTGATTGTTGCGCATGATGAACAGGATATCAGTTAATTAAGTATGTAAACATTATTGATCTGGCAAAAAGGCTTTGTTTTATACATAGTCTCACCCCGATTTGGAAAGACATATGAGGCATTTTATTAGATGCTGGAAAAATATGCCATCGCCCTTGTTCAATATATTCCACAAGTTATGGATAGAAGTAGACCTGCATGCTATTAATCACAATAAATACAAAGAACACTACACAGAAGGGTGTGAACAAACTGCTCGGAGCTCACAGGCTCTAACTGTAACGGATGAGGAGAATAGAAAGCCCCGTCTTTTCCCCAAGGAGCTTTAAATGACCAATGATGGTTTTAAAGGACTGGTGATGTGGAAGGCAGCCCAACATGTAACCTCTACCCACCAGGGCTCTCATAAGTGAACCTTGACTGGGATTTATTGTTTGTGAGACACTGTCCTTAGCACTTGCTATGGGCTATCTCGTCTAATTGTTAAAAACAACAACAACAACAACCCCCGCAAATCTCTGAGATGGGTTTTGTTGTGATGTGATATGCAGTGCGCAGATGAGGAGGCCCATCTGCGGGGCAGGAGCAGAACAGACCGTGGCCATGGGCATCATGTGACCCGAGTCAAGAGAGGTGGCATCAAAGGTTAAGTTGAGGCCAGGTCATGAAGTGCTGCATGATGTTGTGATGAAGTGCTTTCGTCACACACTGGGCTTCATTTCCCAGAGTAGTACTTAGTTTTTCAGGAGAACGCAGTTTTCTAGCACAATTTTAAAATTCGTGTTTCTCCTATCAACACATGAATTAGAAGTTGTTTACTCTAAAGAGTGTACAATTAAAAGTCCACCTGCTCCCTCAGCTCCCCAGTGCCGTAGCCTGCTTCTGGGAAGATAACCGTGGCCTCTAACTTGTGGCCTGTCTTTGCAGAAACTTTCGACGTGCAAACACCTCCTTTGATCATCTTGTGTTACATGCATGGGATCAAAGTCTACAAAACTTGCTTCTTTGATTCTTATATCTTGAAATTGTCCCGTGGCGACATATTTAAATCAATCTCCTTCTGCACAGCTCCATGGCCCCATTTAAGTAGCTGTGTCTTGATTGGTTTAGCCAGTCCAGTGATGGTAGTCATTACACCCCAGCAGAGATGTGTGGAGGATGGGTTCAGGGAGGGAGCAGCTGGAAGCAAGGAGCTCAGCTGTCTTTCGGATTTCTCCAGGTGAGGGCACCTGAGAGTCCCGGAGGGCCCTGGCAGTGAGGAAGAGACAAAAACCAAACCAAACTCACGCCCATCAAGTCAGGGCTGACTCACAGTGATCCCCTGTGGGTTTCTGTGACTGTAACCATTCCTGGGAGGACAAAGCCTACCCTTTCTCCTGTAGAGCTGCTGGTGATTTCGAACAGCCGACCATTCGGATCACAGCCCAACGTGTAAAGGACAGATTTGAGCAATGGTTTAAAAACCGCAGCCCCAAACCCACCGGATGAGGAATTCAGGGTGCAGTATAGCACTGATGAAATACATAACTATCCTCTGGTTCTGTCATATTTCCTCCCCTTCCAATTAAGGCTTAGGTTTCACATTGCTGGTACGATTAGACCTAGGTACGTTCATCTGTGTGATTAAGCTCATTCCAAGGAGGAATGCCATGAGGGCTAGTCCTTCAGACATAGCAATGGGAGCAATGATTCCCCGAGGCTGTGGAAGACAGAGGGGAGGGGAAGCTGATAGCCATGATGACTGGATAACCCCACTTGAGGGGAGTGAATAACAGTATTGTAGGTGAATGGATAGACTGGATGGGGTGACATGGATATACATATTATAACAATATATAACAATAATAACAAGGGCTCCTGGGCGCATGGGTGGGGGTAAAGGAGAGCGGGTAGCAAAGAAGAAAGAAAAATGAATCGAGAAAGAAAATGTTTTGAAACCGATTGTAGTAGCAACTGTTCAGGTATGCTTGATCTGTTTGATTTACGGAATATCATGACATCTGTAAGCGCTCCTGGTAAAATGATGGGGACAAAGGCTGAGCAGTAAAGGAGAAACGCTTTTCTGAGTGCCCCTGCTTCTCTTCCTGTGCTTTCTGTCTTCGCCTAAGTTCTTGATAGCAGATTCCCGACAGGGGATGAGAAAGCGAATGTAACCGTGGGACCACTGTCCCTTTCGGAGTAAGGACATATAGGTTTGGTGTTTTGGTATTGGTGACCACAGAGGACTGAGGGAGCCAATGCCTAGTAGGGAAAGCGGCAAGGGAACAAAAAGAAACTGTTGAAAAATGAGGGTTGACTTTTGTAGCAGTGACAGACCCTCAGTGCCTCCAGGAAATGGTCAACGGAGCCATGTATCTCAGTGCTTTCCGTTGTCTCTCCGCCCCCCCGCCCCTCCCCCTCCTCCCCTCCCCCCCTGTCCATCCCCCTCCTCCCCCCTCTAATACTAAAAGGAAACTTGTTACCCTTCCCATTTGAGGATCACTCTGGTACCCTCATTAAGCCCAGTAATTTCATCCATTGTCTAATCACAATCTTAATTACTCCTGCTTTAAAAAGCTTAACCTAATTAAAGGAGCAATAACAGCCTAATCCTAGTTTGAAAACACAAGTATGCTACAGCTGGCAGTAGGCGCAGCCCGGGTCTGCGGGCCATCTACCCACTCACTGTGGGCCCTGTGCGGTTGGGGGGGCGGGGGGCAAGGGCCAGTGCCCTCCTCACCGCCTTGCTCCTCCTTGATGATGGTAATGGCAGCTCCTGGCCCACTCACTCGGAGACTGAGCTACCAAGGACTCCAGCCGCCCAAAGGCCCACCAGCCTTGTGCCATCCACCCGTGAAGCAGAACCCTCCACTCCAGCTGCGAAAACTGACATCCAGAGAGGACCTGGCTGCCAGTCACAGAGGCCATGCTGCCAGGGCACGCCTGTCTCTATCATATGTGAGCGCCAAGGTTTATTCCGTCCAGGGGGCAAGGGGTGGGGCTCACACTGCTCGTTCAGAGGAATCGAGCGCAGTCGCCATGGGGGCCGCATGGCCAGGAGGCAGGTTTTGATGAGGGACTGCAAGATGATAGGTGCTGTTCATTTGAGGCAGCGCAGAAATCTGCGGCATCTGCGGCCTGCCCATCTTTGAGGCAAAGGGCGTTCACTGTGCGCTCCGGGCCTCCTGACAACGGCCATCGCACCTCGCTGTGCTTGCTTGCTCTGGAGGGAGAAGACAGAAAATAAGAAAGAACGACTGAAGCTGGGTTCTTCCAGGTGTTGGGCGGCTGACCTGTGTGTTCTGAGTGGTGAACCTGACTTTGTTCAGCCTGCGGCTCTGTACTCCTGAGGGCACCGTCTGAAGGAGCCAGGACGTGGAAGTGGGAAGGGGGAGAAGTGGTGCTGTCTGCGTCCCTTCAGGCTGGCATGCAGGACCCTCGGCCCCTGTGCAGATTTCACGTGTGCCGAAGCAGTCATCTCTTAACAAAAACTATTATAGAAACAAAAAGGCATACGGGCTCTTGGAGGGTAGAGTGGGGGAGGGAGGGGATCAAGGGGAGCAGATATGAAGGAGTTCAAGAAGGAAGCCAATGTTTTCAACTGGCTGTGGTAGCAGTTGTACACCACTGATCGGATAGAACTCTGGCTTGTTAGGATAGCTGTAAGAGCTCCCAATGAAAGGATTTTTTTCAAAAAACATCGATCGCTTTCAGCCCCCGGCAGCAGTGCCAGGTCACAGGGAGAGAACGTCATCAGGCTGCACCTCCCATGTCGCCAAGGTATCAGGAAATGGTATCCTTTTCTAAGAATAGCAAGAGGTGGGCATTTTGGAGGATCAGGCCTAAGACACGAGAACCGCAGGCTCTCACATTCTTGGCTAGAAAGGAGGTGGCTGCGTGAACCGATCTGACTTCCGGATGGACAGGCTGTGTGTTGTGTGCAGGCAGGTCTGGATATGGGCGAGGACGTACTAGGCTGTGAAACCAGAGGGCTGGCTGTTGGAAGCCCTTCTGCGGGAAAAAGATGTGACGCTCTGCTGCTGTCAGTAGTACGACCTTGCAAACCCAACGGGGCAGTGCTGCCCTGTCTTCTAGAGTTATTTGAAGTTGGAATCCACTGGAAAGCAATGGGTTGTGGTGGTAGTGGGTTGTGTGTGTGTAGATAAAGAGAGAGAGAGTGAGAGTGAACCAGCGGTTAATCTAGCATAGTGCCTAATAACAAGTGCATTGGGTTCAAGCAGATTAGATTGGATTGAAACTTAACTGTGTCACTTTCTGGGTGACCTGGAGCAAGATACTCCACCCCACTGAATCACGGTCTCTGGGTGATAAAGAAATAAGCACCGTTCAGGGTGGTAAGGAAGCCTGTTGGTGCTGTGGGTTAGGTAGTAGGTTGTTCAGCCCCAGGTCTGTAGTTCAAACCCACCCACCGCTCTGCAGGAGAATGATGAGGCTGGCTGTCCCGTGAGGAGCCCTGCTGGTGTAGCGCTTAAGGAGGTGGGCTGCTAACTGCAGGGTCATCAGTTTCATAAACCCCCAGCCGTTTCCCTGGAGAAAGACGGCCCTTCTGACTGCTGTATAGAATTCAGTCTGGAAACTCCCAGGGACAGTGCTGTCCTATAGGACCGCCATGAGCCGCCTCGACCTGATGGCAGTGAGTTTGGTGGGGGGTTTGGTTTTACAGGATCATGACCATGAGTAAGTCACTTATCACTTTATTCTTCATGTATTTCCTTCATTTATAGGATGAAATCATAATAACACCTATCTCAAAGTGTTTTAAGAATTCATGTAAGTCAATTCATATCTTAGTACACAAAGGGGCTTCAAAAGTTCATGGGAAAGTGAAAGTGGAATCTCTCCATAATTTGTTGAAGTCCTCTCATATGTGCGAGTCCCAGAATGACAAAAACAACAGCGCTCTTGACTACCAGCCCGACACTCGGTGGTTCAAACACACCCGTAGCAGATAGGCCTGTGGATCTGGCCCCCAAAGTGAGGGCCTTAAAGACGCGTTAAAGCAGCTCGACTTTGCCGCTGCGGGTCACCATAAGTCAGAACTGCCGGATGGCAACTAACATCAACCTAACATGCATATTTGAAGTACTTAGCACGTCTCTTGGTAGCTGACGGGGCTGCTGAGGCATGAGCTAGCGTGCTCGTGGCAAGTGTTTCACGCAGGAAGCCGTGTATAAGAAGCAATTGGGGCATCATATTGATTGCCGTCGTTATCGCTTCGCTTGGGGAAGAGAAGTATTTCTGGTTGTTGCCACAGAAAATCGAAACAAGTGAAATTCTGGCTGCTGAGGTTAAAGGAGATAAGACTTTCGTCCTGTGAATTTTAAATGCACGATAGAATATGACACCTAATCATTTATGCTCGTTTCTGGTCCATTTCAAAATTGCTCTAGTTTGTATTATTTTCTGCTTTTGTGAACGGAGATTTTTCTCTGTTTTATTTTGTTATTGCCGTGTGTGTGTGTATGTGGTTTTGTGTGGTTTTCTCTATGAAATTCAGGAGGGATATATGTGTAGAGACAGTAACTGGATTAACAGTTTCGTAGAGTTATGGCAGGGGAGGCTGGGAGGAAATGAGGAGCTAATGATAATGAAGAGAAGAAAACGTCCTCAACTTGATCGCAATAAAGTTCACCGAACTCTTTTTGATATGTTTGTAATATGTTGACTTGTACATGTGAATTTATGTGTCAATAAAACTGGTTTTTTTAATGTGCAGTGCTTATCTTCTAGCTCCACCGTGGGGCTCTGACCTAGGTAGGAGCCTCTCCTCCCCTTTCCCACCCAGGTTTCCCCCTGATATCTCTTTGTCGCCTTCCTGTCCTGGGAAAGCTCGTGCCCCGACTCCTCAAAACCCACTGGCCACCCCTCAGCTCCCGCACGGAGAGGGGCGATGCCCACGGGCAGCCCTGTGAGGAGTCAGCACACGCTGCGCTGGGCAAAAAGGTTATTGGTTGCAAACAAATCACGGACAAGTTGAGCTTTCAGAGACAAAAATCAGGGAGTGAGGTAGGTGGAGCCTCAGCAGTGAACATGTGTGGCTTCTCTCTGCTCCCTGCTGTCCCAGACTGGGAAACGAGGAGCCAACCAGACCAGCTCTTGCAGACCTCCCCTCCCTGACTCTTGGCAAGCTCCTGTGTGTGTCAGAGTAGAACCGTGGCCCGCAGGATTTCCAGGGGCTGATTGTAAGTAGATAACAAGCCGTTTGTCCAATGCACTCCTGGGTAGACTCCGGCGTCAGCCTTTCACAGGAGGGAGGAAAACGAAATTAGAGTCCAAAAGACCTGGTTTGGGATCCTGACTCTTCTCCTGTCAGCTGACGAGCTGTCCTCGTATTGTTGGCTGCTCTAAGTCGTGGGGCCCTGTTTGAGCGATGGCTGGCGTTAAAGGCAGATGGCACAGGGCGCATTGTGCCCGGATGAATGAATGTCTGGGAAAAACTCCCTGCATTATGGCTGTCACCCCACTGTTATTTTCAGGATGATTGCCGTCACAGATGCGACTAGCAAATGCATGTCCCCGTGGCCGCCAATTAAATTAAGTCCTGTTTATTTCCCCCATCTAGCAGTTGGCTGCTGGCCTTGCTTGACTCTATTTCCCCTTTCGATGCCGCAACTGGTTTTGTTGTAGATCTGGATTGACTTTGTTTTCTAGTGTTCCTTCAGTCTTGGTGACTCTTCCTTGACCCTGAGCTCTTCCTGGGTCACCTTGCCCACGAGTGAGGCGGGGAGAGAAGCCACAGTCTCCAACCCTTGTCTCCTGCTCTGATCCCTCCAAAGGCCTTTCTGCCACATCCAATCTCCGTGAGGAATCTTAAGAACTGCAGGCGCATTCATGGGGCACTTGCTTGGAGCGGGGAAAGGGAAATGATCTCTCCCCATGGAATGATCCCTGGGAGGGAAGGTGGAATGAAGGCCAGGTTACACAACAGAGAAAAATGCAGTGAAATTCTCCAGTCAGTAGGCTCTTACTGGCCATTTATTTTGGTTTCTGGTTGTGAAACTGCCGTGTAATGTCAGCTCCTGACAGTTCTGGTTGCAGTTTGTTGTTGCAAGGGGATCAGAAACCCAACCAAGTTTCCCCCAAACCTCCTCCTTGGAATTGTCTCAAAGAAAAATAAAGCAACAGAAAGAACAATGACATGGGTGTCTTCTCCCTCTGAAGCTTTCGCAGCACCGCAATCATCGTTAAAGGGGCGCGGTCGGTATTTCATTAAGCCAACAAACAATGGAAAAGCAAGTGAAGCGGTTGAAAATCACCTTCTGGAAGCCAACTGAAAGGATGCCACGAGATGCTGCCCCCTCGCATCTTGGCTCCATGGGCCTGAAGCTTCTATGTGACCAGTGCCCGGCAAATAGCTGTAGACACATGAATGCCACAGGTCAGAAAGAAGCCCATGAAGAAGCATCCATCTGTGCCAACACCGTCCCAGCAGTCTCAGCCATGCAAAGCTAGCAGACACCTTCCATGAGGATTGTGGGCCACTTTGAAGAGAAAGAAAGAGGGAGTGTCTTAACTCGGGGTCGGGTCTCAGTCTTTACATGCTGATTAGCCACTTCAGCAGCGATATTCTAAGTCTGTGTGTTTCACACACCTCTCACTCCCCCCCCCCTTTTTTTTTGCTTCTGGATACAGTTTCAAGTGATGTTATCTGAGCGTGTATTAAAATGGCTCAGGATATAATTATACTTGTCTCCTTGGTCCTACCTGATTGATTTGCTCCTGACCCGCACGTCCCCCACTCCAAGCCACCTGCTTCTAATGACCTGTTGTCACTACGTTCCATTCCTGGAATTATCAGCCAGTTAAAGAGTCTATAACGTTTCATGCTCTCCCAACGTATCTAGCTAAACACTCAGAACTAAATCCATACCTGCAGGGTTTCAGAGCGGCCCTGGGGTCTGCATTCTCTGATTTGAAGACATAGAAGGACACAATGTAGAGAGGAGGCTGTTCCATCCTTTCAAAGACAACGTCCTCTTCCTCTTACATACCTTGACCTTGAATGGCCAAGCTATGAAGTCTTTTTTTTCTTTCTCTTTTCTCTCCTACAGCATGGAGAGATATTGATCATCTACTGTATGGTAGGAATTCTCTCAGATGCTGGAGCCTACGGAAGTGATCGAAACAAGGCCATGTCCTTGTGACGTGATATCCTCTTAGCAGGTAATTATGAAACGCTGGTAGTGTGGTGGGTTACATGCTGGGCTGCCAAGTGCCAGGCGAGCAGTTTGAACCTTACTGCCACTGCCCAGGAGAACGATGGAGCGTTCTGCTCCCATGCAGATTTGCAGCTTCAGAAGCCCCAGGGGGCAGCTCTTACTGGCCTATAGAGTCGCTATGCATCAAAATCGACTTGATGGCAGTGAGTGTGGTTTCACAGTGAGGAGCAGGACACCACAGCAATAAATGTAATGCCAGGCGAGACTGGCCCTGTGATGAAGATAACAGTTGGCCTGGCAGAAGTCTTGTTTGGAAAGCAAAATTTTCTCGAGCGGAGAGAAGGTAAAGTCTTGGCACCTCAGCATCGTTCATTCTGTACAGCTTTACCCTCAGGGGTCTCAAATGGCACTAGTAGGTGCTCAGCAAAAAGACATATGTCGTGAAGACATACATACACACATATACATATGTCACAGAAAGAACTTTGATTGAGTGTCAGGTTTGACTAAGAACTGAATGCCCCATGCAGATCAGCACCTGACTGCAGAGACAGAGCTGGGCAGAAACCAGCTCATCGTGTTGAGCTTGACAAACCCAGTTTATTAATTAAATATTTTTATTTCTAAAATAATTTTAAAAAATTTCTCCCTTTCTTTACCATCCCCCTGGCCCTGGCGTTATCGTGTTTTTCAAACTTAAGTTTATGGTTAGTGTTGTCAACGTGCCTGCAGAGCATCCACCGGTACAGGAAGTCCACATGTACAATCCAGTGACATCGGTGCCGCTCTTCAGGTTGTACAGCCCTCCTCACCCTGGTTCTCACTTGTCTTGCCTCCTCCATATTCCCAATTGATGCGCCTACACTTTCTATCACACCTTCCAAGTTGCTGAGGTCTATTTGACCCTTGCACCCACTCCAACTCATAGTGACCCCATGGGACAGGGGAGAAGTGCTTCTGGGAATTTCTGAGACTGCAGCTCCTGGGAGCAGAAAGCCTCGTCTTTCTCCCTCAGAGTGGCTGGTGTTTTTGAACTGCTCACCTTGCAGTTAGCAGCCCAATGTGTAACCACTAGGCCACCAGGGTTCCCTGATTCTCTAAGGGTAGCAATTTTAGAGGACACAAAACTCAAGGCAGACATTCGTTAGTAATTTAGCTAAGCAGCCGAGTGATTCTTGAAGAGCCATCTGGGTGTTCTCCCTGTCTTCTGCAGTGGCTTTCTGGTTCTCCTGACATCCATACGCCAAGCACCTGCGATCACTCCGGCTTTTGGGGAGCAATGGAGAAGAATAAATGCTAACACTTCAGTAGGGCCTACTCTGTGTCCAGCACTGTTTTAAGCTAACCATGGGAAGCAGATACAATGATTACCACCACAGGCCGCAGGGAGAACCACTGAGGCATAGAGTTAATTGGCAAAGGGAAGAAGGGGTCTAGTCTCAGGCAGTCTGGCTCCAGAGCCTGTCCTCGTAATCACCACCCTGAACAATCTCTCCTTTGCCTTCCAAGTGCTTTGGCAGGATGGGGCTGACAAGCAAGGGTCTGACTATTTTTACCAGTGTGGGATTGCCGGAGTGTAGATGTTCAAAAATTGGCTTTGGCAATACGGAGCAAGAAACACTGAGCTCTTTGAAGTTGGGCAAGATTTTTCTAGAGGCCAATGAATGGGGGGCCAGAATGAACCAGGGGGCATTACAGAGAGAAGTTATGGAAATGAGCACATCCTCCAGGTAAATAAAACCAGAATTTTTGCACACGTTCTGCATATATACTATCATTTAATATTTATGAGTCAAGTATTTTCTATCTAGTACAGTGGTTCTCAACCTGTGGGTCGCGACCCCCTTGGGGGGGTTGAACGACCCTTTCACAGGGGTCACCTGAGTCATAGCAGCAGCAAAATTACAGTTATGAAGTAGCAATGATATTAATTTATGGTTGGGGGGGTCATCACAACATGAGGGACTGTATGAAAGGGTCGCGGCATTAGGAAGGTTGAGAACCACTGAGCTAGTGGGTGCTATTATAAGTAATTTATACAGGGACCTCACTGCCATCGAGTCAATGCTGACTCGTAGAGACACCCCATGGGTTTCTGAGACTGTCACCATTAGTGGGAATAGAAAGCCCAGTCTTTCTCCCGAAGAGCTTCTGGTGGTTTCAGACAGCTGACCATGCGGATTGACGCCCAGGGTTCCTCTTTTATGCAGGAAGGGGCTTCAAAAAGATTATTTTAAAAATAATTTAAAAAAAATGAATTTTCCAGAACTTTTTGCAGCCCCCACATACTGTGTCATAAACAGCTAGCAAGACCCTGAGGGGCAGCAAGAGTTATCCTCCTGGGGTGTGACACAGGAGGCTGCCTTCTCACCTCCCATGTGGGGAAGCAAGGTTGCAGCCCCTGGCAGAGGACCGCAGACGCAGTCACCACCCCTACGTGAGTGAAGCCTGTGCGTGGCTCTGCCGTCGAACGGTTTTCAATGGAGCGTCCAAAGGGCCTGGCTGTCCACGTCCAAAGACCTGCCAGTGAACAACCCGTGGATTGCAGACAGACGTCGGGTCCCTCGTGGATCACAGGCCCGGTACACGACTGGATCGTGTTGTGTCCAGACACCTAACACCAGCACCACGATGGACCCCCCTTTATTTTCCAGTGAGGAAGACCGAGGTTCAGAGAGGCCGTGGACACGTGGCCAAAGTTCCAGTCTAGTTTGCTGGGCTCCTAAGCCAGTGCTCCTTACAGTCCAAGGACAAAGGGGACACGGATAATGAGGAAGTCCAGCTCTCCATCCTTGGAAACCCTCAAGGGTGCAATTGGCCAGGCAGGAGCGCGTCCTGTGCTAGAGCAAGGTGGCCTGCTGACTGATAAGCCCGGCTGGAGCACACTGCAGAAAAGGAAAGGTTAAGAAAAAGGGCAAAATAGCCAGATCTTTCTTTGAAGAGAAGAAAGCCAGACCTCCTCCTCCCCCCCGCTGGGGGAGGCAGCGCTGTGGTGGAGGGAGGTGTTCGGTTGCTTTGCAGCCTCTGTCCCCTCTGTTCTAAGGTTGCAGCACGGGGCCCTGTTCACCTGACACTATTGAAAGCCCAGTGAGAGAAACAGTGGCTTATCACAGGCCCCGGAGGTCTCTGTTTCTGGCTGTGTTTGCAGTGGACTTGGCATTCAGAAAGCACTTGTAGATGGACTGCCAAAATGCCAGCCTTTAAAAAAAAATTTTTTTTTATCCGAGTTAGGGTCAGATTTTCTCTCCCTCCACCTCCCTCTCCATTTCCCTAAAGTAATAATCACATCACAGAGAAACCTGAGCTCACTTATTTCTTGCTGCCTTGCTCCGATTTGCCTGGAAAATATGACATTTGCTGGAGAAGACTCAGGGAGGAGCTGCATCCTGATTTATTGCTCTTTCCCTGAGAAGCTTTTGCTTCTGGGAATTCTATTGTGTCAGAACTGGGGTGGGATTTAGGTCTTGTTCTAAAGGGATTGAGTCTTGGCAATGGGATTAATAAAAAGCATGTTCTGGCCCCTCAGAGAACTGGGATGTAGCAACTTCTTCAGGGGCACAGAAAGGGGGTGGTTTGCTAAATGGCTTTGCTGTTCTTGTGGACCTTTAAATATGACCCTGATGCATGACAGTGGTCAAGTTCAGAGAGGTTCCCCGTTGTCTCGGGCCCTCCTTTGGACATGGTATCATGCTTCTTTTGCTAAGCCCAGCTCTACAAGCATGAGCATGTGTACACGTACACATGCACACACACACACGATGTCCTCGGTCAGGTGGGCGAGGCGAGGAATTCCTGGGTCTTCCCACCTCCATGACAAAGACACTCACTGATGCAGGCGTTGGACAAATGTGTGCTAAGTGGATGCGCGGGGATCTGTGGGTGAGGATGGAAATGGAGGCAAAGGCCGGGAGAGCCTGAGGAAGAGGATGATGATCCCTATTTGGGAACACAAAGCTGACATCACAACCTGTTCTGTTCTCTGGCCGACCGACCCCAAGCCTTTGCCATCCTGGTGGGAGAAATCAGGTGAAGTAAAAATGCTTCTGATGTGTACAGAGGAAGCCGTCTTTCTCTGTGCCAAAGTGGTTGGGAGATGTTTGTAGGTAGAAGTTAAATATATTTTTACTTTGGTATTTCAAGGGGAACCCAAACTCAATGACATTTTTTCTTTGGTGACATGATCAGGTGGCTTGTCAGCAATGGCACTGTGGCAAGTTACTCTTTATAACGGCCCGAAGGGCCTGGGGAGACAGGTTTTTGCTATGTTTTTAGGTCTAGAAACTACATTTGGTATGCATGAAGGAAGGGGTAACTTTGACTTTAACTCTGGAAATAATTCAATTACATGACAACAGGCAAGTTATAAGCAGCCAAGATAATCTCTCTGAGGTGTGAAATAATTATAGAGAGGCAGAGTGGAGCTGTACTGAGCTCCTGAATTCCAAGTTACCTGTTGTTGAGTGCTCATTCTGAACCTTCCACAAAGCCAGCGTGCAGAATTATTTGACACATGGCTGTACCTAACTACTGTCCAAGGAACAAAAACATTATGAACAATCTGCCAGTTGAAAAAAATTTAAACGGAGAAAAAGAATCTGAAAAAGACCAGGTCAGTTGCTAAGCCCTGTGTCACATCACTTGTGGCACTTGAACTAAAGAAGGTGGCTCCAGCGATCGAAAGAATGACGCCTGGCGTCTTGAAAGCTTTCTTCAAACAAGCAGCCGTTGAAGCGCGGCATTGACGAAGTCCACATGGAAGGACTGCTCAGAATAAAATCCCAATCCGAAGGAGGGAACTGTACCAGAATTTAAATTCTGAACACCCGGTTTTCCAGAGGCTGTGGATGACAGTGGAAACCTAGAATCCACTTTTCAGGGTCCCTGTAGGGATTAAGCCTCTGATGAATTCCCTCTGCTCATAGTCAAGGATGGTGAACGGCTTTGCCGTCAGAGAGCGCATGGGAAAGCTGATGGTGGCCAATGTAGTTAGGTGAAACTGTAGAATCTGATTGTTTGCTTTCTTCCGGGATCCAATTCAGAGTTGTTTCAGTTTGTAACATGTCCTGCTTTCTTTCCTACTGAAGTTTTTTGTTTTGTTTTGCCACTGTTGTTAGTTCATTTTTGTTTGGGTTTTGTATGATTTTCTGTCTGCGATATCTTAAATAGGTAAATCTATAGAGATAGTCACTGGATTGATAATTACCAAGGGCGGGTGGGGTAAAATGGGAAGTGACAGCAATGAGCACAAGAAGAAAATTTTCTGAAATTGATGGTGGTGATGACCGCACAACTTTTGATATGATTGATTAAACAATTACGTTGTATGATATGTAAATTATATGCCGATAAAAGTACTTAAAATTGATAAAACATAAAGAAGGGGACTTCAAATTATCATAAGACCTAGAGGAACTAGGCTCTGCATGCTGGTGGGTTTCCTTAAACTGCGTAATAGATAGGTTTATGTCAAATTGGCTGGGCTAGGATTCTCCCATGATATGATCTACTATGTGTGGTCCACTAGGGAGGTTTCATTCTGGGTGTGACCTACTTATAGTCTACATTGACAGTGGGCGGAAGCTAGTGGATGGTGCATCCGGTTCCTTGACCTCACATTATATTGGCTGCCAACCCAGGAGCCATCAGAGGACTGCAGACCTCGGATCCATCCAGTTCTGCATCCACCAGTATGCGATCGGCTTCCTTTATCTTCTTGTTGGCCAGTCCCTGCAGCTACAGAAGTCTTCAGCTTACATCCGACCCACGGTCTTGAACTGGACTGGACTTAACGCACGTCCACAACGAGGTGAGACCATTCTTGACATCAAAGAGTCACGGCGTTTGCTTTTCTAGAGAATCCAGCCTCATACAAACAGCAAAACATATTGGGAAGAATTTCTGGTATGTCTGTGAGACACAATAAGGTATTTGAGGTCAAAGGAAACATCTTTCATGTTCATAGGTCCAGCCATAGCTTGTGGTACCTAATTAAGACTTATTACTCAGTGAGTACTCAATAAAAAAAATTGTTGAGTAAACCATATGAAATAAAATAGAAAAGTAAGTTAGAGTACTTCTATCGGGCTAAAGAATGATTATTCAGGAGAATAAAACAAAGCACTACCTCTTATGACGTTCCTTCCCATCTTACACCATGGTGCCAGAGTGGAAATTTTCATCAGAATTTCACAATTGAGAATTTTTGTGGAGATGGTAATTTTTCTGGTAACTTTTGTACATCAAATTAATTCCTTGATCATATTTCTGTAGAGCACAGTTAAACAATTTCTAATACTTCCACTTTCATGCTATCAATTTCTTATACTATTTTTATTGAGATCTTTATTTTGTATAAAATTGACAGTGCAATGCTAGTCATTGGTAGTTTTTCATCCATGTTGAATATAGCCACAATACCTTCATCCATTTTTAGTTTGTGACCCATTCTTGGACCATTTCAACTATAAGTCTAACTTTCCAAGTAAAACGGAAGATCTCATGGCATAGTTATTACCAGTCTTCATTTATTTTGACAAGGCCCACTCTATTTTAGAAGTGGGAAAATGGATTGCAATTTTGCATTTATGGCCTAGTTAGTTCGGGAAAGAGTAGGGAGAGTTATACTCTCTGGAATTCATCACCTACATTGCTAACATTGTTGTTCTGGTCACTTTGCCTCGCTGTTCGTCCTGTTGGCAGAACAAGGTGACATGTCCTGTTTCATCTCTCACTTTATCACCTCTCATGACACTTGTAGTGTTAACTGTAAGTTCCAAACAATTGAATTTCTCATTGAAAGCTACTTCACCCTCACTGACCCATAGTGCTATGGGGGACAAAACTGGAGACAGTGCAAGAATTGAGCCCGATCTGACCCCACCACACTGAGGCGAAACACTAAGGGAGTGCAACAGAACAGCAAGGGGAACAGAGCAATGAACTCAAAAACACTCCTAAAGGTCAACAAAAAGACCTTGAACTATTTACAGGCTTCTCTTTTTTTTCTGTTGTTGTTTTGTTTTGTTGCTTTGTTTTGCTCTGTCTTGTTTTTTTGTGCATATTATTATCTCTGCAGTCTATCTAGATAAGATAGGCGGGATAAACAATCTGGAGGAAAAACAATGGGATCTGACTATTCTATGGGGACATGGGTGTGGGGGAGGCGGGGAAGGAAGTGGGTGCTAAAAAACCCAGAGAGAAGGGAACAACAAGTGATCCAAAATGGATGCTGAGAAGATTGTAGGACAGTTTCACCTAACTACATCGGCCACCATCAGCTTTCCCATGTGCTCTCTGACGGCAAGGCTGTTCACCATCCTTGACTATCCTGGTTGGGTTTGATCAAGGGTAATGTAACCGAGAGGAATTACTGAAGCCCAAATGAAGGTTAGACATGACAGTGGGACAAGAGGATAGTAAAAGGAAAGAACTAGGAGACAAAGGGCATTTATACAGGTCTAAATACAGGCATCTACATAGGTAAATATCTTTATATATGAGGGTGGGAAATAGATCTATGTGCATATATTTATAGATTTAGTATTAAGGTAGCAGATGGACATCGGGCCTCCACTCAAGTACTCCCTCAATGGAAGAATATTTTGTTCTATTAAACTTGCCTTCCACGATGCACACCTTCCCAACACGATCGCTGAAGAAAAAGCTGGTGCATAAGCAAATGTGATGAAGAAAGCTGATGGTGCCCAGCTATGAAAAGATATAGCATCTGGGGTCTTAAAGACTTGAAGGTAAACAAGCAGTCATCTAGCTCAGAAGCAACAAAGCCCACATGGAAGAAGCACACCAGCCTGTGTGAGTATGAGGTGTTGAAGGGATGAGGTATCCGGCATCAAAGAACAAAAAGTCATATTGTGAATGAGGGGGAGTGCGGAGTGAAGACCCAAAGCCAGTCTGTAGGCAACTGGACATCCCCTTACAGAAGGGCCAAGGGGAGGAGATGAGCCAGTCAGGGTATAGTGTAGCAACGATGAAACATACAACTTTCCTATAGTTCTTTAATGCTCCCCCCTTCCACTATCATGACCCCAGTTTTACTTTACAAATCTGCCTGAGTCAGAGAATGTACACTACTACAGATAGGAACTGGAAACACAGGGTATCCAGGACAGATGAACCCTTCAGGACCAGTGGTAAGAGCGGCGATACCGAGAGCGTGGAGGGAAGGTTGGGTAGATAGGGGGAACTGATTATAAAGATCTACGTATAACCCCCTCCCTGAGGGACGGACAACAGAAAAGTAGGTGAAGGGAGACATCGGACAGTGTAAGACATGAAAAAAATGATAAATTATCAAGGGTTCACGAGGGAGGGAGGGGAAAAATGAGGAGCTGATACCAAGGGTTCAAGTAGAAAGAAAATGTTTTGAGAATGATGATGGCAACAAATGTACAAATGAGCATGACACATGGATATATGTATCGGTTGTGATAAGAGTTGTATGAGTCCCCAAGAAAATGATTTAAAAAAACAAAACAAAAACCCAAAACCAAATGTATAAATGTGCTTGACACAATGTATATATGTATGTATTGTGATAAGAGCTGTATGAGGTCCCAATAACATTATTAGAAATAAAGAAAAAAACATAAAAATCCCCCAAAACAAAAAAATAAAATAAATATACTTTCCCACAAATATTGTATCATAGAAATGTATAAGAAAATATTTATATACTATCTATATATTATATAATGTATAATAAATATAATATAACAATATAGTATTATTCATGTTATATAATAACACGTCTTACATATAATGGTACATAATAATGCATATCACAGCATATATCATGATATAACATATATTGTCATGTATATCTGCTGGCACAATGATTAAGTGCTTGTCTGCTAGTCAAAATGTACCCAGCTCAAAACCACTAGCTGCTCCATAGGAGAAAATTGTAGCAATCTGCTTCCCTGAGGATGAAGTCTTGGGAACCCTATGGGATATTATGAGTTAGAATCAAGTTGTCAGCAATGGGCTTTATGAATTATAATACACATTTCTATGTACACTTGTATATGTGTATATACACACAAGAGGGTGGAAAATGAGGCTTTCTACTCCTGTAAAGATTTATAGTGCCTACAGAGTAGCTCCAACCTGACCTATAGGGTTGCTATGAGTTGTCATCAACTCAATGGCAAAGAGGTTGAGTTTGAGTTTTGACATAGACACACTAGGAGCCCTGATGGCTCTCTGAGAAAGGCTAACACAAGGGTTGTGCCCAAAACCCCCCACCCCCCACTGCTCTGCCAGAGAAAGCTGTGTGTACCTACTCTCATAAAGACTAGTCTCCACACCTGTATATAGGGTCACTATGAGTTGGAATTGACTGATGGCAGTGGGACTAAGTTTTGGTAGACATGCATACACCCATACACACACTCCTGAGAAGGACCAGAGTCCCATCTTTTACTTTTTATAGACAAGATTTGATTTTCTCTATCCTACCCATTTAGGGAATTTAGGGGGGATTTACTCCACAAACAAAAGGCTGAGCCTAGCAGGTAGAGAGTCAACCTGGACACAAACAAGGGTAAGTCAGAGTCAGAGTTGTGGTCACTGTTCCGCGAGCCTGTCTCAGGAGAGCAAACAACTATAACAATGGGAGCTAGGAAGAACTAAATATTGGCTGATGAGCTCCTGGGAATTTGGCAGCAAACAATAGCCAGAAATGTCAACAGCAAAGGATGTGACCTTAGGAACCCTTGGCAGAGGGTAGAGGGGACTGGGATACAGGAAAGGACATTGCTCCTCAGAAAGACCAAGATATCCCAAGTGAGATCTCACATCTAGAAGAATAGAGCATAGGGTCAGGCACCACCAATAAGATTTCCAACAAGGAAAATCACTCCAGGGGTTTAATCACCAGAAAGTGATTCAAAGGTTCACCACATCAAGAGGCAAGGTTGACTGATTGACTATATGCTAGAGCGATGAATCCCTAAGCCACCTGTTTCAGAGTTTCTTATCTAATATGAGGGAGAAAGAGTGGTCCCGAAGCTGGTGATGGGATAGAGCGCCAGCCTTTAACAGAAATGTGAGTTGCCCCAGGGATAGGGAGTGGAGGGATAAGAGAAGGAGTGGAAAATGAGTCAGACAGGCCATTACACCAGCCTTTGGAGACACCATTTGAAAAGAACACGGGCATAATAATTAGTCTTCACACACTTCTCCACACATGGATGCCGTCAACACTTAACTTTAAACATGTTGAATAAAATTAAAATGGCCTGCTTTTTAAAAATCACTATATATATATATATCCTTCTCACAAAGCTCAATTGCCACATCCAAAAGAGAGAATGTCTCAGATGTTGAAAAATGGTGACATGATTGTTCTGATAATGACTTAGTGAAGCCTCAAGAATTGATAGCATATTTTTTTCTGGTAGGATCAGAGAGCTTGCCATGGAAGGCTGCCAGTTTGTGAACCACTAGTCAGGAAACACTGGGCTAGGATAACTCTCAAGACCATCAGTTGGGCAACAACCATAATTGTAGTGAAAATACTGGAATGTCCTTCAGTGACTTCATAGACAAAAAAGATCCAGTATCTTTCCTCTTCAGCCTGCACCACATTCTGCGACGAGAGCAAGCTTTCTTCCAGTGCACATGTTCTTCCTTTCTCTGTAGAACTTCCGGTAGCTCCCCGATGTGCTCTGTGGCAGGTCCGAACTCTACAGTGCAATGTCTCCACCATTTGTACTCACTCTGCCAATTCAGTCTTCTCTCAAAGCGCCCAGACACACTCTCCACTTGTTCTTTGAGTGTTTTGGGCTGATCTTTCGACTCTTTCCCTTCTGTTCATGTTATCCATGCCACCGCCATAAACTACACTGTGTTCTCTGCACAGCTAACTCCTGACTTCTTTCAAGATCTAGTTGTTGTCCATCTTCCTTCATGAAGATGTTTCCAGTAACATTTGCCAAGACGTTTCCCTTCTTTCAACTCTAAATATGGAAGATATAAGTGGTCATCTATTAAATACCCACTCTTTCCTTGTTTATAGAAACTCACATTAGTTCTCGGCTGTTCTTTTCAGGGAGGAGTGGCCATATTCTGCCTAATGAGAAATACATTGATTTCTAGGAATTGTCTCCCTGAAGTCAACATGCCAACACCCCTTCCTCCTGTATGCTTCTTTTCTCTTCTTCCTCGATCTTAGAACCTCTGATACTGATAATAGCTTGGAACTATTGTACCAGCACCACACTACCAATTTACACTTAAAAAAAGTATATAAGAAAAATAAATTCTTCTTTAGGCAATTCATAATATGTCAATGGATATGTGCAGCTTAATGTAAACCCTATCTAGTACCTGCGTATACTTATGATGCTGTCAGGTAAGCACTGAACTGCCAAGGGCAAAATCAGCAGTTCAAATCAACCGACCATCTTTCTCTGCCAGAGAAAGATGAGGTTACCTATACATATGTAGTTCCCATAAATCTATAGGTCCCCATAAACATATAGTTTTGGAAACCCTATATAGACAGGGTCACAATGCATTGAAATCCACCTGGTGGTAGCAGGTTTGGTTTTAGTTTCTTAGACCCCAAATCGACTGTTTGTTGTCTTGCCCTTTCAACTGTATTCCTTTTCTCCCTCCAACTAGGAGGTAGTCTTCTTGTGGATGAGTGTGATCTTGCAAGTCTCTATTAATATTTCATCACTTTTCTTCTCTGATGCCATTCTAGGTGTCTAGTAAATAAATGTTAATGTAGACACAGTGGAAATAAATTACACCAGTCAGTCAGTACACATAAAGTTATGTGACTGATGTATACAGAATAGTAGACACACCACCAGCTGTCGGAGTTTGAGCTTCAGAGTCATTTTCCTTTCACACTACAACGGATATGCAGGTGTACGCATTTTCCATGCATTCTCAAATAGCTGTTGAGACTCCTTTCCCCTACATTTTAATATTTAATTTTGATTAAAGAATTCTTACACATTTAGAGGGCAATGTAAAATAATTGGGTAGAGGAGAAAGAGAACCAGGGAACCTTATAGAACTTATTTAAACTGTATCTTCTTAAAGGATTTACTGTCAGATAACCTCAGTAGTTTTGTCACTCTTCATTAGCTGCAGAAGAAGGCATCTGCAAATGAAAGCTGCTAAGGAATCGAAAGTCTAGGGCGTTGGAGGAACTCTTTGCATGAAGGTAAAGTCACTAAGGATGGTGCAAAGGGTGGGGAGAAGCACAGTGAGCTAGCTCCATGCTACAATGATGATTGAGGGCGCTGATCAGGAGCAGATGGCCACAGCCAAGAGAGCCAGTAAGAGCGACTGCCGGAGTAGGTGTTGGCATAAGTAGTACTATTCACATATTTCTTATTACACTTCATATTTTTCGCATCTAAGAATTATTGACAAAAATATTTTTAAATTCCTAAATCAATAGATTTCTTACAGTATTTATTTGGAATATTATTACATTTTTATATGGACTATGACTTACTTAATTCTGCTTTGTAGAATTTATCACAGTTTTCTTTGTGGCTTAATATTCACCCACTTTTTGTCAATATTCCACTCCGATTGGATAAAAAATATCCATTCCTGCCTTGAGGTATCTAGGCTTTGGTATAGCTCTGGAGTTAATCTTATTATTATATTATTTGGATGATGAAGAAGTGAAACCTATAGCTAAAATCATTTGTATTAAATTCAGAATAATCTGCGTGTATTACATAAATAGATTGGAGAGAATTTGGACATTTTAGAGACATTGAAAGATTAACCTTATGATTGAAACTTTTAGTAAGTAATTGATTCTAGGTTTGTGGTTTAAAACTTTAAATCATAAGAGAATTTACCTAGATTTTAAGACAATTGGAGTATTTGAGAACTTGAGATTCTTTTTCTCTCTCTACGCACATGCATGCGTGCACACACACACTGTATTAGACATTATAGACATTTATTAGACACACATATTATTAGACAAGTATGCTTTGTAAGTACTTCAGAAGAATTTATCTCACAGAGCTATGCACCTGACAGATGGAGCATTTGAAGTTCTTGAAAAAAAAAAACCCAACCATATATACTAATGTACAAATGTAGTTTAAGATACTTCTGGAAATTAAGTCCTACCCATAATTTAAGTGGAATTTATTTTATAATAATAGACCAAACATTATGTAAATAAAGATTCAACTGGAAACCTCTGTTTTGATTTTATATACAATCCTCTAATATCTAGTTTTATAGATGAAATAACCAAGTTTAATGTGAACTTAAAGGCTGAAGGAAAATTTGGGTTCTAATTTGAGATTTATCGTTTGAACATTTAAAACTCATCTTATTCTAAATCATTTCTTCTGTCCACAAAAGACTTCTTTGAGCATCAAAGTGTCTTAATTGATGAAATTGGTATTTTAATCAACATTTCAAACTAGGAGAATGAGTGAGTCTGACTTCTTAAACAAAGAAATCTTTTAAAAATCTTGTAAATTTTTTCAAGGGGTGTAATAATCAGGTTTAATTGTGTGTATATATGTGCATATGTTTGCTTATGTGCGTGTGCATGTGTGTACATATATGTGTGTGTGTATATATATAATCGTACATGTCCTGGTTTTGTTTCTCTAGAGAGCCCTGCCTAACACAAGGGGGATGGCAGTATTAACACAGGTACTTGAAAAACTTCCCACTCTTCACTGAAACTAATAAAAGGACATAAAAACAGAGAAGACATGCATAACATTCGGAAGAGAATTACCCACAAACGCAAAGCTTTCATGCATGTTTGCTACATCTGTCATTGATTAAAGGAAGACACCAAGGAGTCCTAAACTCACCCTTCTAAGAAAATAGAATGGTTTCATAGAAACAAATTGAACAATTACTTTGAAAAAAATACTCTGTCGTTCTGTAATTTTGAGGGACCCTGGATGGAAGCAAAGGATGAGGGGGTCCTTAAATGATACAGAGGGATATTTCATATACGATATTTTTAACTACAGCAGATCAACAATGTCTGAATGGCCAAGGCCAATGGAAAACATAGTCACACTAGCTGGAAAACAGTTTCTCCTGTCATGTGAACTCCTTCAGGAAGGAGACTAGACCAGAAAACCTCATGTCCTTGGATTTATTAGAAAAAATGCAAGTCCATGGCATATCTCAGAGGACAGGAGGGAAGGAAACCCTGAATGAAAGAGATTTGAAATCTGGAAAAGAAGCTTGAAGTGGGAATGGAACCAGTCAGAGGCAAAGGACTGTCAGGCTCTACTCATATTCATTTGCTAGCTATAACTGCTTTAGCACATATAGTAATTACTGGATACGATGCGAATAGTGGGTTGGGTAGTGAGCAGGGGTGAGGGGAGGCATGGAAATACAAGTCAGCAGAACGTTTTCAGAGATTTAAAAAATGATTCAGGAACACTCTGTCTCTTTGCATTCATCAAATTCTATGATAGAGTATATATACTCATTATGAAAAAAAGCAAATATATGACACTGGGCTTTATTTTATAAATCAGACTACTTGTGTAATGGCTAAGCACCTTGAAGGAAAGTACCATGTTCTTTCTTTTTGAATCCATCGCATGGGCACAAGAAGACCTGATGGCACACTGGTTAAACCCTCCACTACTAACTTAGAGGTTGATGCTTCAAGCCCAACCCTTGACTCCATGGGAAAAATATCTGGTAACCCACTTCTGTAATGGTTACCACCCAGGAAGCCCTATGGGAGGGTCTGCCTTTGCACAATTGGGTTGTTATGGGTTGGGCTAGACTCCATGGAACCATGTTGTTGTTAGGCGTGTTGAGTTCCTTCTGACTCCAAGTGACTATGGATGTACAACAAATTGAACAGCTCCTCTACCTTGGACCAACCTGAGGCCATTGCTATATTTGGGTCCATGGTTGCAGCCAGTGTGTTGCTTCATCTCATTGAGAGTCTTCCTCTTTAATGCACACCCTATACTTGACGCAGCTTGATATCACTCTCCAGGGTGATCCCTACTGATAACACGTCTGAAGTATGTTGGATATGAAGTCTCAACATCTTTGTTTCTAAGGAACCTTCTTGTTTGTTCTTCTGGCAGCTCATGGTCCATCCAATATTCTTTACCCACAACGTCATTCAAAGGTATCAATTCTTCAGTCTTCCTTATTCATTGTTCAGCTTCCACATGCATATCAAGCGATTGGAAACAGATGGTTTGGGTCAGCCACACCTTTGTCTGTGGGGGGTGTTTTTGTTTGTTTGTTTTGAACACTTTAATGAGGTCTTGTGCATCACATTTGCCTTTGATTTCGTAACTTCTGACACCATGGGCATTGATGGGATCAATATAGAAGATGAGATCTAATTATGTAAAATGAGATCCTTGATGACTTTAATGCTTTCTCTATTTATTGGTTCGTTTGTGAGGATATTTGTTTTTCTTTGTGTCGAGGTGTAGTGCGTTCTAAATGCTATAGTCTTAAACCGTCAAAGTGTAGCCTCTCCATAAAGTTTGATGGGTTAATGAATAACTAATAATGAATATCACACGGTTAGGTAGCCTGAGCTTATTGGGATGAATGTATCTTGCAATTCTGACAACCGGATGACACAACTGCAGGTCGCATTAAAATACTATCAAGAAGCTGACTCTGTCCACTTACACACCCAAAGAAACAATCCTATCAAAAACTAGAAGTCCACAGCCTTAATTTGGTCACCTATGTGTGAAAGTGTTGGTGTTTGACATTTTTCAAGGAATTATCTTCATGTGAAAATTGGGAGCTGTCATAAAATTCTGGATTTGCATAATGTTCTTGACTGATATACCATTTCTATTAATTACTAGAAACATCTAGCTTTGGTAGATGAAATTTCCAGGTGAAAAGTTCTGGTCAGAACCTAGCAGTGGCTTTTCTCTCTAGACAGGGCAGGCAACCTGCAATTCCTCATCGTTTACATTGCCCACCTGACCTGATAGCTGGTTGAGTTTGTGCCGGATGATAACCTGACGACAAAAGGGCTGGGGAGAGGAGTGCACAAGAAGGAAGAGAATATGGTCTCTTGGGACAAAGGTTGGCGGAAGCACAGGTGCTGTCTTTAGTTTGGGAGTAAACACCTATCTACAGACAACTGCATTTGGGCCAAGGCTCGTGAGCGGCTTCTTCACTCAAGGAGGGGTGGGCACTGGAAGATTGCAAATTCTGCATAGCCATCCTTGGTGGTAAACAAAGGATGCCAGTCTTCCCATAACCAGGGGCGTATAATCAGAAGGCATGGTAACTAAGGAGGGATCGCAGCCTGGAGGAGGGCTAAGATTGTACTCCGTCCAAACTACCTCATACGGCTCTCTGGTTCTTAGAAGTCAGCCAATTCAATTTACTTACATTTGGCTTCTGCTTTCAAAACCACATACATTGGATGACACAATCTGTTATATTAGATTTGCTAATATTTTACAGTGATGCAGCAAAGAGCAGCCAAGTACTTTAGACACGAGAGATTTATGGTCAGCGATTAATCTGGTGAAAATAATGAATTGCTACCAAAAAGAAGGGACGAAAAGATTCCTTCCCAAACAGGAAAGGAAATCTAACCCACTCTATTTGCTGATGAGTATGTAAAATAATGATACATTTTAAAATAAAATATTTGAAACAGGTGAAATACAAATCCTCCCTGAGCACCCAATCGTCATCATTTGCCAAAACAGCTTGGTGGTTACTGCTGGCGAAAGGGAATCTGCCCTTCCACCTCAGGACTAGGAGCGCCAGGAGCGCTCTCCGGGAGAAAGGTGAAGCCACGCGCATGGGCGTCCAGCAGGTTCACGGCTCCTATAGCCGTCAGGTCCCAACTAACACTCGCAACAAGTCCAGTTTGAAAGATGAGCATTCAGGATGCAGTGAGCAACATATTTTTCTTCTTATTTTTTATGTGCATTTCGGGAAAAATAGAGGAAAAAAGTTCCGGCGACTGAAACTCCACATGAATTATAAGAGCCTTCCTTTCACGTCCTCTCGAGTTCTCACTTTTATTTTCTTTTTCCTGTGATTTGAAAAGGCAAGGGTGGGAGGAGATGTAATGTTGCTTTTCCCTCTTTTCGTTTAGAGAAAAGTGACTTTGAATATTTGAGGCAAGATGGCTGTGTTGCAGGTTGACTCTATCACTATGTACACTCAGGAGTTCTTGGGTGGCATACACGTTTAAGCACTTGTCTTAACTAACTTAAAGGCTGGTGGTTCGAATCCACCCCCAGGGTTTTCAGAGGCAAGATCTGGCAGGAAGCAGAAAGAACAGAGGCATGGAAACACGTTGGGGGCAGAGTTCTGCTCTGGAACGCATGGGGTCCCCATGCGTCATGCCTGCTCCTTGCTCAGCAGAGGTTCCGCTCCCACCCTCTTCCTGGCTCTGCCCTCACTTGTGAGAACTCTTTTAAAAATGAAAACCCATCTTTTCTGAAGCGCTATTATCTTCTAGTCCATGGTTTTTTATTCATTTATTACATTTGGGGGGAGCTTATATAAAAAATCACGGGAGTCTTGCTTCACTGGTTTTTCATGAAAGAAAGCATTTCCTTTGAAGCTTGGAATTAAAAAATGCAATCATTAGAGTTGTTTTCCTTCCTCTAAAACCAAGAAACATATTTTTCTTTCTGCACTGAGACTGTTGCTGAACTATCAGATGACTAGTTGGGTCCTGAAACCAAGATATTTATAGTCTGTAAATATTTTTATGGTGGTAGTGGTGAAGAAAGGGGTGGTCTTCCCCATACACACAGACGGCCTTGTGATTTTTTTTTAAACATTTAAAAGTAAAGTCTCTCTTTTTTTTCTCTGCAATCAGAGTGGAGCAATCTAATCCTGCTGGGAGAAGCCATGGAGACTCACTCCTCGGAGGTTCTCTCTCTGTGAATTATGAAGATTATGGCTTGATTTTCGTAGTCCCAGTTCATGTACAGTAGGCACTGTTCAGATGAAATGGTTTGTAAGTATAGGTGCAATTATCTCTCAGAGTACTAGTCAGTCATAAAGAGAAATAAACTTCTGATACGTGCTATGTAACATGCACTTAATGTGGATGAACCTCGAAAACAAGAAGTTGAATGAAAGAATTCAGACACAAAGGGACAATGCCATAGAGACCTGCAGTTACCAGGGCTGGAGAAGGGATTGCTTCAGAACTGAGTTTTTGTTTAGGGTGATAAAAAACTTTTGCAGAGGGGTGTGGTGCTGATTGTACAACATAAGGAATATAATGAATGCTACTGGATCATACATCTCAAATGGCTTACATGACAAGTGTTTTGTCACACATATATTCATACATTTATAATTTATATACATCTCAATGAAAATGGAAATTACTGTGACAACAGATGATCCTTCAGATCTGAAGGACTTACAACAATGAAGGCATCTGAGGACCTGATGTGTCGGATGGCCAGTGTCCCATTGATGCACGTGTCTCTGCATTCTAAGACCCAGAAGAAAGGGGGAGTTCGTAGCCCTGATGTGGGACATGCCATTCTGGCAACTAACAGGCAGAGAAAAATTGCTGACAGAACCAGACCATGACTCTTAACCCTTCTGATGGGTAGGGCATGGGTCACACATGCTGTTGACCAAAGCAAGCCCGATATCCGTTGGGCAGTGAAGTGCCTCGTCCATTCATAGTCCCTGCAGGTTCACTGGCAAAGGGCGGTGAGGAACTGGGACGCACAGACAGCCAGAGGCTGCCATACATCACAGAAGAGCTAAAGCACATCTAGTTTCCACAAGAGAGCACAGGGCTCCCCTGGTATGCAGTCTACCCCATGCTCTTCTTTCCTGTTGCTTGGTGTGTACTGCAGAAATGAAAAATAAATTCGATCATTTGTCTGGACAAAGCACAATGAGAAGGGTGAATCTTGTAAGAGAAGGGCCCGGTTGTGTGGCCCACAATAGGAGACACACCCAGTGCCCAGCGGCTGCCCACTGTGCCCTGTTTCTTCCATTCCTCTCATCTCTTTTCCTCTCCTTTCTGTGTATTTCATTCTTACTTCTCGCTTCCCTCAACCCAACTTTCTATTCCACTATTCTATACCTCACGTTGCCATCATTTCTCTCCTATCCTGTCCCCTCTTTTTTCATGTCACAAATGCATACTTTCATTCACTCTGTCTCACCTTCTAAGTTAGATGAGACTTTCTACTCCCGTAAAGAGTTAGGGTCTCAGAAACCCATAGCATCAAGTCTACCCTGTCTTATCGGGTCACTGTGAGTCAGAATCAACTCTGTGTCAGTGAGAGCTTCTAAGTAAATGTAAGATACCAAGATTAATCAGAGCAGACTCCCACCTCAATTTATAAAACGAGAACATCCTACTGAATGTGTCCCCGGTATTTTATAGCTTGGAAACCCTAAAGTTATTTGTTCCCAAGGGTTTGCTGATTTGTAGGAGAGAAAAATATTCCAAGTTAGCTACACTACAAGGTAGAATGTTTTAAGCACCAGGAAAAGGCAACTGATAAGGTGATCTGGAAACCCAGTGGAAGGAGGCTAGCTCAGAAAGGGCTGGTAATTGATCAGCCTCATTATAGGAATCTTATCATATTTTTAAAGGCTCCCTCTCCTTCATTGACTTACCCTTTCCCTCCTCTCTTTTAGATATGTCCTTAGTGACTAGTCCAGGGTTCTGAAAATAGTTCTAATAAGTCAGTACTCATTGTTTGCCAGTGACAAGAACCCAACCCAAATGACTTTAAGGACAAAAACGAAAGTCCTGGCTCATTGAATGGAAATGCCTTGGACCCGAGGCATAGAATCCAGGTAGCTAAAGGATGGCGCTAGGAATCTGTTTCTCTTCTTGGCCTTAGTTCTTGGTTTCCCTTTTCCTTGTTGGCCTCGTTCCCTGGAAGGCACTTTACACCTGGTTGTACGAGAGCCCCAGGAGCCCCAGACGTGAGTCAGAACAGACTCAATGTTAGTGGGTCTGAGGACTCTTTGTTGTAGTTTAGCAGCCTCAGCCGCTCCCTTCTCTCCTTAGTTCTATCAGAAGACTTCCATTGCCCTGGCGTGGAACACAGTCCAGCTCTTGGATCAATCACAGGGGAATGGACTATTCAATTGATCAGGTAAGGATCACATTCCCACATTACTGGTCTCACCCTGGAGGAACATAAGCCTTACCAGACAAGATGGCTAAAGTAAAGGGGTACTCCCTGAGGAAACTAAGATACTGCTTTGGAGGAAGAGGGAATGGAAAAATGGACATGAAAATCACAGGATATCTGCTGCATGTTTTGTATGGTGTCGATTCTGGCTTATAGTGATCCCGTATGATGATATAGAACTGCCCCATAGGGTGTCCTACACTGTAATCCATACAGGAGCAGGACATCGGGTTGTTTCCCTTATTGATGGGCTTGAACCACTGCCGTCTTTCTTGGTTAGCAACTGAGCACAGCCCCAGGGCTCCCTGTCTACTAGAGAGTGGCTCATTAATGCATGCTGATGAAAAGGAGGCTGTTATTGGCTTCATTCATTGAAAAGCCCAGAGATGGCAGTGGTCTGACCTTGTTCATGGGGCCACTCTGTGAGGGATGCGTACTTGAAGGCAGTTCACAAACAGCATGCATGGCTGTGAAGATCCTTTCTTTTCTTTTTTTTTCCCACCACAAGATTGTCCTTAGCCCCTATTTCCAATCCTGTTCCCTACAGATATTGTCAAACGGTTAACCTTGTTACAAACAAAATAAGCACACCTAATCACTGCTTTATAGTTGAATTACACCACTCTTTGTAGCCTTTGTGGTTTGTTGCCTGTTGCACCTTCTTATGTGTCTTTTGTGTTGCTCACAGCATCTGAGAAATTTCCCCCAGAAATAAAGTGAGTAAAATGATAAAAAAACAAAAACAAACTTTCCTTTGGATTCTTTTCTTCCCCCTCCCCCACTTTACTGGGGGCTCCTGCAGCTCTTATCACAATCCATACATACACCCATTGTTTAGAGCACGTTTGTTGCCCTCATCATTCTCAAAACATTTGCTTTCTACTTGAGCCCTTAGTATCAGCTCATTTCCCCATCACCTGCCTTACCTCCCTCGTGATCCCTTGATAATTTATAAATTACTATTGTTTCCATGTCTTGCATTGGCCGCTGTTTCCCTCCACCCACATTTCTATTGTCTGTCCACCTGAAAGGGAGTTATATGTAGATCATTGTGATTGGTTCCCCCTTCCTCCCCTCACCTACCCTTCCTCTCCTGGTATTGCTACTCTCATTATTGGTCCTGAGGGGTTTATCTTTCCTGGGGTCCCTGTGTTGTGAGCACTTATCTGTACCAGTGTACATGTTCTGATCTAGCTGGATTTGGGATCGTGATAGTGGGCTGGGGGGCTGGGGGAAGGAAAGCATTAAATAACTGGAGGAAAGTTGTGTGTTCCATTGGTGCTATACTGCACCCTGACTGGATCATCTCTTCCGTCTGATCTTTCTGTAAGGAGATGTCCAATTGTCTACAGATGGGCTTTGGGTCTCCACTCTGCTCTCCCACTCATTGACAATATGATTTTTTGTTCTAGGTCTTTGATGCCTCATCCATGATCCCATCGACACCTCATGATCACACAGGCTGGTATACTTCTTCCATGTGGGCTTTATTGGTTCTCAACTAGATGGCTACTAGTTTATCTTCAAGCCTTTAAGACCCCAGATGCCATATCTTTAAAAAAATAATTTTATTGGGGGCTCGTACAACTCATCACAATCCATACATATATCCATTGTTTCAAGCACATTTGTACATTTGTTGCCATCATCATTCTCAACATTTGTTTTCTACTTGAGCCCTTGATTTCAGCTCCTCATTTTCCCCTCTCTCCCCGCTCCTGTCTCGCTCATGAACCCTTGATAATTTATAAATTATTATTTTATCATATCTTACACTGTCTGAGACCTTCCTTCACCCACGTTTCTGTTGGCCACCCCCCCCCCACACAGGGAGAAGGATATATGTAGATCCTTGCAACCAGTCCCCCCTTTCTACCCAAGCTTCCCTCCATCCTCCTGGTATCGTCACTCTCACCACAGGTCCTGAAGGGATCATCTGTCCTGGATTCCCTGGGTTTCCAGTTGCTATCTGTACTAGTGTACATCCTCTGGTCTAGCCAGATTTGTAAGGTAGAATTTGGATCATGATAGTGGGGAGAGGAAACATTTAAGAACTAGAGGAAAGTTGTATGTTTCATCGTTGCTACCCTGAACCCTGAATGGCTCATCTCCTCCCCGTGACCCTTCTATAAGGGGGTGTCCAGTTGCCTACAGATGGGCTTTGGGTCTCTACTCTGCACTCACCCTCATTTACAATGATATGATTTTTTGTTCTTTGATGCCTGATACCTGATCCCTTCGACACCTCATGGTCACACAGGCTGGTGTGCTTCTTCCATGTGGGCTTTGTTGCTCAGCTACATGGCTGCTTGTTTATCTTCAAGCCATTAAGACCTCAGGTGCTATATCTTTTGATAGCTGGGCACCTTCAGCTTTCTTCACCACATTTACTTATGCACCCACTTTTTCTTCAGTGTTGTGTCAGGAAGGTGAACATCATGGAATGCCAGTTTAATAGAACAAAGTGTTCTTGCATTGAGGGCGTACTTGAGTAGAGGTCCAATGTCCCTCTGCTGCCTTAACACTCAACAAATAAACATGTACATAGATATATTCCCCTACTGTTATATATAAATGTATTTACTACATGTGTACATGCCTGTATGTAGGCCTCTATAAAGTCCTTTGCCTCGTAATTCTTTCCTCTGTGTCCTTTTCCTTTCCCCTTCTCCCATTATCATGTTTGGCCTTCATTTGGGCTTTGGTCACCTTTGGATTCTTTTTGAATGTCTGTGAGCACCTGTGGACACTACCAGTCCAACTTCAAACCCACGGAGCCTTTAGATTTTGAGTCAGAGTGAAGGCATCAGGCAGAGCAGAACTTCTCCATGGTGTTTTTAGGACTGTACATTCACAGAGAAATAGACTGCCCATCTTTCCACACACTGTCTTTTGGATTCGGATTGCTGACCTTTCCATTAACATCCAAGCACGTTAGTCACTGGGCCACTAGGGCCCTGCAACGAGGTCACGATCACCTTAATTGTAGCCCAATGCTTGAGTTTCCCAGTCAGACCCAGGTGAAGACAACCTGGAATGATGAGGGTGGGCTTACTGCTTTAGCCACCTATAACACGCCCATGTAAGCAGTGAACACAAATAGCGAGCGGAGAAAGGAAAGGAAGAGGCGTGATTATAGAGTTTGTAAGGGGAAAAAAAAGGAAAGAAAGAAAGAATAATTTCTATTTCCGTTCTAGCAAGAGACTCCTCTCCCCTCACGAAGTGAATTCAGAATTTCAACGTTGGGCAAATGCCTTCAGTAAAAGGTCCTTTTGTGCTGCTTTTCCTGAGTCCTGTGTGGCCTGTTATTTCCTTACTGACCTCTTTTTTATAGGTGCTAGAACTATGCTTATTATATTCAATGATCAGTTTCATTGGTTTTACCAGGACGATTAGTTCCTATAAGTGAATTGGCAATTTCTGGAAGATAAACGTTCTCCCTCTGCAAATCCTGATCTTGAACTTCCTTCAGACTTAATCCTTTTTATATTGCCTGGCTTTTCTGCTACTGTCCTGTCACAGCCCCTGCTGAAGATAGACCCTGCTAGAAGGAGGTAACGGAATCTCTATTTCTTTGTCGCCAACACGAACCAACTTCTCATGACCTTTGATGTATATCTGTCTTTTTCTGCCTTGAAACTATTGATATGGGTACATTTGATTTCTCTAAAATATCATTTGATCCATTTGGAATCTGGTGTATTTCTAGACTATTGATTTCCCCGCGCTTAATTTTTTTTTTCCAATCTGGAAACATGATAAAAAAAAAACAAAACACGGTGTGACACAGACGAGGGATAATATGTACACAGATAATGTTTTCTATTTAGAACTGTATTGCATTTGTTTACATAACGATGTTTACATCCTGCCCTGCTCAGGGAACAATTACTAGTCCTGTGTACTTAAATTGTCCTTTTAGACCCCTAGGTTTCTCCCCCTTAGGTCCGCCCGCCCCCCAAGTGCTTCTCTTGCCTTGTTCGCTGGGTCTCTTCCTCTCCTAGCTGCTCATGTATTTATTTTCTTCTCTGCTTATTAGCGCCACGCAGCCGATTTCAATTCATGGGGAGCCCGTGCTCCACAGTGCAATTGGGCTCCATACAGTTTCCCACGTTGTGAGCCTTTGGATGCATTTTGCCAGGCTTTACTTCCGAGGCTGATCTGTGCGGGGGTGAACCACCCACCTTTACATCCAGTAGTCCAATGCTTGTACATTTTACCACCCAGGGACTCCATTTCCCTTCCTCTGCACCTAGGAAAGGTTACTTCTCCCCACCCCCCTTCAAGATTCTCCCGTTGGGTGTTGGCTTCCAAATCTAGGCAAACTCTCCCATTCCTAAAGCTTCATTTATATTCAGTGTGGATGCGATAACCTTGTTTTTCTAGACCTGACCTTGTAATGCCTTCTAGTTCTGTATTTTTATCAACCGATTACTATCTCCATCAGCGTTTGGTCCATTCACTGAAATTCATTACCTCCAAAACTTTACTTTCTCTTCCAGGCTCTCTCTCTCTCTCTCTCTCTCTCTCTCACAGAGTTTTTCAAAATAGAAACTTCGGCATCAGCATTGCTTCCATATGGCTTTCTCAAGTTTGACAACCATCTTCTTTTTCATTCCCTCTACCACTCCAGTAGTTTAGGTTTTTCTCTTTCCTTCCCCTTTCTCATCCTCCTGACCACCCTCCCTTCTTCCTCTCATCCACCCACCCCACCCGTTAAACAACCTTAACTGGTTTGCCTCCTCTGTAGTGTCAGCATTGCCAAATAAAGTATCTCCCTAGGGCAGACTTGTCTACACATCCTACTTAAAGACAACCAACAAACTCAGTGCACTCAAGACAAAGTTCACAGTTGTACCATGATACAATCTTCCTTCGCCAATCTCAACCCCATCTGCCTCTCCTTCTACACCCAGCCCCCCTGGCACATTAATGTCTCACCCAACTATTTGCTTGGAGGCTCCTACTTTCCTTTGCTATCACTTTTCCTGAATTGTTGTTCGATAAAACCCCACTCACCTTTCCAGAACTAGCTTGTGAGAGTCCCCCAACAGTAGCAATGGCTTCATTTCTTTCCAGTTCAGCTTCCCCATGGTTGCAGCCAAAGTTAGAAATAAGGGCATGGGGGAGGCCAGACTGAACTTCATGGTACTGAACTGAAATGAGGACTACCAAAGTGAACTCATCATTTTAACTCTGATGGCGAAAAGGAGTACGTGCTCTAACTGCTATGGCCTTCTTTCTCCTGGAAAAGAGCAATTAGATATTTGTGCCTAGACAGGATTCTCCAAAAAGACACTGAAGCTCCTTGGAGAAATGGCTGGGTTTAGGGATGGAACAGGCAATTTGCAAGATCAGTATAGAGCTTCTGCCAGAAAATCAAGATAAAAGTGTACTCAAAGACTGCTGGGATCATGTCAAAAGGACACAGAAGCCAGTTTAAGAGTTTTCCACTGGCCAAATCTGGAACAAATTGAGCATGAAAATAAGTGTAATCATGTAAGCCAACAAACAAAATAAGAATCCATGGAAGTTATGCTGATGCAAACAAATAACACAAAAACCAAAGGAGAGAAGAAAAATTCTCCTGTAGAATAAGAATGAATAAAAGCATAAGAAGAGTGTTAGAAAATCACCACTTTATAACCACTAGCGTATAAATTAATTCAGGCCCTGCATGCCAAAACTAGAGGGTAAAACTAGTGCATAAAAAGTTTGACGAGGACAAGACTATTTAGGTTGTCCTAAAGTGTGTGCCACCAGTGAATTAGTAATTTCCAGGGAAAAATAGTGACTTTGTTGCAGAAAAACCAGACAGACAGCACATTCACCAAGTAATGTGGCAAACTGACTTTATTGTGCTCTTGGTAGAAGGCCCTGAGGAGGACACAGCATCACTTCTATCTACAGTGTTTCTTCTAAAAAGATGCAACTTCAGTCTAATAAGGAGGAACTATATGCTAAATTTACACGGAGGAGAATTCAACAAAATGGCCTTTACCCTTCAACTACGTCAAGGTCAAGAAGGACCAGATTAAAAGGGACATAAAGAAATAGGACTATTAAGTGTAATGTGTGATCTGGGTTTGAATACTTGTGTCAAAAAAAAACAAGTGAGGTGTGGCTTCTGACATCCTCCGGCTATGCAAAGGGAGAGGGAAATCAATCTCTACATCAGCATTGCCCAAAGCCAATTTCTCTGAGGCTGAGGTCAGGCATGCCCCACCCTGCAGCCTTCCTACCAATTCTCACACCAAAGGTTGCTCCCAGAGCTCTACCTTTCTGTGGGTCCTATCATTTATTGCAATGGCCACACAGAACTTACATCTATTGATCATGATTATTGGGTTTATTGGGGAAGTTAACAGGTTACAACTCAGGTGAGAAATGAATACATCATACAGTTGGGTATTCAGTCAGGACAGTTTCTTCTCTGCCACACTCACAGGTAGGTCTCTCTGCCCTCTTTCTCTTGGGCTGGCCTCTGCTCTGCTTGGACAATGTTACAAAGCTCTTTTAGGGCTTCCAATAACTACCCAAAGGACATACCATTCTACTATAAGCTTCAACCCAAAGCTTTAGCTCTGTGGTTAGCAATCCAAGCTCCCACAAAACGAACTCAGGGGCACCCCCAGTCCACAAACCAGTCGTCTGCCTCAAAGCACGGTTTTACTTGTTTTTCCAGTTGGGAAGTCCACTGCTGTCTAATGCTCTGCTCCCAGCTCCATTGTTGCCGCTTCCCTGCTGTCCCTTTGGTGCCAAAGCTGTCTCCAAATCAAGGCGGTCCAATGCATGTGGATCTCAGGGTCCAAAGGGCATGCTCGTCTCCCGCATCTCCTCTTTTGCTGGTAGTGAGCGCTTCCCCTTCTACTTCTGAGGTGGTTCATTTTAAACCCAGCAAGATGGCAATCACAATTAACCCTATTAACAAATACTCAGAGCTGAATCAGACAATCTTATTATGATTATCTCTTTCCTACTTACTCAAAATCATCAGGAAAAAGTTACTTGCAGGGAGCCTACCTTCCCAAATATGACTGATCATTGGAATAACCTAGGGACCTGGTGAAACTACTGGGCCCTGAGCCCCTCTGATTCTTGGAGTTGCAAATGGAGCCCAGGGAATTATAGGTTCTCCCATATCCACAGGTGACTCCAATGATCAGCCAATTTTGGGACAGTAGGAGCGAGAGGAACAAAGACTATGGCTAGGAGAGCCACATTAAATAATTCCACTGCACCTGGTCTTGGGAGCAAGGACGTATTGGAAAATAGAGAACGTCTGAATATGGACTATAGATGAGATAATAATATTCTATCAATGTTAATTTTCTTTATTGTGATGTACTCTTATTTTGTAAGTGAAAGTTCTTGTTCTTAGGAGGTATGCACTGAAGTACTTAGGTGCAACAGATCATGTCTAAAACTTATTCACAAATAGTTCAAAAGAAAATAATTTTAGCTGTAGAAAGGATAAATCAAAAAGCAAATGCAGTAAAATATAAGTAATTGATGATAGCTGGAAACAGTATTTGAGAATCTTTTGAAATACCAAAATAAACACTAAACAAAAGACAATCTCTTATTAATTTACCTACTTTTTATTTTTGCTCTTTCCAAACTGGAATTAAAACTCCCTAAGAGCAAATACATCGCCTTCTTTTTTATTGCTGGCAGGTAGAATGATGTGGATATACAGGTGTGTTAGGCAGATTGAGTAGAGAAACAAATTCAAGGGTACTCATATATGTGTAAAAAAGAGCTTTATATCAAGAAGCAATTGTATATCAGGAAAACTTTCCAGCCCTCTCCAAATCCTCCATAAGTCTGATTCTAGTCCACAGGTTACTCTTCAGACTCACAGCCACATGCAATTATGCAAAATGCAGGAAGTTCACAGGCTGGTGGGTGAAACGTTCTGTGGATTCAATGATGGTGGAAGCATCTCAGGGCTCTGGCAGGTCTCAGGAGCATGGTTTGTCACAGGACCCTCCTTATGAGAAGGTCACACCCACAAGGAGGCACCATCAGGCTGTGACCTGATTGACAGGGTAGACTCCACCGTGACATTTTTATATCTTCAAGTTGACACGAAATTATGTAACTACCACAATAGGTATTCAATAAATGTTAGTTGGATAAAGGGAAAACATATAAAGACAAAGAATAGTACAACAGACTTGTATGTCTTGAAGTTTGCTCTTCCTAGTAGACAAATAGACTAAAAAAAAAAAGTTTTTTTCTTTCACCTTCCAAACTCAGGAAAATCCTCAAGCCAAGGAAGTATAAAAATAAGCAGCAACAATCTCCCACCATCAACCATTTTTATTCTTCCAACTTTGCCCTCTGGGCAAAATAGTTGAAAACTCTGAGAAATTTGATCAGCTGTAGTAGAAATGAAATAAAGGAATATTTTGATTGTTCCAACAAACATCACAGTCAGCCACGTTTTTCTTTGTGATGGTTCATCTTATACAATAAAGCGCAAGAAGATGAACATCACCCCCAAGTGCTCAAAGTTGTCTTTTTAGTTTTTCATTTTAAAGTATAAACAAATATATGAAGTCCTTCAAAACCTTCATGGAAAAAATCCATGATCTTTTAATTCCAGTTTCCATGAACACTTTGAAGCTGCCTCATATGAGAATTACCAGATTTCCAGAAAAGCTTTATATAAGAAAAGTAAAGATCAGGAAAAAAAAAAAGAGGAAAAGCAGAGATTACATTCAGACAAAGCAACAACCAATACTTTCAACCTGTGGAATTGGCCAAGAATTTTGACTATATTGTGGACTATATTTGACTATATTGTTACTTTCCTAAGCAGTAACAATCCAGTCTCAGAAGAAACATTAGCAGGATGGTCCTTAAGGGAGAATGGGCTTTCAGTGAAATGCCAGGCCTTTAACTTCCTGAAAGTGGAATGCAGACACGCACACAAAAAGAATTAATAATTAGAATGGCTTTGGTCTTCTCAAGTGAGACACTTGAGGGGAAAATTAATGGAGTAGTAGCCTCAAACTGTGAATAGACTATGATTTAATTGCATAATTTTATACCCAGCAAAATAGTCAATGGTGAGAATGGATTAGAGACATGTTTAGTTATGAAAAATTTCAAAAAATTTTACCAATATATACATACACTTTCAGAAAACTGTTAGAGAATGTATTCTGTCACGGCGAATGGTTTATCAGAAAAGATAAAGAGAGAAAGGGAGGAGGGAGATCCCAGGAAGATAGTGAAGGAACATTTTAAGATTGACAACTGTGTCAAGCATGCAGTGAAACTGGTCTAGTCAAAGCATGCCAGAAGCCTTCAAGAAGGACCTTAAATATTGAAATTGATGGACTATTTAGTATGAATGAATATTAAGTGGTGATTAAGATGACAGGAAGGGATTTGGGGTTGAATTTCTCTATGTTTTCAGAAAACAATGAAAATGAATAATAAGGTCATTTAACCTTAAACAAAAAGTTGTAAAGCAAGTTAATAGCAAATAGAATTTATCATATGACTTAGCAATGAATAACCTACATGTAGTCATAACATAACCACTTTACTACTGATCTAACAAAAAATTATTACAGAGGATTGTAGGGTCAACAACAGCTTGAGACACAATGTCCCTGCACTAGAGCATAGCACTACAGAGACCATTACTGGGGACATGCCACAGGGAGTGTCACACACACCTCCCCCACCCCCACCACAAGTGTGGTGAACCAAGAAGGGAACATAACAGACCAGCAATGGGAACAAAGTCACAAAGTTCCTGAGGAATCCTGAAAACAGATTTCAGACTCCGATGGGCAGTGCCCGGAATCCTGCCTGACCAGTGGGGAGATTGTCATAAAGTCAGTGGACAGACCTGTGGCTCTGTATAGGGTTTTCTTGGTTGGTTGGTGGGTTGCTTTAGCCTTTGTTGTTTTGCCCACCTATATAAAATAGGCATGAGAAGCAAGCCTGAGGGGAAAGCAACAGAATTGGTGGTTCCAGGGGTACTTGGAGGTGGAAGAGGCAGGGGTAGGGAGCAGAGAACAACTAAAGTCATGGACAGGGAAGCAACTAGGGGTCTAAAATTGATGGCGAAGGGGTGTAGAGTTCCTGGTGGTGTTGAGGCAGCCATAAGCTAGCCGAGAGGAATTACTGAGAGGCAAATGATGGGTGAGCATGATAGTAGGGCAGGAAGAAGGAAAAGGAAATAGAGGAAAGAACCAGAAAGCAAAACCATTTATAAAGGCCTAAACATAGACATGTACATATGTAAATATATGAATGCATATATACGTATATACTGTGTATATATGTTTATATAGCAATACATTGAGGTAGTCGAGGGCCTCTGGGCCTCTACTTTACTATTCCTGCAACACAAGAATACTTTGTTCTAATAATGTAGCACTGTGCAATGCGCTCCTCCCTGACACAACTGCTGAAAACAAAATGAGTACATAAGCAAATGTGGTGAAGAAAGCAGATGGTGCCCAGCTATTAAAAGACATAGAATCTAGAGTCGTAAAAGCTTGGCCCCAAATAAGTGGCCATCTAACAGAGAATTAACAAAGCCACATGGAAGAAGCACACCAGTCTGTGAGATCACGAGGTGTATAGGGGAAGAGGCATCAGAAGTTCAAAAAAACAACAACAAAAAACACTCCAATCTCATCGAAGTTATGGAGAGGGGTCAAAGTTCAGACCTAGAGCCCATCTCTAAATTGGACATTCCTGTGCAGAGGAGCTACACAGAAAAGGAAATACACCCAGGGGGCAGTTTAACACTGATGAAACACACAACACTCCTCTGGTTCTTTAATCCTTCCTCCCCCCACTATTATGAGCTCAGTCCTACCTTGCAGATCTCACTAGATTGGTGTATATACAGCGGCACAGACGAGAGCTCTAAATCTATGGAACTCGCGGTACAGACAACCCCCCTCAGAAACAGAATGTGAGGAGCGACTGCAGGAGGGGAGAAGAAGGAAAGGGGGAGAAAGGAGGAATGGGGAAGAGATAGCAATGATGGTGGAGCAAGCCCCCTCGAGGGGTACGGATACCATGATAGGAGGTGAAGGGACAGAGTGAGCAGTATATGTATAAATAATAATAACAATACACAATATATTAAGGGTTTGTGGGGTGGGAGGGTGGAGGAGGGAGGAAGGAAAAAAACAGCTGATATCAAAGGGCTCAAGAAGAAAGATAATGTTTAGAAATTGTTGATGCTACCAATTGTACATGTCCACTTGATATAATAGATGTACAGATTGTTGTAAGCAAGCGCCCCCAATAAAATGATTTATTAAATTAAAAAAAGGAAAATATCACTACAACCATATTGGAAAGATTGGAGGGTGGTTATAGGGAAGAATCAGGCATAAAAGAACCTAACTTCTCATCTTCCACAGTATAAAGCCACTATGTTAGATAGTAGGAGAATGGGAGTGGAAAATACACACATGCATACATATATAGAGGTGATATGAATGAGGGGATTGGAAATTATCAATACCAGCTATAGTCAGATGTGCAGTTACAGAATAGAAACTCTAACATTACAAATAGCTAGAGGGTTGCTACAATTCAGAAATGGCTCAATGAGAGTAAATTTAGTGTGTGTGTGTATATATATATGGATATCTTAAATATGTATAGAAAAATGAAATAGAAAGATAATAAATTTTCCCACGAACTTTTGAAGTCCCCTTCTATGTATGCATATATGTGTATACATACATGTATATACTTATACACATACATGTATATATCTTCATACCAAATGAATATATAAATTCATACCAAATGAATATATAAATTCATATAAAATCAAAGTAGATATGCTTACAACAATCTGTACTTCAGCAACTGGGCATGTGATTGTAGTTCCATTTTTTTTCCAAACAACAAAAATGTTAAATTTTCATTGCAGCTCTCGTTGTTACTTTCATCTTATAGGGCCTTGTAGCATATACTTAGCTGCTTACAAATAATCCTATTTTCCCCTTGGGGGAGCCATCCAGGCAACCATGCAATACCTACAACTGTGGCAGCTCTCTTATGACGCGGGGTCCGTTGTGAAACAGACCTACTGAGAGCTGCACACAGGTTTTTACAAAGATGGAAACAACCTTGGTGGTTGTTCAGAGAAGTCACTAAGCTGTTGAATTAATACGGAGCTCTTGGCTCCTGGGAAGACTTACAGTCTCAGAAATTGACAGCGGCAGTTCTTCCCTGTCTTATGGGGTCACTCTGGTCAGCATCAACTTGGTGACAGTGAATTTTAAAAAAGGAGCACTTTGGAATGTCTTATGTATTTAGCTATTACTTTGAGTTATTTTGTTTTGTTATTTGCATCTGAACACTTTCCAAATGATCACAATAATTTTCTCTCTTCTATTCTCATCTTCTTTTACATAAATCTTCCTCTCCCCTGCTATACACTTGAACTGGCTTTAGGTTCTTTGGAAATAAATACTGTGTTTTATGCATACATTAAAAGGCAAAGGACAGCAGACTGGAGTATATAACAAAATCCATCAATCTGCTGCCTTTAAGAGACACATTTCAAACTTGACAGACCTCAAACTTGACAGACCTCAAAGGATGGCGAAAAATTACCAAGCTAATGGTAATAAAAAATACAGAACAAAACCAAACCAGGGCTGGCAACACTAATTTCTGACAACATAGATTCAAGGTACATGATGTAATAAGAGATAAGAACGGCATTACGAAGTGAACCCCCCCCCCAAAAAAAAAAACCCAACCAAAACACAGAAAAAAGCTCTGCTGGGAGGAGCTTTTGCAGCACGCCCCCCCCACCCCGTCCCCCCTCCTCCCGCTAAAGGTGCATCAAGCAACTCGCTCTCAGTTAGTGCACCCAGTGGTGCTCACTGAGAAGATTCTATCTGGTCACAGTGGATCTTTTTGAAAAAGCAATTTCGCTCAAACCTCATTTTTTTGTGGTGGCTGATTTAAGAGGGCAGAGTGTGGCTGTGAAATTTGGTTTCCTGCTCAGGAAAAATGCTGCAGAAACTGTTGTGAGGTTGAACACAGCATACAAGGACAGCGCTATGGGAAACACTCAAGCGTATGAGTGTTTTTCTCCTTCTAAAAAGGTAAAATGTCAATGGATGACAAACCTCATTCTGGACACCCATCAACTTCCCGAATGGATGAAAATATCGACTTGTACTGCATTTCGAGTTTGTTCACTCCCTACTTCACACATTTGGAGATCAGACTATTTAGAGGTTCTGAAAAAATTGCACAACAGTGTGTGGCAAAAAAGGCTGACTTGTGGCAGATGGGGGACTGGTTTTGCCACCACTACAATCCACTGGCTCATGCAGCCATCTGCACTGGCACCAGTTTTTGGCAAAAAATCAGCATGCCTTTCTTGTCCCACACACCTTACTCACCTGACCTCACTCTTGTGTGACTTTTTTCTGTTTTCGTGAATGAAGAGGGACATGAAAGGACAGCGATTCAAAGACATAGAAGTGAAGAAAAACATGAGGGAGGTGTTGTCAGCCATTCAAGCAAATGCGTTTGAAACATGTTTCTTGGAAAATAATGGAATTGCAGATTTGACAAACGTATTAAGTGCAATGGAGAGCACGTTTAAGGTGATAAAGTTGTTTTGTAAAAAAAATAGAAATACATAGCTTTGAAACAAAAAACATTTTTGGCTGCGGGGATGCAGTGTTACCCCTCGTACATAATGCTCAAAGGATCAGTAGACCAAGAACCCATAAACATAATAAATATATATGCACCAAATGAACGACCCTTGAAATTCATATTTATAAGCTTCTGTTCCCCTCCTTAGGAGTTCTGGAGGCACAGTGAGTTACTAATTGGTCAGCAAGGTTGACAGTTTCAATCCGCCAGCTGCTCTGGGGGAAAGATAAGCCTTTGGCCTTTGTAAAAATGTCACCATTAGAAACCCTAGGGATAAGTTCGACTCTGCCCTACAGTATCACTATGAGTCAGAATCAACCTGATGGCAGTGGGCTTTCTGAGTTTGGGTTCCCTTCATTTTTCCTAGGATTAATATAGATGAGCCTACAAAATCATTTACTTGATTTGTCTAAACTAAAAATGTTAGGTCTGGTTTACAGAAGTAATTACTTGGGTCACTGTATGAAGTAAGGGGCAAAAGGGTAAGTCTCTCCTTTGTTAGTGAGTATGAATCCAGTCTCCAGGCTGTGCAGATTAAGCCTGTTCTTCCATTCCCATTTCTTCGTCCTCATGCCTTGTGTCCAAGTGGTTCTCTATCTTTGACTCTAGCCACCGGACTGAGTCACAAGTTCGATGTATACCATCCTTCAGACCACCTACACATACAGCCCTTCCTTGATCCCAGGCACTCAGAGTTAGGCTAGAGCTCACAAATGAATAGGACATAGATCTTCCAACTGATAACTAGGCAGCCTTGGGCTCATTACTCATTTGGGTTTAATATTCATTTGGGTACAACAATTCTCTGGCAGAATCTTGCAGACAGTTTATCATTCTTACAAGTAGAGATTTATTACAACCCAAAAGGATGCAAACAGAGACACATAAGGTGAGGTCTAGGAGGATTTGAGTGGGTACATCTATGTGCCCATGGATGTGCCCCCCTGGTTGACAGGAGATGTTCTTGACAACCAAAAAGTTTATCAGCATCTCTGTGGAGTCGTAAAGGGGCCACATCTAGTGTAGTCAACATCAGGTTCACCAACGTTCCTTCTAGGTCTAGTAACTTTCCACTCACTAGCTTTGGATGACGTCTAACACTCAGGAACCCAGAACAATGGCCGAAATGGTTTCTGTACAGCAAAGTTGCCATAATAGAAAGTCAGAATCGTTAACTAATTCCCTAAGGTGAGTCAGATCACAGGCCCAGGGGAGACCAGTAGTCTTGAACCAGGACACTTCACTCTAAATGTTTATCCAGTCTTCCCAAAAAAGACCAAGAACCATTTCCTCAGATTACTCTGTATTTAGAAGTGGGTGATTACTGGACACTATGGGCAACTGTCACTAATTTCTGGATGCCTGTAATATCTCCAGAAAAGCAGGTTCATGAAGTTTGGGTAATTGGCGAAGTTCTGGGTCAAGTCCATTCATTTCATAGTGGTCGTCAATCCAACACTAGGATTACTCTCCCACTTCTGGAATGAACAGCTAGCGTATACATACCAGCTCCATAATGGTTCCCTGAGCTGCATACATAGTTTTTCTATTATCATATTTTATTCTTTATATTGTTCCAAAGTGGTAGTGACCTGCAGAGAGACATATAATATTGCAAAGTGAAGTAAATTAAAAATAGGTGAGTAAAACATGGCAAGGGGTCCCCAGATTAAAAAGACAAAAGTCAAGCAATAAGCCAGATTAGTACCAAGAATCATGCAATAAAGCCTTGTACACTTTCTAAGGGAGAGTCACAGATTTGCTCCTGGACAGTAAAATGATTCATTGAAGACAAATCAATGGCTTAAAGAGGTCTATTTCTTTTGGGTATTAGGACAGAAAAAAAATCTGTGGAGAATATTTCCTGCTCTTGAGGATTCCCATTTCACAAACATAGTGAAAACAGATAGTTTCTCTATTAATGAACACTGAGCCTAGTTCTTAAAACAACTATAGCTCTTTTTGTATCTCCTGTTGTTAACAGGGCATAGGGGCACTTCCTTTCAGCAGTCACATCCACACACACGAAGAATGTAAATCATACACTTTAATTTAGTTCAAATGAGTTCAAGGGACACATGATTTTAAAAAGGGGGGGTGTTAAACTTTACGTCAAATCTGGAGTCTGCTTTTGAGCTGGTCTGAATTGGGCTAGCTGCAGAGTCAACAAAACTGCCTGTTGGATCTCTTCCATCAGAACAGAGAGCAAATTGAGGATTTTGCCTTATCACATTAGGGGCAAGTGGCAGAGCGCACGATTAACATTTAAAGGAGTCGAATATTTACACATTTTTCAAATGTTAAATAAGTGATTATAAGGTTGCCTTTGAAAACTAATTAGCCGGGGCTAAGGACCGGTCAGTGACCTAGCTGGAGATCTTTCATGTTCATTAATTTAATGACATCATACCAAATCATTATAAATGAACATGGACTGTCAGCTCCAAGTAGCACAATGGTAATTCTGCTTACATTTAACAGGAAGACAATTTTGCTATCAATATTGATGCAATGGCAAAAAATGCCACAATTTGTTCCAAAGTAATTAAAGGATTAGTTCTAGACTGGAAGTGTGAGTGTAACATCAGCAAATATCAAATAAAACTAAGAAGATAGCAGGGAGCTTCTGAGACTATGAATATCTGAAAGCACAAAAGATAAAGGACACCAAATCAATTAGCTAATGAAAAAGAGAGCCAGTGCCAAAGTCAACTATGCCTCGGAGGGTAAATACTAACTGAAAAAAGATTCAGAAAAATTCCTATGTATTACACGGTCAACCTTGATACACAGTGCTCCTAAATAAAGGGCAAGGTGAGCACGGACCACATCTATTGCCATGTGGTCAGGTTCAGCACGAATTCAGCTCCCACTTGGAAATGGATCCTGTTCTCACTACTCTGCAGGTTCTTCATCCTTCGGTAGATTCAGTGGCACATGCCAGGCAACCTGGAGGTAGGCTGATGACCCACTAGTTAAAAGGACCTCATCCCTGTAGACTGCCTGAGAGCTAGAGAAGACCACACAAATATCCTCGCTTGCTGCTCTGCTGGTCACAAATTCAGGTCTGCTTTCCCACTACTCTTTCAGGATGCCAGTCATAAGTTCAGGAATAGCTGTCCCCTAATTCCTGACAGGCTGGATTCCAGTGTGTGTGTGAGTCTGGCAACTCCTTGGAGTGACTCAAGAGTTTACAGAGCAGCGTTTACTCGAGCAGCTACCTATTTATGATAAACCAAGGAATATCAATGATGAGTCTCATTGAGTGGATTGGGAGAGATTCTAGCATAGAACTTCCTTGGCCCTTCTGGGGATGTGTTTACCCCCTCTAGAGCAGATGTTTGCTCTCTCCCACCCAGAAGCTCCAACTGAGTCCCAGGGCTCCTGACTCCTGTTAGATCACACCATGCTTTATAACATGGCCATGGCAGATAAGATCCTGCTTACTCACTATCACGGACCCAGGTCAGCACTCTTGAGCTGTCCATCTATACATTGGCCTCGGGTGTGGTCCAACTCTCAGGAATGAGGAGCAAAAGCCAAACTGCTTGTTACAGGAAAATTCCACTTCTCTCTCTCTCTCTCTCTCTCTCCTCTCTTCTCTCTCTCTCTCTCTCCCCTCTCTCTCTCTCTCTCTCTCTCTCTCTCTCTCTCTCTCTCTCTCTCTCTCTCTCTCTCTCTCTCTCTCTCTCTCTCAGAAAGAACTTTATATAAAGAGTAACTGTACATTAAGAAAATATTCCAGTCCAGATCAAGTTCATAAATCCAATATTAGCCCATATGTCCGACATCAATTTATAAATTTCTCTTCAGACTCACGAAACACATGCAATGCCTCCAAATGCAGGAAGAACACAGGCCAGTGGATGGAAAGTCCTGTGGATCCAGTGGCAGTGAAAGGATCTCAGCATTGGCAGGGGTCTCCACGTGGCTCCCACAGCTCCAGGGCTCTAGTATATCTCCATGTGTCATGTCAGCAGGCAGATGAAGCAGAGTGTATCTGACCTCTAGTGAGCTATTTATCCCCTTTGTGCCTCCAAATGAGGTCATCAACATGCAACCTGATTGACAGGCTGGGCTCTACTCCTTCACAAGTTGACAGGAGATTATGTAACTCTAGGACAGCCATGATCTCAGCAGCCAGGTCCATGCAGAGAGTAGGAGGAGGAGAGGAGATATTTTTAACCACGGCTTATATCTACTTAAGGGTGTACAAGCCCCCTGATTACAAGTACCCACATACGTCACAGGAAGCCATCCCGTGATTTTCAACACTGAAAAAAATGTATTAGAAAACTCCCAAATGAGAAAAAAAAAAGTATTTTAGTGACACGGGAATGGTTTTTTTTCCACTATGGCACAAGAACAAAAGTCACGAGAGATGGATACATTTAGCTGAATAGAAATAATTGAAAATTTTCATTGTAGCAATGGACATCTCAAAGTTGAGACAAACCATACACTGAAAAATATTTGCAACTCAAATCACAAAAGAGAGTATCTAGATGATGGAACTTTGTCTTATGCACTTTGGGCATATTCCCAGGAGGGGCCAGGCCCTGGAGGCCGCTGTATTTGGTAAAACCACAGGAGAGGGAGATTCTCACTGAGGTGGATTGACCAGGGAGCTGCTGCCACTTGGCGCTGGGCAGGGTACTTTTTCATGTCATATCTGTAAATTGGAATCCACTCAAAGCAGTGGTCCTCAACCTGGGGGTTGTGACCCCTTTGGGGGTCGAACACCCCCTTCATGGGGTTGCCCGATTCATACTAGTAGCAAAATGACAGTGATGAAGTAGCAATGAAAATAATTTTATGGTTGGGGGGGGTCACCACAACATGAGGAACTGTATGAAAGGGTCGCGGCATGAGGAAGGTTGAGAACCACTGACTCAAAGGGACCTACAACAGCAAGAGCAACATTTGCATCAAAGAGAGAGGAGAGAGCATTACGCAAAAACACATGCACACATCTGCTTGATTAACACAAAGTATTTTTTTGAAATATAGTCACAATGAACCAGACTATACAAGAGTAAAATAGTCTCTGAATGACTAGGTGGCTGTAGGAGAGAAATGGGAGAGACATTTTTAGGTTGTGTACCTTAAAAAATTTTTAAATGTGTTTAGAGAAAATTAACCTAACACATTAGGTTCTCATTTAACTAATTCTACACATATCACTCAGTGACACTGGTTACACTCGGTTGTTTCCATCAATCTAGCTTCCTTGTCCACCCTTAACTTTTCATCTTTGATCGAGGGCAAATGTTGATGAGAGGAGGTCTCATTTACATGACTGTTTATAACAGCATGGTATTCAGAGGTCATAGTATTTATTTTATGAGCCACTGTCTTTGGGCTGACAAGTAACCTCTAGGTGTAGTTTGACTTTCAAAAAAAGGGTATCCGAAGAGATAGTTTTGGTGGTTCCTCTAGTCCAGTGGTTCTCAACCTTCCTCATGCCACAACCCTGTAATATAGTTCCTCATGTTGTGGCGACTCCCCAACCGATAATTATTGTCATTGCTACTTCAGCACTGTCATTTTGCTAGTGTTATGAATTGGGCAACCCCTGTGAAAGGGTCGTTTGACCCCCAACAGGGTCATGACCCACAGGTTGAGGACCGTTGCTCTAGTCCCTATGATAGTCTGGTAGATCTGGCCTTTTTTGGGAATTTTAGTTATGTCGTACATTTTGCTCTCATTCTATCCAGTGTCATCTATGGATCCCTTGGTTGGGAAAGGCAGGCACCTTCTAGTTCTTCTTTTAAGATAGGAGAGGCCATCGCTCATATAGATTATGATGGGGCCTATATAAACTTCTAAAAGTTCATGGAAAAATGGAATTTTTAAAACACGAAATTTACCCACAAACTGTTAAGGCTTCCTGTATTAGTCCAGTAGGAGCCCTGGTGGTGTTGTGGTTATGAGTTGGGCTGTGATCCACATGGTCGGCGGTTTGAAACCACCAGCAGCTCCTTGGGAGAAAGACTGGGATTTCTACTCCCGTAGACAGTTACAGTCTCAGAAGCCCACAGGGGGTCGCTACGAGTCAGCTTTGGCTCGAAGGCAGTGAGTGTGGTTTGACTCGGTTTGATTAGTCCTGCAGTTGCTTCTTCTTTGGATCCTTGGTTTCATTTTTCTTTTGCTTCAGATAGGTAGAGATCAATAATTGCGTCTCAGCTGGCTGCTCGCCAACATTTAAGACCTCAGACTTCACTCAATAAATGAGGAGGTAGACTGCTATCTTTCATGAGCTGTGTTATGCCAGTTGACCGAGTTGTCTCTCGTTTTGGGTCCTAACTATCAAAGCTAGTGGCATTTCTTGATGCGTCTGGTTACACCTACGACATATCTACAAAAGATGCGTCTGGTTACACCTATGACATATCTACAAAAGATGCGTCTGGTTACCTCTACGGAATCTCCTTGCTGTGCTTGTTTTACATGTGAATATATGTGTAGCACACCCAAACATGTATATTCACTTGCTTATAGGAACACCTATAGATGCACACTGTAAGTCATATGTGCTTACCTATACATATATAAATGTAACCGCAGACATAATTTTGGTCATTATTATGTAAAATTGTGCAGATTGTGGCTTGACCAAAATTATTCCTTGTTAGTGTCATCTTTTACCTTGGTCAAGTTGTTATTCAACAACACATCATTATTCAACATTGCCTCACCTATCAAACTACCAAGTGTTTCCTACCTTCTTCACCTCCTTTGCAACCCTAGTAACCACCAAAGAATGCTGCCTTCTCTACTTCTACCTATTTTTGTCTTTTACAATAAGATCATACAGCATTTGTCCTTTTATGATTGGCTTACTTTACTTAGCATAATGGCCTCCAAATTTATCTATGTTGTCATATATCTTGAGAAGCAATCATGCCTCTATAGCTGCACGGCATTTCCCTGTGTGTGCGTTCCATCGGTTTCCTTTCCATCTGTGGATGTGCAGTTCAGTTGCTTGCATCTTTGAACTATTGTAAATACAGTGACAATGAATATTGGCCTGCATACAAGGTGGTTCAACGTGTTCATGGGAAAAGTCCCTTATCTTTCAATTCTATTGTCATGAGCTTTCAGAAGCCCCCCTCAGAGATCTGGTCACACCGTGGTGCTTCTTTAACTTTTTCCACTCTTGACCCTTTCTCCCCGAGGAATAGCCAGTTTTGCCAGCTCCATTTGTTAAAGAAACTGCTTCTTCCACATTGAGTGTCAAATCAGCTGCCCATCCATGGATGAGTTTATATTATCTGGCTTTTTAATCATATCCCATTAGTCAATGTGTCTGTCATTGAATCAGTTCCAGGATGATTTGAGTATAGTCTGATTTGAGATGGGGGCAATATGAAGCGCCCCCACTTTGTTGTTATTTTTAAATATTGCTTTGAATATTGGAGTCTTTGCACTTTTCATAAAAACTTGGTGATTACGTTTTTCAACTTGTTAAAGGATGCTTTTAGATTTGTATAATGATTGCATTGGGGGTAATATAATTAACATTTCCACAGCGATTTAAAGTTTATTGTGCCAACCTGGCTGACAAACACATGTGGGGTTAATTGAAGGGGAAGAGATAAATGGCTCAGTAAGCCTTGCCTTTCTAGTTCTCCGGTCTCTTACTTTGTGATGGTCGCACCAGGGTGCAGCTGCCTTAGCCAGTTCTAGGCTTCAGCTGGCAAGGCTCACTTCCTGCAAGACATCCCTGAGGAGAAGCCACAGGGACCTACCCTAATGCAGCCCTGGGTGCTGGAGCAGCCGTGTGGAGACCCCTGCCAGCGCTGAGATGCTCACACTGATTCAGCTTTCCTCCTGCAGTTGGCATCATAGTGTGTGTTTTGAGAGATGGAGAAGGACTTTGTGGGTTGGTTGGACATACCGGTTAATGTTGGACTTGTGGGCTTGGGCAGCACTGGGTTGCGATGTTTTCTTGATGTGCACTTACCCTTTGTATAAAACTCTCTCTGTTATACATGAGTTTCTGTGGATTTGTTTCTCTAAAGTACCCAGACTATTACACAAAGTAGTAAGTCTTCTGTGAGCACAGGGTGCTTTTCCATTTATAAAGATTACTTTTAGTTTCCTACAACAGTGTTTACATTGTATAGTTTTGTTTTGTGTTGAACATACCTGATTAGATTTACTCCTAGATAGTTTATCCTTTGGGGGTGGGGTACAATTGCAGATGATATTGTTTCTTGATTTTCTTTTCCGGGGTTTTCTTGTTAATGTAAAGGATTCAATTGATTTTTGTGTGATTTTGTACCTTGCCACTTCACTGAATCATTCTATTAGATCAATTCTCTTTCTTGGAAAATCCCTGTAATTTTCTACATAAAGAATATTTTCACCTGCAAATAAACTGTACATCCTTTTGTAAAGACTTGAACTTTGAACTGTATGAAAGTACTACAGATTGAAAACAAAGTAAAATAGGAAGGATGTCCCTCATCTATAACATCTTCCTCACCCCAGGCTCTCAGTGAACCTTCTCTACTATTACTGAATCTTAGGGAGTCAACCTCATCACTATACTCCCCTGTCAACAAACACCTCTATTTACAAGAGATCGTTGAATGAGTGCACCATCTCTAAACAACAGAAAGAGTACAGCAAGTTCCGATATAGAGAAACTGTGAGCTCTGAGCCTTAACAACAACACATTCAGAGTTTAGAAATGAAAAGAAGCAGAGATACGGGATTAAAGTTAATGATAGTTTGGGATCCTCTAGGGTTATATTTTTTAGTAGCAAGCGCATTCCTGGGTTCCTGAAATCAAGAGAAATATTTGGTGAACTGAAAAAAAAAGTTTGTGTTATCAACAAATTAGCTCCAAAGAAATGGGACTAAGCAGCCCCAGAAGTAAGTGTGGCTGTGGCTTTCTTAGTTGTAGTTGTGCCCATTTAAAAAGCAGAGAGCAGCCTGAAGTGAGCACAAGAAAAGCAGGAGAAAGGCATCCAGGGCCTTCCGTTTCCCTCCCAGAGCCCATTCATATTTTGTTAAACTGGTATGCACGCTTCTGCAGTGTTCCCAGATTGGGAACACTGTACTGTGCTCCAATCACATGTGATTTTCCCACATGCTTTCTGTATCCTCCCATATGTGCAAGTTATTTGTAATGTGAGGTTAGAAATAGAGAACTTCTGAAGTTAGAAACAGAAAAATAGATGTGTGTGTGTAGTAAAGAACCTCTCTAAGATTGTCATGTACCTGGATGTTACGGGTTAAAGAAATGTAGCCCTGAGTTAAATTCCTATTTGGTGGCCATGAAACACACACCACAACATGTCGTAAATAACCCCCTTAATATCTAATCCTGGAGGTAGGTGCCACATTGCGACATTAAACCACCTGACCACCTTTACTAAGCACTTTAACACACTGGTCTAGGTAACACAGGGTGCGGTTTAGCTCATACTGTGTGAATTTGAATTATGATGCTGGTGAAGACTATCTAAAACACAACAGACTGCAGACTAACAAGCTAATCTGTCTTGGAAGAAGTTTACACCTTCCTGTTATCAGGAGAGGCCAGTCCTTCGAGAAGGCCCTCATGCTCGGTGAGGCAACAGGGTAGAGAAGAAGGAGACCCTTGGCAGGATGGATTGACACAGCGGCTGCAACAGTGGGCTCACACACAACTGAGAGGATGGGACAGGACGGCGCAATGTTTCGCTCTCTTTTCCCCTGTGCATAGGACTTGATGGCACCTCACAACAACTGCGTGAGTCAAGTGAAAAAAAGAAATCACACTCACGCTGTGAATTTCTGCTAAGAAAAGACAGTGTCAAAAATCTGACTGAGAACCGGCTGAGCCACTGCCCACTCCATCTGACCCCCGCTGAGGAAAGTGGCAGGGAGGGAGAGCGTATACAAGAAGGGGGTGGTCAAGTTTTCCTCCCAAGACCATTTGTTCAGGAAACCTAAAATTTTGGATTCTAATTGCTGAACTAACATTGGAATCGTTCATTCTGAAGTCTTACTTCTGTGCCATGCCATAACTAACTGGCATGAAATTCAATGACTTTATATATGATACACTTGAGCATTTCTTTATGTGTATTTTAAAAATAAAATCCTGAGGGCATAACTGTGTATTAACCTGTTGTTCACAGAAGTGGTGCTGTTAATTTTATTATTATTTCCTTTTCATGAATGGGGCCTACGGGCTCACTAAACTGTAAAGGACATCTGGTTAAAATTTTAAAAAGCCAAACTGTGTAACCCAAATGACTAAAATTTTGGAAAATTTATCTTTAAAGAGTGGAAAGTAGTTTATAAGTCTAATTAAGAATGACAGCGGCTCACTCACATTCCCACATGGAGAAGCCTTCACTTATGAGAATGTCCTGAGTGATGTAGACATGATAGCAAACCACCTGATAGAAATAGAAAATAGATTGAAAATAGAATGCAGCAGAGAAGAGCCTTGGTCCGGATTCCTGAAAATGCCACTCTAGAAAATTGCTGAGAGCAACTAGTTAATGATTGAATTCATTTTGCTTGGTCGTGTGCTCATTTTTACTTTAATATCTTCAATCAAGAAAACGAACTCACTGCCATTGATACTGACCCATAGCGACAGAATATGGTAGGGTAGAACTGCCTCTGTTGGTTTCTGAGACTGTAACTCTTTATGGGAATAGCAAGTTATGTCTTTCTTCTATCAGTAGTTTTAAAGGCACTGATAATTTTTTATCCTGAATGGATCTCAAAGCCACAGGAACGTAGGAGACTTATTTAGAGAACACATTCTCTTCTGTGGATCTCTCTTTCATAAGTGCAACAACTGGTGAATCTGTGTGTGTGTGCATGAAGGGGAAGTGATATTTATGATGCTGGGTATTCACAGGCTGAAAAGTGCAAAATCAATTCCAAATTGTGTGATAAAAATCATGGATCAAGAAAACAGGGAAATAGATCCATTGTTTCTGCCATATATTGTGTACCAGAGATTGTGGGCCAATCTCTGGGGCTGAATTATCTATGAAATGGGATTGTCAATGAAATGAGACTCATAATTTCAAACCAGATTTAGATAGTCTGCTTGGAAGACCTGGCTAGTGTTATGCATAGAATGAAGAACACTTCAAATTGTTGCACCCAAGGACTGCTAGGTAAGCAATTTGGGGATAGTCAATAAACATGATTATTCTAATATGCATTCTTAGTATTTCAATATATTAACCTCAAGTTGTCAAATTAATGAACATCTTCTGAAACTAGAGGTATATAAAAGGGAGTTGAAGTAGGACACAGTAACATAATAAGAGGATATTTATGAAGATATTTTAGGCTGAAGAATTTGAAGCATTAATGCATAACTTTGACCTAAGGAACAAATGCTTATGGACATTTCTCGGTTATAAAGACCAGGTCATTATGCAAAACCTCAGCATTATGCCAAAATGGAGCATGAACAAAAGTGGAAGATAATTACATCATTATGTAATGCCAGATTACATCATTACATAACTGCCAAACCACCGAGATTCATAGCCCAGCTGCGTTGGCACATAACTTTAGCCATTGCATCTACCATTACGCCTGCCCAATACATTGTTAAGGAGTCGTGATGGCGCTGTGTATTAGGCATTGAGCTGCTGCCCCACGGGAAACAGTCAAAAATCTTAAATCTGTGGCAGAAAGATCTGACTGTTGCCATAAAGATTTATACTTGGAAACCCTCTATAGGGCTTTTATGAGTCAGAATCAGCTTCATCACAAGGCTTCAGATTTTGGTTTTCAGTACATCCTTAATGAGCAAATAAGAGAATAGTTAGTTTTACTACTGTAAATGTGAATGTCTGGTACCACGTCAATAGGTATAGTTAGTGATGAAGGGCAGATTAAAATCAAGTAGGAGCAAGCGCAGTGAATGCTATATAAGACAATTACCCATACTCAAAACACCTAAAGCTGAATTCAGGAGACTGAGGGGGGCGGGGGGAGGATGGGTACTTCGGAGGAAAGCGGACTTGTCTTTAAAGATGCGAAGCCTCAATTCCTTGAGCAATACAAGTAAGGGATCATATATTTTTTTGGTTAGGTTTTCCTGGACGAGAAAGAAAAGCAAGAAACAATACATTTGAAGATAAGCAAAAGCTAAAACGGAAATCTACTTTTTCATTCTATAAGCTAGGAGAGTTCTCTAAACTCAAGGGAAACTACAAAGTGGTAGAGGCCTGGCATCTTTGGGACAGCTCTAGGGTAAGCCCAGGATGGGCTCCTAACTGTAACAACAAAAATCAGCAGTTCAGAGTCCCCCACGGCCCTGTAGGAGAAAGAGGGAGGCTTCCTGCGTCTATAAAGATAGACAGCCTCACACACCCACAGGGGCTGTTCTATTCCGCTCTACAGGACCGCTGTGGGTCGGAATGGACTCCCAGGCAGTAGGATTAGGTTCTGACAGAGGTAGCAGTCCAGGCCAAGAGCGCTAGAAGGGTCTCTGAGAGGTCATGGGTTGGCCACCTCCTCCTGCCTGAGAGCGGCATTAAAGCCGAGAACCGACACTCCAGCGCCGAAGAAAACGCTTTGGGAGGGGGCGGGCAGCTGCAAGGCTCTGGGACCTAGCATGGACGGGGGCGCCCCCAGCCCAGCTGTTCTTCGAGCTAGCAACCCCCTCCGGGAAAGCGCCGAACAGATCGCTAGGGTTGGTTCCCTACAGGCGGTGAGCGTTCTTTAGGACCTCAGGGAAACCCGAGCGTTTTCAGGCTTTAGGACCCAGCAACTCCGCGGCAGCTGAGCCTGAGATGCTCAGCACCACCTACTTATAGAAGCATCCCGAGCCTCAGCTCCTCGGCATCTCCCTCGGAAATTGCGCACGCCACAGCCCCTCGGCCTCCCGGGAGCGCTGTCTCTCCCAGCTCGGAAAGACAGGACGGTTTGACGTTCGCTGTGAAGTGGCCAGAGAGGCCAGGACGCGGCAGGCTGGGCTAGGGACGCGGAGAGCCGGAGCCGGCGCGCCCCCGGCTGCCTGGGGATCGGACTCCCCCGCGCGGACGCAGCATCCCAGTCGGTGCGGACGCGCCCGCCCGGCTGCGCGCAGCTCCTGCCAGGCGCCCGGGGCGCGGAGGCTCCTTCCCGCACGCGGACCCCGCGGCAGCTGCCGGGCGCTCCCCGCGCGTCCCGGCAAACTTTTGCTCAGCCCACGTGCTGGCGCGGCGACTCGCCTGCGGAGCCCGACGTGGAGCGCAGCGCCCAGGCACGCCGCGCCGCCGGAGACGCTCGTGCTCACGGTAGGCGACCCGCGCTCGGCCGCCGCGGGGACCCGGGGGGCACCCCTCCGGGGAGTGGGGTCCCGAGGCCGGAGAGCGCGCCTTCAGCCCTGCACCCTCGGTGTGCGTGCGGCGTCCTCTGCGGACCCCGCGGGGCTCCCTGCGCACCCTAGGCGCCGGCCGGGCCCCGGGCCGCGGGGAGCTCGCGGATCCACTAATTAGAATCACCTTCCTCCTCTCGCAGCCGCGCGCGCTCCGGGAACCGCTCCGCGCCGGGGGGCCAGCTCGCCGCCCCTCCGTTAAGTTGGGGCGCTGGCGGGCGCGGCAACCTCCCCGCGGTTCTCTCCGCCCGCCACCCACCCCGGGTCTCGCTCCCTCGTCTCGCAGGTTCCCCAGTGCAGAGATGCTGGTCCCGCTGAACTGACCAGCGCGATCCCCGGGCTGGCGGCGCGCGGCCCTCGGCGTCATCTCCAGCGGTGCGGCCGGCCGGCTCCTCGGAGGAGCCCTCCAGTTCCCGACTGGGAGAGACGCCTCTCCCCAGCCCGGCCGTCCAGATGCAGTTGCGCCTCTTCTCCTTCGCCCTCATCATCCTGAACTGTATGGATTACAGCCACTGCCAGGGCACTCGCTGGAGACGCAGCAAACGAGGTGGGTCTCCCTGGGCCGCACGGGCCGGTGTGGGATGTGGGGCGCGGCGCCCTGGTGCCCGGGGCTGTCAGGGTTCCAGGCGGGCCGGGCCGGCCCTCCACCTCCACGCCGGCACGCCGCCACCCCGCCACCCGCTCTCTCCCCCGCCAGCCCCCACGCTCGCCGGTCGGCGGGGCGCGCCGGAGCGGGACGCGCGGACCGCAGCACGAGCCGGGCGTGCAGCTGGCGGCTCGTGCGGTCCGCACCCCGTTCGCCCCCGCGCCGCCGCTCCAACGCTTCTCACTTTAGCTCACGTTTCATCCCGGGTATCTTTACCCCCTCCTTTCTTTCCTTTTCCCATTTCTCGCTCTTCTAAAAATCATCGTCTTTAGTTTGGTTAACTGTCTCGCTTGCAGTACGCCGGTGCCCCTACCCACCTACTTTGCAGCCCTGGTCTTAGTCCCCGCAGAGTGTGTGTGTGTGTGTGTATGGGTGGGTGGATGGGTGCGCCTGGCAATAGGTATCAAGTGGACCAACAATCCCAAGGAAAGGGCAACATTGTTTTCTAGGAATCTGAGGCTGGGTGGAATGACCTCTGCAAGATAAAAGGGTGTAAGATGTAAGGTGGGATGATCAGTCGATAAAATTGAACTTTTATCTATTGAGTGTAAACTCCTGCGCTAGTTTTCTGGAAAGCGCTCGCCCGTGAAGTGATGTTTTGGGATTGGCTGACCATGGACTTCCCCAGTAGCACCAATTTCGGTGAGGTGAGTGGTTCTGTTCGCAATGAAATTCAATTGCGGCTTTTTAAGCGCTTCACCCTCTCCTCCTGGTGTGCGCTGCGAGGAAGGGGCATGGAATCCTCCCGAAAGATCTGGCGAGCTAGCTTTCCTGCCCATTTAGTGCATGCGTAATTCTCCCTGAGTCCTCCTGGGCATGCAGCTAATCCAATCACATTTCAGGAGAAGGACTGCTAGACACAATTAACCTGGAGGATTTAAGCATAAGCCTGTGCGCTCAGAAGCACTCTACACACGCACACACACCCACACTACCCCTATGCCTGGCACTACTTGCCCAGGAAAAGGACGCTGCACCCGTCTCGAGGAGGCAAGTGGTGAGCGCTTTCTTTAGCCAGTGATTTGGTCGAGCGGTTATTAGAGCTTGATTAACCCTCTTACTCAACGGGAGAGATGACTTGTTTAGAACTCGTTTTGTTTTAGGGAATCTCCTCTCCTGGATTCAGATTTGATGGAGAAGGTTGTTAGCCCTTGTATTTCTTGGTGACTTTTCCCCACATCCTAAGCTGTTCTCACTTATAGGCAGGGCTGGAGGGTGGCGGGGGAGCGCCAGGCTGGAGCAGTAGCTCCAATGCATTAGCCTTCCCAAGCAGCTCCTCTCCCTGCCTCTCTCGTTTCTGACATTTGGGAAATGCTTCATAGTTTCACAAATTGTTCCACTTAAAAGTACTACGGAGAAATTTCTTCCCAGAGGCCACAAGGGTTTGATACTTATAACTGCCCTGGAAAAGGCTCTTTAATCTCCCTCTCATCATTCGCCCCACAACCCCCATGGCTCTGTTCTCTACCCCAGTTGTTCAAGGTAGTATTCAGCAGAGTCTGCTTTAAAAAAATTATACAGTGGTCAAAAGTGTTTGGAGAGGCCTCTCTTCCTATCTGCCGAAGCTGTGGTGTCTTTGGTGGTCAAGCTTAAGTGCTTAACATTTTTAAAAGAAGAACTCTTTGTCAGGCTCTTGTTAGCTTAGTCTATGACCTACTAATCAATACTCCTTTACTGACCCGCGCTTTCTGCCTGTCTCAGTGTGATTCTGTGGCAGGGAACCCAGCCTGCTGCTTTGGTGGCACAGAAGGCAGGCAGAGATGCTGTTTGATGGAGAATGACTTTACAGCACTCCTGCGGCCAGAAGGGGTACTGCACGCATTTTCCCCAAGTGCCGTCTCTACAGTTCTGCTTATGGCTTCTTGGGTATCCCACGCAAAATACCCTCATTCAATGCGTGCTCCAGCAAAATCCCTTGTAGCATATGGACATTTAGAAACTCCTTTCTAAAGTGTGCAATAGAAATGCCGTCCAAAACAATCTTTCATTTTAATAAAATGCAAATGCTCCTAAGTGCATGCAAATTGGAAAAGTTGTTTCTTAAAAAAAAAAACACCTTATAGTATTTTTTCTCCTTATTTTCTTAACAGACGTCCTTTTTCAAATACCAAGTTTCTGGCTGAAATAATTGTGCTCCTTAAAAGTGACCAAGCTATCTGTGCCGACAAAGGGTGTACTGTGTTTTTAATTAAAAGTGGAACTACTTAAAGGACTGGCTAGACAGTGTAGGGTGATGGTAGCGTTCCTGCATTGTGAGTGTCCGAATGAATAGAGATCTAACTCAAGTTGTGTGCATTGTCCCTCCTCAGAAACTTAAGCTGGTTTTAATTGATCTCATGTCCACTGATTGATCCTGCACCCCATTGTTGGGCATACCAAACAATTGGCTTTCCCAAAGGAGATTGATTTAAATGAGTCCCTTAGTGAATGCCTGAAGACTCACCAAATCATGTCAGCAGTGGCCGTTGACATGTTAGGGTCTATTGTGGTACCAACATCCCCCCCCCCCCTTCCCTTTATTTTGGAAGTGGCAGTTAAATATTACTCTCTAGGAAGAAAAGTGATTAATACCTTAGGAAAAGGGACGGCATGGTGGCTTGGAAGATTAGTTTTCTTGGCTTTGAGCTGGGATGTAGGCAGCAGTGATACCAGGACTGGTAGGTTAATGCCTAAGACCTTATTCTGTTTCTTCTTTTTTTACATATTCCATCTGCAAATAATCAAACCTTCACTGTGGAGCATTCTCAGAACTCCTTTGGCATTATGTTTAGTCTGCTCTATGATCTCAGATGCTCCATAAGATCATTTTCTTAATGAAATAAAATTCTTGGCAGAGATCAGATAATTTAGTCAGTTAAAATCAATTGCATCCAGTCTGGAATAGTGAGTGAATATATCATTTAACTCTATAATTTATTTCAAAAGATAGCCTGAGGATTGAGAAACTACAGTGCCAACCCACCGTCCCTGCTTGGGGACACAATTTTCTATGAGAGACTGTCATAGACCACAACAGTAGTCACGTACCACCACCCCTTCCCCTGATTTTGAAAAACAAAACCAGAAATTAAAAAGTTACTGGATAAATGACACATTTTTGTTAATCAGTGAAGAAGCATGCGACTTTTTGAAAAGCTGGTTGATCTAATGTTTTGTCTACAAGGTAATGATAGTAAGAATCATTGGGTTTTTAGCCCCCTTCAAAGATCTAGCTAGTATTAGCGCCTATTAACCCTTACTACAGTGAGAAAGAGGAGGCTGTCTGCTTGTGTAAAAATTTACAGGCAGGGAAACCCCGGGGAGCGGTTCTACTCTGATCTCTATGAGTCAGAATTCATTTAACACCAGTGGGGTATTTGGTTAACCCTTACTACCTGTGTCTGTTTTGAAACTTCTCACACGATTTATTTGTGTCCGTGGGTGGTTTGGGTAGTTTTGGGACCAGCAGTCAGTCGCATCTCAGGTTGCAAGGTAGCTGCACCAATTGTAACTTTGTTATGGTCTTCTTGGAATTTCTTGAGCTTCCTATGCAGTGACTTAATTTTATAGTTTATCCTGTTGGAATAACCGATCTTACTTTAACCAAGAATTTATTATAGCTTCTGGACAAACTCTTTAAAAGCAGCAAGGTCCCCAAACACAGCTGCTGCTGCTGGTGGTGGTGGTAGTGGGCTGAGGGCAGGGGGTGTGGCCTATGCCACCGGGTTTCCTCTAGCCTTTTCTATGCTGAAGCTTTAGGGGCCGCAGTCAGACCCCACTTTCCCACAATTAGCTTTGACTTTGCCCCTGAAACCAAATGTGTATTACAAATAGTGTGGTCTTTTTCTGGCAACTGAGGTTGGGGTAGAAGTAAACATTTTCTCATAAAACTTATAGGGCTAACTTATATTTTTAATTTTAAGGTTTCATGACGAAATTGCGAGATATTTGTTTTTGCAAGTGCTTTCACTAATAGTTTATTTCTTGTGGTGTTCTTTCAAAATACAAAAGGGCACATGGAACATATTAACCTACACTTAAGGGAAAAAGGTCCAGAATGCATTTTGAATGCTTGCTTCTTGGGTTCCAAAGTATTTCAGAAAAGCTGATGTGATGTTTACCTTTGAAACACACAAACGTGCCTTTTCTTTTCTTTTGTTCAGATTTTGGATGGGTGTTTTCCCCCCAGCATCCTTTCATGAGCTTCTCTGGCCAACGTCTTACCAGTGCAGGGAGGTCAGAAAGTTTCTGTACTCAAAGCAATATCTTTTTTTAATTGCCACTGATATTTATAAGTGAGTCAGAATAGGTGATGTTTCCCAGGTTTCCATTTAATTTTGGCTTTCTTTTTCTGCTTCTAAAACCCATCTGGGGTAGAATCTACTCTTTGCAGAAATCGCGGGTTGGAAATGACACTTCTAATTCCTTAATGCAAAACCACTTCTTGAGTTATTCAGAGACTGACTGGCCAGTGTGTGGGAGATCCCGGCTGCACTGACTGCTTTCCTTCCACCAGTCTGCCTTTTCAGACAGTCTCACCTCTGCACGTCCGCTCTCTCAGGTCTCCCGAGGATGGAGAACAAAGGCAGACACATCATTTGACATAATGCCGAATTCCCAATCTGCTATAAGGCCGGGATCACCTGTGGCATGACTGGAAAGTTGACAGTTATCTGTATTTTCTAAGATGCCACATGGTCATATATATTTTATCATTATCAGCAATCAAGGATAAACACGAGACCATTAATACTAAAGGATATATGTAACAAATTATATAAGAAAGGCATACATATATATATCCATGTGTATGTATGTAAGCATGAGTATATAATCTATTATGTATGTGGATACACACATATGCGTGTGGAGATACACACACGTGGTTTCAAAGGCTTGTGCAAAATTTCGGTATATTTCATGTTCGTTTTCTTCCACGAACTTTTGAAGTGTGTGTATCCCTCATGGATCGCTCTATTGATTTCGCTGCCGACCCATCTACATATCTGGATTCCTAGTGGCACAGTGGTTAAGCACTTGGCAGCTAACTGCGAGATCACAGGTTCCAACCTGCCAGCTGCTCTGTGGAAGAAAGCCCTGGTGGTGGTCCACTTCGGGAAAAGTTTTTATAACCTGGGAAGCCCTGGGGGTGGTTCTACCCTGGCACAGGAGGTCAGCGTCGGGATTGACTCAGCAGCAAGCAACAAAAAGAGTGGTCCATAGATGGTCAAAGAAGGACTGTTGACTGCAAGTTTTCTTTCCAAGAGCAGCCTCCGCCTGCCTCACAGGTTCTTCTCACCTCGAGGATCTCTATTTCCATCACTGTCTTTCCAAGCGTGCTGCTGCTATCACAGTAAAAATGTAATAATTTCCAAAATTATTATAATAATTCTTTACCTCCTCACATTGCTGCTCTCTCTCTTCTTTATCTTCTTGGTTTCAAGTTTTCCCTTCTCTTGCTCAATAATTTTGTTTTATTCATTCTTGAATCTGATACAATCTCGCTTCTATCTTCGGTGTTTTCCTGAAGGGATTTTCTCTGAGATCATCCATACCTTAGCCCATTACTAGCTCCTCCAACACCATTTAGTCCCTTGTGAGTTGTCCCTCTGAAGGCGTCTTCCTCTGGGTAATGATGCCACTCACACTCTGGCTTTCTCTTCTGTTCTTCTTTGGTCCATTCCTGCAGGATGTGACAGGTAGATTTTGTGTCAACTTTGCTGGGCCAGGATTATCACTGGTTTGCCAGTTACCATCTGGTAATCCTTTATGCCTGGACCTAACTAACACAATGCCGTCCATCCCGTCATCATGAGTATTGTCCATAAATTCAGTGTGGCCATTGCAATGAATTATTGAGCCCTACTGAAAATTAGAGGATGCTATGGGGCAGGGAGGGTTGATGTCGGAATTGGTTGGAAAGTTGGAGGGTGGGGCATATGTGACCTCACTCGCACTCACTTTCACCCACTGCCGTGTAGTCAATTCTGACTTCAAGCAAAAGAAATCAACGTTGGATGGCGCTGAGATAGGATTTGAATCTCCGTTCTCTCTGCATGACTGGAGGAGGTCAGATACCACGTCCACATCCCACGGCATTTACTCTGCACAGTTTAGGGTGGTATTCCTTCACTTTCATGCTTTTCCTTTGGGACTTGGACCCAACCTAGGCTTCATGGGCTTTTCCGTGTAGAGTCGTTCAGCTCCAGCTCAAGGTACCACCTGCTCCTTTGAAACAATATTGCCCTCTGATCACTCCAACTGCGACCAGAAGGGGCTTCCTCTCCATCTCATCATTCTTTCCACGCTTCATTTACTGCCATTCTCTCAGGATCTCCTTCTCCCTCACTCCATCCTTTCTAATATTTCCCACTTGAGGTTTTTCTCAACCACAGACCCAATCATATTGCTTCTTTGCCAATAAGCCCCACTGCTCTCATGTCTCCATTTTTGCCTTGCAGAATAAGCACGGGCCTCTTTCCTATTCTGTTCAAGGCTCCCCACCATCTGAGCGCGGCCCACTTCCAGCCTTCTCCCATCCTGAAAGCTCAATTTGCTTAAGCTGTTCCAGATGACCCTCATTTCCGCAGCGTGCCCTGTGCTTCTGTGCTTTGGTGCTACTGCACGTGCAACGGTGCCTGGCTAAAAACTGCCACCTCCGTGCAGCCTTCTTGGAATTTTCTGCCGCCTCTTCTGGAGCCAAAATCAATGATTTCCTCATTGTGTTGTCTTAGTTTTCTGTGCTGCTTTCTCAAGGCCTCTTTACCCCCATCTTTATGCTGGTCATTTTGGCACATCTGTCTCATTCATAGAACACCACGCTACCCTGGAGCAGGGCTGCGGCGCCCTCCTCTGAGCACGGGCAGTCGGGTGCTTCCTCCATAGAGGCTGAGCAAAAAGTCACTGATTCGAAGGGTTGTCATTGTCACTTAAAATACTAATGATCCTCTAGTCATATATTGGGTAAATCTGCTGCACAAAACCTGCTTTTGAAAGTACCATAGGCTGCCAAAAGGCAGGACAAATCTGTCGTGGATGAAGGACAGCCAAGTACTCCTTAGAGGCAAAGATGGCAAGACGTGGTCTCACATAGATTGGACACGTGTTCTGGAGAGACCAGTCCCTGGAGAAGGACATCACGCTTGGTGTCACGTAGAAGGGCCTCGAAAAAGAGAAAGACGCTCAACAAGATGGGTTGACGCATGGCTACAATGGGCTCCGACGTCAGAGCCGTTGTGAGGCTGGCACAGGACTGGGCGGCGTTGTGTTCTCTTGTCCTTGTGACCACTGTGAGTCAGCACTGACTCAACCTAACAAGGACAATGAGATTGAAAACCAATGAGGGGGATAAGTGGTGTGAACTGTGGAGTGCTGAGTTGGGGTTCCAAAAGCCAACCCCACCACTGAGATCACCAGGAAGAAGGAAAAAAGAAAGCTGAGGGGGGGGGGTGAGGAAGGGGGGGAGGAATAATGAAAAGCAAAGAATTTTCACCAGCAAAAAGCCCTGAACACAATTTAAGTACTTTTCACACAAAATTTTAAGGAAGGATTAAATATCACCAGTAAGAGGTCTAATCCCACTATTTGTATTTATCTTAAATTAAAAAAACAAACATACTAAAAATATGCCCAGCCCAGTATTCACTCTAATCTAATATTATCCAGAATGTTACCAAGTATAGGCGAGTCTGTTGTATCTCCATCTGTCTGTTTATTATATTAGTGATAGAACATCCCAAATGCTAGGGGAGTTTGGGGAGATATATATAAGAAAAAAGATTTAATAAAAAGAAAAACCACACCACCAACAATGAAGAAGCATACATAATTCCAGGTCTGTCTGCTGACCTTTATGATAAGGGAGTATAACAGATCAGCAACAGCAGCAAATCCAAGCCACAAAGCCCTGGAGGAGCCCCCAAAATAGACTTCAGGCTAGGAGGGGCAGCTCCAGGAACCATGCCCAGACGAGTGGGGGGATTGTCCAGTGTGCTTTGAGTGGATTATCAGGAGGGTGCTGTCTTTGCAGAAGGACGTCGTACTTGGTAACGTGGAGGGTCAGTACCTTCAATGAGATGGATTGACACTGGTGGGAAAAACAAAGTGAAATTGAATTTCCCTTCTTAAAAATGCAATCATATTAATATGAGTTTGTATAGGAAAATATTTAATGAGGCTCTTTGGTCTGTAACTTTAGGAAAATAAATGTACCTTTAGACATGTCCACAAAGACACAGGTTATGTGTGTGTGTGTGTGTGTGTATGAACAAATTCTTCTGTAGCTATGAATGGACTGCCTAGTTTTTTGTTTGCTTTTTCTGTAGTGCCTGTAAGAAAGCATTACGTGGTTCAGTGAATGACTTAATATGGCCCCTGTAGCCCTCATAGTTTTGTAAGGATGGCATGGGGTTATGGAATAAGTGGATTGAACAACTTGCTAATAATGCAAATTGGATTCTTGCAGGGTGGGATCATAATAAGGGGATCAGTCACTTTTGTGTTCCACTTGGCTTAAAAAGAACACCAATCCCCGAGCAGGGAGGGGCCTTGCTATCAACAAGACAGAAGAGTTGGGGTGTCACATGTCCTTTGGACCTAAACTTCCTGAGCTAAGAACCTCCTAGACCCAGGAGACAGAGCTGTAACACCGGAGATGGTCCGTGATTGGGAAAAGTGCCCACAAGTGAGGCCAGTAGAGAACTGGCCGCAGCAAATCCAGGAACCGGCAGGAGACAGAGCCAGGCTGCCCAGTGCCCTCAGCTGGTGGAGTGGGTGCCTCTCGGAGCAAAGGAGCTTTGTAACTCTGACTGGAGCAGGCCAGAGGCCAGACTGCCTCCAGGGGCCCTGGAAGGTGAGGACAGAGAATCATTCCCGAGTCTTTCCTGATCTTGAATCATCACTGATTAGCTTCCTTAATAAACTCCATGATCTCAACTGCTGAGCTCTCCTCTGCGGTGGATGCTCAAACCCGGCAAAGGAGGAGAGAGTGCCTGGGGAGGGCCAGCTGCTGTAAGAACTGGGAAAAGGGTTAGTGAGAAGAGGTAGGATTATGGATGATGTTTATGAGTTTGCTTTCTCTTCCCTCCTGTGAAATTGGAGGGGCGTTCTGACGAGGCCCAAAGACTTTTACAGTAGGCACTGTTTTTCTTTTTCTCTCTAAAATTACAATTGGCATTTTACTACATTTTGAAGGAGGGAGGTCTGCCTGGACTTGAGTTAAAAGGAAGGCAAGTTGCTCAGTGCAATGTGATTGTGAAAACGAAGCTAGTGGAGAGAAGCTAGACTTGGACTATCTCTCCTGAATGTGTTGACTTTTCCTGTGTACAATCATGTAAAAAGAAAGTGGGGAACAACAAAAAAGAATCGCCTCTGAACCCATTCAAAAGTTCTCTCCCCTCTCACGTGCATGCTGATAAAGTGGTCCACAGTAAGTCGCTGGAGACTGAGTTGCTGTTCGGTTAGGTACCTCCCAGGGTCTGTCCCTAGACAGAAGGAAGCAGTCCCCGGTGCGCACCATCCTCATACTTGTACCTGTGGTTGAGTCATTGTTGCAGCCACGGTGTCAGTCCATCTCGTTGACGGTCTTCCTCTTCTTTCAGCCCCTCTACTTCACCAAACATGATGTTCTTTCCAGGAGCTCGTCTCTCCTGACAACGTGTCCAAAATATATGAGGCCATGTCTCGCCATCCTTGCTTCTAAGGCGCATTCTGGCTGTACTTCTTCCAGGACAGATTGATTTGTTCCTTTGGCTGTCCATGGTACTTTTGATATTCTTTGCTGACACCATAATTCAAATGCATCAATTCTTCTTCAGTCTGCCTGATTCACTGCCCAACTTTCACATGCATTTGAAGTGATTGAATGGGCATGGCATGGTCAGGGACACCCGAGCCCTCAGAGTGTCACCTCTGTGTTTTCAACACTCTATAAAGAGGTCTTGTGCAGCAGATTAGCCAATGCCATCTGCCCTTTGTCCTCTGGACTGCTGCCTCCATGAGCACTGAGTGTGGATCTGAGCATGATGAAATCCTGGACAACTTCGGTCTTTTCTCCCTTTATCATGATGTGTCCTCTTGGTCCAGGTGTGAGGATTTTGGCTCTCTTTACATTGAGTTGTAATCCATCCTAAAGGCTGTAAGTTCTCCTCCCTCCCAGCCAGCCAGGTGTGCTTTCAGCATATCTGACCTTGTTAGTAAGCCTTCCTCCCGTGCTGATGCTGCGTTCTTCATGCAGGCCGGCGTGTGTGAGTCTTTGCTCATTTCCAGAGCCTGGTCTTCCTTTTCGCTTATCTAACTCTGGGTCCTTGCACATTCTGTTATAACATTTTCTTTTCAACTTGCCCTTTGAAAGTGCCTGTGCGGCTATTTGGCTCCATTTCTTTTTGCCATAGCCACTCCACGATTGAGAGCAAGTTTCAGAGTCTCTTCTGACATCCATTTTGATCTTTTCTTTTATTCCTAGCTTTTAAGGGCCTTTTCTTTCTTCATATTTGGTGTGTTCTCTATGACATCCCACAACTCATCAAGATTTCTCTTATCAGTGTTTGATGCATTAAATCTATTCTTGAGAGATGCGTGAAATTAGGGTGGGATACACTCAAGGGACTATTTTGGCTCTTATGGATTTGTTTTAATTTTCTTCAACTTTAATCTGAACTTACAGATGAGCGATTGATGGTCTGTTCCACAGTTGGATGCTGGCCTGGTTTTAGCTGCTGATATTGGGCTTCTCCATTGTCTTCCTAAAGATGTAGTCAATTTGATCTCTGTGTTGTTGGAAAAGAGGTATTTGTCATGAACAAGTCGTTGGTCTTCCAATATTCTGTCATGTGATCTCCAGCTTCATTTCTATCACCAAGGACATACTTTCCAACTACTATTCCTTCCTCTTTGTTTCTAACTTTTCCATACCTATCACGAATAATTGGCAATGCATCTTGATTGCATGTTTGATCAATTTCCAACTGAAGTCATTAGTAGAATTCAATTTCTTCATTATTAGCTGTAGTGGATGGTGCACAGATTTGAATAAAGTTTTGTATTGATTGTTTTACTTTGTATGCAGAGACACATCATAACAGATAGCAATGTATTTCATGACCTTGAAATGTCCTTTTTGATGATGAATGACATACCATTCCTCTTGACTGTGCCCTTCCCTATGTAGTAAACCATATGATTTACTGATCCAAAATGACCAATATCTGTCCAGTTCAGCTCACCAATCTAGAGAATATCGATCTTTATGAGTTTCATTTTTAATGACTTTCAATTTGCCTAGGTCACACTTCATCCATTGCACGTTCCAATTATTAATCTACGTTTTCAGGTCGTCTTCCTCCCTTATTTTGAGTCATGCTCCATTAGCAAATGAAGGTACTGAAGGTTTTACTCTTGCAGACTTGATTTACTTGACCTACTTCAAGAGGGAAGCTCTTCCTTGGTCACATTTTGAGTACCTTCCGACCTGCGGGCCTCATCTTCTGGCACGATCTCTGACAAAGTTCTGCTTCCATTCATGAGAGTTCAGTAACTGACAATCTTTAGATGCCATCTACAGGGTTTTTGAAGGAGTGCTGGGCTGTAGTCCACATGGTGGGCAGTATGCAGCCACCAGCAGCTCCACAGGAGAAAGACTTGCGATTTCTACAGTTATGGTCTTGGAAACCCACTGGGAGTCTCTGTGAGCCAGCATCGACATGTTGGCAGGGAGATTGGTTTTAGTTTTGTAGGGTTTTCAGTGGCTAATTCCTCTGAAGTGTAGACAACCAATTTCATCTAAGAACAGACTGGAAGCTCTACTGAAGCTCGTTCACTCAGGGTAACCCCGCTGGCATTTAACATACCAGTGGTAAAGCTGTCTGATCACAGCAACACACAGGTTTTTACAGTATGACAAACAGACAGACAGATGCTTTCAGACCTTGAAACTGCCAGTGGTGGTATGATAAGCTTGTTTGATGATTATTCTTAAATCTATAAATTATGAGGACCACTTTTATGTATGGTCCTTGAGAGGACATACATGTCTTTAATGTGTCTGCATATATGTGTGTGCATGTCCCTGTTTGCATATATATGGATTGTATGTCTACCTGTGTCTGTGTATAAATGCTGGCCTCTCTCACATGATATTTGAGGTTCTCCACCATCTGACACCCACCCATTTCCAACCTTTCCCCACTCTGATAAAATCAGAATAACCAATCAAGGCTAGAAAAAAACCAAACAAATGATTTCTTATTTTTCCTTTAAAATGGAGAGAATAATGCTATAGGTAGCCTTCCCCCTTAAGTAGTCATATGGAGGAAACCTTTAACATGTACATGAAATCTTTCAATTGCCCTGGTAACACTGTCAGCTAAGCACCAGACTGCTAACATTGGTGGAACATTGGTGGTTCCAACCCACTAGCTGCTCTGTGGGAGAAAAAGGAGGCTATTTATTCCTCTAAAGATTCAGAGCTGTGCAGACCCTATATAGGGACCCTGCCAGTTGGAATCAATTCAAGATTAAAGCCACCCAAATCCACGGCCATTGAGTCAGTTGCAACTTGTAATCCTCTAGGACAGAGTAGAGCTCCTCTGTAGGCGTCGGAGACTGTGAATCTTTACAGCAGCAGACAGGCTTCCTTTTCTCCCAAGGAGCAGCTGGTGGGCTCGAACCACTGATCTTGCAGTTAGCAGCCCTAGACCGAAGCCATAGTGACACCATAGCTCCTTGAACAGTACTCAGCATACCTTGATAACTGAGGAAATAAAGTGTGCCGTCGAGTTGGGTCCAACTCTGTGTGACCCGAGGTGCACCAGAGAGAGCAACCACCTCCCACTTGCTCTTATGATGGAGCCCGTTGTTCCAGCACGTCCCTTTCCAACGCGGAGTCCCTCGAAGTTGGAACTGACCTGACGTCACGTGTAGTTTCCCAGCCTACGTTCTGCACAGGATTTCTGAACTTGCGGTCCCGAGATGAGGTCCTGACTTAGAGGAAGCCAACCATTTTATGCTTCTTTTCAAAGGGCAGAGAGAGGATGTAGACCTTTCACTAAAATCTCGGTGAGTCCATCTCTCGCCTTCAAGCATTGATGAAAGAAACAGGAAGTAGATTTTTATTAGCATGATTCCAAGTAGCTGGTGCAAATGAAGTGAGTCCTCCTATTTTCGAAGTTTATTTTTCTTCCATTGGTTTCCAGGCATTTGGCCTGGGCACACCTCACATACGAGGCACACTGGAAGAACTTTCCCAAAATTGGCTTCAGTAAATAATTACTCGGCCAGCAAATCCTTAGTCAAAGACAAGAGTTATTAAAATTTTCTCTCCAACATAAAATATACGTCAGAAGAAAATATACACGAAAATGCACATTACAAAGCTTTTCTTTAAATTTTATCCTATGATCTAATTCCTGTCTCATTTACAAAATCGTTAACATGTACATAGATATATCTTTAGAAATGGTGGTGAATTTCCAACCATACGGTCTGTGTGGCTCGGAGTACACAGAATCATCAGAACCCACGTGTATCACTCTACAGTCCACGCAAGTGGGCTTCTACTTGATTCTTGCATTTTGCCAACACAAGGTAGAATTTGGGAAGCGTGGATCCTCTTAATTAACTCTCACCTGTGGCAGGATGAAACTCACCAGAGGACCGACCACCTCAGCAATGAAGACATGCTGACCAATAGAGGGCGCACTTCACATTCTTTTCCTTGTGCTGTGTTCTCTGAAGACTGGTAGGATTTGGGCTTATTTTAATCATTGGTTTATCACATGGTAAACCTGCTCTGCTCTCTCTGGTAAGACTCATGCTGCAGTCATCTTGATCTCACCACAGAGGAAGAGAAAGGACTGATAAGAGAGGTTTCAGATTTGTGAAACACGGCCGATTTTTGGTCTATACTTGGGGTAAGAAATCCTCACTAAAAGTCCACCGTTACCAACCTCACAGTTTTGTCTTGTGTGGGATAGAGATCGTTAGAGCTTGCGTAATCCACCTGGAGGTGGGTGTCACTGTTTGCCGCTACTTTGTTTTCTATAAAGTGTTTGCCTAAGCGTGTCAGCGACAGTGAAAGTTCTTCAGCCTCTTTTGGAGAAACTTGTCTGTCAGTGGGGTTTTCATAGTGTTGAGAATGGGGAGCTGTGTCTCCGGCCCTCTTTTGGAAATTCAAATTTAATTTGTGATTTTAGAAGAATTTTCTTTTCCTCTCATAAAGTGAGGTCTAAGGGTTTAAAAGTGGTAAGTTTGTGCTTTATCATTTTTGTGCGATGTCATCTTTAACATGCATATCCAGACAATTACCCTGGCCCCCCTTGCAGTTTAGTTGAATAAAAGCATGGTTAATAGACTTTGACCAAACTTGATGTATCCTGTGTCCACGCCACAAAACTAATCTCTAGGGGCAACTGTGATATTCAGTGGGCGCAGCTCTTCACTGACATGGGTGGTCGCGGAAAGACTGTGCTCTGTAGGAGACCTCCCCACCAGTCCAATGAATTGAGGAATTGCTCCTGGTGTGCGGGGGGGAGTCGGGTGGGGTGGGTGGGGGTGTGGTCAGGGGGAGGGATTTATCTGGTGACCATCCCTGAGTGAGATTTACCTTAGATAGTTCCTGGTCCTTTGGCTTTGGGTCTTGCAGGTGGAAGAAGATTTTGTGGTGATTAATCGTAATTATGGACATTTGCTCTTGGAATTCTTTGGAGGTGCATGTGTGTTTACAGGTCAGCTTGATAGGGGAATTTTGTGGGACTTAAGCATCAGTTCTGGACTCTTCTACGTTGATTGGAAGCAGTGGTAGAAGGCTGTACGCCGAGTGAACGGGACTAGCAAACTAACTTTAATGACTCTAGCTGAGGATCTGGAGACCTGCCACGAAGCGTTGAGAAGTATCCGAGCCATCCTATTCCACAGTATTCTTCCGTGCAGTAGGGCTAGCTTGTACTTCCCTCCTTGCCTAACCGTAGGGTGGTGGAGAACCTTGGTTAGGGCCCAGGAGACTAACTTGGAAACCCATGGGCTCCAGATCAATGGGCAGCCGTGGTTCCCAGAAGCCTGATGAGTGGGTTCCGCCAGGCTTTTGTAGCGTTAGGGAAGCTGCTTGCATCACTTCTGGTGGCCACTAATTAAGGAAGTGGCTGATGTAATTTTTGAGGGAATACTGTCAGTAGTGAAAGAAGTCTTTTCCTTTAAGTCATGTTATCCCGAAAGTTTATGGGAAGCCTGGCAATTCTCACTTGAAACATGGAGTGTCCAGAATAATGCATGTGGAGTAACTTGCAATTGGTCCGCTTTGCAGAAGCGGGAGAAAGACGGGGTTTTCTACTCCCATAAGATGCTCAGTTTTGGAAATCCACAGGAGGACACTATGAGTCAGCATTGCCTCAATGGCAGTGAGAGAGAAAATTAGATTTTTTTTACCTACAATAAGTGGTCTTAACTTGATCTTGATTTGAAAATTATTCGAATGTATAAGTGTTTTAAAGACCTTAGCATGTGCATCTGCACAGTGAATACTCAAATTTCTTTAAAATCAAAGAGAAAGGTTTGAAGAAATCGGAGAGGCTGGGTCAATGGAGTGGAAGAAAGAGAAGGAACATATTGACCCCACTTTTTCCAGATTTGGAGGCCTGCCTTGTAGGAAAACAGTGTAATTCAGTTTACCTCTTAGAATTATTAAGGCATGCCAACGAAGAATACCGCTTTCCTCTAGTTCCTAAATGCCCCCCCCCCCCCTACAAACTATCATGATCCGAATTCTACCTTGCAAGTCTGGATCGAGCAGAAGTTGTACACTGGTGCATATGGGAGCTGGAGGCACCAGGAATCCAGGGCAGATGATACCTTCAGGACCAGGGGTGTGAGGGGTGATACTGGGAGAGTAGATGGAGAGGGGCTTAGAAAGCGGGAACCTATTACAAGGATCTACATGTGACCTCCTCCCTGGGGGACGGACAACAGAAAAGGGGGTGAAGGGAGACGTCGGCCAGGGCAAGATATGACAAAATAATAATTTATAAATTATCAAGGTCTCATGAGGGAGCGGGGAGCAGGGAGGGAGGGGAAAAAAGAGGACCTGATGCCAAGGGCTTAAGTGGAGAGCAAATGCTTTGAAAATGATGAGGGCAATGAATGTACAAATGTGCTTTACACAATTGATGTATGTATATGTATGGATTGTGATAAGAGTTGTATGAGCCCCTAATAAAATGTTTTAAAAAATGCATTCAACATAAAAAAATAGAATTAAGGCATAATGAGGGCATTTCAGAGAGAGGAAGATTAAGCATTACATTTAAGAAATTATTAATGGATGAGACTCTTATTGATGTCTTGACTCTCAAATTTTGGAAAATGCTTCTGTTTCTCCCTGTCCCCCCAACAGTAGAAAGTATCATTTCAGACTAGCACGACCTAGTGATTTTCAAAGAGTATGGAAGGGCTTCCAGGGCCTATTCTCACTGTAAGAGTCATGATGAGAAGATTCATAATGCATCAGGCATCTAATGGACTCTTACATGTAAATTCCTCTTGACAACCGGTCAGATGACCATTCTCAGGCTCTGAGGAAAAGCCTTCTTTGGGTTTTGTGTTATAGGCCTCTGGGTAATCATTCTGAACCTCAATAATAAATGAAGGATAGATGGTGAAGTTTGATCTCAATTCCTAGAGCCCTGGTGGAACAGTGGTTAATACTCTTGGCTGCGAACTGAAAGGTTGGTGGTTAAAAACCACCGGGGGCTCTGCAGGAGGAAGAGCAGTCTGCTTCTGTAAAGATTTACAGCCTTGGGAACCCTGTGGGGCCATGGGTTGGAATCGACTCGACGGCAGTGGGTTTTGGTTTTGGGTGGATCTGAATTCCTAAAAGTGAAGATAAAGTATATTTCTCAACTCTTACATGACCTTTCGGTTATTTTATTAAAAAATACTTAAAAAAGAATACTGCATTATGGAAAATCTGAGCCCTTAATACGTGCATGACCAATATGGGCTATGCCATATCAGTGCTTTGCCTTCTCCAGTGGGGTGATCAGACTGTGAGCTAAGAGTCGTCTGACAACATTTGTCATGAACAGTACTTAGGCTGTGGCAGCATAGGCCGGTGGGTGGCACAGCTGAAAGGTTGGTGCTTGGAACCTCCTCCGAGGTCCTTCGGAAGCCAGGCCTGACAACCCACTCCACAGTCACACCCTTGACAACCCGGTGGAGTAATTCTAACCAGCTCGCAGGTGAGGATACAAGAAATAACCGCAAGAAAGCACAGCAGCAGGCTTTCCTAATCCTTTTGGGAAAGGCAGGAAGTCATCTTAGGTTACTGACTTGAACTACATTTGACCATGGTGGTGAGTAACGAACTGATGTATATAATGAAGGGCCCTGTCTTCAGCCTCGTTTGGAGCTATGTTTGTTTTCTTAATGATTTGGTTGAGGACAGATGGCCCATAGAGCATTTAAAACAAGATATTTAAGATGTTGACTGACTGGTTACAAAAAGATGGGTGGGAATGGCCTGTCTGGTTTGGCATTTCCCTACTGAAAATTTGCATTTCTGCAGTTGGCCTGCTAGCCACACGGTCAGTAGTGCGAAACCACCCAGCATTCTATGGGCGAAAGATGAGCCTTTCTACTCCTATAAAAAAATTATATCCTTGGAAACTCAGAGTATTTCTACTCTATCCTACAGGGTCGCTATGAATTGGAATCGACTCGATGGCACTGAGAGGGAGGAGGGACTCTAGATATATTGCCAAGATCTACAATTCAACCAGATTTTCCACATGAGAATCACGTGGGTCACATTAAACTACAGCTTTGGATTCAGTACACCTGGGGTGGGACTGCAGGCACTCTGTAGGTGGCTAACATGGAATGAATGGGTGGCTATCCTGTTCTGGACGTATTCTCCCGTTCCAGTGTGGTAGAGCTGCGGAGAGAAATTGGCTGTGTTTAGAGAATGCAGACTCTCTTGATGCGAGAAGAGAGCATGGGCTGGGGGTTCCCAGCCAGGCCAGAGTTCTGATGGTCCCTGTTCCAGATGCCCACCATGATCAGATGTGCTGAGGGCAGCACCAATGAGAATGAGAACCCGGGACAGACCCTGTACTACTTAACCGGTTGCATCCGTTGATTCTGACTCGCGGTGACCACATGTTTGCCAGAGTAGAACTATGCTTCTTGGGATTGTCAATGGATGGGTACTTCCGAAGTGCATTGCCAGGCATTTCCTTCATGTCACTCTGGGCAGACGTAAATAACCAACCTTTCCATCAGCAACCAAATGCACGTCATTTGTGCTACCCCAAACGGCTGTCCAGTGGGCTCAGGCTCACAGGAACCCTATAGGACAGAGTAGAACTGCCACCTGGAGTTCCCAGCACTATAATCTTCAGGGCCGCCGACTGCCACATCTTTCTCCCACGGAACCAACGATGGGGTTGAGCCATCAACGTGTCTGCTGTTGGGTGCTTAACCACCGTGCCACCAGGGCTCCTTTTCTGACCCCCAGGATCCTTGAAATCCTCACTGTGTTTTTGCCCCAGTCTTTTTATTATTATTATTACTGATACTTGTGTTACTCCTCACAGTAGATGCACTGGCAGTGGCATGGGTAGGAGCAGTCGGCCCACGGCCCATGGCACACAGCCACACACATACAGAAAACCTTCTGTGAGTGATGCCCCGCGTCCTTGTGCATAGCGGCCCTGGAGATGGGAAGGCTTTACATTTGGGTTAAAAGCCCATGGCCTAGGTGAACTTGGAGGTCCCTCCTGGCCCAAAGTTCTGGGAAACTACCATAATTCAAAGAAACCCCTGAATGCATTTACTACTTTTTCAGATTTAGCCTGTACATCAGATTGGCTTGCTAGACGTCTGCTGCTGCTGAAACAGAGCACACACTTAGCCGATTTCCTGGTGAAGTTTACTGTCCTCCAAGTGTGGTCAGCATGTTTTCAGGAGCCTTATGACAATTTTAATGTCATCTAGTGTCTATTGCTTTTGGAGTTAGAAAGGCTTCAAAATTAGTCCCCTCTGATTTTGAGTAGCACCTCATATCCCCATTGTGAAGAGACTTGATTTAGTCCTAATAGTTTGGTGTACAATAGAAGGAAAATGGGGCCATCATTCTGAAACTACCGTGGAGAGTTCCAGACACAAGCAAAAGGAGAGTGAAGCCCACAATGAATCCCGCATGTGAAGGGGCTTCCAAAATCCCATGGCCAAGTGGAATGAAGAGATAACCGACCTCTTCTCCATGAGCTTTTGACACCCCCTCGGATGCATCACCGAGACAGAGACATGAGTGAGATTTTTGTCACACTGCTTCATTTGTTTTCAATCATCCTTTTTGCTTTTTATTGTTGAAATGTTGGAAAGCAAGTCCCAGATTTATCATTCTGTCTTGCATATATCTGTATGCATTTCTTACAGACACGGACATTTCCTTAAAAATCACGGACGTGTGCCGTACCTACCCAAACGAGTAATTAACAGAACCCTGAACTCCTTGGTAACACTTGCAGGAGCTCTGGTCAGTACTTGTTGGGGCCACAAGATCACCTGTTTGAACCCAGTCGTCTCTAGGAGGAGGCTGTCTACTCCTGTGAAGCTCTGAGTCTCAGCAACTCCAAGGGGCAGGGATGTCCTGTCCTGCAGGGCCGCTGGGAGTTGGAATGACTCCCTGGCAGCGGTTGAGTTGGGGACAATTTCTAATCAGCATGTGATCTCCTTTCCTTAGTTTGACAGTGGATTAAACGGACTGTGAGGCGGTTCAGCCGAGGAGGTCCATGAGGTGGACTTAGCTCGATGACAACACATTTGATTTGGGTTGTCTGAATCATTGAGTATATATCGACCATGCTTTGTGTTTGGTTGGGATTACTCTCAAGTTCCTCAGAATCAGCAGTTCTTTCCTACCTGACCCCTTTCTCCAGGCCATGGATTTGGGAAGAAACCAGGTGGGTTTTCGGAAGAATGTATGATATTCTGGATTTCTCTATGTGCTTCCCTGTGAGGTCCTCTGACCTCCCTTCTTCCTGCAAATGAGACGCTCCCTTCGAAGGCACTGGGAGATTCAGGTTCAGCCCTTTTGGGTGGAACACTTCCCAGGAGGTGCTGCCTTCTCTTATTGTGAACTTCCTCCAAGGTGACTCTGTGGGTGTGTGCGGAGCAGCTGGATCATTCCACGTGAAGGGCGCCAGTGTCCTCCTGCAGCTCCTTGAGCCCCTGGCTGCTCCCTGGGAGAAAGCGGAGACTCTGCCACTCGAAGGATTTCCAGCCTTGGAAACCCAGAGGGGCAGCTCTCCTCTGTCTTACAGGCCTGCTATGAGTCAGAATTGTTGATTTTACTATGACTTCATATAATGATTTCTTCTATTGATGATCTTTGGGGTTGATTCTGACTCGTGGCGTGTCTAAGTGTTGCAAAGTAGAACTACCCTGTCAGGGCCACAGTGCCTGGCCTTATTTTGAAGGACCCGTGGGTGGGTTGAGATCCCCGAACTGCACAGTTAGTAGCCAACGTCTTAACCCTGTGCGCTTCCCAGGACTCCCTTCAGTGTCACCACCTGCTGCCAGGGGTGCCGCCCCTCACAGCGGCCCTGTCTGGGGTTTCCAGTCTTTGTAGGAGCAGAGAGCCTCGTCTTGGTCCTGGGGGATGGCTGGTGGGTTTGAACCACCACCTGTGGTTAGCAGTCTGACAGCTACCCTGTGGCACCACCAGGCTTCCTTGGGGGTTACACAATTGTGATTTTCCTATAGGTATGTCCTTTCTTCCAGATTAGGTGAGATCTTCTACGAAAAAGGAAATTTTCTATTTCAACCAGCGCTATCTAGTTACTCTGTAGTACAAGTGCGGCAGGGGGTGTTTGAAAAAGTTCATGGGAAAATGGAGTTAAAGGATAGCGGAATTTTTCCACAAACTTTTTGGAGGTCCCTCGTCTGGTTCTTGTAGGAGCAGCAGGCTGTGAGCTGGTGACCTCCCTTGGAATCCCAAGCCGTAGAGCAAACGTCGTCTGATGCACGTCACCGGCAGGCCGGTGGGTCAACGCGACTGCAGTGAATACTTGGCTTTGCTTTGTGTCAAGCCCTCGCTGCCTGTCAGCTGGGGGAGGTGAGGTCTTCCAACAGTTTCTGCTTACTGAAACATCAGTCCTAGAATGACATTAGAAAAAAAAAAACCCGTCTTTGGCTTCTGCTCGCAGGAATGAACTGCAAGCCTTCTGAAAACCTGAGGCCTCTTAGACACCTTCTGATACTCTTTTCTCAGCAACTTTCAGAGAAGCTGCTCTGCAGACACACAGTAGCTCTAGCTCGGTGTAATCCGAGGCTTACAGGGCGCAGAAAACCGTGCTTTGTGCTACTTAAACCCTCCCTGGAAGGCTTAGAGAGGAGAGGGAGGAAAATATTTGAGGAGATCAACTGGCTGTGGCGGCATAGAGGCAGTGTCATCCGAGAAGGTTTAGCGCTTCCCCAAAGCTTGGCCCTGAATGGCAGCTGGCCACGTGCAGCCCATCGGCTGCCTGCTTGTCTCCCAGGGGCCGTCTTTAACTTGCCCACCTGCAGAGGAAAGGGGGCTAGCCATTAGTTGTCTCCAGTGGCTCAGTGGCAGTGAACTTGTCGTTTGTTAAATGAGCGTTCCTATCACGTGTTAGCTGCAGCTGGCTGTTTCTGATGACAGAAATCTTTATCCTCTGTCCCCTGGAAACCCTGCCCGGTTGCTCCCAATCCCAGACCCAGCGGGTGGATGACCACGGGAACTGTGTAGAATGCTGGCGCTGGAGAGACTTCTCATACAGTGAGGTTGGTCATTTAATCCCCCCGGGCGCCCGTGCGGAGTGTTACCTGCAATAGCGTGCTGGACAGATTGGACGTAAACACGTTTCCTAGGGGCCTCACGAACACACGCTGCTGGAGGAAGCCGCCTCCGCGGCCCTCGCTCCAAGTGTCTTTTCAGTCGGGAAGGAAGCGAAGACGGCAGCAGGATCTTGCTCCTCTTCTACATCCACAGCCATTTGAAACCACCATACATCATAAACCCATCTTCTTAACGACTTTAACGGCATCATCTAACATGTGAACAAAGAACAGAAACAAGCCCCAACTCACTGCCAGCAAATCAATTCCAACTCACAGTGACCCCCGAGGACAGGGGAGAGCTAGCAAATGGGTGGCATTGCCAGCCAGGGGACAGAAGGCAGAGGGGGCGCAGCTGTCTGTTAGGCATGGAAGGTTGTGGAGCATTGATTTGTTCGGCCTTTTTCACCTGTGAGCTCTTCAGCAAGAAAACAAACCAGCTGCGTCTACCAGGTAGGACAGGGCGCTTCAAAACCCACCCTCCCTCCTTGTTAGCCCATCGTTTGATTTAGAAAGTTATTGAGTTATAAACTGCTTATTGTTGAGATGTTCAGAAGTATTTTATCTTGGGAGCAAGTGGTAAAGTTTATATTTTGTTCATATAAGTGGTTAGTTGCTAAAAAAAGGTACAATGAGGATTTGGGGACCTATAATCCCAATATGTGGGCATCGTTTTAATTTTAGAAAATAGAGAATACCACAGGGAAAACCAAGCTGCTCATGAGCTTGCCTTTCACTGACAGCTAGGTGTTTTCCTCCACTATTCACAAATAAACTAAAACATCCCAAACTTGCTGTCATGGAGTCACTCTGGCTCCTAGCAATCCTGCAGGGCAGAGTAGAACTCCTTGGCGGGGTTCTGAGGCTGTGAACCGTTACTGGAACCAGAAAACCTCATCTTTCTTCACGGAGTAGCTGGTGGGATCAAACTTCTGGTCTTCTAGTTAGCAGCCAACCTATAAAGCACTACACTCCCAGGTCTTGCTCCTCCTCGACATAAATGTACATTTAAAACATTGTAACATCATAAGCCTATCCCCTTTTGACATAAATGTACATTTAAAACATTGTAACATCATAAGCCTATCCTCTTACCGACTTTAATGGCATCGTTTAAAGTGCAAACAAAGAGCAGAAACAAACCCCAGCTCACTGCTGGCACATCAATCCCCACTCCTAGAACTGATACTTTGGGTTTCTGTGGCTGAGACTCCTTACCGGAACAGAAAGCCTCGTCTTTGTCCCACAAAGCTGTTGAGGGGTTTGAACTGCTGACCATTTCAGTTAGCAGTTCAACACATAACCTGCTATGCAACTATTTATAATGTGCATGTGATAAGATTGTTTTTATGTGTGTGCATTTAAAAAATCTAGCCCCTTCTACTGGGTAATTAAACATTAAGTTATTAAAAGTTTTCAGTATTATTTAATACTGCTACTATGAATATCCTTGTACATAATAAGCATTTTCCAACATAAATTCTCCTTAATAGCTATTCCCGAGAAGGAGGTGGCAGGGCAGTTAACATAGTATACTCATTACGTTTATGGTGTGCTCACTTTATGCCAAGCATAGCTCTCACGTCGACATTATTTGATCCTCAGAATGAGCTAGTGAGGTAGCCTTTCCCCTCTTCGTTTAACTTGTGGAGAATTTGAGACTCTGGAGGTTACAGGGCTGGCTAATAAGAGGTATAGCTAGGATTTCCGTCTGTGTATTCTAACTCAGCCCTGCTCTCAATCTCAAGCTGAAAGCCGAGGTCCTCAATCTTGGTACCAGCTGTTCTTCAGAGTTTTGTACCAATTCTTACTCTCTTGGTGGAGATGGGTACACTTTGCCTTGAGTCTGTTAAAGCTTCTTCCTCTTCTCTCCTTTCTTTTCTTCCTTGACCATTCCCATAGAAAAGAAGAATAATTAAAAAAAATCCTCATGTCCCCAAGAAGCTAATTATTCAAACAGAGAGACAGCCAATTCTCCCAACTCCAAAGAGCATTAATATCCACTCAGTGGCTGAAACTTGTATTCCTCGTTTCTTCGACAGTGTCTGAGTTTCCTATGACCTGACATACCCCCTGCATTGGACCCTGTAAGAGCAAGAAACAAACTTCCGTGTCAGCCTGCTAAGGCGCTCAGGCTTGCTGCTTGGAAGTTAGCATTGCTTGTTGCCCTAACAAAATCAGGCCTTCCTATCTCCAACCAAAACGTTTGGAATATCCTCTTGTGTTCCAAACCTTTGTTTTCCAAAGTGGGTGATGCTATCCCCTGGCCGGCACCGGAGCCATCCAAGTCTAAAACCAAACGCCCTGCCCTGGCGTCAGGCTGACTGCCGGTGACCGTGGAAGGCAGGGTCACACTGTCCCGTGTTGTCTTCTGATACCGGGACACTCTCCCGGAGGGGAAAGCCGTCTCTTGGGTTCTGGTGGCACGGGAGTTTACAGACTGTTCTGTCCTGTGGTCCCAACCCTCCAGCCACGAGGCTTCTCCTCCTGTAACGTTTACAGTCTTGGAAGCCCAGGCAGCTCTATCCTGCCCAATAGGGTTGCAGTGAGTTGGAATCAAGTCTATGGCAGTGAGTTTGGTTTTTTGGTACGGGCTTTAGTACAGAAGTTTTTGATTGCTGGGAAGGTGCTGAGTCATTTTAATTTTTCCTGAAAAGGGGGTGGTGGGCCAAATAAGTATGGGAACCTGTGTCCTAAAGGATAGGAACTTTGTTTACCTTCTATACCAGTGCCCAGCATGTGGCTGAGCTTGTTGTGGGTCTCCAAGAAATACCTTTGGAACAAATACTTTCAGCCTGTAAAATAGCAGCATATAAATAATTCAACGCAGAATGCCAAGAATAATGGTACCGATAGGAAATACCTTCTAGTTCCAGAGGGGACAGAGCTCTGTGGGCTGATTCCTTTTGGAAAGCTTTCTGAATGGAGAGCGAAGCTGGCTCTGAAGCGTAAGGTAGCCACTGTGCATGCAGTGGCGCTTCCCTTTCTTAGACGCACATGTTTTGAGAAGTTATTCTAAAAATACGGGCCCATGATATGACGCTGGCAAGGTGGAATTTCATAACAGCTTGCATGTTTAGACTTTATCAAACTCTGTATAGTTAGATGCCTATCATTTATTTAGTTTTCACTGGTTTCCTCTAATATACCTGTGAACTGTTATGAATTCTTTAATTGCCCAATGGAGAAGTAATACCCACAGTGGAATCCTATGATGTCTGTGATTTAATTAATTGTTATTTGACTTGCCTGGCGATAGGAACATGTGTTTGTGGTTGGGATGAGAGGATGTTCCTTCCAGAAATGTCTGTGGGTTCCAAGGAGAGGACGTTGTGTTGGCATAGTACTGCGGATGATGCATACTTCTTTTTTGGTTTTTGCTGTTCTCAAGATTAAGGATTTGTCAGGGTTTTCTCCCCCATCAGTTTTATTGGCATCTCAGTCACATATCATGCGATTCAGTAGCTCAGTCACATCAAGAAGAGCTGTACAAGCATTACCACAGTCAGTTTGAGAGCATTTTCTTCCTCCTGGAGCCCTTCATTTTTAGCTCTCCATTTCCTTCCAGCCCTCCTCTGCCATGCCCTGGAGGAACCATAATCCCGCTCCTGTCTCCATAGATTGACTTTCCCTGGATTCCATGTGTAGAAACATTTAAAAAACAAACATCACCACCCAAATCTAACAAGAAAAACAAAATAAAACATAAAGCCCTCAATTAAAAACAGAAACTATTAAAAGCCAGAACAAAGTTAAATGGATCAGAAGGGAGATTAATTGTTAGGGTGCTGAATTTTGATGTAACTGCATCTGCAATAATCCACTTTCCAGTGAATTCTGCATGTTAAAAAGGCTCCTCACATCTCTGGTCCAGGGTCAGGGGAGTCTCCAGGGGCATAATCCACGTGTGTTTCCCCTTCACCTTGTAAGGCTTTTAAGAAGAGAGCCTGCTTTTTATTTCTTGGAACCTTCAGAATTCTGGACAGGGAGGATGGTGATGAGAGACAGTGACCATCTTTGCTACTGAAGTAGAAGCCGCTCTGTGCTGGGGTCAGAGAAGGTGCAACTGTTTGTCTGTGACACTTTCCCGGCAGGAAGCCCACCTTCCCAGCCACATGAGGCCAGAACATATTGTGGCGGGAACAGATGGCTTAGGTTTTAAGATCTATTAATGATCCCGATCCTCAGGTTCAAAGCCCCAGTTAAATCAGTACTTGTAGTAGTCAGTTGTGGTCGCGTCAGTTTGGACTCCTGACCACCACTTGTGTGCGGAATAGAACTGCTGGGTAGGGTTTTGGAGAGACCGTGACCTATCAGAAGCACATCACCAGCTCTGTCTTTCCAGTGGTCTCTGAGTGGCTTCACCTGCCATGCTTTGGGCTGATAGTCGAGTGCTTAATTGCACCATCCAGTAATTAGAGCGTGATGAGGGCACCGAATGTACAAGGGTGCTTCACTCAATGGATGGATGTATGGATTGTGATAAGAGTTGTATGAGCCCCAAAAATGATTTTAAAAAAGAATAAGTGTATGTCGGACAGTGTAAGACATGACAAAATAAATTATCAAGGATTCATAAGGGAGAGGAGGTGGGAAGGGGAGGGGGAAAATGAGAAGCTGACACCAAGGGCTCAAGTAGGAAACAAATGTTTTGAGAATGATGATGGCAACAAATGTACAAATGTGCTTGGCACAATGGATGAATGTATGGATTTTGATAAGAGTTGCATGAGCCCCCAATAAAGTGATTTAAAAAAATCTGAGTCTTCTCTTCTACTTATACTTTGAGAGTAATTGGTAACCTCGTACACTGCCTAAATGATTCCTAACCAATAACTCCAGCAGCTGTGTGTGTGCGCATGTGTGTGCGTGTGCGCGTGCGTGTACACATATGAACGAGAAAGGGGGAGAGAACGATGCAAACGTACATTTACCTTTCTGACCAGACAGACCACCTACTTAAAATAAAACTTTTGACGAATGCTCCCAAGAGTTCTTCTAACAAAACAATTCACATTTCTCTTTTTAATTGGGTCCAGATAGTCCCCTTGGTTAAAATGTTTCTGTTTTTCAATAACAGTGTAATGTGGGTTAGATCATTTCACATCTCTGTGCCTTGGACTTGCTATTGGGAAAATGGGGCGGGGAGGGGGGAGGGCTCGCAGTGGAGACCTGGTTTGTGATTTTTGTTGGGAAGATGAAGTGAGAGCCCCGGAGCAGCACGTGGCCCTGAGCAGGCGCGCAGTGACAGCTTGCCCTTTTCGGATAGTCACAAGGTCTTTAATAAAGTCGCCCTCCATTCACAGACAAACCACAAGATTCAACTCGCTGCCACGGAGTCCGTTTCGACTCGTTTGGCTGGATACCTTCCACTAATGTCCTTTTCAAATCTGCCCCAATTCTGGCGCACTTCTCCAGTACGTAGGGATTCTAGAAAAGGTACAGGTGTGCTGCTTTGGCCCCGTTGAACGTGACACTGAGGAGCACATCCCAGTTGGAATTCAAGTTCAGTTAGAGAAAAAAAATAAGCTCTGCATTTTGGAGCTTTCGCTTTTCCAGTCTGATATGTCTTCATGCATCCAGCACAACACGTTCCAAATACCCCTCGCTTGTCGCTATTACATTTGAGTTTCTTAAAGCCTTTGCTCCCCCCACCTCCCCTGGTAAAGTACGGAAAATGAATGCACTTAAGAGCTACCCAAAGGTTGCCCTCTGAGGTGAAAAATCTGCCTTAAAATACAGAAAGGAGGTCGCAGAAACATGCAGATCTGGACCTCTGAGTCAGCGCAGATTATTCCCCCTGGGTTTCTATGGGATGTCGTTTCTGTAGGACCCACGGTTATATAAATAGGATTATTTCACCATGAAAATGAATCACACTAGAAGTACTCCACCCATTGAAAAAGCTGAAGTTTTCTTTCTATATTTGTTCTGGTAACATTTTTGCCTAACAAAGCAACAAAAACCATATAAAACGGTATTTTAACATGTACACTGCTTTTTTGGGTGGAGGTTACCAAAGAACTAGAATGGAAATGCCCAGAAAAACTTGGAGACGCAATCTTCAGTGGACCTACCCTTGATGGTGCCCTTCTCCGGCGATCACTTAGGTTGCTAGAAGGAGCCGGACTCTTGGCCTGGAATCTCTGTGGAGGCCCCAGTTCTCCTGAAAACTGTCTTGGAATTCTTCTGGGCACCGTGTCACCTTAATGAGTCCCCTTCTATCTCTAAAACCCGACTCCTTGTCCATCCTACCCCTTCATTTCCTAGAATGGTCTTCAAAATGACCTTACTCAGCCGATGGACTTGTCCTTTCAAATGGTCTTATCTCACAGTCTTGATAAGACCATGACCCCTTGGCCCTGCTGGCTAAGCGTTCATCCATTTTCCCTATGCATTGGCTTTTTCATTGACAAGGCGTTTTTGTTTTCTTTTAAAGAAATAGGTACTGTTCAATATCTATTTCTTTAGGACACGTGGCACCTCTGAGTACCTGTATTTCCTGAATATCGCAGAGAGTAGCCAGTGCAAAAGGAAAACGCGGAAAACACCACCCGATTCCTCCGCTGCTGATGGAACTACCGCCTTCAAGCTTTACATGGCATTTGGTGTCCGGGTCCCCGGGTCCCCCACCCCCCTCACCCCTGTTCTCACTCTTCAGTGCTCACTTTTCATTTGGTGACTGCCAGTGACACGCTCCCCACATTGTCTCCGGGAACACGCATCCTCTTAATAGAGAGAAACTTGAAACGTTTCCATTCGTTGTTCTTTTTCTTCAAGTCGGTTGTGTTGGAGGGCTGCGGGGTGCAGCGGGGCTGGGGGCATTTTGTTGCTCTTGGCTGAAAACACCGGAGGGGTCCGCGGCGCTTGCACGCGGCCTTGCACGTGGTTTTGATTTCACGGCGTGAGAGGGTTCTTCCCTTGTCGATTCATTTGCGGTGTGTTGCTGTAGCCATCCCAGTCCCTGGTTTACCGGGAAGGCTTCCGGAGATTCGTCACCGAAGAGCCCAGGAACGGGCAGTGGAGGAGTCGTCTTTGTCTGTTACTCTTTTTTTCCGTTCCAGCTGATCCTTCCACCCGTGGAAATGTAGGTCTCCTTTCCTCCTGGAGAATACTCCGGTGCCCCTTCCCGCTTTACTTGAACCCCTCCGTGCAGGACGTCGTGATCGGGGGTGGCTTCGCATCGAGCGCAGCCACATGCTAGGTCCTGCTCAAGGCTTACCACGCACTGACAGCAATTGCCCCCGGAGACGGTTCCGTTTATTCATGCTTGCAACTCAGTTCTTTGATTTGCCCCTGCTAAATGGAGCTCTATTAATGCCACCTTGCCTCCTTTGGTTAGTTAAAAAACAACCATGTTTAACTTTTGATTTCATAAATCTGAAATAATCAGGAATGTAGAAAAAATAGCAAAATAAACAGCCACAGACCCACGTCTTAGAATACAAAAAGAATGACACTTTGCCACATTGACTCCACCAGTCTGTTGTGTGTACATACAAAGTACTGCTTTTAAACTGGTAAACAGGCAGTCCCTGGATGCGGACACTTCCTACTTGCCTCTTAACGTTATGTAACTTTGCCTCAATTTGGAAACAAACCCCAAACCCTCTGCCTGCCACAGATTCTCATTCTGACTCAGATTGCCCTCTAGGGATGGGTAGAGCTTCCTCTTTGGGTTTCCAAGCTTGACGGTCCTTATGGAAGGACACAGTCCCATCTTGCTTCTTAGGAGCTATTGGTGAGTGTGAACTGCTGACGGTGCCATTAGCAGCCCAACTCTGCCACCAAGACTTCTAACAACTCCTCCCCCCTCCCCCCTAACAACTCACAGTGACCTTACAGAGTGTAACTTTCCCAGGGGTTTCTGAGGCTGGAGCAGAAAGCCTATCTTTCTCCCACAGTGACTGGTTGGAGTGATTGACTTTCCAACTAGCAGCCCAATGAGTAATCCACTATCCCACCAACCCCTCAACCAAGAAAAGCACAGGAAAAACACGCTATCAGGTTGATGTTGACTCACAGCCACCCGATAGGGCAGGTTAGAGTGCCCGGAGCTTTTCTGAGAGTGTAACTGGAGCAGAAACCCCCTACTGCCCCAAATTCTTTATCATCATCATCACCTTCCCTTGCTGTGCTCGCAGTGTTAAATCCGTGAAAAGGTCCCTGCCCTCTTCTAGACGACACCCCCTGCACTGGTATCCATGAATCCTGGCTGGTGGTTCTTGGTAGAGCAGAGTAGAATTGCTCAGGGCTTCTGGGACTGCAAGGTTTCATCGGAACCCACCCTCATCTTTCTCTCGAGGAGTTGCTGGTGGGTTTGAATCACTGACCTTTGGGTTAGCAGCTCAGTGCTCAGCCCACAGCACCACCCGCGCTCCTGCCCTGCTCTGGGCTGAAGTCAGGCGAAGTAAAGGTGTCAACTCTGCTCCTGCTGATCTACAAATCCTTAAAGACACACCCAGGAAGGGATCCTCATTGGTAGTGAATTTCACTCTTGCATAAGTCTTTTTTTTTTAAAGTAAAAATTATGATAAATCAACTGCTACCCAAGCCCCAAATGTTACAAAAGCTAAATTCTACTTATTAAATAAATGTAATTTTAAAAGCAATTTATTTTCACTGCAAGGCTTTTGGAAAATTCAGTATTTATAAAACAAGTACACCCTGGAAACACAAGTGGCTTGGAGGATGCTATGGACTTCTCATGTTGACTAACTAAGGTGGAAAAAGGAGAACAGTAGTCTAGTGGCTTTTTTCCCTTCTTTTTTTTAATTGAGAATGTGGAACCCTGTATATGATAAAAAAGAAAGTTTTGTAATTTCCAGCTTAGGGGGGCGGGGCTAACAAAGTAGAAAGAAAGCACTCTTGTTTCCTCAAAGGTAACACTGCCACCATGACAGTTTTAAAGGTACAGCGATGCCTAAGCTCTTTGTGACCCAGCGCTTCCCAAAGTGGATGATGCCCCCCAGGAACTCCGGAGCCGGGGCTGCAAAGGCAGCGGTTTACATGCCATCCTGGATGGTGAACTCTGAGACAGCGTCTTCAGTGCCGAGGGGGTTGCTGAGTTTTTTTTGTTTTCCCCTCAAAAAGAATCTGTAGGCCAAATAAGTTTAAGAATCTTATTCTACAGAGCGAGTCATTTGGGAAAGCCAAGATTAGAGGTAGAAGAAAATGAGTATTTTAAATGTGAGAAACTTAGAAAAACGGGTGTTTCTTTCTCAAATGTATAGGTATTTTGCTGATCCTAATGAACTTTCTTTAATCTTACTGTTGCAATTTTCTCTTATTTCTACCTGCAATGACCGTTCTTCTCCCCTGGGAAATGGAAGAGTAATTACGTGCATCAGGTCCGGTCCACTCTCCTTTCCCCGGATTCCTGGAGTTTGCTTTCTTCACGTTCCTCACGATTTTCTTTCTCAGGAGCTTGATGTGATGTGAGTAAGGCGAAGCAGGGTGCTTCATGGACAGCACCCCAGTGCGGGAATGGGCCTTCCTTCCTTGGAAAGTTGCTTAGTCACTCTAAGCTTCGTTTTTCCCATGTGTGACATGATTGTTAATAGTCCTTCCCTCCTTAGGGTAATGGTGAAGATCGTCAATACCTACAAAGTACCTAACATTGTGCCTAGCATATAGCAAGAATACAACATTTTAGCTGTTATTAATTTCCTGAAGCATGGGTTAGTGGAAACATCCTGAGAAGTTGATTTTGGATCCAGAAAAGAACAATTGATTATATTGACCCCTTACCTTATTCTATTACCTTGGGTACTACCAAAACAGCGCAAACGACCTCTTTAAATTATATTCATCTTTGTATTATGCAGGGTGTATATCCTTTCAGTAAGAAAGAACACAGCCCAAATTGTTGTTGCTAGGTGATGTCGGTTGAGTTGGTTTCAGCACATCCCAGCCCTGGTTACCGCAGAATGCAATGCTGTCCGGTCCTCCGATGCCGTCCTCCCATTTGTTCCCACGTTTGAACCCGGTGTTGCAGCCAGCATGTCAGTCCTTGTTTATTGTCCCTCTACTTTCCCAAGCATGATGTTCTCCTCGGGGACTGGCTCCTCTTAATACCAAGTCAAAAGTACATGAAAGGAAGTCTTTCCACCTTCCCTACTAAGGAGCATTCTGGCTGTCCTCCTTCCGAGATGGATTTGTTCATGATTCTGCTGTCTTTGGTTGATTCAGCATTCTTCCCCAACACCGTAACCCAAAGTCATAAATTCTTCAGACTTCCTTCTTCATTGTTCGGCTTCTGCATACATTTGAGGTGAATGAAAACACCACAGCTTGGGCCAGCTGCACCTTAATTCTCAAAGTGATAGCTTTGCTTTCTAATCCTTTAAGTTAACAACCCCCCTGCTCTCGCACACCCCACCCCAGTGCAGTTTGTCATCTGATTGCTTTCCTACTGCTTCCACGGGTGTTGATAATGGATCTGAGCAAAATGAAGCGCCCAGCAGTGTCATTATTTTATCCATTTGTCATGACGTTGCTTGTTGATCCAGTTTGAGGATTTTTGTCTGAGGTGTAATGCGGAAGGCTGTAGTCTTTGATCTTCACCAGTAAGTGCTTCAAGTTCTCTTGACCTTGAGCAAGCAAGATTCATCTGCATAATGAAGGGTGTTAATGAGCGTTCAAACCGAATGGCACATTCTTCTTCACACAACCCAGCTTCTTGGATTAGTCGCTCGGCATACAGATCTAGAATAGTGAAAGCTTTCGACCCAGAAGCACACCTCTCCTGATTTTCAGCCACACGGGATCCCCGGTTCGATTTGAATGGCTGCCCCAAGATTATGTACGTGTTCTGTAGGCGCTCGGGCAAGTGTTCTGAAATTCCCATTCTTTTTTTTGGTTGAGTTTTATTAGCATTTTATCCAAATATTTTACAGTTTGTTTAATCATTTTAAGATTTGTACAGTCATCACCTCAATCAATTTCAGAACGCTTGCTTCTTTTCTTTTTTAAACATTTTATTAGGGGCTCATACAACTCTTATCACAATCCACACATATACATACATCAATTGTATAAAGCACATCCACACATTCACTGCCCCAATCATTCTCAAAGCATTTGCTCTCCACTTAAGCCCTTTGCATCAGGTCCTCTTTTTTTCCCCCTCCCTCCCTCTCCACTCCCCCCTCCCTCATGTGCCCTTAGTAATTTACACATTGTTATTTTGTCATATATTGCCCTATCCGGAGTCTCCCTTCCCCCGCCTTCTTTGCCGTCCATCTCTCAGGGAGGAGGTCACATGTGGATCCTTGTAATCAGTTCCCCCTTTCCAGCCCACTCACCCTCCACTCTCCCAGTATCGCCCCTCATACCCTTGGTCCTGAAGGTATCATCCACCCTGGATTCCCTGTGCCTCCAGCTCCCATATGCCCCAGTGTACAACCTCTGCCCTATCCAGTCCTGCAAGGTAGAATTCGGATCATGGTAGTGGGGGGAGGAAGCATCCCCATTCTTGTTATCCATAACTCGGTACAAATGACAATCAACTGCCTTTGTACATGCAATAATCTTCTGGAGGTATTTGGAGAAGCATATGTGGTGAAGCCGGCAAATTCCTCATCTTCATCAGAAGATAGCACTTCTGCTGATGAGGCAGTTGGTCTGAGCTCTCAAAGTTTCCATGAATATGCATGGCCTGGCCTCTGATACCAGCAGCTTGAAAAACTGCAGTTGAAATATTTATAATGAGACTGAAAGCTTTGAATGGAATATTCTGGTGTATGATTAAGTTTCCTGTTCTGTAATAATACTTCATGTCCTGCGTAATGCCCGTAGGTTATATGCAGCCATCTCAAGGGGAGAAAGGTGAGAGCAATGTTAACTGCAAGTCCAGCTTCTGCAGAGTGATCTCTGCCGAGCACCTGGTTTCCCCCGCGGCACTCTGCAGGCCTGAGGTCTCTCGGGGCTCCTTTCTCTCTGACTCCCGCAGCCACCCCCAACCCCCATCTCTGCTGGCTTCTCCTTTCCTTGTCTCTCATTTTTCCTTTACCGACTTGTTTTTGTTGTGCAAGTGTTTGACACCAGCTCTTGCCTTGCCACAATCAGCTTCTCATTTCCTGCATTTGTAAAGTTTCACCTAGCTGGTAATCGACACAGTGGTCTAAATATTAAAAAATTTAAAAAATCAGAGTCGATTCCAACTCATTGCAGCCCCGTAGGACAGGGAAGAACCGCCCCTGTGGGGTTTTGAGACTGTAACTCTTCATGGGAGTAGAAAGCCTCCTTGTTCTCCCAGCGTTGGCTGGTGGTTTTGAACTATTTACCTTGTGTTTAGCAGCCCATTACATAACCACGACACCACCAGGGCCCCTGATGGTCTAACTACAGTGCCGTTTATAATAAAAATCTCCAGTTATTTAACACACTAGCCTCAAATAGCACAAGTTGAAAGAGTGGCGTTTGTAGGAGGCACTGTTGATGTATACCACTGAGACGATTACGACAGAGTGACCCAGCGGGAAAGAATACAAGGGCCTGTGGGGTTTCCCAACCTGTCGTCCTTCTAGGAGCAGATCGCCAGCTCTGCTCCCTTGCAGAGCGGCTTATGGGTTCAGAGTGCCTAAGCAGTGGTTAGCAATGCAGCATGTTATCAGTCGTGCCTCCAGGGATGCTGCTAGGATATGGTAAGCTTATGTACGTCAATTTGGTCACCCTGTCTCCTCGTGGTGCGTGATACATCTCATTTAAACAGTTTAAGCTATATATATACATACATCAGCTCAGAATTATGGAGCCCTGTTGGCATAGTGGGTAGTGGGTGATGTGTTGGGGCTGCTAACCACAAGGTCAGTAGTTTGAACACACCAATCACTCCAAGGGAGAAAGATGAGGCTTTCTGCTCCTGTAAAGATCGACAGTCTTGGAAAACCTGCAGGGGGCAGTTCTAATCCCTCCTATAGGGTCACTTAGAGTCTGAACTGACATGATGGCAGCTAGTTTGGTGTTTGATTTTTCTGTTATCCAAGTCCTGAAACACTATGGATCCAGAAACATAAATAGTATTTTGTTTTTCTTTTACTTCTCCAGAGTTTCTGTTTTCCAGAAATTCCAACAGTGGTCCTGGGCAGGTTCTTTTTAACTCAACTTGATTATGTATCCATCCTCAAACCGGGCACGCTGGGTATGGAAATGAGAGATACTGACTGGATTCTGTCATTGTCCACCCTTGGTATGGGAGTCAGAGTCGGGTGGCAGCCATGCCTGAGCCATGCACTGAGGGGAAATGGAATGTGGCAGGGTCCCCATGGCTTTTCCTAGTAAAGGAGGAACAAGTATTTACTAGTCTGAACCAACTGATGCCATTGCTGTCTGCTTCCCGAGAGTTGATGGTAGTAAAGCCCAGTTTCCTCTCCGAAGAATTGGTTTTCATTTTTCTGTCTTCTCATTTATTACAAAATGAAAAATACAGTAAATGGGAACAATTGGTATTTTTTAAAATTATATCTGCTGGGTAGGGATTGTCTTCAATAATTGCATTGGGAGCAGGAATTCCTGGGTCGAATATTAAAATTTCCACTTTAGGTGGCAGAATTGTGACGGCATGCTGGACTATAACATGGAAACATACTAAGCTAGGCCATTGGCCTACTTCTAAAGCTGAATGTATTGTGCAAATGATGCCTTAGTCTCAGAGTGCCTAGTTTTAACTTGGAGTAAAAGTTGGCGTGATGGAGGATCACTCTTTCCTCACAGTTATGTTCTTTTTATTTATTTAAAAATCAATGGCCATTTTCATTCCTAGCCTTCGTTTTCTTTTTCCCCACTTATATCATATTGCATGTCTTTAAGAACGGTTTTGCCTACCACCAACCAATTTCATTCCCATCTAGTTTTTAGAATAGGGTTAACAGAAGTACGAATTAAATGTTTCACGATGTATGTGGTGTGAGGAAAATCTATAATTGTTTTTGATTTAGATATTTCACAAAGTAATCAAGCCCCAGATATTATAATCCAAGATAAATGGTAGCACATTTTCTTTGCATTTGTGAAATCTTATTACACTGTTCTGCAAATGTATAAACGTTTTCTTTTCATACGGCCCTAGGCCTAAATGACGGCTGCTCATTGACAAATGGTTTCCATACTCTGCGGAACGTGTGTGGGCAAGTCTGAGCGGAGCTGCAGCCGTCTGGATCAGGGGTCACTTAGCACTTAACGATACCTGTCTTGGCCTTTTATCTCTCCTAGATAAGAAGTGTTTCATGTTTTATTGAATATTTACTTATGTGAACCTGAGATACAAGGATTCTCCACTTCAGTGAATAAAGCTGGCAAGGTAGGGAGGAGAGATGAAAAAACGTGGCTGTGTTTTATATTATACAGTTTAATTCCAACCATATACGTATCCTAGAGTGCCGACTCCATGGCAGTCTGAATGGAGTAAGCAGTTAGCAAATTGTTCGCATGTTTTCCCCTGCAACTCATTTACGTAGACGTAGGAAAAAGTCTTTTACTGTTTAAGATGTCTACATGAGGATAACGTAGATAGACAAGATGGTTATCTTTTAATGTCTAGAAAAGGTGAAGATAATTTATCTACTCTTGGGCTGTAGCTATATGTGGAACAGACATTTCTATTTCCTATTCAGAGGACTCCTCTTGCTCCTCCCCCCTCTAACCCCCCCCCCAAAAACCCAAACACAATAAAACCCCCCAAACTTTGAATACCTTTGAGTTTCACTATTTATGGAGAATAAATGTAATACACTTCTGTATCCTCTTGCTATGTGTCATGCTAGGTGATCTGACTTAAGTGGGAAATAATTAATGTTTGGAATTAGATTTTGAACCCAGGTGCCTAGTAATGTAGGCTTTGTTACCAACAGGGGAAGCTTTATATCTGAAAGTAAATTTATCTTCCAGGATTAGGAGACCAGTTGATTCTCCAAACCTTCCACTCTGGGTCATAAATAGGTTAGGAAAAATGGAGCAACTGAGTAGTTAAAGCTAGTCCTCAAGGACTAAGGGGGCTGTCAGGTGCGACACTGTACTCCGTGCAATCAACAGTCTGGGAGTTGACTTCATGCTCCGTGAAGGAGGGGAGCAGTGAAAAAGAGACCCCTAAGGAGCGGCCTTGGCACAGTGGCTGCAGCAGTGGGTTCAGACAGAACAGCGACGGAGAGGACGGCACAGAGCCAGGCAGCGTTGTGGTCTGTTGTCCCGCACAGACTCAAAGGCCCCTAACAAACACCAGCAACCGAGCAGATGAACAGAATACCAGAGGCTGGATATTGGACATATGCAAGTATCAGGTCATGGTCTATAAGGGACTTGGCATACATGGCCCTATACATCTGTGGGAGTGGTGTGGTGTCCGGAACCAATCCCCTATGGATACTGAGGGACTACTGTATAAACATGAGGCTCTTCCTTACATCTAAAATCAAAGAGCTGCTTCCCATTTTGATGGTTACCTGCCTAAACACACGTAACTCTCTTTCTGACCAGCGGAATCGGCAGTGGAATCAGACCGTAGCCCGACTTTCAAATGGTCGCCTTTCTTTGCACATTGGTTCTTCGTGAATTGTGGATTCATGGAGAGAGGCTCTCGGCCAGGGGCGGGGTGTGTGTGTGTGTGTGTGTGTGTGTGTCAGGAATTCTGCCGGAAACGAATGATGACATCTGACCTAGTAACGAAGCTTTCATGCGTGTCTCTCTTTAGCGAGGTGTGTTCTGCTTCCCTCGCAAGGCACCCTCGACCCCAGTTGTACCCACTGGACATTCCCTGTCACTGGGACAGTGCTTTGCACAAGAACCTTTCGCTACTCTCTTCTGGGCGGTGTCTTCCTGCTGCCTCGTGGCTCCGCTCTGTTTCCCGGCCCTGCCTGGACAGCCGGGCCCAGGCTGCCCACGCTCCCACATTCCTCTGCCCCTTGCCTGGCTCTCCAGTTGGGAAGTTCAGCCAAGTGGTCATGGGTATCGCTTTAATTTTCTTTCGAATTAAATGCGGGCTGAGAGAATGCTGGCATGCGCTAGGGGGAGAGGTGCTAGGAAGACCTTTTGGTTCTTCTCCAATGGACTGTTTTTTATTTTTAGGGGCATGAGTAGAAAGTATGACCACATTGAAAGAACCACGTTCCTGGAGCAAATTGGCAAAAAGAGCAGGCTAATGTTTTCGACTCAGCTTTTGAAATGACTTGTTTTCCTTTGTGCTCCTTATATCAAATATCAAATATCATTCTGATTTGGCGCCGTGGGAGAGGCAAAGCACAGGAAACATATTCTTAACCTTGCAGGTGTCGAGGACAGCCGGGAGGTCTCTGTACGTGCAGACCACGGCTGCCTGGGGCATCGCCTGGGCTCAGCCAATGCTGATACTAAAGTCTCCCAACACCTGGGAAACAGCAACAACAGAAAACCCTGCAGGACTTGACAGTGACGGAACCTTAATGTTACCTATCCGCAGAGCAGACGTTTTAAGCAAAACCAGCTTCTCACAAAAACTCGGTCTACTTACCTTTAATGTCTCCAAGCCCCTTCATCAAGGCGCTTCCTGTTGCATAGTTGCTCTTGCCTTTTTCTCCCGCACCCAAAGGCCACCGTCGGCATCTTTCACTTTTAGCTGTCTGTCTCCGAGGGAGCCTTGGCGGCATAGTGCTTGTGAGTTGGGTAGCTAACTGCAAGGTCAGTGGTTAGAAACCGTGAGGCCGTCTAGTCCTGGAAAGGGTGACAGTCTTGGAAACGCCGAGACAGTTACTCCCTCACCTGTAGGGTTGATGGGAGTCAGCATCGGCTCGATGGCACTGCATGATCTGAGACTGTTCAACACCTCCCTTCCTGTAGTAGGGTCAGATGAGTCAGGATTAACTGGATGGCAGTGAGTTTTGTGTTCTTTGTTTTAAATAGTTCTACCAAACCTACGCGGCATTCCCTTGTTCTGTTTCCCCAACTGTCTCTTGGTCCATGTTCAAGTTCCGCATGAGCACAATGAAGTGTTTTATAATCCCCATTCTTCTCAAGGCTATCCATAGTTGGTGTGCTCCACCCCGTCGACTGCATTGGCCTGGGAATACTGCATAGCGAAAGGGTTGTGTCCTCTCACCGTACTTACTCCATCTGGATGCTGAGCAAATAATCAGAGAAGCTGGACGCGATGAAGAAGAATGCAGCATCAGGGTTGAAGGAAGGCTTAATAACCTGTGATATGCAGATGACATGTCCTTGCTTATTGATGAATATGCTGATGAGATCAGGATTGCAGCCTTCAATATGGATTATGACTCAATGAAAAGAAAACCCAAATCCTCGCAACGGGACCAGTAGGCAGCATCATGATAAATGAAGAAAAGATGGAAATTGTCAAGAATTTCTTGCTTGAATCCACAATCAATGCCCATGGAAGCAGCTCTCAAGAACTCAAGCAACACACTGCAGTGGCTAAATAGGCTGCAGGAGACCTCTTTAGAGGATTGAAAAACCAGGGTGTGACTTTGAGGTCAGGTGTACATGACCCAAGTCCTGGTGTTCTCACTTTCTTCATATTTTGGGAAAAGTTGGACCCTGAACAAGGAAGACGAAGAAAAATGGATGCATTTGTGGGGCTGGCGAACAATATTGAAACCACCACAGACCGCCAAAAAGACAACCGAATCTGTCTTGGAAGAAGGAGGGCCAGAGTGCTCTTTATTGGCAGGCATGAAGAGACTTCGTCTTACATAATTTGAACATATTATCAGGAGAGACCAGGCCACAGAGAGGGGCAGGGGCAGCGAAAAAGAGGAAGGCCGTCAAGGAAGGAGATGGAATGACACAGTGGCCACACGGGCTCAAGCATAGGGACAGTTATAAGGAGCGCACAGGATTGGGCCGTGTTTCAGTCTGTTGGTCACTCAATGGAACCTAACAGCCGCATGCCAAACCCAACCCACTGCCTCTGAACTAATTAAAAATCAAAGTGACCGTTAAGACACGGTCGAATCAAGCCACAGGGTTTCCAAAGCTGTGAAACCTTACAGAAATAGACAGCCACATCTTTCTGCCACATCTCTTCCCAACCTTTGGGTGAGCAGCTGAGCATTTAACCATTGTTCTCACTGGGCGCAGCACCGACCACACCTCTGCCTTCGCGTTACTGCTCCTTACTCTTTCTGTAAAAACACTTTACTTATTCACTCCCTCTTGTAAATTTTTCTTCCCCGTCTTCCTTGAGAGGAAATGCGGCCTGTTGCTTCCTCTTGTACCTTTGTGATCATCTACTTTTCTGGACCTTGCTCAGGTAGGGTCGGTCAGTTTGGATCTCCAGTCTCTTATCCTACTGGCAGCCTTCTTCTTTTCTCTTCAAATGTGCTCTTGTAGTCATAATGAGAACTCCTTATATGTTTATGACAAGGTATCAAAAAGTTTGCAGAAGAATGGAGCTAAAAGGTGATCACATTTTTGATGAACTTTCTGAAGCCCCCACAAATTAGTTGACTTTGTAACCCTTAAAATCGACGACTTTTATTCTTGCCATCCTTTCATTGTCCACATTCTTGGACGGAAGCAGTTTATGTTCACCCCAGGATTCTTCAGTCCTGCCATCCGTTCGTGCCCATTAACAACGGTGCAAGAGGAAACCGCACATCAGCTCGTGTGGTGGACAAGACCGCTTAATGGTCTTGTACCATTGAAACCTCTCTCTACACAGGCCCTGCATTCCATTTGCATGCTGGACAGCTCCACTCTCTTGGCCAATTTAACTTGCCCTAAAAGTGAATTCCTAGCTCTACACTTTGCGCAAAAACCAGCCCACACCAAAAATCCCCAAGAAAAACAAACGGAAACACCAGCCCAACTCTGTACTACCATCTTGCTGATTTCCGTGATAGATCAGCTCGCTTTAGTCGGCTTGACATTTCACCACAAAGACACTCCTTTCAGACCTCAGACTCTCAATATGTTTGTCTTTGGTTTATAATGAACCCTAACCCTTGCCAAACTTCTCCAGCCCAGATCAATGTCATAGTCATGGTTATGGCAGATGTGTCATTTCATGTGTCATTGTCATTCATCCATCATCTGCACTCCATGAGTTTTCATCTCCAATGTCAAACCACATTCCTTTCTTCCATTAGTTCTCATTGACCTTGTCATTCTCCTGCTCAGAGCTTGGGAACACTTTATTACCCAGAGGCTCATTTCTAACCTCGCCTTCTCTATGGAAGATGGGGGCTTAATTCCCAGACAGTGTTCCTCCTGCCCAGCACACCGCCAGTCTGTCAGGGGAGGCTTGCAGGTTGTTACAATGCTGAACACCATTCAGCAGAACTTCGACTGAGATCGACCAGGCAAGGAAGACCTGTCAGTCTACTTCCAAAAAATCAGCCAGCCATGAAAACTCTACATGAATCACAAGGATTTCATCGGCAACCTATCATGGGGATGTTGCAGGCCCGGGCAGCATTTCATTTCATCATGCACGAGGTTGTCATGATTTAGGGGCTGACACGATGGCAGCTAACAGCAACGACAATGGTGATCACTCTCGGCATGACAGTCTAAGTCACATTTGGTCTGTACCCCACTGCTATAGTTTATTGTGCCAGCCTGGCTGATAAACACAAGTAGGATTAACTGAAGGGCAGAGGGATAAATGGCTCGGTGAGCCTCACCTTGGTTGTTCTGTGCCTCAGTTTAAAGGGATACACTACCTGTGGGATGCCTAGCCTGTGGACTGTGTTGCTGTAAGTTGAGGTCCCTTTAAGCCCACACGATTGGAATGTTCATCTCTGGAGCTGGGGACCGACAGTTGATGACAGTTGGGGACCTGCCTTGCTGTTTGCTGCCTGGATACATATAGCCCAGCTCTCTCTACAGAAGGGGACTGGCACCTGGCAGCTCTCAAAACTTGAAGGACTGCTAGTGTCTCACTGCTTTATAATTTAACTGTTAATTTCTTGTATTACCTATCTGTGTATAATTTAATGGTTTATTTCTTGAATTATATATCTATCTTTATAAATATATTTATATATAATTACTAGCAATCTGGTTTGTCTCTCTAGAGAACCCTGTCCAATACACCCACCTACCTGTTCAGCCTTCTCTGATTGTCAACATTTGCTCAGCTGAATGGCGGTGCCCACTGTTGTCAAGCTTGCTTGTCATTTCTTCCCTTCTGCCCTTTGTTCAGGTTGATCAGCTTGTTTTCTGTTCCGTCAAAAAATGTCTTAAATTTATTTCCTCTTCACCTTCCTTCTGCTCTTTGAAATCCAGCCCATACGACTCAGCTCGGCCGTCTTCAGTGAACACCCAACGTTGAGGAGTTAGTGGTTAAATACTGATATAACTGACAAATGGCCTAACACCCTTCTTGTTAGCAGCTGTTGTAATGTTTACAAAAACCCTCTGATGAGATGCCTTTCAAATATCTAATCTTCAGAGTCTTCTAGGAACAGGTGCTCAGCATGATGGCCTTCGTTTACCGTATCCATTAATTGAGCAGTACAAGCAGGTAGGTGTGCTTCGCCATTCAGTGCTCTTTGGGAGGAGGAGCGCGAGAAGGGGCCAGCCTGGTGTGGGGCCTGGCTGGCGGAGCTCGTGCATACCTCTTTGGTGCTTGAGTCTCTTATTTTCCCTTTGGAAGGCACTTTTATGACAGCCTCTCTTCTAAACATATTTTCTGTACTCTTCATACCTAGTAAGGCTCACTTAAAGGCTCCCTGGCTTTCCCACCTGCTGGCTGAGTGGCCCTTGGAAAGATCTATAACCTGTTTACTCCTTTCACCCTCTGCGTAGCTGGGATAATATTTTCTTATAAACCACACCAAAGCCATTGCCATCAAGTCTGTTCTAACTCAAAGTGACGCTATATGGAGTCTCCCAGGCTGTAAATCTTTATTGGTGCAGATAAGCTTCATCTTTCTCCCGAGGAGCGGCTGGTTTTAAGCTGCAGCCACGGGAGTTACTAGTCCAACGCTCTCCAAAGAACCACTCCACAGCCCACTGCCATTGAGGCCATTCTGACTCACAGAGACCCTCTGGGACAGGGTAGAGTTGCCCCTGTAGGTTTCTGAGACTAATTCTTTACAGGAGTAAAAAAAGCCTGGCCTTTCTCCTGCAGAGTGACTGGTGCTATTATCAGCCCAATAGTAACCACTGTCATTCTTACAAGGCTCCTGTAAACAGACAAATACGTACAACCATATTCACCACAGTGTAGACTTGTAAATTGTGGTGGGTAATGTTAGGGCTGCCAGGGTATGAGAAAGTGTTGCAGGTAAAAGGAGGAGGTGGTAGAACTTAAAGAGTGTCTGATTGATTTGCCCGACTACTAGTATACTATGATTTTAATACAGAAGAAGACCCTCCATTTATAGAGGTCTAGACAAAGACATTTACATATGCAAATATATTTATATATGAGAATCGGGAAAATATCTCTGTGCATATATTTATAGGTTTAGTATTAAGGTAGCAGAAGGACATTGGGCCTCCACTCAAGTACTCTCTCAATGCAAGAATACTTTCTTCTATTAAATTGGCATTCTATGATGCTCACCTTCCCTGATACAACCGCTGAAGACAAATGGGTACATAAGCAAATATGGCGAAGAAAGCTGATGGTGCCCAGCTATCAAAAGATTTAGCGTCTGGGGTCTTAAAGGCTTGAAGGTAAACAAGCGGTCATCTAGCTCAGAAGCAAAAAAGCCCACATGGAAGAAGCACACCAGCCTGTGCAATCACAAGGTGTCGAAGGGATCAGGTATCAGGCATCATCAGAACAAGAAATCTTAACATAGTGAATGAGGGGGGGAGTGCAGAGTGGAGCCCCAAAGCCCATTTGTAGGGAAATGGACATCCCCTTATAGAAGGATCGTGGGCCAGAGACAAGCCAGTCAGGGTGCAGTTTAACAATGATGAAACATACAACTTTACTCTAGTTCCTAAATGCTTCCCCCCTGCCCCCCACTCCCCCCCCCTGCTCCCCACACACTATCATGATCTGAATCCTACCTTGTAAGTCTGGCTAGATCAAAGGAGGTACACTGATACAGATGGGAACTGGAAACAAAGGAAATCCAGGGTGGATGATCTCCTCAGGACCAATGGTGTGAGTGGCTATACTGGGAGGGCATAGGGAGGGTGGGTTGGAAAGGGGGAACTGATTTTAAGGATCTACATGTGACCTCCTCCCTGGAGGACAGACAACAGGGAAGTGGGTGAAGGGAGACGTTGGACAGGACAAGATATGACAAAATAATTTATAAATTATCAAGGGTTCATGAGAGGAAGGGGGAGTGGGGAGGAAGGGGGAAATTGAGGAACTGATGACAGGGTCTTGAGTGGATAGCAAATGTTTTGAGAATGATGAGGGAAATGAATGTACAAATGTGCTTTGCACAATTGATGTATGTATGGATTGTGATGAGTTGTATGAGCCCCTAGTAAAACGATTAAAAAAAGAAAAACAGACAATCAAATGAGGGTGTGAAACATGTAGAAAAAAATCTGTTACACTTGAACCATGTATAAATGTATCCTGTGTATCTTAAAACATTCCTGCATTTAAATTGTATTGTTTTTCTTTATAATGTTAGCAAAATGCATCAGAACCGGATTTTTTCCCTTCATTTGAACGTAATATAAATTTTAAAGAGTATTGTGATATCAAGCACTTTACCATACATATCATAGACACTGATGTGGGTTTTTCAGCTTGCGGAGTACATTTAAATATGACTTTTCATGCTTTGTTCTATACAAATAAAACTGGGGTTGAAAAAAAAAGACCCTCTCAGATCCATAAACTTAAAAACTGTGTGGAGTGGAGTGGAAAAGAGACAGTTGAGATTTTATGGGTCTTTCTGGATTATAGCCTCACCTTTGTTGTATTGTGCTATACACGAAGGTCAGATTGACTACACTATTTAAGACATCCAAGGCTAGGGAAGTGCTTTGTGTGGCATTGGCGTTGAGATCAACAAGAGTAAGCACTGCAGTGACTAGTTATCAGTACGTACTTGATATTTAGATATTCGCAGTGCAAAGAACGCATGCATGTCTTTGTTTGAGGGGCACTCAAACGAGTGGGATAAACTGGGTGGAGTAATCATTTTTCCTCTCCAAAACCATTTTATTGGGAATTAACACAGATATCATATCATTCTGTAGTTCAATCACATCAAGCAGCATTGTACAATTGCCATCACAATCAGTTTCCAAACATTCGTTTCCTTCCTGAACTTGACATCAGCTCCCTTCCCCCTCCTCCGTACCCCCGGAACCCTTATTCTGCTTGGTGTCCCTAGATGTTCATCAATCCTGGGTTTCACACACTGGATAACAGAAAACATTAACAGAAACCCCAGAGGGTTGCCGTCAATGATGATAAACATATCTGAGATACACCCTAATATGAAAAACAAAACAAAACAAAACACAGAAAATGTTGAAGACCAGCTCAGGCCTAACATGAGTCAGAGGGGGATCAACTGACAAAATTTTGACTGTTCAAGCCCGGTTTATCCTCTTGATCTTCGGTAGGCACCTCTCCAGGGCACTCTGTTTATTAGTTTTTCTTTAGAAGGATTAATACCAGACGAGTCCCAAGGAATTGGATATTAAAGATGTCCCATATGGTCAACTTGTTCCAAATGCTTTGCTGCTCCATGCCCCCTCCCACTCCCTTGAGGACATCCCCTCCTGTCCCTGGGTTCTTTGAATCCCTGCAGTGTCCCACAGACACTCACGAAACTTTGGGGGAAATGTGTCATGTGGTTGTGGGTGCTGTTCAGGCCCAAATCTGAAGGTCAGGCTGAGGCAGGCTAAATTCAGCATCCAGAGCCAGAAGTCCAAAATGTCCCAAAGTCACCGCAGGTCTTGCTTCTGCCAAAGCTCAGTCTGGCTTTGCAGGTGATGTGATTCGATGCGGGTTAGAACTGCACAGCGAGACCAGTGTCTCTCTTCCAGAAGTCACGTCCTCTACTAAGGGAGACTTGTAAAGATGCCTCCATGGAAACAAAGGGTCTGGCTTGGTTCATGCCCTCTGCTAAGGTGGAGGAGTCTAAAGATGCCCCCAAGGAAGAGGGTGTGACCTGATTCACGCTGTCTAATAAAGTCAGGTCTTCATCCCACTCGAGGCGCTGTGTCGGACCGCTGACCACATGGTCAGCAAGTCATGGTTTGAGGTGATTTTCGCATAGCGTTCTGGCCTCAGTCTGGGTAGGGCTAAGCTTTCTCTGCTTCGATTCTCCGGAGGCCTCGCACCTTCTTGGCTAGGCTGCGGAAATCATCATTACTCTGGCATAAAAGGGAGAAATGGACATGAAGACTTCTTTTTATTATTGTGAAAAATTTCAGTCAGACTGCACATACAAGTCATTTCCCATACCCATCACCCAGAGTGTGTTTATTGAAGTCACTCGATACAGCCTCCATTTGTCCTAAATCTGTTGTCCCCACTCTACCGTGTCTTAAAGCAAATCTCAGACGTATATTTCTACCTCAACATGCTTTGTGATTTATGCATCAAAATGCATAAAATGAATGTTTTCCCATAAGGATAAAATCATTATTATCACAGTCATTCTGTGGTACCCCAACCACCTCCGTCGTGTCCTTCAGCTTGTCTCAGGAAATAATAAATTGTCTCTTGTATTAAGGATCCTACTTTGGGCAAAGGGCATCTGTGAGGGTGGGGCTCAAGCCATCCTTTTAAGAACGCTTTACTCCTGATGTAATTAGAACAAGCAGCGAGTGGGGGAAACCAAGATCAGAGCCTCATGGGATTTCTTAAATATTTTGTGGAAGGAACTAATACTTTCTCTCAATTTTCTGTCCTGAAGGAGCACTATGATCTATCCCCCGAGAATGAGCGAGCGGGTGCACTTTTTAAACACTGTAAACCGCAGTTTCTAGTTTAAGGAGAGATTGCTTTTCACATTGCATTCCATGTCAGTGCAGATGCAATGATTTCATGTTCTAAAGTTAGTCCTGCAATTACCGTCTTGATTGCTCTTAGAAAAATGCCCACAGAGAAACAGTGACTCGGCGAAGGGCATGCCAGGGGCTTGTAGTTGAAGCCGTCCAGTCATGATGGGACCGCATAAAGAATGCACCATCCCACGTGCGTTTTTCTGCTCCCGTGGCTTTCTCTTCACCCACCACCTCCAGCACCAGGCACCACCGGCACCTGTTCTCCACTGTCTCACTTTTTCAGAGGTGGAGAAAAGCCAGGGAAGTGCAATTTTCAGGTGAATTATAAATCCCTGTAGAAAGCCTTTTTTTTAAAAAAAATATACAAATAAGAAGTAAGCTGCCTTTTCTCTTGTGATGAGTCAGGCTTGTGAAGGTATATGCTCACTTAGAGAGAATAATCCAAAAACTCAGAGTCTGATTTTGATCATACATAGATGCCCCACTGGCAGTCAGTGGGATGGCGGCCGGTTTTTACTGCACACTCTGGAAGGGCCACTCTTGAATTGCTTAGGAAATGGCCCCTGACTTGAAGGCATGCCTTTCTTGGAGGGAGGATGAAAATGGAGCTTGGAGATTAGTGGTTTTGAGGAGAGGAAGCTGGCATCAGGAAGGCCCCCTGGAGCTTCTGGTAGCAATCCAGGTTCCAGTTAATTCCCACTAAAAAGCAATGGCAGTCGGCATTGGGCCCTACCGGGAGACGTTAGGAAGGTTTAGACACTTGTTTGGCGACTTTACTGGATGTGGGTCATGAGAGAGGGAGGTGACCAAGAGTTTTGTTCTGCAGGGTAGAGGCGCACATCATGCTTTCGAAAAGAGACACAAACACTGGTTGGGGGAGTCTGGTTTTTATTTCAGCCTCTTCACTTTGACATCAGAGAGCTAAGAAGAAATGTTCAGTTCATATTTAAAGATGGGACAAGACACAGGCTGGAAATGGGATTTATTGATTTGCTGATGAGTAAAGCCATTTCTTCACGGATATAAGACATTGCCCCTCACTGCCAAGGACTCTGTTAAGCTGACAGTGATAAAAATGTAAGTCCCACCCTCAATGAGTTCATCTTTTTAGCAGGAATGGAAACAAAGGGGTGAGCTCTCCAAGGAGCAGGCCATATGTGAAACTCTAGTTGGTGTTGAATGTTTTTAATTATATATAAAAACACAAACCAAACCCACTGCTCTTGAGTCAGATCACTCTTAAGTCAGATCACTTTTAAGTGATCTTGTATTGGTCAGAGTAGAACTACTCCTTAGACTTTCTGAGACTAGAAATCCTTAGGAAGCAGACAGACTTGTCTCTCCCTGGAGGATCGACTGGTGGATTCGAACTGTGGACCTTGTGGTTAGCAGTCCCACTTGTAAACCACCATACCAAGAGGACGCCTTTTGATTATTTGTAAACCCAAAAGAAAGGCTGCATTTGGTATAAAGAGCCCTTAGGGCTGTGTGAACAGGTATGAGTTCCATTAGTTACCCAAAGGAGGGCAGTTCCAGTCCACTCAGTCACCTCATGAGAAAGGCCTGGCAGTCTGCTGGACGGTCACAGTTGTGAACAAACAGCCTGTGAAGCATGCGTAACACGTAAGGTTGCTGTGTGCTGGAATCAACTCAACGTCAGCTGGTTACATTTAGTATGATCATAGATTTTTTTTCCTGCTTTTTTCCAATCGTTCTCATTGGGCTATTGTGAAACAAATCCAGGGAGACTCTCCTGTGTACAAGAAAGAGGTTTATGTACAAGACCAGCCCAGTCTAAATCAAGTCCATAAGTCCGATATTAGTCCATATATTTGATACCAATCTATAAGTCCTCTTCAGACTCTCAGCACACATGCAATGACGCTGAATGCAGGAAGATCACAGGCCAGTGGGTGCCAAGTCAGTGGTGGTAGAAGCTTCTTAGCGCTGGCAGGGGTCTCCCTGTGGCTTCTCCAGCACCCAGGGCTGCATCAGGGTAGGTCCATGTGGCTTCTTCTCAGAGCTGTCTCGCAGGAAGTGAGCAGAGAGAGAGAAGTGTCTGCCCAGAATCCTCGGGAAGGCCATGCCCACATAGAGACCTCATTGGCTATGACCCGATTGACAGACTAGACCCCACCCCTTCACTCTTCATCCTCTCAAGTTCCAAATTGACACCAGATTATGTAACTACCACAGCTATGTTCTGCATGGCTGGCAGTTGGAAACCACCAGAAGCTCCTGGAGAGAAAGGCTGGGCTTTCTCGTCCTATGGACAGAGCCTCAGGGGTTGGTATGAGAGTCAGCAGTGACAGGATGGCATGAGTTAGTTTATTGCTGTTTTTCCCCCCCTAATCTATTTTTTGCAGTTGGTAGGATATCGAGATCATTTAGTTATACCACAAAAATAGAAATCACGTAAGGATTCCATCTGTTTACTCTGACAACTTCCCGAATCAAGTTTTCTCCACCACTTAATGGAAACCCATTAGAACGGCAACATTTGGGCAATTTTTTTTCTTTTTCATGATCGTGGGGTTTATTAGGGAAGTTAATGAGTTATGTGTAAGGATCAAAAACCATTAAGGATATTAGGGTTTTAAAAGTATCCTCTTTTTAGCCATTATTTAAAGTAAAAAAGAAATTAATCTGGTGGTACATGCAAACCTATAAGGCTGTGTATAGATTAGTTCGTTATGCTTATTCCAATATGGAGATGCAACTTAGGTGCATATCCTACAAAAATAATGTAACCGTGGAATTGGTTGAGACTGTCAGATATCAGTTGATTCAGCCTGGTCTAGTCTCCCTAGAACTCCACCATCATCTTGAACCTTAAAGGATATCAAAACATGAATGAGTACGTTTGGCACCAGCAAGTTGCTTGTTTGCCAATTTTTCAAGTACTTTGGACATTATGCCATAACTTCATTGAATGTTCCATGTACTCGATAATGCCTATGTCATTGTTATACTTCAATAAAAGGTGGATTGGATAGTTAGCATGAGTTTAAAAAGTAACAACAAAACTATTTCAAAGTGGTAGTGCCAGATGATGGAGGACGTGTTTGCCTTGGGTTCAGAAACATAGCCAGTCTTCTTCTGACTTCAGTTCTGACTAGCTTCAACTACTTAGATTGTATCCTTGATAGTCACCATGTTGTGTTGATTTAATTTTCGATATGCATCCTACATATAGGGTCACTATGAGTAGGAATTGAGGGAAGTTAGGATTTTTTTCCCCCATCTTAAATAAAAAGTCTTCAAACTCACTGTCACGGATTGAATTCCAATTCTTAGTGACTCCTAGGACAGGGCAAACCTGTCCCTGTGGGTTTCTGAGGCTGTAAATCTATATGGGAGCCTCATATTTCCCCCACAAAACAGCTGGTGGGTTTGAACTGCTGACCATGTGGTTAGCAGCCTAAGTCATAACTCATCATGCCATCCGGCCCCCTAAATCGGTCTAATAAAAGCCTCGTTGCCATTAGGTCAATTCCATCTCCCAGGTAGGAAATATTTAAGTCTGTAGGCGGTCTTGGTGGCCCAAACAGTGGAACACGTGGGAAAGAAAGGCTGAGCTGTCACCTTCCAAAAGGTTACAGTCTGGAGAACCTTGTGAAGTGCCTTAGTCTCCAAGACTCAATTTGGACTCAAGAGCAATTGGGGGAAAAAAATTCAGTTGGTGGAGTCATGAGGAAGGACCGAGGGGCCTCACCCCGCTCAATTACCTAGTTACTCCTGAACATCACGTGTGGTTACCACCAACACCCACCCTGCCTTTCCTTCCTTGCTGGAACACCTGCTCGTCAGTGTCTGTTGTTCAAGAAGTTCCATGTGGGACCCGCACCAGCCATGGCTCACACATACCCGCATCCCAGCCTCGGAGACATCTTCACTTGCTGAACACTGGACTGCCAGCGTCATGCTGAATTCCATGTAGCGGTCGTTCCTGCCAGTTGTTTAAATGGTGAGCTGACCCCCTCCACAAAACGTTTCTCACATAGCAGCTCAGGGTTCTAATTTCGGGGCTTCAAATGCAATTCCGTGGGCTGGCCACCAACTGGTACCTAGTCGTGGCATCCTGTCCCATGACTGCCTTATAGATCGCCTCCACCCCAAATTACCAAATGTAAGGGAAACAGAGTGGAATTTCAGTGTGTGAAATTCAGCTATCCTGTTAATCCAAGTTTGTATTCCTCACAAGACTGAACTTTACAAGAATAGGACTTGTTTTTGTCTTTTATCCCTACCACTTCACTTGGTGTTCAAAAGGCCAGAGTTAATGGGAGGCAGAATTATTGCAGGGGCTCACTCAACTCAATAGTGTTCACAGTTCCATTTCAAGCTGGACTAACTCCCTCAGTGCCCTCTGCTTCTCATCCATGAAAGAACTCTAGATATGTAAATATGCTTTTATTTCTCTAGTTCTATTTTGAGATTCCTTTTAATGGAAAAAAGTGTTTCACCTACCGTATATACTTGAGTATAAGCCAACCCGAAAATCAGCCGAGGCACCAAATTTTACCACAAAACTCCATTAAAATGTGCTGAAAAACTTGGCTTGTACACGAGTATATACAGTATCTGTATTTCCCCTGAGTCCTCATTGCTCTTTTTGGGAATTTGTGTAGAAATGCTGTCATGAGGTACTTTGCAGGGTGAGAGCTCTGTGGTGGGGAATGCTTCCTGAGCCCGCAAACTGTTGCAATTGAAAGCGGATTCTTCGGGGCTGTTTCACCATCTATTGTAGGTGTGGAGCATGTGAGTAGAGGCCGTTTTACATCTCAACTTGTACGACCATCCGGGTTTTCTTTAAAAACAATGCTTTGAATACTGCCATTGTATTTAAATTGATACAGCCTCTGATGATAGGCCATTTACTAACAATAGATAGCAAGGCACCTCTCATTTTAGCAGCGTTCGACAGCAGGGGTCGGCGAGCTTGTCCCATGAAGGTCCAGGGAGGACATATGTTCAGCTTGGAGGCTCACAGGGTTTCCCTCCCAATTTCTCAAGTCTGCTGTTTTGAAAAAACAGTCATAGACCGTGTTAAAAATGGTGCCTCTTCCAATAAGTCCATTACAAAAAGAAAGTGGGTAGTAGGATAGACTTGACTCGTAGGACATCATTTGCTAAACCCTTCTACCAAACATGCCCTTTTTTCAATGAGAAAATTAGAGCTCAGATATTAAGAGACTTACGGGAGATTATCTTGCTAAAAGGTATGAGCACCAGGGTTTTTACTGATTCCATTATGTCATGATTTTTAAAAATACCAACCCCAGGATATCATTTTCCCCCCTGTGGTCCTTCAGTTATTAGTGTTAACCCCCTGTGTGCCTCTGCAGTCTACTGTGGAAGCAGCACGGACCTAGTAGGATCCTCTGCTTTAGTTGTTGCTGCTTGTGCAGCAATTTTGACGCCCTTATGTGCAACCCAATGCAACACTACCCGCTCCCACGCCATCCTCACCCTTGTTCTGAAGTTCGAATCCATTGTTGCAGCCTCTGTCAGCTAGCCCACTTGGTCAAGGGACTTCCTCTTCCCCACTGCTCCTCCTCTTTGCCGAGCACGATGGGGGAGATTATCAATCCACAGTCTCTCTCGCCTGCCCAACTTGTGAGTGATGGTTGAGCTGTTGCTCAAGCACATAGTTCTGATGTGCAGTGAAAACAAACGTGATACTCCCATACCTTGTACCTACATAGGCCCAGCCAGGTCCTGTGCATGTGGGCTGACCCCTGCACTCCACAGGGAGCCTTGCTCTTGACACATTTCGGGTGGCAAGCAGATTCCTAAGAAGCGGGGAGCTGGCCTGCCATGCTTCATTCCCAGTCCCAAACACCCCAGTCGGGAACCTCCTTCTCTTCTGGTGGGGAAGCGTTAGGGAGTGGAAACTTCGGCAATGAGGAACAGATGCTCCTTTCTTGCTGCCCAATAGAGTAAGTCAGAGAGAGACTGGTGAAGTCAGCGGTTCTCAACCTGTGGGTCGCGACCCCTTTGGGGTTTTGAATGACCGTTTCACAGGGGTCGCCGATTCATAACAGTAGCAAAATTACAGTTATGAAGGAGCAATGAAAATAATTTTATGGTTGGGGGCTCATCCCAACATGAGAATCTGTATGTAAGGGTCGCAGCATTAGGAAAGTTGAGAGCCACCGGTGTAAGGTGACTTTAGAATCTACAATGATGAGTCTCCCTCGGGTGTGAGAAGCGCACCCGGCTGACACAGTGGCGGTAGACACGTCATTGAGAGCGTTGTGCTGAAGAAATAGAGGTGGGAGGGGCAGAGTAAAGCCACAGTGGATAGCAGAAGCCAGCGTACATGTGGAGGACGGAGGAGGTCAGTTGCTGGGCACAGAGCTTTAGTGATCTCAGAAAACCCATCAGTCCTGGGCAAGCGACATGCTTGATATGCCTACGAGAAACCTGAGTGGCAGGCTGGCAGGGTGGACCTGTGTTTCGTCAGAGGGTGGATTATATACAGAACGGCTCTATGAAAGTAGCCAGACACTTGACCTTTTGCTATGTACATACCCCCCACCCCCACCCATAGAGGCCTCATGTCGCTTGTGGAAAATGAATGAACAGAGAAGGGCATTTTCCATGAACTTTTTGAAGCCCCCTTGCAGTACACACTCCCCCGAAGTTAAATGTAAGGACTGAGAAGCCAAAGGGTATTCAGAGGCAGCCATTGACGGTTTTTGTATTGTTGCATAGTCACCCAAGAACTTATTAAGGAGTGAGTGAAAACATAAAAAGGTAAAATATCTGCTTGTGACAAGGAGGAACCCCTAAAAGAAAGAAATGCAAATCCTTAATGTTCCTATTATGCCCTCAACTGAGTTGTTGGGCAATCAGCTCCCATGCTGTATCTCTTCTGATCTCTCTTTTCTAATGGATTCTGGTGATTGGGAATGAACTGTTATGATTAAACACATGGATTGTTTGATTCTTAGAATTTCTTTCAGTGCATGTCCTCTACTCATACACTTTCCCAAATGCCTTTGCGATGAAAGATGCATTTGTAATAAATTACATGAAATTATCATTCGAGAGGGGCTTTTATTACCATGACTGTATTGTTCTGCAGGCATCTGTTAATCTTATCAGATTAATCAAATTTATATTTCATTGACATAGCCCACTTGGGAAAGCTTGTATGTAGTTTGCTGTTGGCATTGATCTAATAAATTGGATGAACCAGATGTGTATCTTATCTGTTTGTGTATTGAGATAGTGTCTTTCATGAAATGATTTGTTAATGAGCTAATCAGTGGGGTAATTTTCCCTTCTGAGAAACCTAATCGGAAAATGCAATATGTTTGGGCATGTTCTTTTGTGTAATGAGCCATATGATCTCAGAAAGACCAGAAGTCGGTCTTAGAATTTACTCAGAAGTTCCAGGACAGCTGGAATGATGCAGAGATCTGGTTACTTAAAATCCCCAGGGGCACTTCTACAAAACCAGTTTGTACGCATTGATACAGATTCTTACTTGTGATTATTTTGATACATCTTGAAATGGGTACGGGTCCTGCTGCCTACACTTGGATAATTGCTTATTTTTCATTTCAAAATAAGTTCACATTTATATAGAAGCTTAAAATATTTGAAAAATCATCTTTGATGAGGGGCCTTCAAAAAGTTAGTGGGAAAATTTCTTTATCTTTCAGTTCCATATTTGTCACTCTTTGCATATCTTTTCTTCACCTTCCTCAAATGTTCATATTCGGTCATGTCTTCCATGTGCTCTTTCTGTATCTAATTTCCCTGACAGTTTGTGAATACATTCGAAACACAAAACACAAGAACATTACTCACTATTACTCACTGTCATGGAGTCCGTTCTGACTCCCAGCGCCCTTAGAGGACAGGGTAGAGCTGCCCCTGCTGGGTTTCTGAGACTGTCACTCTTTATGGGAATAGAAAACCCCATCTTTATCCCACATGGAGCAACTGGTGGCTTTGAACTGCTGACCTGTGGCTAGCAGCCCAAATGGAGAACCGCTCTGTTTTTGCATTTTCTAAAAGCGAAAAATCGCTTTCATCATCACAGTACGACCATTTCTCCCAAAGCCCTGGAATCTTTTAGCAAAAAAAAAATCTTGCAGCACGATCTAATGTTGCCACCACATTGTCATCACCTTTAGGCTTGCACAGCAGACAGTGACGATGCATCGAGCTCTCTGTCAGTGTCCGTTAAAATTCCATGGCCTCTGATTCCAAGGTTGATCATAGCACTCTCTCCAAAGCTGTCATTCTCCCACAGCGAAGGACTTAGTATACTTAAAATGTTCAAGTCTGAAACACAGAGTGCCGTCAGAATTGGTAACCCGGGCCACTGTGAAAAATAAACCTACTAAAAATCTTTATCTGATTACAGCCCTCTCTCTTGTCTTCTTCCAAAATAAACTATGTTCAAATGTTGCCAGTCCTTCCCACTGTAGAATGATTATTGCCAGTCATGAAATTCAGCTAGATTCAGTTTTCCCCTGCATTTTATTCCATTTCAAATTTCCTCCTGATCCTTGTTGTCTTTAACTTATAATTTGAGTATTTGAAAATATTAGCATGGTTCTGGAAGTCAGAACAACAGTGAAAAGAGGTGTGTGTGCTGCTTCTACCGAATCTCGTCGACCCTGGTCACATTTCTGCTGCCTTCCGGGGGAAACAAATCTCACTAGGTCCTTGTTCATTTGTCTTAGGTTTTTATGTATAAAGATGAAGACGTACTGGTATTTTGGTTTCTTATACGAAAGGTAACACTCGTTAGCAATTCTTGTGCACATTGAATTTTTTTTACAATATCTTCCAGAGATGCCCACCTTCATCTCCATTTGGAAGGTTTTCCCATTGTTTTTTACGGCTGCATTGTTCTCCATGGTGTGGACGTACCATAATGTACCCAGCTACTCTCCCATATATGGGGAATTAAGCTGTTTCCAGTATTTTTTTCAAGGACAAGAGTAACCTGGGGCATATGACTTCAAATTAATTTTTTCATTGAAGCAACTTAATGGAATTGTTTTTCAAGTTTTTACCTGGAGAGAATTTTTAGAGTTAATATGTGGGTATTAAAAAAAACTTATTTGGGAAGGAATCAACAATGTATGAAATATTGTTAAATTCCCCGACTTTTAAGCCCAGAAACACAACATATTGGGACTATACTCCATGAAGTTTTAGTAATTTAATTCTTGTTTAATGTGTGGTCGACAGAGCCCTTGTGCTTCCTGGCTTTTTATTATCTTAGGTAATCTGAGTAGGTTCTAAGGAGAAGTTCTGAAAGAATTTGGGTAGCTGGTTTTACAGCCGTAATTGAGACACAGCTCTGCATAACTCCTTCCATCCACCACTTCCTCCTCCCGCACAGGTCACAGGACCTGAAAGACCACAAGCGTGGCCATGTGCTTTTCCAAGGTAATGATTGTCCGGTTCTTATCAGCAGCCCCAGAGACAACGTATTTCCAAACACTTGGGTACCTATGAAGTTTGTTTTATTTTTGTACCAGTGACCATCACCCAATGCCCCATCTGGTCAGATCTCAGCTATGGTGAATGCACCAGTAAAGGGGTTGACAGGCGTGCTCCACCTTACCCTCGGTGCCACCACTCCTTTCTGTTCGTTCACCACTTGAGAGGAAGCCTGCTGTCCTTTTATTTGTCCGTCCTTTCCCTAAAGTGTTTGCATTCTGCTGGTTTCTTAACTGTTTCATCTAAAATCTCAGCCTAGCATGTGAGTTCCGATGCCATGTGTTGTGTTTTATCTGATCCTCATGCCCTTGAACTCGGGTTTCCTCCACAAAGACCCCCTTGTTCCGGGCGGATTGACTTTAACCAGAAGCTAGTGCTTCCTAAGCGTCCTTTGCGAAGGAGCTCTGGGGCTCCTCAGAGAGTCTGAAAACCTGGGAGGCGTTTGTCTCTGTTCTGAAGGCCCTGCATTTGACTGTACCGGGGTACATTTAATCCTTTGCAGGAATCACAAAGGGGACTTTGGGGGTTGCCCCTCCCCCCTTTCTCTCATTGCTTCTGAAGAATCAATTAATAAATTGAAATCGGCATACTGAAGGGAGTTCACTTTAGGAACTTGGTTATTGAATCAGATTTCACTATAAGGAACCCACCAATCGCGTTCTCTTTACTTTTCCTTTTTAGTCCCCTCTCGCTTGTTCTCATTTTAGTTACAGTTGTAATATATAAATGTGTGCTCGGTGAGAAAAGCTAAAAACTATGTCCCCACACCCCCATTTATGACTTCTCTCCTGTAGCTACTGATGTTTTATATTACCTTTAGATAATATTTCTGAGTGTACCTTCACCCCACATGTGACTTTGGCATTGGAGAGGTGTCTCCTCTTCGAAGACAAGCATGGAGAGTGGCGGGCAAACGAATCTACATGTGGGTGCTTCTGACATGAAGCAGACAATGGTCTTTCCTTTCATGGATGAAAGGCTGCTAAGGCGGTAGACTTGCTGTTGATTCTCGGTGCTGGGGAAGAGGAATGAGGTGCTGAGACGGGGGGACTGGCTAAGACACTAATTGGCATCGAGTCGATTCTGACCCATGGCCCCCCTGCTGGTAGGAAAGATGGAGCCTACGTGTTTGGCCGCAGGGTGAATGAGGTTGAGGCGTCAAACCAAACCAAAGCCGGTTGCTCTCTCACGAGAGCCCAGTGCATCCTGGGATAGGACTGCTTCCTAGGGATTTCTGGCCTGCAGTCTTTATGGAAGCCAACTCATCAGACCTTTGTTAGATTTGCGGCCAAAGCACTGGCATTGGAGATTTGGGCCCTTCATGACCGTGTCGTGGTGGACAGCAGAGGGCAGGCTGATGAAGGCGCGTCCCAGTGGCACGCCCAGCTGTGTGTGTGCCAGCAGCCTGATGGCAGATTGGTGGAAGGGCCGCCAGTGCCCCGAGAAGCTCTGGGGCCATTAGCCCCTCCTGGACAGAGAGGTTTTTTGTCAAGGACGAAGACATTGTAGCCTTCACATTTTCTTAATGAGCCAAAGAGACGATCAAAGGAGATGAAAGGTCAAGCTAACATTTCTTTTTTTTCCTTTTTAAAAGGTAGAGGACATGGCCTTGTTCCAGTCCTATACTCTGGAGAAGTTTGTATCTACCCCTTCTCTCCCCCAAAACTCACAGACTGCAGGCCTTTGGGAAATTAGCTATTTCCTGACTGTCCTAGGGAAGAGGAGGAAAGATGAATGATAGAGGGTGTTCAGTGTAGCAGAAGGGGGGCTGGTTTTAAGAAAAGAAAAATGTTTATTTACATATCCTAGTAAGTCAAATCAAAGCATTTGTTTGGCAATGAACTTCATTTTATTTGCTTTTCAAATTAGTGATTTATATGAACTATAAGACTTTTCAAAATGATTGAGGTCAAGCCTTAGGGATTTTTCCCATTATTGAATGCTATACTATATTTGGTACACCACACATACCCCCTTAAATTAGAGTGTGACTGCCAACTCATTGCCATCAACTTGACTCTGACTCATAGCAACTCCATAGGACAGAGTCGAACTGCCCCTGTGGGTTTCTCACACTAAATCTTTATGGGAGTAGAAAGCTTCAGTTATCCTCCCCCCGCCCCCACACACAAAGAAGTGGCTGATGATTTCAGACTCCTGACCATGTGGTTAGCAGCTCAGTGCACAGCCCACTGTGCCTCCTGCGCTCTTTAATAGTATATATCTCCCTGGGAATCAGGAGCCTGCTTTTATTTTCTAAAGAGCCAAGTAAAAGTTGAAAAGAATCGCATTTTCACAGTAGAGTTTTGCACCATAGCAAACATTTCTCCAAATGCCAAGTTTTGATAAAGACTTGGAGTGTGTTAAAATGCATAGGAGGCAGTACGTGTCTTTAGGCTGCTTACAGTCTCCTGGGGAAGAAATAGGCAGCTGGGTAACCCCACTGTAATGTGAGAGACGCAGTTCTAGAAGGCAGCCCTGCCTACCTTAGGAGCATGCGCTAGTCAGCTGTAAACCTTTTTAAAAAAGAAATCATTTTATTGCGGGCTCTTTGTGTCATACATCCATTGTGTCCAACACATTTGTATATTTGTTGCCATCATCTTTTTCAAAACATTTTCTTTCTACTTGAGTCTTCTTATCAGCCCTTCTTTTTTCTTTCTTCCCCTCATGCCCCTTGATTAATTATAAATTATTATTGATAAATTATGAATTATTATTTTCATACCTTACACCGTCTGCTGTCTCCCTTCATCCATGTCTTTGTTATTTGTCAGTCTTGGGTGGGGTGTGGGTGTTATACATTGATCATTGAGATCGGTTCTCCCTTTCTGCCCCCACCTTCCTGTTACTCTTCTGGTATCTCTACTGCCATTATGGTTCCTGGGGGTTTTATCTGTCCTGGATTCCATGTGTCCAGAGTTTTTATCTGTACCAGTGTACATGCTCTGGTCTAGCTGGATTTGTAAGGTAGAACTGGGGTCATGTATTTGTGGTGGGTGGGGAGAGGAAGCATTAAAGAACTAGAGGAATGTTGTATGTTTCATTGGTGCTATATTGCACCCTGGCTGGCTCATCCCTTCCTTGTGACCCTTCTGTGAAGGGATGTCCAATTGTCTGCAGATGGACTTTTGGTTCTTCTGATGCCTGGCACCTGTACCTTTTGCTACCTCATGATCACATAGGCTGGTGTGTTTCTTCCGTGTGGGCTTTGTTGCTTCTCAGCTAGATGGCCACTTGTTTATATTCAAGCCTTTAAGACCCCAAATGTTATATCTTTTGATAGCCGGGCACCATCAGCTTTCTTCACCACATTTGTTTATGCACCTGCTTTGTCTTCAGCAATTGCTTTGGGAAGGTGAGCATCACGGAATGCCAGGTTATTAGAACAAAGTGTTCTTGTGTTGAGGGAGTACTTGAGTAGAGGCCCCATGTCCATCTGCTTCCTTAATCTTTAACATATAAATATATGTACATAGATCTATGTTCCTATCATTATATAAAAATATGTTGACATATTTACACGCCTGTATTTAGAATTCTATAAGTCTTTTGTCTCCTTGTTCTTTCCTCTATTTCCTTTACTTTTCTCTTGTCTCAATGTCATATTCGACCTATATTCGGCTTTCAGCAATTTGAGCTGTAAGTCTTTTAAAGTAGTCATTGTCAGGGAAGGCTTCCTGGCAGGAATGGTATGCATCTCCTTAAATCAGGAAATTAGGATAATTTTCCTTAGCACAGGAGCAGTAGTTATGTAATGGGTTACAAGTTGGGCTGCTAACTGTAAGATTAGCAGTTAAAAATCACCAGGGAGAAAGATGAGACTTTCTGTTCCTATGAAGATTGGAGGGCTGAGAAACCCACAGGGGCAGTTCTACTCTGTCCTATAGTGTCAAGCAGTCAGAACTGACTCAATGGCAGTGAGTTTGGTTACTTGGTTTACTTAATATTGTATATCTATTGTTGTTAGGTGCTGTCTGGTTGGTTCTGACTCAGAGTGAACCAAGTCTCAGTGACTCGTTTGTTATGTACAGCATAAGAAAACACCACAGGTCCTCTCCTATGCTGACAATCATTGCTCTGTTTAAGCCTGTGTTGCAGTCACTATGCCAAGCTCTCTTCCCCAGGGCCACCACCTTTTCCTAGGACACTTCAACAAACATGATGTCCTTCTCCAAGGCCTGGCCTCTCCTGATAACATCTTCAAAGTATGTGAGTTGAAGTCTCTTCATCTCAAGGCTAAGGGTCATTCTGGCAACTCTTCTTCCAAGACAGATTTATTTATTCATCTGGTGATCCCTGGCATAGTCCGTATTAGGCTCCAACGCCATCATTCAGCCACATCACGTCTCTGATCTTCCTTATTCATTTGTTCAACATGCAGAGGAAGCAATTAGTCGCACCTTGGCTTGAGTCTACTCAAAGGCTAAGAGCTCCTTAGTCCTTGAGTTGATACCTCTGCTTTTAAACACCTTAAAGAGATCTATTGCTGCTGATATTCCAGTATAGTATAGTTTGATTCAACTGCTTCTTCAATGGGTGTTGGTTTCTGAATCAAGTAAAATGAAATCCTTGACAACTGAAATATACCCTCCAATTGTGATGTTGCTTTTTGGTTCAATTGTGAGATATTTTGTTTTTAAGCTGAGGTGTAATCCATACTGAAGGCCAAAGCCTTTGATCTTCTTCAAGACTGTGATGTCTGCCTATTGCAAGTTGTTCGTGAGCATTCTTCCAACCTAATGTCGTGGTCTTCTTCATGCCTAGCTTCTCTTACTTGCTAAGGATACATGTTGAATAAGGACGGTGCAACGGTACAAGCCTGACACACTTGGCTTGATTTCAAACCAGTCTGTCTGCCCTTGTTCTGTTCAAATGGCTGCCTCTTGATCTATGTGTAAGTTCCACATGAGCACAATGAAATATTCTGAAATTCCCATTCTTCTCAATATTATCCATAGTTTTTTATCCAGTTCTTCTCAATATTATCCATAATACACACCATTGAATGCTCTTTCACAGTCAGTGAAACACAAGTAAATATCTTGGTTTTCTCTGCTTTCATCCAAGGTCTAGGTGAAATTGGCAATGAAAGCCTTCATTCCAAGCCAATGAAAGCCTTCTGAATCTGGCTTGGATTTCTGGTAGCTTCCTGTTGATATACTGCTGCAACTATTTTTAAATGATTTCCAGCCAAATCCTACTTATATATAATATTGATGATATAGTTCAGTAATTTCTGCCTTCTGATGGGTTACCTTTCTTTGGAGTTGGGTACAAATATGGACCTCTTTCAGTCAGTTGGCAGATTTCTTGGCATAGCGAGTGGGTGCTTCTAGTGTTGCACTGGTTTGTTGAACTACCTCAACTGGCATTCCGTCCAATCCTTGATTGAGCATTGCTCTTTGCCAATGCCTTCAGTATAGTCTGGATTTTTCCTTCAGTACCAGTTGTTCTTGATCATATGCTACCTCCTGCAAAGGTTGGACTTTGTCCATTTCTTTTGGCTTCACTGACTCTGTGTATTCCTTCTATTTTTAAAAAATATGTACTTCCTGCATCATAGAACCCTTCCATATTGCAACTCGAGGCCAACATTTTAAAATAATGAGCATGTAGCTTCATTTTAGTATCTAACTCCAGGCTGTTTGTTGTAATGTTTCATTATTAAACTTTGTCTTGAACTACCCTTTGAAAAAAAATGTTTTTCCAGCTTTTCATCATGTCTAACTTCAGTTTAGCTACTCTTATGGTCAAGGGAACGTTTCTGAGTGTCTTCTGACATTTATATTAGTCTTTATTTATTTCATCTTTTTAATGGTATTTGCTATTTTTATATAAGATGTCCTTGATGCCTCAATGAGTCTGATCTTTGGTCATTAGAGTTTAATGCTTCTAATATGTAATTGAAATGGTCTCTAAATTCAGGTGGGATATATTTGTTTGTGTTTTGGCTCATGTTGACTTTTTTTTTTTTTTTGCTGATGTTCTGGACTGCACTCAACCTTCACCTTACTTTAACTAGTGATCTTTCCATAATCTATGTTCACATATGTAGTCATTTGATTCCTATACATCCCACTCTACATGTGAGGTCCACACGTATAGTTTCTATTTCAGTTGTTGAAAAGAGGGTATGTTCAACAGGTAAATCATTGTTCTTGAAAAATTCTTTCATGTCTTCAATATTACTAGGGCAATATTTTACAACTACAAACTTTCACATTCTAAGCACCAGTAATTATGAATGCATCTTGTTTGTGTGGTTGATTATTATTAGATTGCAGATTGGTACTGGTATTCCATTATCTTCATCTTTGACATTTGTGGTTGGTGCACACGTTTGCACTTGATCTTAACCAAAAACCCAGGAGTGATGGTGCATAAATTTAAAGAGGAAGATCATATAAACTAACTAATCATCCTCAAAGAATATAATCTTATCACCGACAGTGCTGCACTTAAGAGTAGGTCTTGAAACAGTCTATTTAATGGTGAATGTGATAGCATTCTCTTTGATTCATCATTCCTAGAATAGTAAACATAAGATTATCTGACTTAAAATGGTCAATACCAGCCCTTTTCAACTCCATTAAGGCCCAGAATGGAACTTTATTTCATTTTTGACAACTTCCAATTTTCCTAGAGTCATACTTACTACCAATTTCTGGTTATTAATGGATGCTCTGTAGCTGGTTATCATTTTGAGTTTTGCCACACCAGCAAGTGAAGGTCCAGAAAGCTTACTCTATCCCATCATTAAAGTCAATTCCACTTCCAGGAAGCAGCTCTTCCCCTGTAATATCCTGAGTGCCTTCCAACCTGTGGGGCCCATGCTCTGGTACTGTATCAGACAGTGTTCACAGTTAGTCATAGGTCTGCAGTGCCGATGCCCTTAGAAGTGGACTGCATAGTCCTTCTTTCTAGTCTTATCTTAGCCTGGATGCTCTGCTGTAATCTGTACAGCTTAGGTGATCCAGTTGCTATTTGAAATACTGTTGGGATAGCTTCTAGCATCCTGGCAGCACACAAGCCACAACAGTAGGACAGACCGTCAGACAAGTGGTGGGTTTTCTCTCTTGTTGTTAGGTGCTATTGAATCCATTCCAACCCATGGCGACCTTATGCTCCATCTTCACAGTTTTTCTTATACTTGTTGTTGCAGCCTGCATTTCCTTGTATTTCGTTGAGGGCCTTCCTCTTGTTCTCTGCGCCTCCACTTTACCAAACATGATGCCCTTCTCCAGGAACAGGGCTCTCCTGACAAAGTAGATAAGACAGAGTCTTGCCACCCTTGCCTCTAAGGAGTATTCTGGCTACTTCTTCCAAGAAAAGCTTTGTTTATTCTTTGGGCAGTCAATGGCACTTTCAACATTCTTCCCTGGCACCATAGTTCAGACACATCTGTTCTCGAGTCTCACTTATTCAGTGTCTAACTTTCACATGCATCTAAGGTGATTGAAAGTGTTGTGGCCAGGCACACCTCAGCCCTCAAAGTCATCTTGCTTTTCAACACTTTAAAGAGGTCGGGTGCAGCCTAGTTTCCTTATGCAGTGTGTCGAGAGAGCTCTTGACTGCTGCTTCTGTGCGCATTGATTGTGGATTCAAGCAAGACAAAACCCTTCACAGCCTCAACCTTTTCTCCCTTTATCCTTATGTTGCCTGTCGATCCAATCGTGAGGATGCTGGTCTTCTTTACATTGAGCTGTAACCCACACACAAGTCTACATTTTTAAAAAATCTTCATTAGCAAGTATTGCAAGTCCTGACTTTCCGCTAGCAAGGTTGTGTCATCTGCATGTTGCAGGTCTAACTAAGCCTTCCTCCAACCCTGATGCCCTCTTCTTCATATAACCCAGTTTCTCTGATGACAGTAGGGTGAGAGAATGTAATCCTGAAACAAACCTTTCCTGATTTTAAACCACACGGTATTCCCTCCCTTGTACTGTTTGCCCTGCTGCCTGTTGATCCATGTAAAGTTCCACACGAACACAATGAAGTGTTCTGGAATTTCAGTTCTTCTCCAGGCTATTTATAGTTTGTTATGATTCACATAGTTAAATTAGCATAGTCAGTAAAACACAAGTAAACATTTTTTCTGGTATTCTCTGCATTTGACTAAGCGCCATCTGACACCAGCAATGATATCCCTCTTTCACATCCTCTTTTGAATCTGGCCTGCCTGAACCTCTGGCTACCGCCTGTCAATGTACTGCTGCAATCATGGTTGGATATTCTTCAGAACATTTTACTTGCATGTGCTGTTAATGATATTGTTCTATAATCTGAGTATTCGGTTGGGTCACTTTTCGTTGGAATGGATACAAATATGAGTCTCTTCCAGTCAGTTGGCCAGTAGCTCTCTTCCAAATTTCCTGGCATAGACAAGTGAGTGCTTCCAGTGCTTCATCAGCTTGTTGAAACACTACACTGATATTCTCTCAGTTCCTGGAGCCTTGCTTTTGGCTGATGCTTTGAATGCACCTTGAACGTCTTCCTTCAGCACCATTGGTTCTTGCTCAGATGCTGTCTCTTGCAATGGCGGCATGCTGACTAGCGCTTTTTGGTTCAGTGGTTCTGTGCATTCTTTCCATGTTCTTTTGATGCTTTCTGCATCATTCCCTATTTTCCCCATGGAATCTTACACCACTGTAATTCAAGGTTTGAGATTTTTGTTTAGTTCCTACAGTTTAAGATATGCCGAGCCTATCTTTCCTTTCTGGTTTTCCAGGTCTTTGCACATTTCATTATAATATTACACCTTGGTTTCTTGAGCTGCCCTTTGAACTTTTCTGTTCAGCTCTTTGACTTAATCATTTCTTCTACTTGCCTTAGCTACTCTGTGCTTAAGAGCAAGTTTCAGAGTCTCTTCTGACATTCACGTTGGCGTTTTGCTTTGTTTTTGGCCTTTTGCTTTCTACATGAGTGGTGTTCTTTATATATCCCTACAGCTTATCAGGTCTCTGGTTAGTGGTGGTCAGCGTGTCCATTCTATTCTTGGGATGTTTTCAAAATTCAGGTATGATAGACACTCAAAGTCATCTTTTGGTTTTAGTGGACTTGCTCTAGTGGTCATATTTTGGTCTAGTGGACTTGAATATTCTTCATCTTGACTCTTACAGATGAGCAATTGCTGGTCTGTTCCACAGTCAGCCCCTGGCCTGATTTAGGTGCTGATATTGAACTTCTCCAATGTCTGTTCCCACAGATGTAGTTAATTTACTTTCTGTGTGATCAAATTCCAACTGAAGATATTGATAGAATTTTAAAATTTCTTCATCACTAGCTTTTGTAGTGATTCATTTCCTTGAATGCAGATAGATATACTCCCATAGAAGACAAGCTTTTTACATCCAGATAGAACTTGAAATGTAATTTTTGACGATGAATAGAACCCTTTTCCTTTGGATTGGGTCACTCCCTGCATAGTAAACCTTACAACTTGCTGATCCCAAAATGGCCAATATCAGTCCATTTTAACTCACTAATGCTTAGGATGTGAATCCTTATGTGTTCCATTTCATTTTTGACGATTTTTAACTTTCATAGATTGATACTTCATGCATTCCAGGTTCTAATTATTAATTGACGTTTGCTGCTCTTTCTTCTCAATTTGAGGTATGCCCCATCCACAGATGAGAGTCTCGATAGCTTTACTCTCACAGGCTCTACACCGGTCATGTCACCATGGTTGATTGTACTTTGAGAGACATCTCCTCCTCAGTCATATCTCCAGGGTCATCTGCCCCCAGAGCCATCCTCTGGCCCTGTCTTGGACAGTGTTCTGCTCCCTGTCACTAGGACGTCAGCATCGGACAATGTTTCGAGCCTGGGCATCAGGCTTTTAGTGGCTGCTTCTTTTGAAGTGGACAGCTGATTCTTTCTTGGTAGTCTGTTCTTAATCTGGAAGCTCCACTGAAACCTGTTCCCTGTGGGTGATCTTGCTGGCATTTAAAAAATACCAGTGATATAGCTTCCAGCATCACAACACACAACATGCCACAGTACTACAAACTGCCAGACATGTGCTGGTTTTTTCACAAGTTTATAGTAAATATTAAATATTAATCATAACTGTCGGATGACTCAGTAATTGAAATAAAACCTATTATGTGCCTTGAATGATGAGCATAAAGTGTCCATAAAAATAGGACAATGATGGTGTTCTAATGATGCGAATTGATGCAGCTCAGAGACCGAACTTTCTTCTTTAGGCTGTGAGGACAGTTGTGGACTTTTAAAAAGAGAGACTGATAAGATTTTAAAATGAATCTCACTCTCAGTTCAGTGGAGAACAGAGGTAAGGGCTAGGTGCATAAACATCAATGCACTGACATGTAAGTCCAAGTTCCAGGTTAGGAAATAGGGTCCTAGAGACCCAGAAGAATGAATGGGTCAAGATTCCGGGTCAGTATTTCCAGGTGGTGGAAACAGACTTGCTATCTGACAGAGAGAGTAGTAAAGTTGATTCTGATGGATGATGTTAGGTTATCATTTGATCTTCCTTTTGACCCATTTGAAATTGTGTCCCTTTTCAATATTTTCTGCATTCTTTTCCACGGAGGTTTTTCTGTTTTGTTTTGGGGATTTAATTTAATTTTTTTGGTGGTGGTGGTTCTTTTGGTTGTGGCTTGTTTTGTTTGATTTTCTATTAATGAAATATAGGATAGACAAATCTATAGAGACAGTAACTGGATTAATGATGACCTAGGCTCATGATAGGAGGTTGGGGGAAGTGGGGAGCTGATGACAATGAGCATGAGAGAGAAGACCATGTTGTGAAATTGTGTTGATTATGTGAGGGGTGTAGATTGATAAGGCATGAGTAAGTGACCATAAGGTAAAGGGACAGGAGTCTAGTTTGTTCCAAAGGTTTTGGGCTTCTCTTATGTAAGGAGAAATCTGCTGTGTGGGGTTATTTCGTTTTTGAATGCCAGAGAGGCACAACTGGCACGTACCTTTTGCCCGCCCCTTGCCTAGCATGCCCTGTAATGACAGCCCTGCAACTGCCACTGAGTCTGGGGGGGATTTTAGCCAAACCCAGTCTTGGCATTCCTAGAGGGAACTGGTGTTCGGAAGGAAGAGGAAGCAAGTAGGGATGTCTGGCAACATAATAGACTGTATGTTTGTCTTACTGCTAACTGTAACAAACAAAACTAACATAGACAATTATTTTTAGGAACAATTGGAAAAGTAAGCCACATCTTAATGAAGACTATTATCTCCTTTAAAAAGGAGGGGAGGCTGCCTCATCTAACATGCGATCAACTGGTACTTTAGAACGTGCATTGTCTGATTATTGTTTTAATCCCAGAAGGAAAACAGCAAAAATAACCAAAAGAGCAATTGTGATCTTTCTCCCCCAATTTGATTTTAGTGAAAAGTAAGAAAACCATTGGAGGAAAATTTAAAAGCATGTAAATATCTGATTGATAAAGTGTCTCAGAGTAAAACTCTCTGAGAACCCCTTGAATCGAAAAGATGACTCTGAAAGACTAGCTTTGCTGAAGAAACAATGAAAATATAAATGGGTTGTATGATTTTTTTTAAGTAACACATTTCAACATTGGGTGACGCTCCATCACGTGCTTTCGAAGACCACCCAGCAGCTGCCTTTGAGCTGGTTTCTACTGCTGACGCCGTCTGTGTTTCAGAGTGGGACTGTGCATATGTTGACTTTTCAATGGGGGACCGTTGGGACTTACAAGAAGGGCTTCCAACTGTTTGTGGCAAAATTCCGTTATCTTTTACTAACATTTCCCACTGAGCCTCTGGTAGGTCCTCCCCTTGGTCTCTCAAGCCTTCCCTCTGAGGCAATTTTGCATTGACTCGAATAAAAAACTTTGTGGTTCATAGTTAATAGCTTCATTGTTTGCACCACTGTGAATCCGTATAGAGAACGGCCATCGAGCCAATTCTGACTCATAGGCCCCTATAAGACAGCCTGGAACTGTGGGTTTCTGAGATTGTAACTCTTCCCAGAAGTGGAAAATGGCATCCTTTCCTGTGGAGTGGCTGCTGGTTTTAACTGCCAATAGATTTAAATATATTAGAATCTAAAAGGTTGACAGACCATAAATAAACTAAAATGAAATTTCTCTCAAGTTTGCTTATCTATATCTTTCAAAAATATTTATATTTGGAACAATCTATATTTTGTTGATTACTATTGGCTCTATCTGCAAGTCAGTTTTCCAAACTGTTTTCAACAGATAAGCAATTCATGCATTGGCACAAAGTCTGATTTCTTGAAGTGTGAATTGTTAAATATAAAAGCCAGATTCACTGAAGGATCAGGAAGGCATGGAATTTAGAATACTGATACTTTTGAAATGGGGGCACCGTACAGAAAATCTTAGCATCCGGTGACTCATGGTTTTATTTGTAATGTCTTATCTGGATTTTCTCTCGCGCTTCTCCTACCTTGCCATCGCTATCTGAACACATTGAGACATCTTGAGAAAAGGAACCGAAGAGATTTAATAATTCTTTGCTGAATTAGAAACTCTTTAGGCTTGACTTAGGGCTCGAGTTTTTGCTGCGTGGAAAGAAGGATGTATTAGTCAGTGCTGGAAGAGCTTGAGAAGCTATTGAAGTCAAACATGTATCGTTTTGTCTGTTATGTAGGAAAATACTTCCGTGTGGCCTGGTTTTACTTGATGTGGTCCTAGTTAATATGGTTGGCTAGTTATGGTCTCTTGTGTTGACCTAAGGGAGGTTTGTGAAATATTGGTTAATGTACCATAGTGTGAGAAGGATTTATCACAAATGCTGTGTATGATTAATGTAGGCATTCTTTCCATGTAAACTCAACACTTTATATAAGAATGTATTATAACAACTTGGATTAATTTCTTCATTTCTTCCACCAGTAAAATGAGAGACTCTCAAGAAGATTTATCTTAGAATACAGTAAGCTGCCTTTCTCTCTTTTGAAACCGATTCTTACATTTTGACAAGATTTAAACCAAATCCTCTTTTAGCTAGAAGATACAAATATGAATTGAGGGAGAAATTGTTTCCACACTTAAGTTAATTTAAAAAATGATATCAATTTTGTTCTTCTTTAGAAGAAACAAAAAATAAGTTTTGTTCAATCGCTGAACAGTGCATGGTTCTTTATTTGATTTTATTACTTTTATTTTCGGTGCAAGGTTCTGTAGAAAGAGCCCTCAGATCCTCATTGTGGCCACCTCTGTTTGCCAAGAGATTTGGCTGCTCTGCACGCAGCATGCTGCCTTTGCTTTCTCGGAGGCAGATGCATTTCTGGTAGGAGTCATCGTGGTTCGGTGCCAATAAGTCCATTCTGGCTCATAGTGATCCTGTGTGCAAAAGAGTGAAACACTGCCCGGCCCTGTGCCTTCCTCCCAATTGTTCCTATGTGTGAGCCCATTGTTGCAGCTGCTGTGTCAGTCCATCTTGACGAGGGCCGTCCTCTTGCTGCCGCTCTACTTTACCAAGCACGATGTCCTTCTCCTGGTACTGGTCTCCTATGATAACATGTCTAAAGTGTCACATCTACCTGTGAATGCTGGTTGTTTTGAGCAGGACTGGTTAGAAGCCCATGTCCCATTATCTACTCCATACAGAGTATTACCATTTAGCTCTCTATGGAAGGGCTTCAGAAGTTTGTGGGAAAATTTCATTACTGTTTAATTCCCTGAGCTTTTAGAAGTTCCCTCATATCCCTGCCTTCTGACTTTGTGGCGCTATGTAATTGAATCTTTACTTTGGGATGCCTTCTAATTCATTAATAATGCCGTCTCATTACTAAAAGTGGAATTTTCCCTCAGATAGCTTTACATCGGGGTTTCCTGGTGGTGAAGTAGTTATGTGTTGCGCTGCAGTTTGCATGGTCAGCAGTTCGCAACTACCGGCAGCTCTTTGGGAGAAAGTGTGGGCTTTCTGCTCCAATAAACAGTCTTGAAACCACAGGGGGTCTTATGAGTCATCCTTGACTCAGTGGCAGTGAGTTTTTGGAGATAGATGATGTACACATTTAGCCATCAGTGACATAATGGGCAGGAACCTTAGCGGTCAACTGTAAGGTCAGTGGATTGAAGCATGGGAGAAAGCTGTGGCAAGCTGCCTCCGTAAAGATGACCGCTCCGGACACGCTCTGAGGGTAGGTCTACTCTGCCCTGTTCCTCACTAGGAGTCAGGTCGAGAACTCCACTCTTCCATGTTAGAGACAACTTAATGGCACCATGTTTTTTTTGTTTTGGTACAGGTATATCATTCATTACTAACATGATAAAGATATGAACACATTAAAACATTTTTGGTTATGTCAACATAATATCAATGTAATGCACACCAGAAGTTTTTATTATTTTATTTAAAATTTATTTTATTTTATTGGGAGCTCTTACAACTCTTATCACAATCCATACATATATCCATTTTGTCAAACACATCTGTACATATGTTGTCACAATCTTTGTCAAAACGTTTTCTTTCTCCTTGAGCCCCTGGCATCACCTCCTCACACCCCCCCTCCCTCCATCCCCCTCATTCCCCGTGTACCCTTGATAATTTCTAGATTTTCTTTTTTTTTTTTTTCATGTCTTACACAGACTGCTGTCTCATTTCACCCACTTTTCTGTTGTCTGTCCCCTTGAGATGGGGGCCACTTTTATGAAAAAACAACTGTTTTGGATCCTAGTGTCCGTGTGACAGCCTTTCCCCTGACCACTTTCTCCTCCCTGCTGTGACTGCGTAACACAACATTACAGTTCTTCCTTCTAGAGTAGTGGCGATTGAATTTCCACCGTGGAAAAAAAGGGCTTCGTTCATTGTCACTGCCCCACTTTCTCACCAGCACAAATGCATGTCTCCTCACCCTCTGAGTCTACTTACATTGTGATTTTGGATGGATGAACTGTGATTTTGTATATAGAGTAACTATGCAAACAATCTATAGCAGAACCAAATAGTTTAGGTATATGTTTTCTACCTTGCACAACTTATTTTTAAATGAGTGTTTCTCTATATAACACCCCCCCCCCGCCCGCCCCACACACACACTCACTACCATGGAGCGCAGGTTGATGCATAGCGGCCCCCTGTGGGCTCCTGAGACTGTAACGGTTTATACAGGAGTAGAAAGTCCAGAGAACATGTCTCAGGGAAAGACGTGGTGGTTTCAAACTGCAGCCCAATGCCACAGGTGTCAGCCCTGCACCATCAGGGCCCTCCCCCCCCGACCCCCCCCCCCCATCTTTCATTCAGCTCTAAAGTCTACTGGTCTTTAGTTGGCCTAAACCTTAGCACACTGACATCGTGCTCTCTCGTGGTGTCTCGGCGTGACGCTTGCCCAGCTCTGTGTTGGAGGAGATCTGGAAGTCAAGCTGTGATTCACACGAACTTTACCTCCTGCTCTTGGTTTGAGTCCCAAGTGGACACTATTTTCAGAAGCATTTGGTGCCAGTTTCTGAGCCTTTTACCCAATCAGGCGTTAAATGGGTACTATCCTTCTGCACCAGGAGCTTTGCCTTCTTGGGTTTGCTAACTCAAAAGCTCATCACCGTCGAGTTGATTCCAGCTCTTAACAGGACTCCAGGCAGGGTTGGGACTGCTCCTGGAGTTTCCGGTGCTGTGACACTTGATGGAAGCAGTCTGCCGAATCTGCCTCCTATGGAGCGGCTGATGAGTTTGCACCCACCAGTTAGCAGCTCTGTGCTTCGCCACCGCACCACCAGGGCTCCTGGTAGTTTATTTAGTTGCCATAAATCATAAGCTTTCTAAAGTCCCAAAAGTCCTGCTATTCTTCCCTCGCTGTTCTCGGTGTATTAAAGAATTATCATTCAAAGCGAAATCAATCTCTATGTTTGGGTGGAATTTGACAGATGTAGAGTTTAATCTAAAATTTAATTTGTCACCTTTAATAAGAAGTTCAAGTTCATTGTTGAAAAGGCAAAAAAAAATCAGACAATTTCCCTTGTAAAACATATTTGGCATGCAAATGCCTTTTGGGAGTGTTTTCCTCTGCCCCACAATTTGTGTGGCCCATCAGCATGTTTAGATGCCCCATAGTACCCGGGCTGGAGGTGGTCCCTGTACCATTTCTTGGTCTATGATTTGGCGTCATAGTTCTTCAGTCGACTATTTAAGTTAATTTACTTGAAGATACATACACTTACCTATTTATATAAGCATTAAATTCTTTACATGTTTTTATTATGGCTAATGCTGATTTAATTGAAAATATGTACATCTGCAAATTGCTATAAGCATTAATTTCTTTAAATGCTTTTATTATGCTGGTAGTGTAGTGCTTATGTGTTGGGCTGCTAATTACAAGGTCAAGAGTTTGAAATCAGCTCTGCATCATGGGAACAAGATGAGGCTTTCTCTTCCCATACAGAGGCACAGTTTCAGAAACCCACTGGGGCAGTTCCACCCTGTCCTACAGGATCACTGTGAATTGGAATCAATGCAATGAGAGTGAGTTTGCTTGGGAATTCAGGCCTTCTATTAATTACTATATCTCAAACTTGATTAATTACTGATTTCAATAAATATGACTGATTAAAAATCAGGGAACCTGAAAATTTTACTTTTCGTTCTCTTTCTACATCAGAACTCTACTTTGAAGTGTTAAAGGCTAGAGGGTCTTGGGTCTTGGTTTCTTGGTGTGGGCAGTGTCGGCGGGTTTCTATGTCCTGTATGAAGGGACCCTTGCGGGTATTGTGATTTCTCCTCGGTATTGGAAACGCATAGGGGCAGTGCTGATCTGCTCTCAAGGGTGACTAGAGTCATAGTTGACTGGATGTCAGGGAGTTTGATTGTTTTTAGATTGTGGACTTCACCTTAATACCCTACTTTCTAGTGATGATGGAGCTTTTAAGATCCCAGAGGATTCTTACCGAGGTCTTGAGTCATTAGGAAAGGAATTTACATGTCATGTGGGGAACGTTGTCTTATCTTTAACCAAATTAGTAGTATATCCCCAGTCCTAGAATACCTTGCAATGGAATGGGATTGGAGAAGATGGTAGAAGGATTCTAATGTGTCCAGGATCGAAGATGCCTGTGACATGAGGCAAGGAATAAAACTATAGGAATCTGTATAAAAGACAGGCTGCAGGGACTATGCCTGCTTCTTTTGACATCATGAATTCTGTGAACAGTATTGGTGGCATGAATCTTGCCCTCCTCTAGCGTTCGGTGAGCAGTCGGATGTAAAATACCACCATCGCCGACAAGTTAAAAACTTATGGAACTGATTACTCTAAGAGGAAGTAGGGCTGGAAAATATAAATGACCTCAAAATGATTTAACTAAATTTGTGGATGACAGATCCATAATGGGCTATTACAGGGAACGAGGATGTTTTGGGTGCACTCCTAACCTTTGAGGTTGGCATCAAAGAACAGTCATTCTTCCCACATCAGATCCCTTGGTGCCATTATCAAAATTCTGGATAGGGAGGATCATGGGTGCGATCCAACGTGGCAAGACCTAGTAGATTGATGTGTGCCAGTTATATGCGGTTGTAAATTTAGGGCAAACTCCAATATGAGAGTTGTAGCTTTGAATGAAAGCCTTAACTTTTATCTTTTTCTCATCATTGTTAATGCTTTTACAATAGTGTACTTTAAAGCTTATTTCTCAAACCTTTGTTTAAATTTCCTATTTCTTTTTTTAAATGTTTTATTAGGGGCTCTCACATCTCCTATCACAATCCATACGTATATCAATTGTGTAAAGTGTATCTGTACATTCTTTGCCCTCATCATTTTCAAAGCATTTGCTCTCCACTTAAGCCCTTGGCATCAGGTCCTCTTTTCCCTCCTCCCTCCCTGGACCCCCCTCCCTCATGAGCCTTTGATAATTTATAAATTATTATTTTGTCATATCTTGCCCTGTCCGACGTCTCCCTTCACCCCCTTTTCTGTTGTTCATCCCCCAGGAAAGAGGTCACATGTAGATCCTTGTAATTAGTTCCAGCTTTCCAACCTCCTCTCCATCTACCCTCCCAGTATCGCCACTCACACCCCTGGTCCTGAAGGTATCATCCGCCCTGGATTCTCTGTGCCTCCAGCTCCCATCTGCGCCAGTGTGCATCCTCTGGTCTAGCCAGACTTGCAAGGTAGAATTCAGATCATAATAGTGGGGTGGGGGGAGGAAGCATTTAGGAACTAGAGGAAAGCTGTATTCTTCATCGGTGCTACATTGCACCCTGACCAACTCATCTCCTCCCCTAGACCCCTCTGCAAGGGGATCTCTGGTGGCTGACAAATGGGCTTTGGGTTTCCACTCTGCTCTTCCCCCTCCATTCACTATGGTAAGATTTTTTGGTCTGATGATGCCTTATACCCGATCCCTTCAACACCTCGTGGTCACACAGGCTGGTGTGTTCTTCCATGTGGGCTTTGTTGCTTCTGAGCTAGATGGCCGCTTGTTTACCTTCAATCCATTAAGACCCCAGATGCTGTATCTTTTGATAGCCGGGCACCCTCAGCTTTCTTCACCACATTTGCTGATTCACCCACTTGGTCTTCAGTGGTTGTGTCAGGAAGGTGAGCATCATAGAATGACAATTTAATATAAGTCCGGATAGGGCAAGATATGACAAAATAACGATGTATAAATTACCAAGGGCACATTGGGAGGGGGGAGAAGGGAGGGAGGGGAAAAAAAAAGAGGACCTGATGCAAAGGGCTTAAGTGGAGAGCGAATGCTTTGAGAATGATTGGGGCGGGGAATGTATGGATGTGCTTTATACAATTGATGTATGTATATGTATGGATTGTGATAAGAGTTGTGTGAGTCCCTTATAAAATGTAAAAAAAAAGAAAATGATGAGGACAATGAATGTACAGATGTGCTATACACAATTGATGTATGTATGCATTGTGATAAACATTGTATGAGCCCCTAATAAAATGTTTAAAAAGAAAAATAAAGAAATTAATTAAAAGAAAAGAAAATATTCTTGCATTGAGGAAGTACTTGAGTAGAGGCCCAATGTTCTAACCTTTTTTTCAAGAGCCCCTTATTATGCATCCCTTATTTGATAGCCTTTTCCATCCGATAGTCTACCATGTGCAATAGGTTGAGTGCTGTTGCCATGCACCCCTGAGTCGATTCTGACTCGTTGTGAAAGTCTACAACAGGGAAAACCTCCCCTGCTGAGTTTCCTTCTTGCTGCCAGAGGGTTGTTTCTCTGTGGTGGCTGTTGGCATTGAACCCTGACATCTATGTTAGTAGTCGGTGAGCACTTAACCAGTGAGCCACCAGGGCACCTGTTGGTTGAATTGAGTTAATCAATGGCCTTTGGAAATAAATCCTTGACTCTCAGGAGCTCCCTTGCTCACTACTCAGGGTTCAGTATATGATTGAAAATATAGAATAGATGATACCCTTCTACTGTAAACTTTGGTTTTTCTGTTATATAAAATTCATCTTTGAATTGTCTTTGTTCTGTGACTCAGGAAGCACAGAGGTAATTTTAGTGTTTTCAGTTCCAATCACCTCTGTGCTTCCATAGATAAAACTTGTTATACCTTACCGTTTTGGGGCGGGTGGGGTGCCGGGATGATAGAAGGGAATTCAAAATTTTGAGATGAGTTTCTGAAAACAGTGCATACAATCATCCAAGGATTCAGTTTCAGTGCAGACTCCGATTCTGTAGGTCTGGCTTTGGATCTGAGATTATACAGTTCTATTGATGCTGTAGGTGCAGTCCCAAAACTAGACATGAAAGTACTGCTGGATAATTGAGCATTGGAGTGTTTTTGTTCCCTTTCAAAATCTTTGTTTTTCTGCCAAATGGTTTTAGGTTTTAGGAATGCTAAGGGAATAATTAAAAATTTATTTATATGAACAGTATGTATATAACTGGACTAGAAATGTTCTTTTCTACTTGTTCTTAATTCTTCCTATCTTTCTTCTGCTTCCTTAAATATTTCCATTTTATATAGAAAAACTGGGGTACGAAATGACACGCATTTTTCCATTCCGCTCCGTTCCATTCCATTCCTCTCTCTCTCCACCCCCTGGCCCCAACAACACACACTTTGGGCAGGCTCCGTGAACTTCACCTAATTACTGGCAAAACAACTCAGTAGACGGATTTAAGTCGTATGAATGTTTTACTTGGAGGAAGTTGTAATTAAGGTTATTAAGGCATTTGGGTTCCTGTGTGTATTTTAAACAAATTAGGATTTGATGTGTTTTTTACGGAAACAGTAACTCTTTCCTGCCCCGTAATTCCTCAGCGAGGAGCAGAGTGGCTGCTTGTGCACGGGTGTCCTGTTCTGGCTCCTCCGATCAGTCGCCGATCACAGTGAAGGCGTTTTGTTTTTGTTAATGTGCAATTACGGATAATTCAAAATAGAAACCAAGAAAGGAAGAGAAATTGTCCATCGTACTTTGGCAAAAAAAGTAGTTTAAAAAAGCCACGGTATTCTTTGAGTAATAGCTTTAAAACATTCCAAGGCAGAATAATTATTACTCATTTTTTTATTCCAAAGTAATTTTCTTTTTATTTAAAAAAAGGAATGAGTTTCTTGTGAAACATTTACGAAGTGCCAAATGGTACAAAGAAGCAAAAGTGACCTATCAGTGCTTGTAGGGACCACTGTGAAAATGCTGGTCTGCCTTTCCATGCCTTTTTTCCTGAGCGCTTGTAGAAAGTGGTAAACATTTTTAAGATAGATGCCCTAGGGTGCACCAAATTAACTTTATTTTTCTACCGTGGAGTCATTTTCTGTCTTGAGGTGTTGTTCCTCTTAGTAATGGAAAACGAATCCTGGTAAACTCAGGTGCTCTGTCAATGAAGTGTTTTTCCATGTTCATCCCTAGATGAGCTCTGCCCTTCCTTCCCTGGCTGCCTCCTCCCCTCCCCTCAGGATTGCCTCAGGTCTGTCAGAGGCCAGATCAGGGGGCACCTGGCTCGTTGGGATGCTCCTCTCCCCCTCCCGTGCACTTCCTTGTGGCCTGGTGATTTTCACTTTGCACGCCCACCTGCAGCAGCCTGTGCTGGGCCCTACCTGCACGTGGGTTCTGCTCAGCCAGCCATCTGGTCCCAGCTCTCTGCATCCTCTGCCCGAAGGTGAGGTGTCTTAGCCACTGGGGAACTCCCTTCAAAGGGGTTCTTCGGAATGGCCCCCTATTATTCTGTGGACTCAAAGAGACTTCTCGGGCTGGTATTCAGAACACCTCACTCTGATGTCTGCTTTGCCACCAGGGTGAGTGTGGAGGTGGAGGGCTCTGGAAGGCTGCCACCTTTGGACTTGTCCCAGCTTCCCACATTTATTAGGACAGGATGTGGATATGCTTTGTTCCACCCTTCCACCAAGACGAGGGCCCAGGCACGTCCCTTCTTAGAGACTCACTCGGCCTCCGCTGGGTGTTCTGCCCTGACCCCACCCGGTCCATGGGCTCTTGATCGCCTTGAAGAGGTTACATTGGCTCTGAGTACATGGTCTTCAATGTTTAGCAATACTTTCTCTCTCTCTCTCTCTCTCTCTCTCTCTCTCTCTCTCTCTTACGTTTCTAATATTAGAAAGGGAGCGTTCGATGTTTCAGAATGCAGTAAAATTAAGGGAAACACAAGGCTTTTGCTTCTTCTGAGAGTTTTAAAATTCCTTTAGGAAGCTAACCATTTGAGCATTTTAACATCTTTCTTTAAGAAACCCTTCTATGTAAGCTAAGGAATTCTATTTGTATATTGAATGAAGAAACAACAAAAAACTAGAAGTGAATTTGAAACAAATAAATATAGTGCACCAATTCACACTCCCAATGTTTTCTCCCATCACACATCATCTGCCTGATTTTTTAATTAGTTAGGATTTAGTACATATTTCATGTTTCAATAATGCCAAGTAGAATCGTGCAACTACTACCGCAGTTTCCAAACTATCTTTTTCTGCATGGACTCCTTGACGTCGTCTCCCCTTTGCCCACCCCCTCTACCACCACTGTACCCCCTCCCCCGGCCCCATTGTTCTACTTGCTGTTCTTATAGGTGCACCAGCCCTGGGTTTCATTCTGGATACCAGAAAAGCATATAACACAGCTTCAAGAGGGAGACGTCCGTTGACAGAATGCTTCTGGATGCATTGTACTGTGAGCAAACAAACACCAAAGAAAACAATGCAAACCAGAAATGCAGACAATGATGGACAGCCTACGTCAGGTCCAGCCTGCATCATAGGGGATCCGCTGACACAGTCTTAACTGTGCAGGTCAGATGCTGCTTTGATCTTCTGTATGCCTCTCTCCGAAGCACTCTGCTTAGTGTGACCACTTGCCCCCGTCCCTCAGATTTAGATAGGGGGAGCTATCTGGAGGCCTTTTTCCACTAATGGGTCCTTGCCTCCCACCGTCATCCATCACCTCCAAACCAAATCCTCACAACTTATTATTCCTTCTTTCGACTTTGGATTACAATCCTTTGGTGACTGATGGCGTTCTTCTTAGTTGACATCTCACTTAGATGGCTGCTTGTTTGGAGACTAGTCTTTCATACCCAGACACTTTTATCTGATAGCTGGGCACCTCTATATTCTTTGCCACATTTTGCTACGGCACCCCTATCTTCTGTGTTCCCTTTCGGAGGGTGAGTATTGAACGGGACCATCATGTAAGAACTAATTGTTGGAGCTAGGATTTAGTGTGATCTCAAAACTTATTCCCGGATTTCTGCTCTCTCCCCCCAACTTTTAACTTGCTGTAAACTTGGGAGATAATACACACGTCATGCCATTCCATAGTTCAATTGCTTTAAACAGAATTGAATAATTGCTTCCATAATCAGTCTCCAAACTTACTTTTCTTTCCTGGACTCCTTGACATCATCTCCTTCTTCTACCTCCCCCACTACAACCACTCCTCCCCCGGAAACCCGTGTTCTATTTGCTTTTTCTGTAGAATCAACATCCCTGAGTTCCATTTATTGAAAAACAGAAAAAGAAATAACATGGCTTCAATAGTGTGGCCCCCGCCCCAATGGCAGCACCCCTCTGAGAAGCACCCTAATAAAAACACGCATGAGCAAACTATAGCATAACGACTGTCACAAGATTGCCGGAATAATCAGTCTCTTCACACAGCTTGCAGGGTGTTGATGTAGCCAGACCTTGTCCGCCAACCAGCAGTCCATCACTCTTGGTACAGCTATCTTCTGCTTCCCAGACTCCAGGCATTTTCCGACTAAGTCCTCAGGTTCCAAGTGTATCTGAGGTGATCTGATTTTTAATAAAAAAATAAAACCTATTGCCAGTGAGTTCATGCTGACTCATGGTTCTCATAACTTGGCTCCTGCCAGCTCCGTATCGAGAACGCGCTCGTGTACTTCGTGTTCAAAGGATGCTCATTACCACTATGGGGAATAATGACTCTTTCAGTCATTGTTCAAGATTTAATTAAGTTATTTAGTATTTTATTGAGGCATTTAGGCTGTCAGCATTTTATTGAGGAGACGTTTAGTTATTCAGTATTTTATTGGTGAGACATTTAGGCTGTAAAGAAGATACTTATTTAAATACGCATTTTAAATAAGACACAGGTAGTGCCAATGCTGTGAGGCATTTGCACAATTTAGTCTTCTTTTTTTAAAGTCTATTTCGCCCTTTGGCTTTATTTCCATCGAGAGAGCATGGTGTGCCGTGAGTAGAACATTAAACCAAGCTCCGCATTGTCAGGCTGCTGTCACAGGCAGCGGGGGAAACATACATCTGAGACTCAGTTTATTGTCCTGCTTCTCCATTTCCCAGGCATTCTAGATGGTCTTTGGGACCAGCATTTCATTTCTACAACCCAGGGATCCGGAACGTTTTCCTTTTTTACTTTTTTGGCTTCTTTCCTTTTATAGTAGTTTTCTTGATATAATATTCACGTATCATACACTTCAATAGTTAAGTGTCCTTTAAAAAGAGTTGTGTATACATCATCACAAGCAGTTCTAGGGCTCTCTCCTACCTCTCACCTTTTTTTTCACTAATCATTTTATTGGGGGCTCTTAACTGCTCTTGTAACAATCCATACATCAATTGTACCAAGCACATCTGTACATATGTTGCCATCATCATTTCCAACACATTTTCTTCTTACTCCAGACCTTGGTATCAGCTCCTCTTTTTTCCCCTCCCTCCCCCAACCTCCCACCCTCGTGAACCCTTGATAATTCATAAATTTTAAAAATCTTCATATTTCACACCGTCTGCTGTCTCCCCTCACCCAGGTTTCTGTTGTTTGTCCCCCTTGGTGGGGTGGTGGCGGCGTCAATATGTCAATCATTGCCATCAGTTCCCCCTCTCTCCCCTTCTCCCCACCACCTTACCCTCGTGGTATCTCTACTCTCATTATTGGTCCAGAGGGGTTAATCTGTCCTGGATTCCATGTGTTGAAAGCCCTTACCTGTACCAGTGTACATACTCTGGTCTAGCTGGATTTGTAAGGTAGATCTGGGGTCATGATAGTGCGGGGGAGGAAGAATGTTGTGTGTTTTGTCCGTGCTCTACTGCACCCTGGATCCTCCTGCATTTGTTGTTTGGTCCCCAATTCCACTCACCATCCCCACCCCTGTCCACATCAACTACTGCACCAGGTATTGTCTCTCTATAGCCATTCCTTCTATAATTTATAAACTGAAAAATCTGACAGAAACAAAAAATAAACAAAGTAAAACAAAGATGAAAATAATGATAAGATAAAAATAAAGGGTAAGAAAGAAAAGACCACCAACAATATTTAAAAAGCCAGAGATGAAATTTCTGTCATGGAACAAGCAAGAAATATTTGAGCATAGAGCAAATGCAGGTTGGATTAAGAGGGAGATCAGCTGACCAAGTAGCACGTTATACCATGATTCGATCCACCATTATCAAATTTACAGCAATTTCTATCTGATAGCGTGTTAGTCCAGGTAGACTAGAGAAACAAAACCAGACACACTCATATAAGAAAGAGCTTTATATTCAAGAGCAATCGAATGCTGAGAAAACATCCCAGCCAAGTCCAGATCACGTCCATAAGTCCGATATTAGCCCATATGTCCTATACCAATATATAAATTCCTCTTCAGATTCACACAACACATGCAATGATGCCAATTCAGGAAGATCCAGGCCAGTGGGTGCAAAGTCTTGTGGTGGAAGCATCTCAGCACTGACGTGGGTCTCCACATGGCTCCTCTAGCTCCAGGGCTCTAGTGTAGCTCTCTCTGTGTGTCTTGTCATCAGGAATACGAGCCAGAGTCTGTGTGTATCTGCCCGCCAGTGAACTATTTATCTTCATGGCACCTCTGAAATGAGGTCATCGAGCTGCGACCTGATTGAAAGGCTAGACCCCACCCCTTCTCAAGTTGACACCAGATTATGTAACCACCACAGACCACCTTTTGTCAGCTTGACACTTTTATACACCTCTTTAGCCATACATAATTTTTAAGAAAACAATAATAAAATCATATCTATATCTAAGCAGATGAAACTGAAAAGCATACAATTGAAAAATGTGCCACCCTCATGTAAACATAACATTCTATAAGTGATCTCTTGGTTATTGTTGCTTCCACCAGATATCCTCATTGTGAAGGTAATGTTTCCCCTCAGGAATTCTTACGTGATACCTTTCTCGTTTCCATAATTAAGGCAATCTCATAGAATGCATATTTGGTGTTTTTCTCTGACAATTTCTCTATGGCAGCGGTTCTCAACCTGTAGGTCGTGACCCCTTTTGGGGTTGAACAACCTTTCACAGGGGTCACCCGATTCATAAAAGTAGCAAAGTGACAGTGATGAAGTAGCAGCAAAAATCATCTTATGGTTGGGGGTCACCACCACATGAGGAACTGTATGAAAGAGCCGTGGATTAGGAAAGTTGAGAACCACTGTTCTGTGGCTTCTAGTCAATCTTCTGTACCAGCGTAGTCTGTAAATACGTAAAGGAGAGAAATGAAGTTTGCTGTGAACTACAGAGGAAGGCGAGGCTGTCTGTCTGCTGGGTTAGAAAGTGCTGAGTTATTGTTCAGTGTTAGAATCACTGCCTTCCATGCCGAAGAGCCGGCTTTCTCTCCTATCCCACGTGCCTCTCGGGAAGCCAGCACTTGTCTGTCAGTGGTGGGCTTCCTGATGCTCTCATGCTGAGCCAGTTTTAGGCGAACTTCCAGACAAAGATGGACTAGGAACAAAATCTGTACATCTAGTTCCAAAATCCAGACCATGTAAGCGCTCTGATCCTGAGGATCCCATTGTGCCTGGGTTGCCATGCTTCTGGAGGATACCCTCCGCACTCCCCCCAGTGAGGCGACGTTTCGGGATTCACCTGTGTCTCGCAGTCTCCAGCTGCACTCTTGTTACCTTGCATGCTTCTGTCTCTTTTGCGCGCAGGGTCCTAGCGTTCAAGTAGGGTTACTGGTCTAAACAGATTCTGCATGGTAAGCTTTTTCAAGACCTGCAGATCTAGACTGTAAACCAAGTATTCCTCATTCACTGCGCTATCATGGTCGGTGTGTATACTTAGGCGTGATATTGATCTGTATGCGTGCAAACACAGTATCGACGTTAGTTTTAGAGGGACACGCGTGTTTGCTTGTTCTCTCTGTCGTAGCATATATTGATGCATTTAAGAGAAGAATCTGTTGTGGACACAGCACTGGTAACACTGCTACAATGTCAGTAAGCGCGGTGGTTAGTTTGACCACTTTGGGGGAGTGGTCAATGGCTAGCTTTAGTTTACCATTAGTATTCCTGGAGGTTGATTTGTGAAACAAACAAAACAAACCCAGCAGTGGATTCTTCTTCTGACTTCTTCTGAGCACACCTTGCTGCTGGCCTCAGTCAGCGGCACCTCTTGCCTTGAGCGCATCCTGAAGTCTAGTTTTGATCTCGTGACGGGCCCACTGAGGCTTGCTAATTACATAGGTATGCTTACTGTGCTACTTCAAAGGCCTCTTGTCCAGGACAGGACCTGTCTTCAAAGCCAGGGATGAGAGTGGCCCATTTTCAGGAAATTGAATGGTTTGGGTGTTTTTTTGCCTTCCTTCCTTCCATTGAACTTGTCAAATAGAGAGTCCTCCTTAGAAAGGGCTGCCCTTTGACTCCATGTCCAAGTCGTTGAAGACGTTCCATTCATGGTTCTGAAGCCCCTCTCTGTGACCGGCCAGCGGAGCTCCGTGTCTCCCTACGATCTATCCTTCATACTGCGTCGACAACTTTATGCCGACAGCATTTGGGGGCAGGGCGACCTCTGTCTGATTGTTGGTTGTTAGAACTTCCGTTGGATGGGGTACACTGGGGAAGAATTAGTATAGCATTCTTAGTGACTTCAAAAGGAAGGTCGATTCCTTTATCAAAAGCAGAGGAAAGGGAACAAGCTAGTCATAAGGAGACAGTTGTGTCTCAAAGGAGCCCTGATGCTGCAGCGGGTTGCTCACCGGGCAGTGAACGCCCAGGTTGACGGTTTGAAACCACCAGCAGCTCCCTGGCACAGAGACATGGCTCCTACTCGTGTGAAGATTGACGTCTCGGCGACCCTCAGGGGCAGTTCTCTGCCCTGTCTGGCCATGTGAGTCAGGATTGACTCGTTGGCAGCGAGTTTGGTTCTGGAGTTGGGTTTGTTCTGGTCTAGTGCTTTCCCCCCCTAGGTACTGCATGTACATCTGTTACTCAATAGGGAAATAAAATCGTGGTTTTGATGTCAGAGCTAGATTCCATTTTGTTACTAATGAACTCTATGACCGTGGAAAGGTTTCCCAAACTCACTGACCCACTGATTTTCTTTGATAAACAGGCATTTTGCAGGATCGGCACAATTTCCACATAGTCTGAAAGCAGGTAGCCTGCTGTCTGGCGAGTAGCCTGTTTCTCAGTGTTCATTTTCTTTTCTTTTTAAATTATCCTCTGGCTTATTTCTTCTTCTACTCAGACAGATGTATTGTAGCAAAACATGGGAAACAATGTGATTTCATATTAGAACTAATGTATGGGTTGCTATAAATCAGGCAAATTCCCCAAAAGCCTGTCGAAAAGTGGGTCAACATTAAATGCAGACTCTTTGAAAGCGATTGTGAACTCAATTGGTTAAGTCTAAAGATTCAGTAGCGGATCTTTCCGATTTGGGTAAACAGACGGATGTGAAATTTACCAGCAGTTACCAATATTGACGATAAAGCTGCTTTCATTTTTTATTTTTTTGAGCATCATAGCGTGTTTCTGAATAATCATTCTAAAACGATGTTTGTCAACCCCGAGGGCTTGTCAGTGCTGTTTTCATTAAGGAAACTGTGTTTTATTAAAATAATTTTTATTTATTCTTTGAAGAAGCCTTTTCTCTAGGACAGTGCAGCGCACAGTCTTCCTTTCCAATTTTAAAGCACAGTGGTAGGACCCAGGGATGTTTCCACATCAAACGCAGTGGTGCCTTTAATATGTTTAGTTATTTGTGGCACTGATTCTTCTTGAGGGCTGTGTCCATGACGCCGTGGAAGGCATCCCGGTTTACTTTCCATTCACGTGAAGCCAGTGTTGCAGGCAGAGGCCAGCACCTTGCGTGCCTTCGAGGATGCGGGTGGGAAAGAAGAGATTTGTGAGTCTCTTGGACATGGTGAGAATTTACCATGAATATAGAATTTCATTGACTACAGTCCATTCTGTCCCCTACCCCTCCCTGAAAACAATTTAGACTTTAGATAGAGAACTGGGGAGCTTGCTCCCACAGGCAGTTTTATAGGTCAGCAACCGTGGCACGGATGATCCAGAACTTAGGAAGTATGCAAACTTGTTTTTCAGTAGTGTTTGTCTAAAGAGAATTTCAGTAATTTATGGAATAGAAAACCTGGCTCTGTGTTCCCATTTAAATAATTAGATTGTCTCTGGGTAAACAGGGAGCCCTGTGTGAGTGGCGGTTTCACAGTCTTCATAAATGTATATATTTAGATCTGCTCATGTTGGGATTACATTAGCACCAACAGTCTGTCAACATTTCCACAGGGCTTGTTAAGTAGGTTGTGAAAGCCCAAACCGACATTTGGCAGGAGTAATCGCTACACAGCACTTTCTAAGCCCTGCTCATAGGCTCGCCTGCACCCTAATTTTAAGCTTACGTTTCTTTTGGCATTAGGACAGTTTTATGGAGTTTCTTTTGCTTCCACAGATTCAAGCAGGTGGCTTATTTTCTAGAGCTTAAGATATGATTCTTTATTTCAAAACATCATCTATTTTTGAAAAACAGATCTCATACCATCCTATGCACCCCCCCCCCACGCCCTGCTCCCCGTCCCATCTCCAGCAACTAAGTAGTGTTAGTTGGTGTTCGCAGCTGTAGCAGCCCAAGAGCTTGTGGTTCTGGTGAGATATCTTGTCTATTTTAATAATTTTGTAGGGAGTGTGCTTTTATATTTAATTGTATAATTTTTTCACTGCCTGTCAGCACTAAGATACAGTGTGCATTTGTTGTTTGTTGTGTGTTGTTTCTCTCACCGAGTGGTTGGTGGCTTTGAACTGCTTAACTTACGTTAGCAGCCAAGTGCTTAACCATTACACCTCCAGGGTTCCTTAGGATGGAGTGAAAGAATTGCATTACGTTGTTTCATGGCCGTGCACTGGTACCCAGACCCAAACTCCCTGCCACTGAGTAAATTCAAAGAATGTGTAGGGAGTAAGAAAATAAGGAATAATTCTTTTATGGCTTGGCCTTCCCAAATAAAGCTTAATGAATTATGGGAAATGGTAAACCCATTGTTTGGGGAACTATAGGTGCCAAGTCAAGGGTTACGATTTTATGCCTGGAGTTTGTACAAAGGAGCCCTGGTGGCATTTTGGGGGGCAAGCATTGTGCTGCTAAGGGCAAGGTTGACAGTTCAAACTCACCAGCCGATAAGACTATCTGCCCCAGAAAAGGTTTACCAGGCCTTGAAACCTTACGCCGCATTGCTGCGAGTTGGCATAGACTCAATGGCAGGGGGTGGGCTCATAGTTATTTTGACTTGGGCCTTCTCTTCTTACTTAACTTTCGGTAGTCACTAGTTTGGAAATGACATGTTTTCTGGAGAACTCCTAAATCCTATTTATTTCTTTTGAATTCTTCTACTTGAGCTTCTCACTCTGGCACAGACTGGAAGATGGCTACATCTCAGTTGATCATCAGCATACAGAGCTGACGTGTCAAAGTGCTCATTTACCTCTGTGAGCCTCTGGTGCCGAGCCTGGAGGAGTAGGACTGATGGGCACTGACTTAAAAAACAAACACCCAAAGCCCCTGGCTCTACTGTCCATGTGCTTTCAGAGGGTACTTTAGAAAATGTGTGGTTAGCGCTACCAGATGTGCAGCCACATTGGTTCCACACTTTGGGGAGAGCAGGTAAAAGGGGTACTGCTTTGTGACAAGGTGCAGTTTGCTGAAGCAGTGATTTTTTTCCCTCCAGACACTAGTTATGATTTGCCTTTTGTATATCCTTTCAATCTCTTCCAGTTTGGGCAGGTTGTCTTCAATGTTCGTGATATCTATAAATGTTCATTAAAAATGTGTTACTGGATTCTAGGTCTACTGTGCTCTCTAGCAGAATTGTGATAAGATTCCATCCATGATTACTTTGCAGTAATATTTAGTTCATTGTCTTTTTTTAACCCACAGGTATTGGGTATTCTAAGCTGTCTGAAGACATTTTAGCTAAGTTACACTTGGAACATGCAATACCCATGTCTCTTCAAAGCCCTCTGCTTTATAAAAATACATATACCCTATCCTTGGAGCCTCCTTATGGCATGAATATAACTGTACCTGAACTTACAGTCTTCAAGGTATAACTTAAATGATCTGGTATTGGAGAACAATTAAGTGGTCATGATTGTCCTATTTTGATTTTCTGATTAGATTAATGCTTCATGTGTTAAAACAAATCATTTATTTTTCTTCATTTTAAAATTCCTTCTAGTCATTTTGAATTGGTGAATGATAAGATACATATTGTGGTAGAAGCAAAATCCCGTGATTAAAGAACTTTAATCCCGAGAGTAAGAATGCTCATTTCTCTAGATAATTTTCATATTTGGGGGGGCCTTATTTTTAGTAATGGTATTTTCACCAGACAAGCTTCTCAGGATAAGCACGTATTGTAGATGAACAAAATATTATTATTACTAAAGATCAAATAGTAACCCTTTCGGGCTGGCAATTAATTTATATATTTATTATGAGGACTTCTTTGCAATATAAAGGTTCGTAAACCTCGTAGCTAAAAAATGTTCTTTGTTGAAGATCTCATGATGAGATAAAAAGGTTTCTGAGAAATATAGTCTGTATCTATAGGCCCTCAGACCTTGTGATCTTGGAACAAGCTTTGCCTTTAACTGTGCTCAAAATTTTTCTGAATTAAGCTCAATCGACATTTAGAAATGTATCTATTTCTAAGCTTTATTAAGAATCTAATAAGCTATCTGCTCCCTTATTTTCTGCCTAGGGTATAATGATGAAGTGATGAATTTGAATATTAAAATTTTGGGGCATCACATTAAAATCAGATCACATGTTTTATGAAGATATTATCTATAAATATTTATACTTTTCTGTATAAATTTTCATAGACAAAGCAGCTTAAAACAAGCATTTCTTATGTCATCCTAAGACAACTGGCATGGCTCATCAATTTATGACTTTGATTGTTGAATTGATTTGGGGGCTTCATAATGCACATGGTTGAAGGCTTTTAATGCAGCATTTTCAGTTGTAGTGGGCAGGGTCTGTCCCCTCCTTGATTTGTATTGGATCTGACATTGAAGGTCCATGTTGTTGAAGCTCAGGGTTAGAGAAGAGACAGGTAGAGGAATTTTATTACATGCTTGATTATTGAGATCCATATTAAGTGTTCATTTAAACAGTGATGTTGAACTTGCAGGCTTGTTTAACCAGTAAACACAAGTGGAGACAGAGATCCACCAACCTATTGACAGTTGTATTTTCAGAGTTAAAATTCCATTCACGTTGTCAGGAGTGGATGCCTTCCCCTTGAAGGAATGTAGATTTCTTACTTGGCATGGACAAAATCCAGAAACATGGGAGCGCCTTAACGAAGTGTCAAGAGTGCATTGGAAGCAGATGGGCTTCCAATAACTGCATAAAATGCCATATGGGGTAAAATATGAAGAACTAGATTTGATTGATGGAAAGGCCAAAGTTACAATTTAAGGGAAACACAAATCAATTAGGATTAAAAGTGAAATTTCTCTTTTGGCTGAGTTTGTCTCTCTGAGATCTAGAGGTGCCGCTACTTACTTGCTTTCTGCTGTATGGTTTTCCTTATTTTCAGAACCCAGGTACTCCTTTTCTGTTGTGGAGATATGTGTGTTTGTGCTATAATCACTTGAGTATAATATTTTTTGAGGACTTTAATGGGACATACTTCATCTTTAGAATTTTGGGTGGATCTAGATTTAGAAAAGTGTTTTAGTTGGAAGGATGAGGCTCTGGATCTCAGCAGGCTTCAGGGTTGGAAAAGTTGAAGCTTCAGAGAGAACAAATAAACATGGTCATCAAAGCTGGAAATTAAGATCTGTTTATTCACCTGCACACTTGAATTAAATCTCATAGCAATAGACAGAGCCATTCACCGTAGTCAGATCCTGAAAAACAAATTAGTCTTGTCTCAAGGCCTATTTTTCGCTCAGCTTTGGACACACAGGTTGGTGTAGCCACTTTGTAAGGGCGATGGCGAAGTTCTTGTTGAATGGTTCGACCACTGACTTGTAACCCAGAGAAGGCCTGCAGGACAGTTGAACTAGACGATGGTTAATTAAACCGAAAGGTCTCTCTGAGATGTGGAGCAAATGTGTTCCCCTTGTCCTTCAGCATTGAAGAGAGCTATTAATGACTGAAGATGGCTGGGGAAGGAGAAGAGAGAGCACTTAGGCTGGGTGTGGCTGACATCACTTTTGTTTTAAGAGAATTCATCATGCGTGGGGTAATAAAGATCTATCTAAGAGATGGATTCAGGTAAGTGTTCCCTAATTGATTTTTATTGTTTACATCAGTTGGGGTTCAAGTAAATAAAGCCGTGCTTTTAATGGTTTTAATAATACCATTTAAAAAAAATGTAGGGCCCCACTTGTTGACTCTGAAATCTTTGTGGCTAAGATGAAAGTTGGCTTCTGGTGCCTAAAACCAAAACGCGAAGCCTTTAATTTATGTCCATTCTTCTGTAATTCTCTCTCCATCCAGACTTTTTACTATGGAGTGTGATTTATGGAGATAAAGAGTTTTCCATTTAACTTGTGAACTGGAAGTAAATATAGCCTCCACTGTAGTTTGTGATGACTGTGCTACAGACGGCCCTGATCCCTAAACCTTCCAAGTCCTCTCTTCACTTGCACAGCTAGGTTTAGGTTTGATTAATCTGGAGATGACCTTTTCAAAACTCTAGTAAACGTTGAGAACAGGAGGTAGCCAGGAAACGACTCTCACACATCTTCCCCAGGACTCTGAAATGGGGTCACTTTTGATGGAACACTAGCCAGCAACCCTCTGCCCTTGCCTTAATCTCATGAGAGTCAATAGTTTAGGAATCTTTGTGTCATGAAATAAGGAGCGATTGCTTGTCCGAGACACCATTCCATAGCTCCTTTGTGCCTGCCCTGGGTAATGTTCCTGGAAGAACCCAGAGAGTTAAAATGACTTGGATTGCTCCCAGTCCCTTCCTCTCTTGCCATCACAATTTCCTCAGGCAATCTCTGAGTATTCCCCGTTGCTATTTACCTCTCCCAATTATATTTGACCTAGCCACTCCAAGTTCCCATCTTTACCCTTTCTTACCAGAGCAGCTGAATGCTACCCACTTTTTTTCTGAATTTACATAATCTTTATACCTTGCTCAGGATGCCAATAACAGGATATCTTTCCAGAAAGCAACTGAAGAAATTGTATGTAATTCTTTCTAGACTGACTTTCTGTCTGTCTGCTGTGTGAAAACGCTTTGTACGTCAAAATTACCGAGTTAGCATAAGATATCAGCTATACCATAATAATGGAGGGGCAGTCAACCCAACCAATAGAATATAGACTAAAGTCGATGTTGACTTGATGTTGGGGCCTTAACAGTCCACATGAGATGTAAGAAAACCAAGCATTATGGAGAGGTTGTGGCGGTCACCAGCATGCGGTGTGTGTGTGTGTGTGTGTGTGCTGGGGTGTGGATGCATGCAGTCTAGTGTGTTTAGATGAGATGATGATGGAAGCTAGAGGAGAAGCACTTGGCAGAGGCTCAGGCTACAGGAGTTGTGAAGGTCAGAAACAGAGATTTCGTTCTTCAGTTGGAGTTTAGAGAACTGGAGGTGGTCTTCATGAAATACAACTAATATGCTGGTGGTAGGTAAAGAGACTATTGGAAAAACGCACACTTCTAGGAATTGTGAAAGTAATAAAGTACTATTGGCCTGGTTCATTGCTATGGAAAGATGATCACAATGTGATTGAAGGAAGAGTAGGTTATGACATAGCATGCAAGCTCTGAATGATCACTTTAACCACAAGGATTTCAGTCAGGGTCAACAAGTTATAAGAAATACAAATTGCCTCAGGGAGGAGATGAGCCAGTCATGGTGCGATATAGAAACGATGAGACATACAACTTTCCTCTAGTCCCTAAACGCTTCCTCCTCCCCCACTCTCATGATCCCAATTCTACCTTACAAATCTGGCTATACCAGGGGGTGTACACTGGTACAGATAGAAACTGGAAACACAGGGAATCCAGGACAGATGATCCCTTCAGGACCAGTGGTGAGAGTGATGAGACTGGGAGGGTGGTTTGGAAAGGGGGAACCGATTACAAGGATCTACATGTGACCTCCTCCCTGGGGGATGGACAACAGAAAAGTGGGTGAAGGGAGACATCGGACAGGGAAAGATATGACAAAATAATAATTTACAAATTATCAAGGGCTCATGAGGGAAGGGGAAGCAGGGAGGGAGGGGAAAAATGAAGAGCTGATGACAGGGGCTTAGGTGGAGAGCAAATGTTTTGAGAATGATGAGGGCAATGAATGTACAAATGTGCTTTGCACAATTGATGTCTGTATGGATTGTGATAAGAGTTTTATGAGCCTCTAATAAAACGATTTAAAATATACAAGTTTTAGGATAAGTCAAAAAGTATTGCTACAGGGGCCTGAGTCTATACATGTGTAGATTTATTACAAACAAAACATTTAAAACAAGTGTGTGAGATTGGTGGGTTTCTGCAGACAAGTTCTCCCTGCAATACCTTTACTGTGGTCTCCTTAGTGTGACTCCTAAAGAAAGAGCTAATCAAAGGGGCGGCTTCTGAGGGGATCTGCTAGGCCAGTGACATTCAAGGCAGAGAGGTCAGATCCGAAGTGTATGGTGGCTCTTTTGGGAAATTCCAAAGGAGGTAGTAATCTCGACAGCTTTTTCTCAAAGGACAAGGAATGATCTTGGGGTCTCATTATGAAAAGTTTTAATAAATTGAAAATTGCATTCATTTTTTTAAAAATCACCACAGTGTACCTCCTCATTTTTGGGGGAAGAGAAAATTATTGAATTTGGCAGACCGAGACACCAGCAGAGCTGTATCACACCGAATCCAACAAGACCTATGGGAGCTTTTTTGACACAGAGTCCGTAGTGGCTTGGTTTTTACAACAGACGAGGTAAACACGGAGAGTAACTTTTGCAAAACCATCATCCTAGGCCTGTGATAAAGATCATCTGGAGCGGCCTTTGGTGATCCATCAGGTCAGAATTAGGGAGGCAAAGGAGACAGCTTTCTCCTGTTTGTGTCTCTTGTTCCAGAGGGGAACTTTCTTATGTCTACCTTACTCTGGGAGTTCTGCCGTCACCTCACTAGTCCTTGTCTACCTTCCTGTCTGCTCAATGTGCATGTTCCTCTCCTCTTCTTCCTTCCTTCCTTCCTTCCTTCCTTCCTTCCTTCCTTCCTTCCTTCCTTCCTTCCTTCCTTCCTTCCTCTCTCCTTCCTTCCTTCCTTCCTTCCTTCCTTCCTTCCTTCCTTCCTTCCTTCCTTCTTCCTTCCTTCTTGAGTTTTAATCTTTTTATTGGTCCTCATTCTTTGAATGTACCCAATTATCCTATGAGATTTTCACAGGGCACTCTTATGCTGATCCAAATATCAAGCTCATTTAAAAGGCACATGATTTGGATCCATCAAGGATCCCCCAACTGTAAGCGGAAGAGTGGAGGAGCCTGGTCATGCAGCGGATACATGTTGGGCTGCAGACCACGACTTTGGCCCTTTGAAATCACCAGCTGCTTCATGGGAGGAAATTGATGCTTTTTACTCCTTTAAAGAATTACAATCCCTGATATCCACAGGGGTAGTTCCGCCCTGTCTTCTAGGGTCATTATGAGTCAGACTCAACTTCATGGCAATAAGTTTTTGAGTTTTGATGTGGAAGAGTGCTGCCTTCTTCCTGGAAGGGCTGGCGAGATGGAAACATCACTTTTAAGAAGTGGTGCACCCAGATGGAAGAAATTTTAGACATAGATGGAAGATGCTTTAAGAAATAGTAGCTTCTTTTTGCTTGTACTTCATGAAAGAAGTGCAGGCAGCATACTCCTTAGAAGCAAGGATGACAAGACTTTTTCGCATGTATTTTAGACGTGTTGTCAGGAAAGACCAATTCCTGTAGAAATCACGATTGGTGAAAGAAGAGTCATCAAAAGGTGAAAGACCCTTAATTAAATGGGCTGACAGCGGCTGTCACGGTGGTCACAAACATAGCCATTATGATGAAGGACACGGGACCAGGCAGGATTTTGCTCTGTTGTACAGAGTGTTGTTTCAAAAAGTTGGGATAAATTGGTATTAAAGGGTAATGGAATCTCCCCCATGGGATTATAAAGCATCTTGTAGTCATGGACAAACTTGCAGCAGATACATACATATATAGAAAATGGTCAGTGTCTTAGCAGGGATTCTGTGAACTTGTTCTTCAATGTTCCTCAGTATCTCTACTCGGTTTTTCTCAAAATGGTCAAATAGTTGTGCTTCGTATTTCTCACATGCTGATTTTAATTTATTTTTCCATTCCCTGTTCAGTGTGAGTCTTTGTTCGTCTACTTGAGGCTAAGAACTCCAGGGTTGTCATCTGAGGTTCGCACGTCTTGTTGGCCTGGCGCAGCCAACCAGTCTGCCATCTTGACTCCTCCACCTGAGCTTGATTTTAGTATTTTCGAAAGACATACTTACATGATTCTCTCAGGGAGTGTGCCTGGTTAATGTCTTGACTAAAATATCTTTATTATGCTCTCATTCCTAAACTATCATTTAACTTCTTACAGATACATAATTTGGCCATCATGTTCCTTCAGCATGCTCAAGGTAGAATTTCACTATCTTCTACTACTGCTTGTTTCTATGAGATAACTGCTGTCAGTCAACTTTTCCTTCCTTTGTGAGGAATCTGGTGTGCTGTTTGGACTTTGTTCACTGGTATAAATATGTGGATACTTGTCTATTTGCTCTCCCTAGGACTGTTCTTTAAGAACTAATGTCTTTCTCGAATCATCCTGGAAATAGTCATTCCTTATTGTATTTTGTAGCTTATTCATTCTCTCTATTTTCTCCTCTGGAATATCTAATAATCAAGTATTTGAACATTTCCCCCACCTGTTTTTTTTGTTGATATGATTCTTAACATTTTATATTTTCATGTCTTTTTCTTTTGCTACAGGCTATGTAGTTTCCTCTTCTTCCAGTTAATTCATTCTCTTCAGAGATGAGCATTTTTAAGTTTATTTTTTATTTCTTTCTAATTTGCATATTTATACACTCTTGTTCTTATCCATGTAATTTCTATTTCTTTAATTTTTTTCAAAAATAACCCGGGACACATGCATTTAAAGGCGACTTCATATTCTGTTGTTTCTGGTTTTCCAGGTGTAAATTCTCCCATTTACTGGAACCGAGGACTCCCTGTTTGTGCGGTTGGCCCTTTTTCAGTTTGAGGTTGTTTTGGGTGGTGGCAAGTGCCTTTGAGTTGGTTCTGATTGTTAGCAGCCCTCTGTGCACAACAGAACAAAACCGCACCCGGCTGGGTGCCATCCCCACCATCATTGCTCATGTTTGAGCCCATGCGTGCAGCTACTGTGCCAGTCCATCTTGTCGAGGCCTTCATCCTTGTGACTGCCCTGACACGGTACCAAGAAGGATGCCCTTCTCTAGGGAATAGTTCTCCTGACAACATGTCCAAAGTGTGTGAGATGAAGTTTCACCGTCCGTGCCACTGAGAATTGTTCTGGCTGTTCTTCTCCAAGGCAGCCTGGCTTGTTCTTGCATATGACACGTTCGGCATTCTTTACCAGAACCAAAGTCAGAGGCATCAATCCAATTCTTCTTCAGTCTTCCATATTCAAAATTCAGTTTTCACATGCATAGGAGACAATCGAAAATACTTTAGTCCTCAGTGACCTCCTTGCTTTGCAACACTTTAAAACGGTTGTGTGCAGCAGATTGACCCCAATCCCAGTGCATTGTTTGATCTCTTGACAATGATCCACAGTCCACGATTGTGGATCCTAGTCTTTGACCACTGCAGCCCTTTCTCCACTGACCACGATTGGTGCAATTGTGAGGACTGCTGTCTTCTTTACATTGAGTTGTAATTTATATTGAAGGTTGCAGTCCTTAATTTTCATCAGCAAATGCTTCAAGTCCTTCTCATCTTCAGCAAACAAGATTTTAAGGTAGTTTTCCATATCGGCAGTAGGTTCCAAGATTATAGAAATTGTCTAGAGAACAGTTTTACATTTTCTTCTCGCTCGTGCTCTCTCTCTCTCTCTCTCTCTCTCTCTCTCTCTCTCTCTCTCTGTTTGAAAGCTCTGGACAGACTTTATGTTCAATTGTTGAGTTAAGGATCTCAAAATATATCAATAATTTTTTGGGGTTCCACACTTATATGTCTTGAAGGGTTGGCGATTTTCTTTCTCAGGGGTGTTCTTTCTCTACTGAACATATGCATTCCCCAGCCTCCATCCAGGGTCGCTGTCCCTCTCTGTGGTCGGTTGGGGTGAGCAGGGGTTCTAGTGTTTGGGTCATACAGTGGGCTAGATGTCTCCTTAGTATATAAAGTGGGCAGAATGTCAGCTGTCTGCATGCACATGTCTTGACCTGGGTTCAGAACCCTGCCTGAGTTCTGCCTCCATTAGATCCAATAGACCACGAGTGATTCAGCTTAAGCACCTAGCCTTAACTTGCCCTTTAGCTTCTTCATGTCCTCCAAACTTTGGGTGTATCATATATTTTTGCTTGCATTTTATTCAGCATCTCTCTTTGATCGGAAGCATGGGACAAAAGACATTTTCCTCTCTGCACTGTACTTATTAGAAATTCGATTATATCTGTATTGAAAACTGTTTTGTCTTTCCTCTTACAGCTAGCTATGTGTCAAATCCCATTTGCAAGGGTTGCTTGTCTTGTTCGAAGGACAATGGGTGCAGTCGATGTCAGCAGAAGCTGTTCTTCTTTCTTCGAAGAGAAGGGATGCGCCAGTACGGAGAGTGCCTGCACTCCTGCCCGCCGGGCTACTACGGCCACCGAGCCCCAGAGATGAACAGATGCGCAAGTGAGCACTTGACCTTCTCTGTCCCATTGTATTGTTTGTAAAACTTAGGGAAGAACTAAGATGGAACTGGTGACATGGAAATGGTGGTAGGCACCCCCTTCCCCCAGTAAAGTCTAATCTCAAATTTCAAAAAGAATTGGGATAAGAGAGATTCTGTTATTTTTTTAGGCATATGAAGATATCACACATGCATCTTTTTAAGATTACCAAAATATTGATTTTTCATAACGAGGATCAGAATTCTAGCAGAAATAAGAGAGGTGAGTAAGAGTACAGTAGGAAGCAGAGGAAAGCCATTGCAGGTATCATAGATCAGAAATGGTATCCGGTCAGAAGCTCGTGCGTGACAAGATCCAGACTTTAGGAAGAGAATCATGGGAATGTGATTATTAATCGCACAGGAAGAACTGAAGAGGGATTTGGGGCCATGTTGACCTGCTGTCCTTTTCACTGTAGCTCCACGGGGTGCGAGGAAGATGACATGGGGATTTAAGGCGATGAGTCAAGGCATGTAGTTCATGCCCTAATCGTAACATTGCACGTGTGGTGTATGGGTGCGGTGCTCACCACCTGACGTACAGCGTAACCTGGGACGCGGGGAGCGAGAGAAGCTGCAAAAATTGGGACGTGTATGGGCAATCTGGAATGAATGGGCACTTTGGCTGTACCTTAAAGTTTTTTGATAAAATGTTCCTAAGAGAGAGAGCATTTCAATCAGGAGTTCACAAGCACATTTTGGCTGAATGCAATCGCTCTTCTCAGAAATGAAGAGACAAGCAGTGATGGTAAGTCAGCCTTTTAAAGAGAATCTGCATGTGACTGGACTTCCACTCATTACCCACTGGGGTTGTACTTGTTGTAAGTGAATGTAATCAATGTCGCAGCTCACTGACCTTGAGAAAATCATTATTTAATCTGGTACAAGCGGGAAATACTTATTAGGAAGCCCCTGTGATGCAAGAGAAAGAGGAAAACTATTTCTTAATTCTTTGGGTGACCGTGATTCTTTCAGACTTCCTATTTGTACTTTTTCTTAGATATTTTATGCACATTGAATCTGTATTACGTATGTATACATAGTCCATTCAGAACACGAGACATTTAAGTTGGAAAAACCATTTCAGGCTCAGGGTTTGAAATCACAGTCACTTTTGGTTAAGCTATTCCTGTTCAGCAGTGGAGACAAGCACCTCTACTTCAAGCACTCAGCTTTACAAACCCGTTTCGGTGAAAGGTGCTCACCTCCTCTCTGACCTCTCAAGTGAGGATGTAATTGCGAAACAAAGCCTTTCTTCTGAAGGAAGGCTTTCTCTAGGAAATGAGGTCAAGTTCTTGTTCTACAACTGAGTTCGACTTCTGGGTAAAACACTGTGAAACTCACTTTGACATTTAAACATGCTATGGAAGCCCTGGTGGCAAAGCAAGGTCAGCAGTTCGAAGCCGCCAGCTACTCTGTGGGAGAAAGGTGAGGTTGTCCATTCCTGTATACAGACTTGTCAGACACCCACAGGGGCAGTTCTAACCTGCCCTGTAAGGCAGGTATGAGTCAGAATTGACTCAATGACAGTGAGTTTTATTTATTTTTTTAATTAAAAATAAATTATGTAACTATTTGAGGCATGCAGTGAGGCAGAAAATAAGACTAGTCATTATGCTGATATGATATTAAATGATATTTATCTTTTATTTTCTCTTTCTGATTCACTGATAAATCATTTGTGGGATAAAGGTGTTTGATTTTAATTGTTATGCATATTCCTTGCTAGTCACGTAGAAAGAACATGGACATAAAAGGGTGTGTGTATGGGGGTGGGTGCGGAAGAGCCATAGAATAAAACAAACTCAACAAAAGCTACTTCAGTATCACAAAAGTTAACATTTTGATTCCTGTTCTTGCCTGTTTCTTTGCATATTTGCCTCTCACTTTCACTTAACAAAAGTGATATTGTTCCATTGTACAACTTGTTTTAATTTAATAAATTGTGAACAATCTTCATGTTGTTAACTCTGCCTGCACATATTCTGCTGAATGCATGTACCATGATATGTTTAGCTAACTGTTGAAATTTCCCTTTCAGCAGTAGCGGTCAAATGAAGACCATCTGTGTAGACCATTCTCCTTCTGTCTCATAAGCGCACGCACATTTTTATCCCTTGGCCTAGTTTTTTTTTAAGGCAAACTTTTAAGCATTAATACACATTTGAAAGATTTTTTATATGTATTGCCTTCTAGAAAAAAATTGTACCAGTACATATTTACTAATGACAGGCATTTTCCCTCGAATCTCACCAATACTGGATCTTGTTGAAAAATAATATGTAAAAAATTTTGTATGCTTATTTTTTAAGTTTTTTATTTGGCACTCCATCCACATATCATATAATCCAGTAGTTTCATCATATCAGGAAGATTGTGCAATCGTTATCACAATCAATTCCAGAACATTTTTTTCTTCTTTGTACACATTATAATTTGTGTCGTATGCTTCTTTCTTTTTTTATGTGTAAGAGTGAACTTTATATCAAGAAGTAATTATATATCAAGGAAACATCCCAGTCCATTCCATAAGTCCGATCACTAGTCCATAAATCTGTCTTCTGACTCACTCAGCCACATGCAATGATGCAGAATGCAGGAAGATCACGGGTTGGTGGGTGCAAAGTCATATGGATCCAATGGCGGTAGCCACTTCACAGGGCTTTGGATGCCATCAGTGTGGCTCAAAGTGGCTCATCAATAGGAAAGTGAAGCAGAGAGAGGCAGGGGAAGTTCCCAGGATCCTCCTTTATGAGAAGACCATAGCCACAAGGACGTACCATCAGGCCATGGCTGGACTGACAGGCTAGACTCCAACCCTTCACTGTATTTATTAAGTTGACCCAAGATGATGTAACTACCGCAGACCATTCCTGAAAGCGTGCCGGAAAATGAGCCCGTCATGTTGGAAGACGTTCCATAATTTTCCCATTACTATCGAGTTGAGCCTTACTCACAGCGACCCTGTAGCTCAGAGAAGAGGCATTCCCATAGGGCTTTCATGGTTTTAGTCTCTACATGCTTCGCTTCATTGAAACTCAAGACATTGAAGTGTAAAATGTGGATTAGGGGTACCTACTGACAAGGACAGCTACTAACTGAAAGGTCAGTGGTGGGATCCCACCCAGGAGCTCTGTGGAGCAAGGACCTGGCCATCTGCCCTTGTCAATGTTATAGCCTCATGGGTTCCCTGTAGCACCTCATGTGATTTCTCAGTTGTGTGCTTATTTTCATGGATTCAAACTCTCGTCTTTAGGTCGTACCCCAGTGCTTCACTCAGTGAACCATTAGGGTTCCTCCAATACAATGAGCAGGTCTTTGTTTGAAGATGAAAGGGTGGGAATGACTGCATTTTGGGAGACAGTTTAGAGTACTTTATAAAGTTTAAAACTTTAGTAACCATTTCTTCCTTTTTTATTAATAGTCAAGGGGAATCTGTTGTTAGAGAAATTTCATGTAGTGATGATTTTGACAGGAGTTATGCACTGGGTGTTCATGAAGCTCATAGCTATCAGCTCACCTGCACTTAGGGGTAGGTGACTTTTAAGATTTCTTTAAAAAAATTTTTTTACTATAGTTTTATTAGGGGCTCATACAACTCTTATCACAATCCATACAGACATCACTTGTGTAAAGCACATTTGTATATTCATTGCCCTCATCATTCTCAAAACATTTGCTCTCCATCTAAGCCCCTGGTGTCAGATCCTCCTTTTTTCCCTCTCCCTCCCTTTCCCCCTCCCTCATGAACCCTTGATCATTTCTATTGAAGGGAACAGAGAAAGGCAAATCCTGGATGACTCTCAGGTTTCTGTTTAAGGGTGATATAAATCCTCATGGCCCCAGTATGAGAGAATACAACTATGGGGTAGGTGTGGGCTTATTTACAGTTACTGGTTTGGGTTTTGATCGAAGGAGCCCTGGTGTTTAAGCATTTGGCTGCTAAGTAACAGGTTGGCGGTTTGACTCTTCCAGCCTCTCTGCAAGAGAGGACGCCTGGCCATCTGCTCCCCTGGAGATCACAGCCTGAAAAACTCAGGGGACAGTTCTACTCTTCCCTGTGAGGTTGCCATGAGCCAGAATCAGGTGGGCAGCTATGGGCTGGGTGTTTTGGTTCATTGGCAATGATAGGCCTTCCGGTATAGAAACATTGAGTTTGTGAGGTGACACGTCATGGGGAGATTATACAGTCAGGAGTTGAGTATGCTTTTAGTAAAACCAGATTAGATTTTTCCTGTTATCCTGTCTCATCTTATAGCTGATGGTTTCAAACTGCTGACCTTCCGGCTTGCAGTCCAGTGAGTAACCACTCTGCCAACAGGGCTCCTTAAATGCAACCTAGAAAAGTTAAATAGCTGTATGAAGCCATCAAGTAGTGCATAGTAGAGTTGATGTGGGATGTGTGTCTGACTGGTGAGAACCCCCATTTTTGGCCAGAATGATTTTTAGCTTTGTTCTAATGGGATCGCTTTATACATTTGTAAACTAAGTCACCAGTAATTTGAAAGTATCATTGCTTTAATGAACATTCCCATTTATTAATTTATTTTTGCGATACAATTATGTAAAGGCAATGGCACTCACTTCTGGAGGCTGAGATGCTCAATGTGTCTACGTGTGCAGAGGTGGTGAAAAAGCAGCCTCCCCCAGCCATCCCACTGTTGATCATGGGAAAGTTTTTTTAATGCCTTTAGTGAAGATGAGTGGATAATCCATCTCTGATATTAAACAAAAACAAACTTCCTTTGTAAAGATTTATAGTCTCAGAAGCCCTATGTCGTGAGACTTCATTACTTTAGACGTGTTATCAGAAGAGACCAGTCCCCGATAGAGGACATCGTGCTGGATAATGGAGAGAGGCAGCAATAGAGAGGGAACCCTCAGCAGAATGACTGGCACAGTATTGGCAGCAATGGGCTGGCAGGAGAATCAGTGTGAGGATGGTTAGTTCTGTGGTAGACAGGGCTGCTATGAGTCAGAGCCCAGTTGGCAGCCCCTAACAGTGACCGTGGATGTAATGAGCCATGGTTTAGAATGTGCCTCATTCTCCCTATAGACTGAGTTCTGATAAGGAGAAGTAGTAGTGTATTATAGCGTTGTGCCTTGGAAAGCAAATTATAGCAATATATTTCACATTGATCTTAAAGGAGAAGATGCTTATTCAATTAAGGACTATTTCGTCTGGTGCGTATACCGGTGTCTAGTTGACAACCTGGCCAGGACTCTGAGAGGGATGAAGAAGTTGTCCTAATGAACATGCATGCTCACACGTCTGAGACTTAGTTGAAGGATTTCTTCTTCTCCTTTTCCCTCTCCCTCCACACGCTCCCTAACCGAGGTGGACACCACAAGGGAGTCTTTCCCTAAAACAGACTAGTCGATAGCAAAGTAGACTTCATGTCTGAGAACATTGATTCTATTGGAATATTCCTTTTACCATATGGCTCCTTGCAAAAAGAAAATAAGATGTTGACAGGACCAGTCTATGTACGTACTTACAAATGAGACTGCCTTTCACTATTTTTTCTCAAATGAAAGGTCGATTATGTTTTTCAACCCCCAGTAAGGATTTCAAGACCTAAAAGTTGTCCTTCTAAAAGAAGTCCTTCTGTGGTAAATCACACACCTCTAAAATTGCACTGGATGGCCCCGTGTTTAGTGTTACCTTGGGTGATTGCACAGTCAACTCTGGGACCATATCTGGTGGCGCTCCGCGAGTTGGAATCAACTTGATGGCAGTGGGTTTCATGATTGGTTTGAGGTCCTTCTAATATCTCTCAAAAGCCTATGTAGAAACATCATAGTGAAATAACAAGTGTTTCTGTTGGTAGTCTCTGAAATTTTGTAGGCATGTGACTCTATTCATACATATTTAATTTTATTGAGAATACACACAGTAAAAAATACACCAAGGCCCCATTTCTACATGTGCAGTTTGTTGACCTTGATTCCATCTTTCTGGCTGCGCATCCCTGCTCCTCTTCTTTTCTGAGCTGTTCCTCCCACGAACACAACTCACTGCCTCCCAAGGGACCTATTGAACTTCTCAAATTGCTATTGTCAATCTGGACCCATTTATTTCGTTCTTAAAAGAGCACAATGTGCCAAGCAGGCATTTTATTTCTTAGCGAAGTAAAGCTGTTGTTTGCTGTTCAGGAGACTTAGGGGATATTTTTTTTTTTAAGATTTAAAAATTATCTCAAGGCTTTAGTTCATCAGACCCCATGACTCCAGAAAATCTGGAGTCCATAAGAATTTGAAGTTGTCTTCTGCATGTTCTACCTTTTGATCAGACGTTTTCTATGGGACTTTTCATCAAACTGTTCCGTAACAGTATCCAGGCACCACGCAGTTGTTCTGACCTCACAGCAAAGGAGTGCTTGTTCATGGAGGCAATTGGCCACCATTCCCTATCAGCCTCCTGTTCCCGACTCTTCTTCCTCTGCTGCCCCAAGGAAAGAGACCCATAGCTATACCTTGGATGAAGACTTGTAAGCCTCCAGGACCCCAAGCATGGCACAGTGTACTCGAAGGGAGAACAGAGGTACTAAACATGATTATGTACCTGTTCACCGAGATGTCCCGTGAAACCATAATCCTAACTTTCCAAACCAAGAAGTCAAACCCACGACCTTATTGGCTGTACATAATCAGCTTCAGAAGCCACTCATTGGTATTAAAAATGTATGTTACACAACTCTTTTTATAGGTTAACTTTTAAAAGTTTACAACTTATTGATGACAAGTAATTAGCTATGCAATCCGACCTGTCATCAATATAATTTTTCTATCACATATGTAAACATACTTGTATTTTAAATATATATATTCAGTAATCTAAGTTTCTCTTTCACCTCACTACTAGCTAATTTACATTTAAAGCTTATTGAGAATGACACAGATTGAGACCTAATCTTCATCTTCACATGTAAGAAACACCTCCTCTTGTCAAGTCAGTGGAGTAGGTCAGACCTATAGGACTTGTAATGCTCTCAGTCTCCATGGCAGCAGCTGCCGTGTCTTACTTACACAAGCTGGTGGCTTCCAACTCCTCCCCTTCTGGAGGATATGGTCAATTGGTGCCTGATTTGGATATGGGGCTCTTTATAATCTAAGGTGGTAGTGGTAGAAAAGCATACTAATACATTAAATCTTATAAAGTAAACTCTGTTACAGGGTCTATTCTCAATGGAAGGACATTTGATAGATTTATTAATCATTCATCGGATACATCTATTATCATCTGGCACATCAGGAACCACTGCTAGGCACTGTGAAGACAGAATAGAGCAAGGCATGCTCCTTTTCCCTCGTGGACCCCTGTGCTTTAGATCCAGGGTTCTACTGAACTCCCTTAAAGATTACAGCCTAGGAAACCCCATGGGGCAGTTCTACCCTGTCCTATAGGGTAGGGTCACAGTGAATCAGAATTGACTCAGCAGCATGCAATAGCAAGAGTGGGATATGCTCATGGAGATGCGGTTAGAGAGGAAGCTGAGTTTGTCTAACAAGAAAGCTAAGTTAACTCTGGAAGTGAAGGTGAGCCAGGGGAGGATTTTAAGGAGGGGTAGTGGCATGATCACTGTGTTTTCAAAAGATCACAAAGGAGGTTGTCTAGATGTAGAAGCCTAAGTAGTTTCATCATGGAGATCCATGGTACCAATATGGCTAAAGAATGCAAGCTTTAAGCAATAGGCCAATTCCGGGGGTGGTGGTAATAACGTCAGTCATGGTCATAGTCTGGCCCGTTGGTATTTAGTGCTGTCCTCAGTAAGGTGCAAGAACTGCCTGCCTCTTGTGCTCGACATGTTTTCACAGTATTATACAATCTTCTGTGGAAAACATCCAGGGCATTCTTTCACCTTATTTGAGCTAGACGACAAGTTATATCAAATAGATAGCCTAAGAGCTAGAATCGTTTTTCCTTGATGGAAAAGATGGGTCTGAAATGATCACTGTACTCGAAATTTTACTTTTAAACTATGCTGCTAGCTAATAGTGGGCGGAAAGGCTGCCCCGCGGGTTAATAGAGGGCCTTTTTGTTTTCATGCTTGCATTTAAGATTCTTGAGGATTTGGCAGTTCTCTGGAGTGTGCCTTTTCCTTCAGCAAAGTCTCAAATTTGACAACATTCTCCTATAAAAGCAGATACAACCTTGCGCTCTGATTTCTTTAGTGCAAGTCATGCATGTATTTTAGTTTTAAAATGCTGTCACATATGATCCCAAGTTGATATCCCCATCTAGAGATCAGGTCACAGACGTTTGAAGAAGTTTATTGGCCAGCCCCAGGCTCTGCTGCTCAATAGCACCACGGAGGCCGTTTCTTCTTTAGGTAGCAAAGTAGGTAGACTGGTAATGACAAAGTCCCCTTCCCAAACAGAGACAGATGGATAACTCCGGCCGTGCTGCCGCTGCTGTTCTTAGCCGGGGTCAGACTGACCTCTTATGGAATGGTAGCCCATGTAGAACACAGAAAGCTGTGACCCTGGGGCCTTTCATTGGCTGACTTTTCAGAAGTAGATCCTACAGGCCACTCTTCCTGGTCAGTCTGGAAGAACCCCATCACGGCAACATGAAGACCTCTGCCGGCAGCCAGATGGAACCCGCGGTCTGGGGTTGAGTCTTTGTCTTCTGCAGGGAAGGCGAGAGCTTTGCCAGTAAACTGCCAACACCATGGTCTTATCAGATCATCCGAAAGCCCGAAACGGTGCCTCTTTTACCCAACAAGCATCCGTGCGAAGTTACTCTCTCTCCATCCTTTCTTCCCACCTAGCCCATAATTCATGAGTCAATGGCATAGCAGTTAAGAAATTGAAAGCTTATCAATTTATAAGGGACTGTTGACAAGTAATCAAGAGGATTTTCCCCGTGAATTATCGGGATAGTGTAAACATATGTGGGGAAAGTGTTTCTAGGTGGAGAGATGAAACCGCAGCATTACTGTTCTTGTTTGATTATTTGTCTTATACACACAGCCAGATGATGTACGTAAGGCATCACGATGCCTCCTGGAGCTTAAACGTTACCATTACATGCTTTAAACATGTCCCCCTTCCCCCCAAGAGCCAACAGGAACTTTAGTCATTTTCTGTCCCGAGAGCTACCAAACTGTAGCTCTCGGCCCAAAAGCCAGCCTCCCGCCACCTTTCGGCTGGGCCATTGAGCTAAGAGAAGCATTTAGATTTATTTAAAGTGGTTCACAGAAAAATCTAAAGAAGACAGTATTTCATGATGCCTAAAAAGGATATTAAATTTAAATTTCAGTTATCCATAAGCTTTTCTGAGAAAACAGTCATCGGTTGTCATTTGAGTTTTGTCCGTCGCTGTCACACAGGCAGGAGTTGAATAGTTTAGGCAGAGATCATACACTCACAAAGTCTAAAGTGCCTGGCACGGTCCTGGGAAAGTCTGATGATGCTCGTTCTAGGTGATGTGGCTGTGAACAGATTCAGAAGTTCTCCCTATCTTGCATGCACGTTCCCATTTGGTTGGGTGGCCAGACCTGCATCTTCCACCATTTTGAGAAGTCCAACTGGGATTCAATTCTGCAGTCCACAAAGCCACTCTGGTTCCACATTCATATGAACAAAGGGACAAGTTACCAAAAAAGGAGAAGCACAAAGAGTAACCAAGATGTGGGGGATACGCTACTGGCAGGACTTTAAAATCTGATAGAACATATTAAATTGGTTTATAATTTTTAATATTTTTCTTTTTACTCTTTTAATTGCTTATAAAAGAGCTCTTTCTGCTTTATCTTGAAGCAGTCACCCTTATCTCACCCCTCTGGGATGGAAAACACCTCTGTGCGCATAGTATCCCCTGCGGATGCGTCCAAGTTGTAGTTCCACTCGGTGGCAGCATGGTTTTAAGTGCACATCGTGTGCATATAGGAGAGATGAAACCAACAGTTTAAAGTTTATTTCTACACATCTGACCACGTTTTTTAATAGAAACCTCGCTGTTTGGTGTAGGTGCGTGGGCAAGACGTAATAGATAAACCTTCCACTATTACAGCACAGTGTCCAGCCACGTCTTTCCCAAGTTTTACTTTCAGATGTTTTCAAATGAACGACTGCAACGCTTACGTTAAAACGACTAAAGGAGAAAGTAGGGTCCACAAGGGACCGGAGCAGAGTAAGGACTGGGAGTTGAGAGGTGTGCGGTGGTGGTTGGCGGGTGAAAGGGAGATGATGTCAGGGAGCCCAGGAAGAAAAAGATTGGAAATGGAATTGGACGGTGGCAGCAATTATACAATTCTGCTTGACCTTGAACTATGGAATGATATGATATATGTATTCACTCCCAATTGATAATACATTTTTAACAATAGAAAGTAAATTCCCTATATTTATTTCCTTAGGGGTTGTGATGAAGGATATAAGGTAGAACTTATAACTGTATGAAAAATAATATGTAAGTATATGATTGGAGTCCAGTTTTCCTAACTATTTCAAACTTCCTAACTCTTCCTAACTTCCTGCAATTTGAATATTAACATTATTGCTGAGATCCGGATGTTATTGTCTTTGCTTCCAAAGCCCCAGTAGCTGTTGTTACAGGCTGTTTCGTGCGCCTTTCAAGTGGAATTCTCCCTTGGAGGCTGCAGTCAGACTGGCGAAGGAGCCATTTATTTGGCCACAGCAGTGATGAGAGTTTTGTCATACCTTTACTCTCGCTTTTAGTTCTCATCTCGGACTTGATGGACTGAGCAACCCTGTAATCAAGACAAATGGGATATTTTCCTCTGCAGTCTGCTGGTGAGGAGGGGAGTAGAACTCAGAAAAGATGTGCTGCTCCTCAGGGTTAATATGACCTTCAGCTCTCAATTTTCCTAACTCCTGGTTCTTAGTGGTACAAGCATTTCATTTAATTTTCCATGCAAATGCTCAAAAAATTATAGTGCTCCATTTCTTTAGCTGTGTGACCTCAGGGAGCAAGCCAAGGCTTTCTCCTCCCGTGAAGAGGTACAGTCTCAGAAACGCAAACCCACAGGGGGCACTTCTACCTTGTCCTACAGGGTCACAGTGAGTCAGCAGGGACTCGATGGCAATGGTTTGACTCAAGGTAGAGCCACAGAACACGGCCATCAGAAAATATTTCTCTCCACACAGTCTGCTGTTCCCATCTACCATCCCAGATGCTATTTCTTGGTCCTTTCTTAGGTGCAGGTAGTAGACTTAGGTACTCATAATAGTTCATATTTTGGGTCACTTCCTACCCAGGAAGTCCCACACTCCTCCAGACAGTCTTATGAAACAGGCACTGATGCTGCCATCCTTTAGGCTTGAGGGCCCTGATGGAAAGAGAACCTAACTGGTTTCTCCACAATCACACAACTAGGAAGGGAGCCAGGAAGCCAGTCTAGATCCACTACCCACGTGCTAGTTGAGTGGCAACTATGTTCTCCGTGTGGTTCTTACTTCCACTCTGCGGTTCTTGTCCTGTTTGACACTTTTTGTGCTGATAGTTCATGCTGTACTAGCCCTCCTATCTAGTGAAGGCAATCTTCTTTTTAATCGTTTTTATCGGCGCATAATTCAAAGATTATACAATTCAGTACTTCGATCAGCATATTTTATACAATTCAATAGTTCAATCATAGTATGAAGAGTTATCAGTCATCACCACAGTCGATTGTAAAGCATGCTCTTTCTCTTGCTCCTTGTTATTAGCTCCCCATTTCCCCCAGCCTCCCCTCCCGGGCCCTCAGGTGATTATTAATCCAGTATTATCTCTCTAGATTTACCTATCCTGAATTCCATATATAGAAAGTCATACAAAACCAAACCAAACCAAACCACCACCACCACACAACAAAACCCTAACAACAATGACCACAGCAAACAGGAAAACCTCACTAGGAAAGAAAGCAGGATATATTAAAATGGAAACCACTTTAAAATGGGTCGAGTGAGATCAAATGATAAGGCATTATGTTTTCATCTAACTACCTACCCTCTGCTATCACGGACTTTACTAAGCTCTCTGTCTGCTAGCGCGGCTGTTCACAGCCCTGGATCTGAAGGCAGACTTGATTTTGACCCTGTTCACCCAATCTTCTGCGAAGTTGGTAACTGGCTTTTTATTTCATCATCACTCAGACAGTTCAATGGAAACTATGGAACATGAAGTCCCGAAACTTCCGAATCTGACCTTTTTTATCGTTGGGCTGTAAGAAGGCTCGAATGTGCGGAGTGTAACTAGACCATATTATAGAAAATGTAACTAGCTTTTGGGACAGTCTCACCAGTAGGACTCCAATGAGGTGACTGTAGCGGCACATATTAGGAATGCATGATTTCGATAAAGTAAAACTTTAGTTAGAGACATTTATAGGTCATTGAAAACATTTTTTAAAAGAATGCTAAACAGCAATATTTGAAATTGTTAGCAAAACCTAAGAGCATTTAAGCAATCTTGAGAAACCTCATATTAAGTTGCACGGTCTAGGCCTCTCCATGTGATAAATTGCTGAAGGTCCAATTTTTCAATGTCTTTTGGAACGATCTGTTCCTTTAGTCTCTGTTCAAATTTTAACACACAGTAAGCAAAGAAACCGCTAGGGATGCCCAGGAGTCAATTTGCTGCATTTTGATTCTTGCAGCTGCCATCCGAAGACTTAACTGCCCCCTTGAGGGTGGCGGGAACTCCCTGGGGAGTGCAGATGCTCAGTGTATGCAGTCCCTGATGGGAAAACTGGAGGTGAGAGTCTCCCAGGAGGAAGTCCTGGCCATCTGCTTATGGGGGGAGAGGGAGATCAGCCACTGAGACCCTTTGGTAGCACCGTTCTGCTCTCACCCACGTGGGCCTTCCATGGTCTGTATCCACGGAGTGACCGCTGGTTAGTGGGTGTGGGTGACCCCCCCACATGGTAAATTTGCTGTTGGACTGACAATAAAGAGCCATTGAAGGACAGTAAGCAGTTAGGTTCTCCTGCAGTGCCAGGCCAGCATGTGACCCATCACCCGTCATGCTCAGCATTGAGAAGTCATATAAATGAATTCCTCTGCGTGTGTCTGAGACAGTCTCTGCCTCCGTGTTTTCTTCTCTCCTCCAGCCCTTGACTTCAACGTGTGGCAATTCGCCACAATTGAACTTAGCAGAGATGGGTTTTCAGTGCTTTTAAACTTTCACGTTTTTAAAGACGATCGGCTAGGCAGAGATCTTCAATTCAGAGGCAGTTCTTGTCATCTAGCTTTGCCTGGGAAGGCAAAGCAAACCACCTCACTTACTGGGCCAGATTCCCTGAAAGGGATGTGGGCTCAAAGAGCAAGGGCCTCACTGGTGTGATCTCTGTCTTCCTTCTCTTACCTTTGTACCCACTCCTTCACTTTGTTTGCCTCTGGTCTTGCTTCACCCAACTCTTTTCCTGTCCCTGTTACCTCCTAGGCTGATGAGCCTCTCAGTGGCTTGCTTTATCTCTTCTTTCTCCTTCTGTGTTGAGTAGCTAACCGTCCTGAAAAGTCTCGTCATTGTCCACATCTCTGTATGCACTTGACTTCTGTCAGAGGATCACTTCACGGCCTGTCTGGGGGCAGAAAGATGAACCCCAGGAGCCCTTGGCAGCAGTTCTGCTGTGCTCTGAATCGGCTTGATGGCAGTGGATGGGTGGCCTGCCTGTGTACCTTTCCCGACTGCAGACTGGACGTGGGCAAGCAGGACACTTGCTTTTCCACCAGTGCGTCTGGGTTTTCGTCCCAGTACCATGTGCAATGGTGCCTAATGCCAGAAGATCACAGGCCGGTGGATCCAAGGTCAGTGGACCGTGGCAGAGCTCCGGCAACTCTCCAGGTCCCTGACCCAGTCCCAGTGGGCTGGAAGGCGGAGGCAGGGAGAGAGGAGGCTCCTAGCGTCTTCCTTATGAGAAGGCTACACTCTCAAGGAAGCACCATAGGGCTACGGCATGATTGACAGGTGGGATTCCACCCTTCCAGTTTCATGTCTCCAGGTTGACATACAATGATCTTACTACCACCGTTGGCCATTTGAGTTCACCCAGAGACACGTCGGAAGAAGCTCTGGCAGTTGACTTCTGGAAAACCAGCCATTGATGAACGTGCCACGGTGCCCAGTCCTGACCTGAAGCACTGGAGTGGCCCTGTGATCAGAGCTTTCTGGGTGGCAACTGGTCTCTTTCATGGTGTCCGAAGAGAAATGCAGCGAGACGTGGAACGACTCACCCAGAACCTGTGAATCTAGGTCACGCACCTCCATGGAGCCACTGGTCATTGGCTCTGCCTCCCTCCAGGGTTTACCTTTGCTTCTTCACTTGTTTATGAATGTAGCTACTCGCGCCCCCACTCCTGGTCTGCTCAGCTGAGCTTCCAAGTGTCATTGCACACAATACCCCTTTGTGCCTGTATTTTGTATGGCTGCTGTTTTCAAGTGTTGGGACTCTTGGTTACTCTAGTTAAGATTTGAAATGTTCATCTTTGGGATCTTTACAGAACCCGTGTCAGTAAGTCGTCTTAGGCTAAAGGTGTAGAGGCGGAAGGAATAGGGGTTTTAATGGCATTCTGTGGGGATTCATGTGGACAGGCATTAAAACCCCACTGGGGCCCCGTGCTGTGTTAGAACTGGAATTGAAGAGTGAGCAGACGACGGGAACTTCACGGCAGAACAGAATTGGGGCCCCCTGTTCTGTGGCACCGAGCGCCCTGCCCACACCTGCCTACGAAACCTTGGAGGTGGCAATGCAGTGCTATCGGAGCGCCACGCGGTCCCCATTCTTGGCTTCCGTTCCTCCAGGCCGAGGTCTGGTCTTTTAATATCGTGTTCTCAGGGTCTGACACAGCACTGGCAAGTCCTAGGTGCCCGGAGAATGTCTGGAATGGACCATGGAGCTGAATTACAGTGTGTTTTTGAAAAATGTCCGAGTGGTGCCCATCTCGGGTGCTGTGGGAAAACAGGAGAAGGGTACCAGGCGTGGCACTTGCCAAATGACAGCCCTCATCAGGTTGCATTCTGGACGCAGTCTCCCTTGGACAGTAATTTTACTTAAACCAATATTGGCAGTCCCCATCTGGTGGATTACATTTTTGAGGAGGCTCTATAATTTGGAGGCATGCTAGTTGGCCAAACCAGGGTCTCGTATTTCTGTACCAGCACCGAGAGCCCGACATTTAATGGAAAAAGACCCATGTGTAATAAAGAGTGATATACCTGTTTTCTCACACAGCACTCAATTTTCCGAGGTTTAACAATTGATCACAGTGCTCTTATCGGTATTTTTAAATGCATCTGTTTACAACGCTTACGTAGAGATTTTCCCGAAGAAGCTGTTAGCACAGTAGCTATTTCTGGGGAACAGCCCAGCTGTGCCCTTCCGGTGAGGAAGAGGATTTCTATATTTGCCTCCAAGCCTTCTGTACAGTTTTTGTATTTATAATAAGCATACTTCATGTTCATATAAAAATGAGTTCGTAGAGTAAGTGTGAAGCTTGAATCTGTACATCTCGTGAGCTTAAGCATCATTTATTGAGAGTGGCTGCGGTCTGGGGGAGAAGGTCTAGTGCTAGGCAGCCCTGCAGATCGTGATGTTTCCAGCCCAGAAGGGTTCGCCCCCAAACAGGTGGCTGAACAGGATTGTGGGTGGTGAGAAAAGCTTTGTAGATGCGGAAGGACCTAAGAAGACTCCCAGGTTAGGTGGTTCGCGCAGTTGTTTGCTTAAAAAAGCCTTGGGGTCCAGGTGAGTTTGCTCCGTTGCAGTTGGTGGTAAGCATCGGCACTGCTGCCGGCCTTAGGTTCATGTTGTGACCGGGTGCCACCGAGACCAGGTGACCGCCAGAACCTCAGCTGCTGACTTGGCACCCAGCAAAGCCTTTACCCCCAGAGCTGGAGCGTTTGTGAGAGGCAACAGAAGGTAAACAACCGAGGAGTTGTGAATGTCGAGTCTGACCATGTGTCTCAGAGCTGACCTGTGCTCCACATGGTTGTCTTTTATTTACTTACATTGGTTTTGTTGTGGCTGAGAAGATGAGCGGGTACCCCCCCCCCCCACAAACATAATTTTTTTTCAAAGTTATATATTTAAATTGTTTTACAAAACCTTAATCACCTTCAAAGGACTCTCCATTACACTGGCTGCGTCTGTCAAATCTGTGATTCTATTCTTGGAAACATTTTTCATACTCTTCTGTTTGGATGGCTGACAGCACATCCCTCCTTTTCTTGCCTCACCTCTTCTCTGTCGTTAAATCACTCCTTTCATGTCCCTCTGCATTTGTGGAAACAACAAATCACACAGAGTGAGGTCTGGTGAGGAAGGGGCATGAGACAAGGGAGGCTTGCTGGGTTTTGCCACAAAGTGGCACACTGAGGTGGCTGCGTGAGCAGGTGCATTGTCGTGGTGGCAAAACTAGTCCCGTCTGATACAAATCAGGCCTTTTGGACCGCACACTTTTATGCAATCCTTCAGAACCTCTGAATAGAAAGCCTGATTAACAGTCTGACCTGGAGAAACAAACTCCCACTGCACTAGCCACTGCACCTCAAAGAAAAGGGGGGGGGGAAGTAGCATTGGGTTTTGGGGGTGCCCCCTCACATACACAGCAGAGGAGATACAATTTGAATATTTCTTCATGTACAATTCTTTGAGTTGAGCACTCATTCGCACCTTTTGTTCCAAATTGCTCCACCCTCATTCACACCCACCCCCAGCATTTGAAACAGCTGTTTCTTTTCAGGAGTGAATTGCCAGGCCTTTCTCCTGAGGCGCCTCGAGTGCACACAAACCCCAGACCTGGTGGTCAGCCTGTGAACCATTTTCCGAAGGCACGAGGGAAACAGATGGCTCATGTGCAAACAGAGGACGCCAGGAAGAGAAAAGGTCCAGGGAATGCGTCTTTTGGACTCTGTAGCAGGAGGCTCAGCAGGATCAATTAAGGAGTAAAATTCCATGCAGCCCAATCTGAAAACGTTTAGAAAGGGATAATATGCTCTTTAGTCATTCTTGCCTGTTACCATTAAAATGGTTTACTTCAAAATGTTAAAAAAAATGCCTCCCCTACACCCCTCCCTCTCCTTTTTTGGTGAACTAGGTCACAGCTATAAATTGAAATTACTTTTTTTGGGGGGGTATACTTTTAGCGCATAAATATATTATAATTCATGTGATTCAGAAGTATGCATTTTTAATATAGCTAGCTCCTTCCCAAATTAACTTCTCTGAGCTGCTTCTTTGCCTGACGCACCCCCACCCCACCCCCGCCCACCGTCTCTCGCACACACTCTCCTATGATTGTTATTGTCACATGTCAAATGTATCCAGGCCAAGTATGTTCTGCAACCTGTCTTTTACACTTAACAATAGGTTTTAGAGTTTTATCTTAGTCATTGCCTAGAATTCACTGTTTGTTTGTTTAAATGGGTAGAAGTATGCCACAGTTTAAATGTATCATATGTTTTGTTCTACTTAACTTTTTAGAACAAATAATTAAGTTTCTCTTGTGATTCTGCCTGGAGAAAGGCCAGGGGCCTTCATGGGGCCCGGTCGAGTCAGGTGAGGAAAGGGAGCTATGGATAACAGTAAAGGACTTTATGAAATTAACTCCAAATGTTTATTGTTGGAACTTTTTGTCCAAAAAAGCTTATTGGTACAGGCCATGTTTTAAAGAGAAATTGGATCTTATAGATAACAGCCGATTTATGAAGTGAATAGTACTTCTTTCTTTTTCTTTTAAATAAGAAATGCTTTCTTCTCTTTACCCATTAGTTTGGTTTTATTCTTGGGAATGTTTATCATTATTTCTTGGAAAATAATTCTACTAACTGGAAGAGCTGCTTGCTTTTGGGAAAAAATAGAGCAAGAAAACCAACAATTTGTGGACATAATGGTCATGTATTTTGACCATGATTAAGAGACCACTGACCAGCTATCAGCCACTCATTTATTAAAATAGAGGTTGCAGCCTTTGTGACTACAAATAAACCTTTTATGGGGCGCTAAAGTGTTTTTTGTGCCTGTCATCCCCCTCCCCCCAGAAGACCAATATTGTTATTTGCCCGCGGACTTTCGCCCACACGTAGTTGATGTTCCAACTGTAAATTTGGTAACCTTTTAAGAGTCGAATTAACTGCTTCCTGGTGGTCATTTACCATACAAAAACCTGCTGAGGCTTAACATGGAAAGGTGAGAAAGGTTCCATCTTCTTTTTTATAGGTTTTTAGAAAGTTATTATTTATAATGTAACCTACTTTGCTGCAAACTTGTTTTCAGCCTTTAAATTCTACTCTCTGGATTTGTTTTCTCAATTGGAAATGTAATATTTAATGATTTCAAATGTTGACAACATTTTTAACTTTATGATCTCTTTGCTTACAAGAGCTAGAGGGGCTTCATAAAGTTCCCGGAAACTCAGAATTGAAAGATAATGGCATATTTCGAAGGTTTTCTGAATCACTGAAGTGCTAGACATAGTGCTGATCTTGCGTCTTGTTAAACGGGGACATGCCAGGCTGTAGAGGTATCTCTGAGGTTTGTAGATCTTTATGACCATTCCTTAAATGTGTCACGAGTCATAATATCCTATGTTCCGTTGAAAACCAAACCTTTCAGTTAACCAGGGCACCAACTTTCTCTTCTGTGTTCTGTGTGGGAGACGAGCTTCCCCAGCCAAACTCCCTGTCGCCAATTCACTTCTGACTCACAGAACAAGGCGAAAGCGCCCTGTGGGTCCTGAGACTGTCACTCTTGAGAGGAGTAACCAGTCATGTGTTTCATGGGTGTTTACCTGCACCTGTACCTGCCGGTGGTTTCTGACTCAGACGCTGCGGATCTAACAAGGAAGCTGCCGTAGAATGCTTGCCTGTAAAGTAATGCACCGTGTCGCATTTTGTTGCACTGTGTTTGATTTAAGGGAAAAAAGTGATGCTTCTAACTCATTGTAAGCTTGTGTGTGTGGATGATCTACCGTGTTGTTCTCACTCATAGGGCTCCCATGAGACAGACTAGGACTGCCCCAGGGGGGTGGATGCTGCATTTTTCACAGGTCATCCTCCCGTGGAGCCAGTGGGTGGGTTCGAACTGCCAAGCTCTGGGCCAGCATTAAACTACCCAAACTAGTTAACTTTACAACTTAATCGTCTAAAAAGGTGGCCTAGTCGGTTAATCATTAGACTTGTATCCACTAGATTGGCAGTTCAAACCCACCAACTGCTTAGGAGGAAAGAGATGAGGTGGTCTACTTTTTCAAAGATTGATAGTCTCAGCTACCCTAAGAACCAGTTCTGCGCATCACAGTGGGTTATTGTGTAATCAGTGCTTAAACCAAAGACCAGTCACTGTCATTGAGTCTGTTTAGATTCCTCACAACCCTGTAGGACAGCGAGCGGCCCCTTTGGTTTCCCAGAATACAAATCTATAAGGGAACAGGAAAACTCATCTTCTTCCCTTACAGTATGTGGTGGATTCGAACTTATGACTTTGAAGTTACCAGCCCAACTCCTAACCTACTATGCCAACAGTGGAGTCCTGTTTGATAACTGAGACATAGTCTCAGAGGGACCTACGACCAACTCATATGGTCACAGAATGATAGCAATATAGCAACAACTCAAAGAAACTTCTAAGCATTTATGTTTCAAAAACTACCCCTTGCAGAATGTTATAGAAAAACAGGGAACAGATTCAGGAGACAGACAGCTTTGGATTTTCAGAACCATTTGGATCACTACTAACTATGTAACCTAATCCATTGTAGTCTTAGTTTCCTCGTTTACAAATGGGAACACTACTCCCCACTTCAGATGATAGCTGCTGGTAAACTGCCCGGAAAGCTTTGGCATTCAGTAAAGTCACCCAAACTGCCTCTCCAAGGCAAGTCCTCCTGAAAATAGATGCCAGCATTGACTCAGAGCCTACATAAAAGACCATGCATTTTAAATTTTTTTCGAAATTAAAATTCTTAGCTTGGTTCCTGAATCAGAATACCGATTCCAGGGTTCTCGTTGTGTTTTTCATCGTAGGTCGTTTGAAGGGCCTGTCGGGTTTCAATTCCAACAGCAATGAAATTAGTAATGGAGGCAGTCCTTTCTGACTTTTGATCCTTTATTTTAATCACTTGGACAGTTGCAAGGCTTTGTGGAGGGTCTTGTTGGGCCTAGGACCGTGGGATGGCCGTCTCTCGCTTACACTATTGATGTGGTGGGCTGTTGGAAGAGGCAAGGAGGATTGAGAAAGATGTGCCATTGGGGAACAAACTAGCATCAAGTGCATTCCTCTAACCGCTAAAATTCCAATGGTGTGATTCGGTGAAATGTTTATCTGTAATGCAAGTGGATTTCTTTGACAGAAAATGCCCTTTATTTTCTTTTTAATATATGTATTTTTTTCTTTTTTAGGATGCAGAATAGAAAACTGTGATTCTTGTTTTAGCAAAGACTTTTGTACCAAGTGCAAAGCAGGCTTCTATTTGCACCGAGGCCGCTGCTTTGATGCGTGTCCAGATGGCTTTGCATCATTAGATGAAAGCATGGAATGTGTGGGTGAGTGGCTTTTATATAACTCTCAAACTGCAGCTTTAATTTGAACACTTATTTCTTGAAAACCGTATGCAAGATATGTTCAGGCTAAGAATCATTTTTTTCCTATTATAGTATAATTAGGACTGAAAGTTAATTTTTTTTAAAAATGCGGACTTTCTGAATTTGTTAGACGTCCTGACCAGGAGTCGTGCCGCTGTGACGTTGGGCAGTTGTGCGTTTGCCACGTTAAACTGTGTGCTGATAACATTGTGTAGCTTGTGTAATACACCAACTTTTATCTTAATAAATTGGTGGTAACTGTTGGCACAAAAAATTAATTCAGAAGAAAAGTGAGTTTTCCAGCAGAACCTTAACTCTTTGATTGCTTTTGTTAAGCAGATTAGTTATGAAGCTGATTCTTATCCATAGTTTTAGTGAAAAAAAATTTTTGAAGGGAATTTTTTGAGCTGAATATATTTTGTTGGTGATTGCATATAACATTGAAACAACTTTACTTCTTTCACTTAATTCAGGTAACCTAGAATGCTTACTTTATTATATACATATAATGTATGGCATTCATGATTAATAATTGGGAATACACACTTAAAATGTTTTTAATGTCTTCAATAGGATTTGGTAGTTTTATACCACTGATTAAAAGACATAAACTACTCAGTAACTCAGCAGTCCACAACCTGTGGGTCGCAACCCCTTTGGGGGGGTCAAACGACCCTTTCACAGGGGTCGCCAGATTCATAACAGGAGCAAAATGAAAGTTATGAGGTCACAATGAAACTAGTTTTGTAGTTGGGGGGTCACCACCGCCTGAGGAAGGTGGAGAACCGCTGCAGTAACTTCCTGTTGATGAATGTCTGGATTGAGTCCCTGATGTAATGGCCTCTTCAAGTCCCCTTCACCTCTTTGTCACATGTTATGCAGTCGATATGATGCACAGCAGAGCTGTGAATTGACAGCGAGACTCTCATCTTCTTAAAATGGGTTCTGGAAAGATAACGAAGAATTATTTTCAGCAGAAGTATTGCTGAAATTGCCGTTATACATTGGATAGTTTGCAGAGAAGAACACATTTACATGAGGCGTTTTTGAAGAGAGGTGTATTATGTTCCTATTTATATCAGAGTTTACACATCCGGGCAGGCAGCATCCTATTTAAAATAAGAAAGTCACTGGAAAAGCATATTGAGAAGGTTGAATTTGCTTTTGAAAGGCAAGATCATACCCACGGCAGATGCTCACTAGAGACTTGAAAGAAAAATTCAAAAGGAAGTTCTCTCTGACCTCGAAGGCTTATGAGTTTAGCTGCCACCGGAAAGGTCAATGGGTTGAACCTGTCAGTTCCCCCATGGGAGAAGGGGAAACTGTGTGCTCCCACAAACTTATAGACTCAAAAACCCCTAGAGGCTGTTCTACTTTTTTCTGTGCGACTGCTGAGTCAACCTTGACTAAGTGGCACATAGACTAAATGGAGAAGAATCTTAAAAAGCCACAATGCCAGATGAGGTTTGGAGTGCTGCCATGTTAATTGTGTGGGGGCTGTTAGCTGATTTCCCCTCCACTCGTGTGCAGAGACTTTTCAGTGGTGAGTATGATGAGAAGGTTGAACTTAGAACTTTATATTTCTGTGCGGCTCCCTTTTCACATAATGTTTTGGGCAAATAAGCTGCAAAAATCTGCTATTAAGAGCAAAGATATCAGTGTGAGGACTAAGGTGTGGTCAATGGGAGCCAAGGTCTTTTCATTTGCTTCCTGGGCGCGTGTGTGCCGGACACTGAATAAGGAAAGCCACAGAAGCATTGATGTGTGGGGATTATGGCGTGGATGAAGACTATTAAGTACATGGAGAACTGCCGGAAGAACAAGTCTGTCTTGGAAGTCATCCATGCAGCTAGATGCTCCGTATAAGTGAAGATGGCGAGAGGGTCTTCATGTACCTTGGCCGTGTTTTCAGGAGGGGTGGGTCCCTGAAGAGATAGAAAAAGAAAAAGAAAGAAAGAGAAGACATATTAGGTGGGATTGCCCATTTTAGATCATCAATTTTCTTTTCAACCATTTAAAGTACTTATCATCACACCCCCCCCCCCAAAAAAATTACCTTACACCTTCGTTTCATGTCTCTTATCCCTCTATAAACTGCTATCTTCCCCTGCACCCAAACTAATACCTGCCAACTCTCTAGTCCGGCGGTTCTCAGCCTGCGGGTCACAACCCCTTTGGGGGTTGAACGACCCTGTCCTAGGGGTTGCCTGATTCATAACAGTAGCAAAATTACAGTTATGAAGTAGCAATGAAAATAATTTTATTTGGGGAGGGGTCACCACAGCATGAGGAACTGTATTAAAGGGCCGCGGCATTAGGAAGGTGGAGAACCACTGCGCTAATCTATTGCTACTTCTTCAGTCCCTCACCTTCCCCATAAAATGTGTTTATCTAGCTATAGAATAGGGACATTTTAAAGCATTTTATTGTGTTTATTTTCCAGACTGTAGTAATGTACTGCATTAGAGAAGAAGAAACACTAATAAACTGAACTCATTTATGGGTTTTATAGGGAGGGCAGTTGTATTGATGTATGAAAATGTCTACTGTCCTGATATGAACATAGCGTCTTCTAAGGGTTTAGCTGTTGTGTCTCTTGAAGGTTATATAGATCAGAACTCTGAATGATCCAGTAGATTCCCCCACCCTCCCAAAATGAACCAAGACAAAATGAAAGTAATAGCTGTTTATTCATTTTGGTGGCATTTGTTTCTTGTTTCAAATAATTTACAGTTATTGAAAGATAAGTATAGGTCTTTGCAGATGGTACCATTAAATTTTTGGTATCTCAAAGAAGTAGAGAAATATTGTTATATGACTTTGGTGACAGTGGCACGAATGGACATCAAATTACTATCTGTGTGGTTTTTTTTCAATTATTAGAAGGATGTGAAGTTGGCCATTGGAGTGAATGGGGAACTTGTAGCAGAAATAATCGCACCTGTGGATTTAAATGGGGCCTGGAAACCAGAACACGACAAATTGTTAAAAAGCCAGCAAAAGACACAATCCCATGTCCAACCATTGCTGAATCCAGGAGATGTAAGATGGCCATGCGGCATTGCCCGGGAGGTAAGTTTGGACCGTTATTGGGGGGTGCCGCTTGCTTCCTCAATTCTCTCCCTCCCTAGCTAGCCTCTTTTCCCAACGAGGCTAACCCTGAAAGTAACCAGATGCACACCCAAAGGGTGGAGGGTAGGGTGTGTGGATTCTACTTTGTACTTACTTAGGGAGAAGGAGAATATAAAGTACGTAGTTCATTTATTTTCATGATATTTTACAGATAATTTAGAAGAATAAGTTCTTCATGAGGTTTTTAAAGGAGTGCAAGCGTGTGTGCTTGTGTGTGTGATTGTGTGTATGTGTGTGATTGTGTGTGTGTGGTTGGGGGGTTAATGAACCATAAAGGCAGACCTGTATGAAATCTGGCTTTTACAAGTGCTACCCTGAGAGAAGCAGTCCAGAGGGCTTGGGTTAGTAAGTTTACCGCATCTTTAAAATCATCGGCATCGTTACTAGTTGCAGATGACAACTGAAAATAAACTTACCTAGGCACCGGAAGGAATGAACGTTATCTTAATGTTACCACAAGCAGCTATTTCTCTTTGTTTGGAGACTAATTTGTAGAAAACAGCTACCGGAATGTGTGTGTTTCTGCATGTCCTGGTAGTAATTGTGCAGACTTGCAGTAGTTACTCTGTCATAACAAGATTAGGCCCATTTAGGAATTAGGAAGTGCCCATAAGTACGACACTAGGCAAAGCAGAACCAGCACATTGAATTGTGGGCTCAGCTTCGTCACCAAGGTTCTGGAAGCGCTCACGGCTTGCTCCCCTGTGTGGTGTCACAGCTAAGACATCACCGCGCCAGGGTTCAGGTTTGAACTTTCCAGTGCATGAAGGAGGAAAGTAAAAAAAACAAAGTTCCATTTGGAAAATTCCTTTATCAGATATGTTGTTTTCTGTATCCTTTCTGTCGGTGCATACTTCTCCAGCGTTGCGGACTGCAAAGAGAATGCACGTGTTTGTTGAATGGCTTTTACCGATGCGTAGACTGTCCCCTGGACGGTGTCTGTGCCTCTGGAGAAAGACCCAACTTTTAGGACTCAGAGAGGCCAAAGGCCTTTGAGAACGATTAGATCCAGATTCAGAAGCTCCCACTAGGAAAGCACTTTTTCCTCTTGAATTAGTTTTGCTTTTCCTTGCTGGGTTTTGAAGCAAAGTTTTTTTGGGCCCGCGTTTCACTAACAAGGATGGTTTTGTTCACTGAAACTGGGTATTTTTCAGTTAAAATATAAGAAAATATTTTCTTACAAAACTAATAAGCCACTTCTTGGATAGCTGAGAGCATTTAACCTGCAACCTTGTCCCTAAAAACAACCCTGATGTATTCACCTATGGGAAAGAAAGACTTCCTTTGTTGTGCATTGTTTATATAACTACCCCCCCCATTCCTCTTCCAGTAACATGGTTCCCCCAATTGTGGTTTACGTTAATAGCAAAAATTAACCTGAAAATGCTCCTAGAACCAACATGCTTATGTGTAACAAGAGCCAGCACTTGCCCTTCCCTTCTGCAATTCTTTATTTTGACCTAGTTCCCGTCTTGCTCGAAACTTTTGTAGATAACAACTAACTTGTTAAATACAATGTTGATTGCATCCATGTTTATTGTGTGGGCCACCAACAACAGCTCACGGTGTTCAATGCAATACAGCCTGACACTGTCAGTAATTTTAAGTTGTGCCCAAAGGAATCATTGTCTATGGCCTGTCACTATTCCACTTTTGACCAGTGAACCAGGGGAGGACTTTGACTTAATACATATTTAGGGTAGGCCTCAATAAGTCTTATTTGGAAAGCTCCTCTCTCACCCAGGCCCCAATAGGTACTTTTTCAGTTTAATCAATTCTATTCTTATGAAACCTCCAGAGTAAGTAGGTTTTAAAAAAATCATAATTGGAAATTTTTTGTTGTATAGAAAGAGAACTGGATGTGAATTGATGGTTGCTGGAAATGGCAAATTATTTTGCCATAAAATACCTTTTATTTAAATGTAGGGAATGAAAAGCAGAAAATTAATTTTGGAACTTGAGCGGCAGTTGATAAAAATTGGCATAACTTCCAGTGGAGTGTCCCACCTTGCCTCAGGTGAGAGAGGAAAGAGTGCCTTTCTTCAATAGGTCACGGCGATTATGGAAGGATGGAACCATCGAGAAGCAAACCACTTTATCCCATTTTACATCTTGATTTGATTTCAGTGACCTGCTTTGACAAACCATGCAAAAATGTAAGTCGTAATCAGGTTGGGAATACAGGCATTTTTCAGATCTTTTCAACATATGTGTAGATTTTTCTCCCGTGAGCCAGGCTTGACCTGATTGCACACTAATGCAGCCTTCCCTTCTTCACACTGCAGCACGGACACATTAATGTCACCTGCTTTTCATTACCCGGGGGTCCCTGTAAGGGAACAGTCACTAAGGATAGAAGACGGCACAATGAAAACTCTTAGAAGGAAATAAATGGTTGTGAGACAAATTTTAAGAACGAGTGTCCTGCTGTAGCACCCTGACCCCTTTCTTCCCTTAACTGTCTGTCATATGCTTATTTGCTTTGAAAAACCAACCAGCCAACCAACCTATCTGGGAACATCTTGGTTTGTACTTGAATTAGTCTGTGTACATTCCCAGTCTCCCTCGTCCTTGTGATTAGTTTTTTCTCCTTTCCAGTGACTTCACTTGTAGACTTGATTGCACTCTCTGACACTCATTCTTCAGGGTCTTGGTCTTGATTTTTAAAGCCCACTTATTCGCCGGATCAGGAGATGTGGGTCTAGGTGCCCTGGCACCTCATTAATTCTGTGACCCTCGGCAAGTCACTTAACCTCTCTTGGCCTCTAGTTCCTCATTTGTAAAATTGCGGTGGTGGGGGATAGGCAGGCTCTCAGAGCCAGTCCCGCTTGAAAATCAGATATTTTCAGGATGTATTGCCAAATACGTGGGAAAACTCAGTCGTCGTCCTGTGAGCGTGGGGAAGAGACTCGGGAGCTCAGGAATGAGGTTTCACAACCACAGAAGGACCCAGTCTCCGGTGTGTGTGTGTGTGGGGGGGGGTGTGCACTGAGCTTTAGCCAAGCCTTCCCCAGCTGGCCACGCTCACCCTCCTCCTTCAGCAGGGGCTCGACTTGTGTCGGCGGCTTTTTATAAGTCTGCCTATGACCTTTTGTTTAGCTACCAAGACAGGAGGATGGATAATGAGAAAGGGAAAGAAAGTAGGGAGAATAAAAGGCCATGGCAAAAAGAAAGATGGCTTGTGGGTCAGAGGGAAACAAGGACAGCCCTAGAACAGACTCTTTACAAGTGGAGGGGTACTCACTCTGCAGATAGAACTTTGTCTCCAAGGTTACCAGCCGCTACAGTTATTGTAACCCCCACTGTCCACCCCGGACTACACTAACCAATATTTACTCCTGGTGGCACTTGTTTATTCTGTTCCTATGTAACCTGCCACTTAAAGGGATTTATGTGTGAAAGGATTTCTAGTCTAGAGCACAGTGTGAATTTCTTAATGGAAATGTATGGCAGCGCCAGTGTGCGACATTCACGACACAGGTGGGAAAGTGGTGCTCGCTGAGATACAAAGCGGGAGAACGCTCCTGAAGAGGAGAGGAAGTTGTCTTCTGGAGGTGTATATAATAATCTCCCACTCTTTCCAGGATGGGTCACTGCTCCGCTACCCCATCCCCAAGCGGTCTGTCTGACCCAAGTGGGACTCCTGAAAACGAAGACAACTACTTTTGTAAATGTATTCAGACAGTTTTTGAGCCTCGCTCTGGGCTGCTAATCACAAGGTTGGCAGTTCAAACCAACCTTTTACTCCATAGGGAAAATGTGGCTGTCTACTATCATAAAGATTTATAGCCTTGTAAACCCAACATAGGGTCACTATGAGTCAGAATCAAGTGGATGGCAGTAGATTTGTATAGTCTTTCAAAATCACTCTTCTAGAGGAGTCTGTCTCTTGTTCAGCTCCATCCAGCATTCACCCCTGACCCCTGTGTTCTAGGGCACACGAAAGCACTGGGTGTCCGGTGTCCCATCCTGTAGTTGAAGTCTCTGGGCCCAATGTGGTTTTTCTCTTCCTGACACATTTCAGCAATAACTCTTAAAGTCATTTAGGTAAACTTGTCTACAGGCTCCCAGGACCTGATGACTCCTGCTTGTGACAGCCTGACCCACGGCATCAGTTATTAGTAATACTGCAGTAGAATTATTGAAAGCCACTGAGGCACTGGGATACAATTTCCCTATAAATTCTTCAGGGGAATACTACTTCGGTTTGGAAAATCCTCCTCTAAGGCAACATTTACCTGACCAGTAGACTCATCCCCCAAAGCGGCTTTGACTTGGAAACAAAAGAAAAACTTAAAACTTGAATCTCTGAAAGCATCTACATTTTAAAAGGCATGTATAGTAGTAAGACCTTTCTAATCTCTGTTTTCTATACTTAAACTGACAGCAACATGTGGACGACGTATTAGATAATATAACTAGAGATGGTTGTAGATTGTGACGGATTAAACCCGCAGCAGGAAATAGGCACATTTTCAGTAGGATAGGGTCACGATAGTGTGCTTTAGACATATGTTCTTTATTTTTCTACATTTTGTTTACATTTGAGTTGCAATTTATGTGGTCTGCTTTAGACATGCCAAACTCACAAGAGTAGCTAGGAGGAGATGGGAAAAGAGGAAACGCTCTTTTCCTTTGAGACTTTCATACTTATCAGCAATGTAGGTACTGAAAATTTTATATACAAAAGAAAGCAGCAAAAAAGAGGAATTAATATTTCCCTATTGGCCACGCTAATCGATTAGATTTTTTTTTAATCAGTATTTGGCATTCTTTGCTGTAACCTAACCAAATCAGACCATTTCCCTGGCCCTTTGTAAGAACGGTGACTCGCTCTGATGTGCATCTCCCAGTGGTTGCAAACTGCAGCCACCCATCACAGCCACATTTTAAAATGCTCCTGCTAATGTGCAGGTGGAGTTAAGCGTTAACAAAGATCTCCTTGCCTCCAAATAATTTCTCTCAGTCAGTAGCTAAAAACAAAAACCAAACTCATCTTCAGCCAATTGGCCGATTCCATCTGAGTGACCCTGTGGACTAGAGCAGAACTGCCCCTGTGAGCTTCTGAGGCTGTAAATCTTCAATGGAACAGGAGGCCTCACCTTTCTCCCTCAACGTGACTGGTGAGTTTGAACTACCAGCCTTGTGGGTAGCAGCCCATTGCATAACCCACTGCTCCACCAGTACCCTCCCGTGGTGCCAAAAGGCCTTAGCTATGTGCTTCCAAGTAGTATCTTGGGAAGTGGCCGTTTACTAATTATCCACCTATGTGTTTATCTGTCTCTTCATTCACTCACTGAATGAGCAGGCAAAACTATTGGTCTGTATTGGAGGTGGTGGTGAGTTTTGTTCATTTAGTTTTGTTTAGCAATACATTTTCCCCCACGATAGGCTAATTTTTATACACCGTAACCTGTGAAAGTCAGAACCTGATGATAAGCCATTGTTTTCCTGGAGCTTAAAACAGTTATACCTTTGGCTCAGTGTCATCTTCCCACTTTTCTGCCACTGCCAATTCATGGGAAGCATTTTGAGTTTCCCTTCTCTGACGAGTTTCTGACTTGCTTGTGTCTGGCTGTTGCAGAAACAGCTAAGTGGGCCCTGATGGTGGGGGCCAATGAGAAGTCCGCAGGCTTCCCAGCCAAACTCAAACTCATGGCCGCCAAGCTGATTCCAGGGCCATCTTTGTGACCCTATAGAATAACATAGAAATAACTGCCTCTATGGATTTCTGAGATGGTAAATCCTGACGGGAGAGAAAAACCTCATCTTTCTCCTGTGGAGCAGTTAGTGGTTTTGAACTGCTGACCCTGGGGTTAGCAGCCCAATGCATAACACACTAAACTGAGACCTGGACACAGACACAGGCATCGAAGGGGCTGCAGAACCCTATTGCATGGAGGCCGAGAGAATGACATGAGACCTTTCCTGCCCGTGTCCTCATGATCCAGCCCTGGAACCCCAGTGAACCGGCCCCGCTTGCAAGGGGGACGAAGGAGTGGCTGTCGAAGCCACCCGTTTGCCCCCAGTTTCTGTCATTCTCTCCAGATACAGTTCTCTATCTGGAACCTCGGCCGGCCCATTACTACTCTCTTTTATGAGTGCTTATAAAAAGGATTTCTCAACTCCGTATGCCCCCAAAGCCCAGAGGTCTTTGTGTAACAAGGCAATCCCAGGAAAATTCCGAAGGAGCTCTCCTTTTATGCGTTTCCACCCAACGGTAAGCTACACGGATCTCCATGTAAACGACATCAAGTGATCGTTACAACACGCCGACATAAAAATGACTTTAATGGGACACACATGGAGTCCGTGGCAACTTCTCCCTTCCTTTAGGGGGGCTTCCAGCCCCCCCTTTTACGAGATAAGAAAGTCGTATGTATAAATCCCTTCATGGCTTCCGAGAACAACGTATTTTCCTCATCAGACGCCTCTCTGGGATCCGTAAGTGGTGTTGATAAAAAGGGCCCAGGCTGTGTGCTCACTCCAATTTCCTGTAGACGCTTCCCCGCCTCTGGGCCGACCTTGAGCTGTGCTCCTGGCTCTTCTCCAGGAGAGGCGGCAGCAAGAAAACATTCATGGAAACCTGACGGAGGGGCATGGAGATCCCGGCACGCTTCACACCCTCGCAGAGGGCGAAGAACCGACTCTGTGCCAGAGAGCTGGGCTGACAGCACAGAAGGCTCTGTCGGGAAAGCAAACCACCGTTCCATTCAGTCACTTTGGCATGACAACAGGCTGATATGTGTCGTCCTTGGCCTTCATATTTGTTCGTGTCAGCGCTGTTTTCTAGTATTTGAGGAAAGTAGGAGTGAAATCAGTGAATTTGTATGGTTAAGATGCATCTCGTTTATTTTGCCTGTCACTCAAAGGATTTAGCATTCCTGTGTCATAGAAAGGCAGGAGGAGACTCCGAAGAGTTTATGGAAAAGCACCATTCCCTTTTAATTCCAGTCTTCCATGAGTTTATTGAAGCCTCCTGGTATGTGATAGCATGGTCAAAGAAAACCTCCAAACCAAGCAAAATTGAAAGTGTAGAATGAAGAAAGTTCAATTAGAATAAGATGGTTTGGAGGAGTCTACATGTTTGAAATAATTGCGCCCTAAATATTGGGCTTTGATTCCTACCAGGTTTTCTTTGATGTCTACCTTCTTTCAAATGTAGATCTAGCACAACCTTCATGTAAAAGATGCCCTTAGCCCAGAACATCCAATATCAATTTAATAATAGGTTCTGGAGGTAAAAAAATCTCTTGTGCATTCAGTGTGTTTATATATGAAGGGTATTCGTGTGTGTGTATGTGTGTGTTGGGTGTGTAGTACACAGTTGCAACCCACGTGTGTGCAGTAGAAGCGTTCCATACGGTTTTCCGACTGTGACCTTTCAGAAGCAGGTTTGCCAGGCCTTGCTTCTTAGGTACCTCGGGGTAGATTTAACTGTCAACCTTTTGGCTAGTTGTTGAGGACTTAACCACTCACACCATGCAGGGACTGACAGCTGACACACTTTGTCTCTCTCTCTGTCATGCAAACACTCTGTTCCCATTTTAGACACATTAAAGTGTGGATGTTTCGATTGAAGTGGAATGTGTGCCTCAGACTGGAAGTCACCCATGGTAATTCTCAGGGAAACACGAGCTCTGCAGGGGGTGCTGCTTCTGCAGCACCCGGGAAGATTTCTCATGGGGGCAGGGAGACTGTTCTAGGGCAGTCAGTTGTAAGTGGTTGAGGTTTTTGATAATATACATGTCACAACTGTATGTTTCCAGAAGGTGGCTTTGTGCAATACGGAATATGGAATCAGGGCCGTTTGACCGATCAGCTCTGTTCATTGACTGCAGTGACCCCGTAGATTCTTTTAGAAATATTGAATGCATTTGGAATATCCTGCTATCTAGAAAATGCACAGATATATTATACTAGGTAGGGGCAGGACTTACCTTCTTAAAATGATTTTTATATCTTGTCTGACAGTGTACCCGGAAGACCATACCCTGATTCTATAGAATGTGCATGTTCAGTCAGGGACGTTGTTCTGTTTGGAGTTACGCAGCCATTCCCGCCCCCTTTTCTGAATTCTTCCTCCCCTCCGCACATTAGCTCACAGTCCCTTGGGTGCCTGGCTCACCTTTCTCAGCTGCGGTTGTCACTATGGTCCCATACAGATAGATCTTAAAGGAACACAATGCCTGAGACAGACCTTCATGACCTGTTAAATTACTGTTTGGGTTTAAGACAATTTAGGGGATGTTTTTAATGAAAGTTTTAAAGATTATCTGAGGGCAGTGGTTTGGGGATTGGGGATCCAGCCTCCCTGGCTCTCTGCAGTCTGGAGTCTAAGCGAATTTGACGTTGGTTTGTTTCTGTCCCTCCTTTTGATCAGGAGTCTCTTAGAGACCCTTTTGTCTAAATGTTCAGTAATGATTGCTGGACGCAAACCAGGTCTCCTGATCTTGTGGCAAAAGAGACAGTTATTCTCAGAGGCTTTTCACAATGGAGGCAGTCCTTTTTTTAAATGGGCATGATGTAGAGAGCAAAATACTCTTCAGTAAGACCCGAAATTACAGATGGAATATTTTTGATAGCCTTTTCTGATTTCTCTTTCTTCTCTAAGGCTGGCCTTTGAGATTTGAGTGTGCCCAAATACCTGATGTGATAGAACCATCCATATTTTGAAAACCTAGGAAGTTGAATTAGCTTTGATACAATACATTATGAGGTGCCTCCTCACTCTGCTTTTGAACCTCTGTCTCGAAGATGATGGATACGATAAGTGCTAGCACTGGGATTCCAGAACATCCCACGATGTCTCCTCCTGTATCAGTAGGCTCCTCAAACCAGTTATTGGAGGAATGTTCTAAAGATATGGGCAGATTGGGAACAGCGAGTGGGACAAATATTCAGCTTATAGTTGTCAAGAACAAAGTGCATGCTACTAAATAACAAAAGAAGAAAAGTTAAATGTAATATATGTCACCCAAGTATTGCCACAGGTCCTGATATTATAGGGAAAATATTATTTGGGGACTATTATGGCCAGGAAATACTTCTTAAAGATGGGGAATGAAGTTATATGAATATTAGGAAGGTTATGGGGAATTCATTCTAAAAGGAAGGAGATCATTTTAGGCAGAATACAGTGAGAAAACATGTGAAAGCCAAAGTATGCCTCCTGTTCCCAAAGGGGAAGTTTGGACAAGCCTGGCGGGAGCTACATGGACGCCAGCTAGAGAGGCTTGCAGCAACCTTATAGGCTGCATACTGATTGGGACGCCTCTGTGTGCAGGAGAAAGATGTTCTGCTTCACCTTGGACGAATGGAGAACTGTGGCAGACGTCGAGCATGGGGATATTTCAGTAGAACACTGATGAAAAGTGGAAATGACTGACAAGTTGCTTTTGAAAGGCAACAGGCTAAACTATAGATTCCCTCTTAGGCAGCGCTCAGAGGCAAGTCTGGGTTTCGTGGGAGAATTACTAGAAACTGCTTATGGGCTTTGGTATGTATGCATTTTTATTTATTTATTTTCAACATATTATTAGGGGCTCATACAACTCTTATCACAATCCATACATACATCAATTGTGTAAAGTACATCTGTACATTCATTGCCTTCATCATTTTCAAAGCATTTGCTCTCCACTTAAGCCCTTGGCATCAGGTCCTCTTTTTTTCCCCCTCCCTCCCCGCTCTTCCCTCCCTCAGGAGCCCTTGATAAGTTGTAAATTATTATTTGGTCATATCTTGCCCTGTCTGACGTCTCCCTTCACCCCCTTTTCTGTTGTCCGTCCCCCAGGGAGGAGGTCACATGTAGATCCTTGTAATCGGTTCCCTCCTTCCAACCCACTCTCCCTCTATCCTCCCAGTATCGCCACTCACACCCCTGGTCCTGAAGGGGATCATCTGTCCTGGATTCACTGTGCCTCCAGCTCCTATCTCCACCAGTGTACATCCTCTGGTCTATCCAGACTTGCAAGGCAGAATTCAGATCATGATGGTGGGGGTGGGGGTGGGGGCGAGGAAGCATTTAGGAACTAGAGGAAAGCTTTATTCTTCATCGGTGCTAAATCGCACCCTGACTGACTCATCTCCTGCCCTGTCCCTCTCTGCAAGGGGATCTCCAGTGGCCAACAAATGGGCTTTGGGTCTCCACTCTGCACTTCCCCCTTCATTCACTATGGTAAGATTTTTTTTGTTCTGATGATGCCCTATGCCTTATCCCTTCGACACCTCGTGATCGCGCAGGCTGGTGTGCTTCATCCATGTGGGCTTTGTTACTTCTGAGCTAGATGGCTGCTTGTTTACCTTCAAGACTTTAAGACCCCGGACGCTCTTTTGATAGCCAGGCACCATCAGCTTTCTTCGCCACATTTGCTTATGCACCCGTTTGTCCTCAGCAATCGCATAATGGAGGTGTGCACCCAATGATATGATTTTTTGTTCTTTGATGCCTTATAACTGATTCCTTCAGAACCACGTGATCACACAGGCTGGTGTGTTCTTCCATTTGGGCTTTGTTGCTTCTGAGCTAGATGGCCGCTTGTTTATCTTCAAGCCTTTAAGACCCCAGATGCTATATCTTTTGATAGCCGGGCACCATCAGCTTTCTTCACCACATTTGCTTATTCACTCGCTTTGTCTTCAGAGGTTGTGTTGGAAAGGTGAGCATCATAGAATGCCAATTTAATAGAAGAAAGTATTCTTGTATTGAGGGAGTACTTGAGTAGAGGCCCAATGCCCTTCTGCCACCTTAATACTAAACCTATAAATATAGGCACATAGATCTATTGCCCCATCCTCATATATATGTTTGCATATGTACATGTCTTTGTCTAGACCTCTAAAAATGCCCTTTGCCTCCCAGTTCTTTCCTTTATTTCCCTTGACTTTCCTACTGTCCCAGCGTTTTTTATTTTTAGTCTGCTTTTCCAAACTGTGAAAGATTTTGCCTGGGCTTACAGGTCACTCTGGATCCAACCAGTTCTGTTGTGCAAGCATCAGACTGTTAACCCTCAGGTCAGTGGTTCAAGCCCACCATTGCTCAGTGGGAGAAGGATGAGACTATCTGTTCCCATAAAGATGCACAGCCTTGGAAGCCTTGCATAGGGATGCTAGGAGTAAAACTTAATTCCATGGCAATGACTTTCTAAGCCAAAGCACCCCTCGTTCCTATTCGTGCAGGTTTGTTTTTTACCCAGGTACATTCTGCTTTTTCCCAAACTGACCCATATGTGTTTCTAACGACTACTTTCATTCTTCATATGTCAAGGTCATTTTCTAGCTTTCCCTCCTAACCTTCTAGTACAGTGGTTCTCAATCTTCCTAATCATGTAACCCCCAACCATAAAATTATTTTAGTTGCTACTTCATAACTGTAATTTTGCTACTGCTATGAATCGGGTGACCCCTGTAAAAGGGTCATTTGACCCCCAAAGGGGCCACAACTCACAGGTTGAGAACCACTGTTCTAGTGGATCTCTGACCAGGGAATTTGCAGTGCTCTGAAAATTTCAAGCATACAAATTAAATACTATCCTGGTAGATATATGAAAAAGTTTCTACAGGCCCTGTTTCATTTCTACAATCTAAGATAGTTTCCTGCAGGCTATCAGTTCGTTGCAGCTGCCTGGAACATTGTGCTAAGAAGGAGTCGGAGTTAAGTGCTGGGTGCAGCAGCAGACGGGATCGTTATCAGTATCCCCTGGTGCTTGTGGCAAAGGATAGGGAGCCTGTTGTTGTGTGCGCTACTCCTCGTCCTAATCACTGTGCCCAGCAGTTCTCCTGCTGGCTCTCTAATTTCCCAACACACACACACACACACACACACACACACACACACACACACACAGATGTCTTTGACAAATCGTCATTTGGTTTCCGTTGACGTGTTCATTGATGGAGGATGGTTTTCTACTGGAAGGGAAATATGAAAAAAAATAATAGTTTTACATTTCTGTGTCTTCAGATCCTGGCCACTTATTGTCTGTCATTAATTAAATTATTTAATGTCCCAAATCTTAGTTTCTGCAGCCATGAAATGGATATCTCTTGAAAAGTGGTATCCCATTTATCCATGGACTAAATTCAGAACTGTATCTACTCTTTGTGGTGGACTCCTTCCTTCAAGGAGGTCATGATTTCTTACCTGGACACACAGATTGCTTGTGGTGAATGTGGCACAAGGTAGGCAGGCACAGTTCAAGAGAAGCTCAGAGTGCATTTTTTCATCTTAAACAGGAGTGTTTTCAGTAGGTGTCACATTCTGACCACACATCTTCTCTGTCCATTCTTTTGTTCATCTGACGGTTGCTTGTCGCTGAGAGCGATCATACCGTATCCATGTCCTGTGCAACGGATGCTCTCTCTTTCATTTTCTCTCAAAGCCTGTCGAAGGCACCCCATGCCTCTGTCTTGCGTCTGTGCTAAGGTCGCGTGTAGTGGCCCTGATCTTGCCTGTTGAGAATGGCATTGCTAGCGGGAATAATTTAAAGTAATTTTGGCCTCAAATGTCAAGTGTCTGTCGCACTCCAGATCTGCCTCTACTTGGTATAATTGTCAACACTAAGGGCACAGATTGACTTAATACAGTCATCAAACATGCTTTGAATTAAGAGTTATTTGGCCGGCTTCTGGAGCGCTGTTTGAAGCAGAGCACCCGGCATGGTCGTTACCAGTTCATTTCTCCTTTATCAGAAACATAAGACCCATAGATCGCAGCAGCACCTTCCTGAACTCTTTCCACCAGGTGGACGGCGTGGGAGCATATCTAGTTGCAAAACTACACCATCGGTAGCAGCCTAATGTGAACCATTGCTTGTATAATAGGTTACATTTATTAAGAACTTGCTTTAAAGAGTTCAGGCAAGGGTGGGGGCCTCTTAAGCACCCATGTTTCAAAAATTTCCACCATCCCCCCTCCCACCACCCAAACCAGAAAATCCTGCATATTGCTGATTTCGTAGGCAAACTTAGTACCGACCGGTATTGTATAATGGACATCCAATGAAAGGTGACTGACCAGTGGAACTACGTGGCCATTGACTCCTGCGCACTTGTGTGTGCGCGGGAGGTTTGAAGCACTGTAGTTGGGGACGCGTGCCGTGTTGTGCTCGGCATTTTGTTCGACAGTTGTCACATTGTTTTCATTGTCTCTGCACTTTTGTTTATTCCTCAGCAGCCTGATGAAATCTCATCAGCTAGCAGGGCGTGAATTTCGATGAGTGCCAAGTTGCTTTGATGAAATCGGGTGTCGTGATCTTAAAACCCGACTTCATTTGGCTTTAATGCTGGCCTGCTCCATATTGAGAAAATGAGTGCATTTGTCTGCGAGCGGAGATAGACGCCCCTACGGCACAAAGACCGCTCAAATACAAATACAGCCACCACTGAAGTTCATTTTTACACCTTTGTTCTCAAGCAGCTGGTCCACACATGGAAAGCTGTTTTCGGTGCCACCATCTGCTCTTTTTAGCAACAACGACAACAGCACATCATCCAAATGAGTTGTTAGTCCAAACTCTACCCTCTCCCCAAGGCTGAAAACAATGTGCTAGTTCCTGCTGACCGGAGCGAAAGTTCGCTTTGGTTCCCTGTTAGCTGGACTTTCCTAAGGAGGGGCAAAGCCGGCTCGAAGACTTTAGAAAATGAAAGCTATGGTTTCATTTGGGCGGCAGAGGGAACATGAGTTTTTAAATTTGGCTTCCTTAGGAAGACTTTGGGCCACAAACCCAGTATTAGGAAGGCGGCGCCGACGTCCCGCATTCGGACCCGAGGTTCTGATACTTGTGATGGAGGGGCAATGGAATGTAGTTGGAAGCTCAGCATTCAATGAGATGTCATTTCATTGTTGTGAAATGGAAGGACACTGGCGGGTCTCTGTTGCTTGAGATGATGGTGCCACAGTATCAGGAGAGTTGGGTGAGAGGTCGAGGTACTAGGGTAAAGCTTCCAGAATGTCGCAGAACCTTCACGTCAGGCATTTAGCTGTTCTGCCAGCTCATTTTCCCTTCTTTACTGGAGATCACTAACCTTCCGGTGACCCCAGGCCACCGGGATATAGTGGCCGTGGAAGCGAGGGTGGCAGATGATTGAAGGCCCTGAGAAAAAGATACATGCCATGTGACATTTCTTCAAAACCATATGCTTTTGTGCCATGGTGTAACCTAATCACAGGTATTTCCTTTTTCATGTTACACTCCCCCACCCCCAGCCCCGTAGTTTTGGTCAGCTTTTCATGGATCTGACCTATTTATCGATTAGCTTTATTATATTGTTTATAGGGTATTCAGTGGGGAACTATGCAGAATTGCAGTACTTCTGAATTCTGCAGCTTTCTGTGGGGGAGATGGGGAGAGCAAAGTGCTGACTTCTCTCTGTTAGGATTCCTCTTGCTCTCACTATGTCCATTAGGAATGGGCATTTACCAGCAGGGTTAGCATTCTTATGGTGATGTAAAAATCACTGTGTTTTGCATTTAAATAAATCCACGCTAATTCTTACTTAAGTATCTGAAAAGGGCTTAATGTCACAAATGCTGTGGATGGAACCTCAAAACACGAAATTGAAACCGGCCCACATTTATGCAATGTATCAAACCCACTGCCATTAGGTAGATTCCAACTCCAATTGATCCTGTAGGACAGAGTGTAACTCCGTAGGCTTTCCAAGATGGTAAGCCTTTATGGGAGCAGACAGGCTCATCTTTCTTTGGAAGAGCAACTGGTGAGTTTGAACCATCCACCTTGGGGTTAGCAGCACAACACTTAAACCACTGCATCACCAGGGCTTCTTATTTAGTAAACCAGTTAGCTTCAAACTGATTCTGACTCAGTGGCCATGTGTGTGTTTCGGAGGAACTGTGCTGCACACATAATCGGGGCTGTTTTATTCAGAAAGAGATAGCTAGGGCTTCTTTCTAAGGTCTCTCTGGGTGACTTGGATCATCAATCTCTCCATTAGCAGCTGGTGTGTTAAATGCATATGTGTTTGTCACTCGGGGACTCCTGTATTCAGTACGGTGTTGTTGTTTACTGTCAGGTTGATTCCAGGCCATACCGACTCGTATGACACAGTAGAACTGCCCCCGTGGAATTGTCCAGGTTGACAGTGAGCAAATCACTTTCTCTTTTCTCCTCTGAAGCCGATTGTGGATTTGAACTGCCAGCTGTTTGGTTATTAGCTGAGCACGTACCCAGTGCGCTACCAGGCCTACTTACGTAAACATCAATCCTGACAATGAAGCGCCCTGCTGTTGAATCCATCCTGACACATAACAGCCTGCTCCGGTAGACCGGCCTCCGAGGCATTACCAAGGCCATCAGTCTTTAGGAAAGTAGGCTGCCGCTGAGTCTCCAGCAGAGCAGCCAGTGGGGCTCAAACCATCAACCTTTCAATGAGCAGCTTAGCACTTAATCACGTCACTACTTGCTACCCAACCTACTGCCCTCAAGTCACTCCCAGCTCGTAGTGACTCTCTGTCAGGTTTCCCAGGCTGTGGGTCTTTTTTCACAGCCTCAAATAGCCTCGTTTCCCCCCTGTGAAGCCTCTGGTGGGTTTGAGCCATGGGCCTTGCAGTCCATTGTGCAGCATTAATGTCACCGGGGCTTCCGCATGGCACCAGCCAAAAAAACCAGACTCTGCCATTGAGTCTGTTCGGACTCCCAGTGCGCCTGCAAGACAAGCGCACTGCCCTTTGGGGTTTCTGACACTGTGCTTTCTGGGAGTAATACCTGATCTTTCTCCTGTGGAGTGCCTGATGATTCGCACTCTGACCTTTGTCACCAGGGCTCCTTACTGCACAGCTAGGGATCCTTTGTTCAGGATAGTGTACAGAAAACTGCTTTTCTGCGAAGGGCTTCAGAACCTGTTCTTTGTTATAGCGATGAACTTTCCTGCAGTCTGTCTTAAAGTAACACTACCACGGACAACAATTCCTACGTGAAGAATGTCAAGAAATGACTTCTAGTGGCTGCTTTGAGTTCTTTTAAAAACATTTTATTCTGACTGAAACCTCATGGCACATCCCTAGGGAGTCACAAAACAGTTTCTCCAGAGCCCGGAGAGAGTGGCTGTGCTCTTAGGATACGGTGCCCTGATCCATGGTGTTTTGTTTTTTCATTGAAAGCTCTGTTCTGTGAATCAGGTGAGGATTCCCAGAGCAGGTTATCAGTTTAACACCACAATCCACACACACTTTGCTTCATCTCATTCACCGCACCCCCTCGATGTGCCGTCACAGATTCCGCTTCCTCCCAGGGCATCACATTTTCCTTTCCCTCCTTTCTGGACCCTTCTGAGCTTTGTCCTTCGTCAGTCCTCTCTCCCCGGCTCCTCCCGCTTTCACATCCTGAGAGGTAGTGTGGTCTAAGGTGGGTACACGCCCCTCGTGTTAGCGTTCCCCTCAAAGGAAGGCCTGTCTAGTATTTGGCTGATCATTGAGCCATAGGGGTGAGCATAGTCTTGGGTGGCGGGGGAAAGGGAGGAGACTTCTGTCTACTGGGAGCTGGTTTCTGGTGTACCATCTTGAACAGACCGGATGACATATGCATTTTCCTGGTGAGAGGCCGAGCTTTCCTTTAGCCTAGGCACTTTTAAAACCAGGAGTCACGATGACGGAAGATTTGAACGTTGGACATGTGAAGAAAGCTCCAGCTGCTGGCAGCAGGGAGCAAAGCCACCGAGGAACATGTTGATACCACTCACTTTAAGACGTGCACTAAGGAAGCAAGCTCAACTTTTCTAAGGGATTGATCGGAAGGGAGCTGTGACTGGCAGTCTCTTCAATGCCTCAAACAGTTCAGTGCATTTGATCGTTCCTCGTTTAGCTACTTGTTAACGGGTTTTCAAATTTGCTTTTCTTTGTAAAAGCCATGCTCTTTCAGTTTTGTACTCGGAGAGGTTCGCCGGTATCCGAGTCTCGACTCTCCCCCCTGCTAGCCCCGGTTCCAGGCCGGGGTCTGTGGAGGCAGACGCCCAGATGGCCGAGGGCCAAGCAGCCCTGAGCAAGGCATCCCTTGCACTTACACTGAGAGTTCAAGCTTTCCTAAGAGAAACAGACCATATGACTTTTTAATTAGAAAACTGCCCCAGTCAACACCTCGCTGTCATCTCTTGGGACTCCTCAACCAGAATCTAGAGTCGCTTTACTGGTGTTTTTCTTTTTTAAAACATGCCGTAAAAATGTAGCACCACAGCCAAGGGAGGGATGAGGGGTCAGGGGGTGTGTCTCGAGGGATTGATAACAGACTTAGGACTTTGTAGAAATGATTTGCATTTCTGGCCAGCATCTGCCATAAAGCACACATACTTAGCTTAACTGGAGTTAGGAAGCCTGGTGGTTTACGTTTCTAGTGCCTTTTAGGCAAAATCCAACACTCTGCCTGCTAAGCAGAAGTGACCACCTCTGTGAAGTTTTAAGCACTAACCCTGCTGTAGGAAGAAGGAGACTGGTGGAGAGGAAATCCACTCTGACCACAGCTGTTTCTTGAGCCAGTTGAGTTGCAAACAGCAGAAACAAACCTAAAAACCAAAAAGCCTCACACCCACGAATATGATTTATATGAAATTGAAGATGCTAATGTAGCTAAAAACAGGTTTGGGGGTGGCTAGTCCTGTAAATCTGAGGAAGCTGTGCTCTGTGTTAGGGAGTCTTGGTGGCGTTGCTGGGCTCAGGTGAGTACTGGACTGCGAGCCTCAAGGTCGGCAGTTCAAATCTACTGGGCACTCTGTGCGAGAAAGGTGAAGCTGGCTGTTGCTGTAAGGTTTACAACTTTGGAAACCAAATGGGTCAGTTCGGTTCTGCCTTGTAGGATCACGGTGAGTTGATTTGACTCAGTAGCAGTGGAATGAATCAGAGTCGGCTCAGAGGCACCGTGTTTGGTTGGTTCACGTTTGAAGTGTTTTGTTTTTATCTATTGGATTTCAGTTTGGATCTGTTGGTATAAAAGACTTCCTTAAAGTTATGTCTGATTCAGGTATTGTATCGAGCAATTGCATGGTGTTAGGGGAGGAGCTATGTGTTAGTCTGAGTTGACTAAATAAACAAATCCAGAGACACCCATATATATGTAAGAGAGGGCTTTATATCAAAGAGTAGTTGTATATATTAAGTGCAAGTCCTTTCTAGTTCAAGTCCATAAGTCCGATATTAGCCCATATGGCGGATATCAGTCTATAAATTCCTCTTCAGACTCACGAAACACATGCAGTGATGCTGAATGCAGGAAGATCACAGGCCAGTGGGTGGAAAGTCTTCTGGATTCAGTGGCAGTGGAAGCATCTCAGTGCTGGCGTGGGTCGCCACGTGGCTCCTCCAGCTCCAGGGCTCTGGCTCTATCAGCACAGCTCCAGGTGGCTTGTCAACAGGAAGGTGAAGCAGAGATTGTGTACATCTCACCTTCAGGGAGGAAAACAGGAGTTCCCAGAATCCTCAGGAGAAGCTCATGCCCACACAGAGGTATCATTGGGTATGACCTGGTTGATTGACAAGCTAGACTCCACTCCTTTGTTCAAGTTGACAGGAGATTATGTAACTGCTGCAGCTGTTTTTTTTAAAACACTTATTTCAAATAACTATTTGATTGTAAAGCAGCTTCAGAAAAATTATGATTTCATTTTACCATCAGCTTAGTCTCACACACTAAAACACAAACAAACAAGCCAAAGAACAGCTGTCATGGAGTTGATGTAGACTCGGAGGACTGCATGCATGTCTGAGTCGAGCTGTGTGTGATAGGGTTTCCAATGGTGGGTTTTTTGGAAGCAGGTCACTGATCTTTCTTTGGAGGTGGTTCTGGTGAACACAAACATCCAGCCCTTTGGCTTGCACCCCAGGAGGATAGCCATTTCTACCACCCAGGGACATGAGCACCCACTCAACTTGACATTCTAGATTGTTTCTGTTCGTTGCTTTCCTGGGTACCGATAGAATATGGATGAAATTCTTGGGGTTCACTTAGTTGCCATCCTCTGCTTCAGGTTTAGGGATGGGCAGATGCTTCCTGATGGCCGGCCATGCAAAGAACATTGTGACACATTTCTGAAATCGGGCTTCTTTATTCTCAGCATTTCAGACGATGTCTTTGCACACATCCTCCACCGTGATGGACCGACACAGCCAAACCAGAACACAATCCCATGGGAATGTTCGTGTTAAGTTCTCAAAAATGACCGAGCTCATGGCCACTGAGTTATGCCGACTCATGGTGACCCTCGAATTGCCCTTCTGAGTTTCCCAGATTGGAAGTCTCCCCTGGAGGAGGAAACCCCTTCTTTCTCCGATGGAGAGGCTGGCGGTTCTGAACGGCCGACCTTTTGGTGTGCAGCCGGATGTGGCTTATTGAGTGAGTGAGTGAGTGTAAATTGCTGTTGTGAAACACCATCGGCTCATAACAGGTTTTGTCCATTGGTCTAGTAACATTCTGGTCCACCCTTACCCCCCGACCCCCTTCTACACACCTCCTGTTCTCCCTGCTAAAGAGTTTGCGAGAGATTGGCTGTACCATTAGGCCTTCAAATGCATTCAACTTTGGAAGCAAAGTTGTTTAAAAATGCAGCGTATTCACATGGGGGAGCATGTGGGAGGTTTCAAGTTTCTGAAACGTTCTGCAGAAAATGAAGTGATAACACTCCCTGCCAGTGGCCATCTGACTCAACAATAACTGGAAGGGAAAAAATGTTTGTGTAGGCTTGGCCAGAGCTAATAACAAGCGAGTTCTCATTTCATTTTGCTCACAACGTATCTCCTCCCTCCTATGTCTCTCCCCGCCTGCCCCCTTCTGTAGATGCGCTCGGCCGTCCTGGACTGTCCTGAGGTCCTGAGACCTGCCTCGGCTCTTGCAGAGAGGCTCCCGGTGTGTTTGTGCCGATTGAAGGCATTTTCTTGTTCACCCTGCTGTTCATTGCAGACCTACTTAGAGCAAGGTCTCGCTTCCGTTGCCGCAGCATCACACCAGGGCTTGTGTAGCGGCCAAACGTGAGCAGCATCTGCCGTAGGCAGGCAGAGGTGGAGGTTTAGAAAGGTTCTCATTCCGGTTTCATGACCTTAACAGCCTCTCTTCGTCAAAAATGCTTTACCCCCTGAGTCCATTTGGCACCCAGATGCGCTCATGTGAGCTTTGTTGTGTTTAAATTCCTTTCCACCTAGCTTGGCCAGATCTTTATTTTTATTGTGGCCCATAGGCACATCTGTCCCCTGTCCTCCTCAGGTTATATGCCTCGGGGGGGGGGGGTTCTCTTTATTGAACCTAGCTTCGTGTGGCACCCCCCCCCCCCAGGGTCTTTAGACTTTTCTACAGGCACAGTCAGGTGAGCCACCCAGTCTGCAGTCCATTTGGTTGATGGACTGGGGAGTTGACGTCCATTTTATTTATTTTTTTTGCTAAGTGGGTGGGAGAGTGTAGCTTTACTAATTGACTGCTTGTGCTGGTAGTGTTGTGGGCCGAGAGAATGTGTATTCGGAAAAGAAAACCTTTCATTTGAATCTGTTAGGCCATTTTGCAGGTCTGCATACATGCCGGGCTTAAGAGAAAGTGTAGTTGAAGGAGGGTGCTGGGAGCATTTACCCGGGACGGGGGCAGGCGGTTGTCAACTGCCCCAAAACTGAGATAACTCGAGCATTTCTGGATTCATTTTCATTTTTTTCACAAAGACTGTACTGTAAACAGAAGTCTCGATATGTGATTCAATCAACATGCCAAGGGACCTAGAAAAACGAAATTATTTTCAGTGGCAGTAAAACTCCCAATTCTATTAAATGTTTCATCTGTTTCTTCTAACTTGAAATTCAAACCCTAAGGAAACTAGATTTTCAAATACAGAGGAGAATTCTGCCTGATCTGGCTCCACTGTTTTACGGTTTATTTCAAGGACCCTAACATGGAAAGGTCAGGATTTTAAGAAACGAGAAACATAAGGAATACCAGACTTCATACACATCATCCCCTGTGTGTATGTGTGTGTGTGTGTGTGTGTGTGTGCATACATGCTTGCAAAACGTATTCAGCCACTCCTTGTTTATCGTCATGGTTAGGCTCCACACACCAGGATTGGTATGCAGAAATCGGTGTTCTGTGAAAATAGAGGAGGACCACCTCACTTCACCCCTCACCTGTACTTTACCTGCTGAAGTTTCCTGCCAATGCCACCTCCCCTCATTTGCTTCTGAAGCAAGCTCAGCCCTACCTGTGTCCCCAGGGGAGAATTGCCCAGTCTTCCAGAGCCCAGGCGGTCAAAGGGCTGCCCCTGCTCCATCCCAGGTCCCTTCCCTTTCCTGCTCTCACCTAGTCACACAACCCCCACCCCAAAGGCCAGCCCTGCTCTCCTATCAGAATGGGTGCTCCTGGCTCCTTCCTTCAGTGAGTCAAAAATGCTCTTGCTAGCTTTGTTGAGAATAAGGGCCCCATTTTTACTGGGCAGGAGGTCCTGGGTGTCGCAGTGGGTATACACAATTTGATGGGGTCCCCTCACCCCCCAGCTGGCCTCTTGCTCGAGCACCCCCTAGTTCACACTGGGCATCACTGCTGTCTTTACCCTAGCTCCCCATGAGAATGGACAATCCAGAGCATCCCAAGACCAGGCCTGGTCTCGGTCCTTGACCTGAAACAGTAGCTTCCACTGGTGACCACCCCCTGGAAGCCTGGCTCAGGCCTTCTTCTGAACAAGGGCCATCCTATCCTCCTGCCCCTTGGGGTGTAGAGCTGGACTCAAAGTCCAGGAGGGATCCCAAGTCCACCCCCCCCCCCAGCACAAGGGGAATCCACCTGCAGGGCATCCACTGCCATTGTCCCCACCTCAGCTCCCAGTGAGCACCCAGGGCCTGTCGGGGAGTGTCCCAGACCTGAGCTCTCTTTGTCCACATTTATTGGGTCCCCTTCAGGAACTTTGGCATTAATTACAGCCACGGTGTGCTTTGTCAATGTGCAAAGTAGTGGGGCAATATGTGTTTTTCACTACCCTAAATGCAAAATGCCAGAGAATGTGGCAGTAAGTATATTTTTAGGAGTAAGTATATTTTATTCAGTGGCCTGCTGGAAATAGCAAGAAGGAGGTCTGCCTCTAAAATGGATAAAGTTCATCGGGGGAAGCACTCAGCTACTAAAAGGCAGGGTGGGAATGGTTTTACAGAAAAGCCCTACTGCACCATGAGTTTAACCATGTGGGGTCATCCTTAGGGGTCTGTCTTGTGAATGACTTCCAGTTCTTTGAGTGACTTGGCATCTCCATGTGCCAACCTGTTCCAACATCAACACTGCTATCACTTGGGGCTTCCTTACTGGCCACCAGCTCCATCTGTTTCTGTTCTTTAAGCCCCCATATGAAAGTCAGAATGACAAAGAAGAAAGCAGAGATGTTGGACAGTCTGAATTCTTTGTTCAGTGCAGCCACTTACTCACTGGGGACCTTGCCTGTATCTCTGAGAGTAGTTGTCTTTTCTAGAATGGGGGCAGACGCTGGCGTGGACCTGGTGAGTGTGTGTGGTACTTAAAAGAAAATGCTTAATATCTGCACTAAACTAGCATTTGTTAGATGCGTAGGTGATTTATAAGGAGTCCGGGTGGCGTAGTGGCTGTGCATTGGGCTGCTACCCACAAGGGTCAGCAGTTGAAACCACCAGCTGCTCCACAGGAGATAGATGGGACCTCTGCGCCCATAAAGATGGGTGCCTCACAAACTCCCAGGGGAGAATCTACTGGACGAGTCAGCATTGATTCGATGGCCGTGGGCTTGTGTTGGAGTTTTGATGGGCTACTTGCATGCGTGTGAACATGGCATCTCAGCTGATCCTGGATCAGCCCTGCAGGTCCCAGAAAGCAGTCAAGCATACCAGATTCCTAGCTCCTGCTCTGGAACAGCCTGACTGATCCTGTATTCATGGAACATGAAGGGTTTTACTCAGTAGAACATCGTTTTGTGTCCGTCTCAAATCCCTGTCTTCCGATTTGTCCCATCTGCTTGGCTAACTGGTCCCATCACCTCAGGCCGTTGCCTCTGATTTCTGTATCTGGAAAATTCCCTTTCCCTCAAATCTCAACATTCCTCCCGGGAATAAGGAGCTGTGAGGTCCAAAAATTCTAAAATATTTAGATTATAACTATTTTTGTCCTATGCCATAAGGCACATCGTTTGGGTTTTTAGTAGATGTTTTCTAAAACAGAGTTTAAAATTATTAACCTAATGATTTATAATAGTTTATCTTTTTTGTGTGTGCATCTTTCCAAACATTTTCTATGCATATTCAAGTCTGAGTATTGTGTTACACATTTTATATGTATCTCCACAGATAAGAGTTATTTTTCATACAAAAAGTTTATGATCTTTTTTATCATCCCTAAATTTTAAAGTTGAACACGGAGGGTTTTCTTACATTTCGTGAGAGTTGTTTCCTTTTGTCCAGAAGGTTCCTGGAAACAAGTCAAGTGAAAAAAACTCCAGAGCCTTCATAGCCAATTGCATGTAATAAAAATATTTGAACATAAGTGAAGACAGCAAGGAGGTCACCCAGTGTTTGCTCCGTGGGGTTGGAATGATGGTTGAGAGGCGGTAAATTTCCAGAGTTTTACAGTTCCTACCACGCAAGTAGATTGTCCGTGAATATTGGAATGAATCCGCGATGTTTACAATGTTCTTCCTTTATGCATTTTGTAATTTAACAAAGTAATGCAATCGAAGGAGCCCTGGTGGCATAGAGGTTACGAGTTGGGCTACCAACTGCAAGGTCAGCAGTTCAAAAGCACCAACTGCTCTGTGGGAGAACGACGGGCTTTCCAAACCCACACAGAGTGACAGCCTCCGAAATTCACTGAGGCAGTTCTGCCTTGTCCCATAGAGTCTCTCTGAGTCGGCATCAACTCTGGCAGTGAGTGAGTAATACACAATTAACATGGTTTTAGCATTATATAGTTCATTTTACAAGAGAATATTTCTTTGGTTATCATGAATTCACCATTCTGTAACATTATTTTTGTAGAACAAATTGGTAGCATTACAATATAAAAGTCTATTTACCTCCTTTCCATAATTTGGATTTCCCCCCACCCCTCTACTCAACTTGTGTAGATTGAACAGTGGAACTATATACTACATAAAAGAATAGGAATCGTTTTCTTTTCTTTTTTCCCATAAAGCACATTGTCAAATGACTTTCCAAAGATGATTGGGGCTAGCTTTGACTCACCTTTTCAAAATGAGGTTTTTATATTCTGAGACATAACTTTTGCTAGAAGCCGATGCTTTGTCACTGTAGTGAATTATATTGGTTTGATTGTTAATGAGGGGGCACTTCCATTTCTTTAACAGTTGTATTTTTTCATTTTTCAATTATCTTTGTAAGCTTTGTCCAAAAAAGATGAAGAGAGTGTGAGCGTCTTTAGTAAGTTTAGAAAAAAAGAAAATATGTGGTAATTTGATTTAAGATGAGGGCCTGAGAGTTCTGCACTGGCTGCGAGTTGTAAGATTTTCACACTTAGATACGCATGAGCATGGCTATTAGGTCCAGGTACAAGGTCCTTACTTTCGAGATGGATTGAAATGGGTCCAAGTTGCCCTCAAGTTGTTGGCTTTTTAACCTCTTGTACTGAGCAGTGATCATGTTTGCTTCTGTCCTTGTCATCTAAGCATCCTAAAGCATGAGGGGTACCAGCTGTGACAAGAAGAACGAAGAGCATGCCAACTTCTTTATGAAAAGAATGTTTTAGGAAATGAATTTCAAAATGTTCCTCAAGGGTGAAAATTGGCAGATATGCTTTCCTCGGGATCCGTGCATGGATTTTTGTCCATTCAGAAGTGTTAATTCTTACAAAATTTATAAAAGAAGCATATATTTTAAATAGCTGATAAATTGGAAGCCTGCAGCAGATAAGTAAAGGAGCGAGAATGTGTTGTTTAAGTACATCTGTGTTTCATAAGAAGATTCCCGATGGTGCAGTGGTTAAGCTCTTGGCTGCCAAACGAAAGGTCAGCAGTTTGAGGCCCTCTCACCGCTCCACAGAAGAAAGCTGTAGCGTTCGGCTCCCATAAAGCCTTGGAAACCCTAGGGGGCAGACCACTCTATATGACTAAACAGCAATATGTATTTTTTTTTGTGTTAAATTTCATATGCAGTCTCTTAGGTCAATTTATTTTTTTAAAAATTGACTATTTTATGCAATTCACTTTTATAGCAGCCTAACTGGTGCATGAACCAGATTGGAATACTGGACAGTTAGGCCATGTGAATGTCCATATTGATAACACCATAAGCACAAACTCAAAGGTGTAATGGATCCCTCTTTCAATTGCATCACGACTGATCTGTCTTTGGTCGAATCCATGCACTTGAATCACGGTGCTGGCAAAGAAGATAGAAAGTCCCAAGGACTGCCCAAAGCACAAACAACTCTGTCTCGGAAGAAGTACAGCCAGAATGCTCCTTAGAGGCAAGGATGGCAAGACTCTGTCTCATGAACTTTGGCTCTGTTGTCAGGAGAGACCAGTGCCTGCAGAAGGGCATCTTGCCCAGTAAAGTAGAGCGGCAGAGAATGAGAAGATGGTCCTCCACCAGTTAGATTGCCGCAGGGGCTGCAACACGCAGGACCGACCGGGCAGTGTTTGGTTCTGTTGCCCAGAGAGCTGCCAAACAACAACCACAAGGACAGTGGCGTGGCAGGCTCAGGAAAATAACCTTGACATTCTGAGGGTGGGGGAGGCCACCAGCACCTGTCCCAAGACCTGCCAGCATGAGAGAGAGTTGACGAGGGAGCACTGGTTCCTCTCTTGCCAGTCCTGTAGCCTCTCCTTCCAGTACTTCAAAACTCCCCAAGGACAATTCAGTGTCCGGTGGAGAAAAATCCCTGACTACGGACCAGTGTTTACAGTCTCTGCCCAGCCCTCAGCCCGGCCAACAATCTTTCTCACTTCTCTCATTCCCCTCTCATAGTTACTCCTAATGTTGACTTTTGTCCTCAGAAAATGATGCCGTCTCCCACTGAAGACTCCCCTTACTTCTTGTCGCTGGGTCTTCAAACTTTGACCAACTTGTATTTCCTTGTAAAGGAAGAAACCCTTTTGCTTTCAGGCAATGACCGGCCTGCCTGAACCTCAGCCCTCCTCCCCAGTAGGACATTTGCCATTGATTACAACTTCCTCTTCATTATACTGCACTCCCTCCCCCTTTCTGCCAGTTCTTCTCATGGGGCCCCACGTTGTTGCCTGGTTAAACCTGTGTGAGCTTCTAATTTAGAATACCTAAAATGACATTTCCTCTTCGTCTGGTCAGATGGCATCCGACACTCTGCGGTGATTCCTCTCTCCCATGTTCATCTGGTCCCCAATCCCACTTGATTCTGTCAATTCCACAACTTCTGCCTCCCACAGCTACCGGGTCTCTATCTTTTTTGCCTCACCCTGACGAGTTGTCGCTTGACTGGGTCTTTTTATCAATTTCTCTTCTTTCTGACATCAAATAGAGAAGAGTGCAGACTACATGTACAAGATAAAGACCGTTCATTTAATCTTGGTATTGCCCTAAAGCAAACACATGCCTACCGGCCTTTTTTTCAACGCTACTGAAAACTCTAGGCATTAACTGCTTAGTAGTGAGGCCACTTTTAATACCACACACTGTATTGATTTGTGGCCGTCACCTCCTTTAGAATTTTTAATGTTTTGCTAATGAAGTGAACCAAAGTGATGGTAAGTGCAAGTGTATAATGTGATTTTTTTCCCCACTTTCCCACTCATCGCTACTCAAATACAAACGTATAAACAAGGTATAGACTAAACTAGCCCCAACCACAGCCCTGACACAAAGCAACCCTGTTGGACAGAGTAGAACTTTTCTGGGAGGGCGTAGCCTCACCTTCCTCCCATGGAGTCCGTGGTGGATTCAATCTGCTGACCTCAAAGTTAGCTGTTCAGTTCTGGACCCACCGGGCCACACAGTGCATCTTCCTCTTATTCTTTGGTGGAAAGCTGAGCTGGACTTATAATTTAATATCTAGTTAGTTACATGGATGCTTCTCAGCTGAGATGATGCAGGAAAATTACCTGACAACTTTCCCCAGACTTTTCCTTGTTATGTGATATAATATCATGGAGTAGGAAACAAAAGCCTCTTGAAGTTTATTTCATATTTGTTGTTAGTTCCTAGTTTTGTGGTGGGGCCCTGGTAGCACTGTCAGGTAAGTGATACATTGCTAACTGCAAAGTCAGGGTTCAACCTCACAAGCCTCTCCTTTGGAACAAGATGAGCCGATTGCTCCCTAAGTATGTGCAGCCTGGGAAATCCCATCTAGAGTAACTCTCAGAATGGATGCAGTGACCATTGGTGGGTGAGTTTTGTATAACAGGATCACTCTCTATGAAATTGATTCTATTCTACTCAATTTTATTCTATTTTTAGTAAAGGATTTGTTTCTGTGACTTGTTACAAACAAATGATTCAGTTAATTTTGTGAGCACCGAGCATCCAAATACAAAGTCCTGTGGAGTGATCACATTCATCTGTTTCGACGGCCTTTGGAGGGGAAATAAAGGAGGCTTGTGTCAAGAGCGGACTGCAATCTCAGATTACCAAGGGCATTGCTCGACCGGAGCTATCTCGGAGCCAGAAGTCCTGCAGGGCTATGATTCTGAGGATATGTGAAGAAAGGCCCACTTTATATTATTTCTTTTTACTCTAAAGGAAACAACATTAATTTGAAGAGAACACATTTATACAAAGTAACTCTTGTCTTTTGTTGGTCTCAAATTTAGTGTGAGATTAATACGGATTATTCAGTAGTTTTTAAGTTTTGTGTCTCATAATTAGCTCGATTTCACGTCACAGGTTTATGATGGGAGCAATCTAGATAGTTCGATTCACTGGCAAAAATGCAATTATTCTTCTAGCCCTGTTACACAAAGGCTGCATTTTATGTATGCCCTGTAACAAATTAGCACCGTTTGGTTAAAACAGCCGCCTAAATGATGAGAAACAAATGAGATTATAAAATCCCACGTGGTAGTTTAGCATGTCAATTAGTCAAGTAAGAATTTAAACCATAGAATGCAGTCTTGGGGTGAAAAATGACTCCCGGTGGCCACGCCAAGGGTCGTCAGCGAGCCAACTTCAGTGCCTGACCTGGGGTGGGGTGGGTGGATGGGCCTTTCTGGCAATAGCCCAGTTTCTCCAAGTGTGAGCTCATTGTTGCATGCTTCAGAGGGCTTTGCTGAGGACTCACTATCAGTTAGATGACTTCCAGAGGGGTGACGCAACCTACTTTGAAATCACTACCAAACCAAGACTCTGCGTAGAGTTTTAGTGCACTGGGGTTTGTTCGGGGCCCTGGTGCCCACCACGCTGAAAGCACTGGACTGTGAGACACAAGATGGACACTGCGAACCACCAGCTCCTTCTGCATCTGCAGTGAGGTACAGCCTCGGGTCTCTTCTGCCCCACAGGGGCTGCATTGATCAGAGTCTACTTCACCTCATCGGGCTTGGGGGCTTGCTTTGTGCATGCATGCATGCGTGCGATTCAGCTTTGTGGTTCCTAATCCATCCGCATATCCTGAGCACCTAGTGACCAGGTGATGTAATGTAGGATGCCATTATATTGGAGAGCCCTTAGGTGAGCGTACCTGCAGTATTCTCCCACAGTTACTCAGCAATTAAAGGGGTCGGCTGCTTCAGCTCTGGGGCCAGATGTGGGAACATCCAAGATTAAAGTGACAGAGATCACACCTGAAGTTGATTTCCCCTTCATTGCCATTCTTCTTTTAATAATTTCCTGTCCCCCACTCCTACATCTCTTCTACTTCATTAGACACTTAGACCCCAGGCAAACTAACGTGTTGACTTAGAGTTCAAGGGCTGGAATTCATATCTTGACTCATTTCAATCACTTAATAGCTTTATGACCTTGGTGGTCACCTAGCGCGCTCAACTCTGTTTGCCCTTTTCAGGAAGGGAGTTGATGATCCCTACCTACCTCAGGAGTTGTAATGAATCCTCCTCGGTGGTCCACGGGCGTAACGGCTCTGCCTCTCTTCTCATACTGGGAAACCCATTGGGTAGGTAGGGAAAGTCAAGGAAGAAAACAACTTTTAAAAAGACTAAGTGTACATCTGTCCAGAAATTTCTCCTACCCACCTGGGTGTGTGTGTTTTAAACAATATCCTTCAGAGATTTTGAAAACTTAATTGGCTGCTTTCTACCTTGGCAAAAACGGACCCCATTTATCTTCGCAATCTCTCCAAGCTTGTAGTTACTGAACTATTTTTCTCTGTGTGCTCTCTCAGAGTTCTTAGCCGAGAGCGGTGTGCACAATTTTTGCTTATTTGGGTGCTGTGCTGTGAGTTCATGTATTTAAAGCGTGTGTGGAAGTCAGCCACAGGATCTGGCTGGCTTTCAGCTGCTGAACGGGGGGGTATGTACCTTGCCCTTGGTCCCCAACTGAGAGAATTGTGGATGTAATTTCTTTTTGAGAAACATCCATCCTGAAGTAAATTTATCTCCCCAACACATTTGTGTTCCTTTGGGTGTTTTGTTTTGTCCTTTTGCTGTGCGATCTTCACGCGGTTGGGCATGAGGCTTCTGCTCTGTTCCTTATACTCTCCAGATGATGAGAAAGTTACTCAGGCAGAGATGTTTAAGTCAGAGGCTGTAAAATGAATCGCACCCAAACCAGCACCCAGCCCTCAGAGATGGGAAGAATGCCTCCTGGGCGAAGGCGGACGGGTGATTACAAGTCATGGCGTGACTCAGCTGGGCAGCACGGCCATGACTGGGGACTGCTCACTCCTTGCTCAGGGCACAGGATCAAACCTTCCTTGTGGGTTGGCTCCAAGTCAGATTGTTTTATATAATTGGCTGAAGGACGGCTGAGAACATGTGTGCCTGCTCTGTCCCTCTCATCGATCAGCTTGGTTTTACTTCTTCTTCAGTCTTGATTATGTCTGCCACTCCCACTAACATGTATGGAGTGCTTATTGTTTGCCATAAACCATGCTACGATCTTGAGAGCTTTTTATATGTTGTGAAAATACTTTGCTCATGAGAAACTGAGGCTTAGAGAAGATGCCAGTTATGAGGCTTTTGATAATTAAAGTAGCAGAACTAAAATTTTTATCAAGACTAAGTCTCCAAGGCACGTTCTTAACCTCTGTGCTATCCTCTTTCTGGAACTAAATGATCGTTGGAAAGCACCCACTTCAGGAATTTCCCACTTCTAAAAGCTCCACATGTATTAGGATTTGGAACATCATTTTTCTCAGTGTCGTGACTTCTGTATAAAGTCAGCATCTTTAGTGTAATGCACTGCTGTCGAGTCAGTGCTGACTCACAACGAGCCACGGCGGGTTTCCAGACTGTAACTTTGCGGGAGTAGAAAGCCCGGATGCGCTCCCTCAGAGCAGCTGGTGGGTCAAACAGCCCCCATGTGGGATCACCGCCCAACACGTAACCACGACACTGCTAGGGCTCCTGAGCAACTTTAGGAGTTTTCTTAAGCCAAGACTACAAAAAGTATAACCACCCTACCAGATTATGTGAGATTTTTCACAGACTAATTTTCTGATGCCTTCTTCTAACAAAAGAAAAATAGTAACTATTTAAAAAACCTGAAACTTTACAATGGATTAAAAGGGAGATCGAATAATAAGATATTGCATTTGAACCTAACTACATCTGCCACAATCAACATTACGATGCTCTCTGTCTGATACAGCAAGGACACTCTCACCCCTCCACTATGGTCAGAGGGATTCACCAGAGACTTAATCCATATGAGGAGCCTATGAATGGATTTTGGGTTTCCACCGTCATCTATAGCCATCTGCAAACTGGGTGTTCAGAATTTAAGCTCTGATACTGTTCCCTCCTTCAGATTTGGATTTTATTATTTACAATCCTTGGATCACACAGGCTGGTGTACTTCTTCCTTGTGGACTTAGTTGACACCTCAGTTAAGTGGCGGCTTGTTTTAAGACAAGCCTTAAGGACCTCAGTTGGTATTCTTTCTGATCACCAGTCACATTCTGGTTCCTTCACCACATGTTGTTATAGCACTCATATCTTCAGAGATATCCTCATGAGGGTGAGTATTAGGTAGGGCCATGTCATAAGAATTAATTGTTCTTAGATCCATTTTATTTTTAATTTACTTTTTGTTCCCCTGTATGATTCACTTTAGAGAACTATGATTTCATGCTAGAGGAAATTATAAGTCATCCTTCTGAGACATAAAATAATTTTATCAACAGTCATGAATTCAGCCATTGGTAAAGAGCTTAAAATATTGTTGATAAAAGGAAATTATACAAGTATTTTCTGATTTTTTGTTATGGTAGTTGGGATTTAATACATATAACATATCATTCCATATTCCAAGTAGAATTATACAATTGTTACCACAACCAATTTCCAGCCATTCTTTTTCTACATGGATTCTGATATCCTCTCCCTTTACCTAACCACCACCTCTGTAATGCCCCCCCAACCCCTTTTTATACTTGCTGTTCTTATAACTTAATCAATCCTGGCTTTCATATACCCAAAATTGGAAAAGCATACAGCACATCTTCAAACGGGTGTCCTCCACTGTCTGCTTTCTTTTTGATTGAGATTTTCTTTTGTTCTGTTCTGTCATTGGTTGTCTTGTTTTACTTTATTTCTGGGTATGAAATTTGGGGTGGGTGGATCTATAAGTAACTAGATTAGTGGTTACCTGGGGCCATGGTGGAGTGGGGGTAGGTTGGGGACAATGGAGAACTAACAACGAGTCCATGAAATAAATGTTCTGACATTGATTGTGGAGATGAATGCACAACTCTTCATACTGTGATTGAACAATTCCATTGTGTTATCCATGAGTTATATGCCAATGATTTTTAAAAAGTATAGACAATCTATTTGTGTGAACGTTGTCAACGATAAAGGATAAGCTACTAAGTTTCAGAGAACATAAAGATTCTATGAAACTTGGTAGCCAACTATTTATTTTTCCTCCTTTGGGAAACTACTTAAGTAACCATAGAAAGCGGTCCAAAGTTCAAATAATCAAGAGTTCCTCAGTGCTTAAGGTTATTTAAAATATTCAAGCCTTTTCTTGGGTCTCTGACATACTGACACCCCTGCCCCCAGAGGTGGTGAATTCATAGCGTAAGGCAGATAGAAAGATGAGTTCTCAATGTCCAGGCCAGCACTGTAGATGCTTTTGTTAATCAACATATAATATTTCTGATAAGTCAAGAAAGTTTTAGAAATTGACATTTTCCTTGGGTATAAACAAAAAACAATTGGGCATCCTAGCTTCTCTTAGTCATGTGAACTTTAGCTGCTTATTTTCTTTGAAATAGCAAGCTTGAATATTATTAGGATAGATGACCACCGGCCTCTGATTCAGAACAGTCTCTGGAAGGATGTTGTCCTTGCACCACCTCTGCAAACCTCTCCCTAAATATCCCATGAGGATGGAATGCATATCATCGCAAATGGAAACCATCCACCAACCCGATGTCAGAATGCAGAAGGAAGTTCCAGCCATTAAAGTGTAAGATTCTCAACCTGTGGGCCATGACCCCTTTGGGGGGGGAGGTCAAACGACTCTTTCACAGGGGTTGCCTGATTCATAACACTAGCAAAATTACAGTTATGAAATAGCAACAAAAATAATTTTATGGTCAGGGGTCACCACCACATGAGGAACTGTATTGAAGAGTCATGGCAGTAGGAAGGTTGAGAATCAGTGTGCCAAACAGTCAAACACACTGCATTGAAAAGCACTGATGGAAGGTCATTTATGTTGTGCTGCTGGTGAATGGACCTGACCAGAAGTTAGACAATGGCTTTCTCCACTCACAGCTGACCAATGGATCAGAATGGAAGTTCTGTATCAGTCAGAAAGATGAGCAAATGCCACTTCTCTCTCTGTCTCTGTCTTTCTCCTTTATATTAGCCACAGAATAATACTAACAATGAATACTCAAAATATATTTATAGCTATTTATGAATATATAAATTTATATCCATAATTCTATGAACTGCCTACTGTTATTATTGCTGCAGTCTTCCAGATGAGGATGTAGAGGCACACAGATGAGTCACACGATGGATCGGTGGCAGCAGGTTAAGTGGTGGAGTCAGGGTGTGAGCCCACGCGTCTTGGCTGCAGGGCTTAGGTTCCCACAGGATGAAAATTTTGTCCATGAAGCCAGCTTCTTCTTTGCAAGTTTCTGCTCTCTCTCTCCTCTTCCTACAGGTCTTCTCCAACTTCAGAAAACAAAGACGTAGGAAGTAGGTGGGCCACTGTGTCTGGAAAATATCAGTCTCTTGAGGTGCTGTAAGTCGGAAGGAGGGGGCAGGGGAAGAACGCTAGTGGGAGACAATACTTTATATAATAGACTATCATTGGACTTATTCCCTGGCCTATGTTAGAGAGCTAGACATGACGTTGTGCTCAGCACAGTTACCTTTGCTTGCATTTCATGCTTCCTGAATCGTCACTATTGGAATAGTTACTATATAAACCTGCCAACATTTTTACAAAAACATTAGACCCTACCATAAGCAGGGCTTCAGTCGAACCCAGCGTAGTCTCACCAGCAGAAATACTGGGGGAAGGTGTGAGGTGTAGAGTATGCACTCAAGTCTTCCCAGGAGGTTAGTGGTCTGTTCTGGGTATCTATTCCTGAATGACACACATCTCCCAAATTAGCAGATTAAAATAAACAATTATATTGTCATTTTCTTATGGATCTCAGAGTTAAGTAGTTACAACTGAGAGGCTCATACTTGGGGACTCTCATCATATTGAAGTTAGTTGAGTGCTGAAATGATATCGATATGCTGGTACGATGGAGTCGGTGGGTGTGGAGGTGGGTATTTGTCTAACTACACGATCTCTCCATGTGGTTAGTTTGGTTTTTCTCACAGCACTGAGGATCCAAAGGGAGTCTGCAAGCCTCCCCATGATAGAAAAGGAGTCTTTGGAATATCCCCTCTGCCAACGAGTTGCTGAGGCCACCCAAGGGAGGGAGGAACTGATACCAACGCTCACTTTTACATACACCTTGCCCGATCCCTGAACCGCCATCCTGACTGTTGCTGCACTCTGTCGGTTGTTGCAGCTTCTGCCCGCTTCCAGCATGATTCAGAGCCATATTCTGTTTTGATCCACAAGGTTTCCATTGGCTAATTTCTGGAAGTAGATCTCTTAGTCTTTCATAATCTGGAAATTCCACAGAAACCTGTTTACCATGGATGATCCTTCAAGTATCGGAAATGCCAGTCACATCCCTACTAGAATTACAGGCAACACTCAAGCAACCACAGTAAGACCAAGTGGTCAGCGGGTTGTGAACCTTTCCATGGAGAGATGGCTAGTGCATACGTGGAATGAAGCAACTGTAGCAGCCATGCCAGAGGCCTGCCGACTGGTGATCACCATACTTCCCAAAGGAATCCCTAGGGCTGAAAATTCAGCTGCTTATCCAAAGATTGGAGGTTCAGGTCAATCCAGGTACCTCAGAAGATAGGTTTGGTGATCTATTCCCCCCAAACTCAACCATTGGAAATTCTCTGGAGCACAGTTCTATTCTGATACACGTGGGTTCTCATGAGTCAGAAGAGACTCTGTAGCTGGCGTTATTATTTCTAAACCGGTGAAGTTTCCGATACTGTAAAGTATCATCGTTTGGTTAACACAAACACACACCTGCAAAAGGTTTATTGAGTTTTATGGAAGTAGGCAATTCAGTTACTTAAATGTTCTATTCAGAAATTCTTGAAGGATTGTACATGGATGTTCAAGTGGATTTAGAGATATCCTGGGAAATTGGTTAGGGTACTGGCATGAACTGGGAATGAATTAATTTTTTTGTTGTTTCAAAGACAGTAATGAAATACAGGCCTCTTATTACCCAAAAATTTGCTATCCAACATGTTTTCAGGAATGGATTAGATTCAGATAATGAGGTATGCTTGTGCTGTGGAAGAAAAGAAAAATATTGAAATATGCAATTACGAAGAGTGTACCACTGGTGTATTTGTTTCTTGGGAGAAAAATTGCAAAGTAACTAAAAGGAAGAAATCAAGTTTGTGATTTTCACATGTGATATAGTGCTCTTTTAATTTTTAGGTCTCTTTTCTTTAATTAACAATAGTTAATCCTGTTTTTTTTGTTTAATTTTGCTCACAAAATTTCAGTGAGTTTTTATATATTTTAAAAAAATCACAACTACCAAAAAGTATATATAACTTATATATACCATTTAAAGAACCCCCATGAACCAACAATATCATTTAGCATATGCAACAAACCAATACCTTCAACACTCTTGAGATTTCCCTACGCAATCTCCTCATCATCACTCCTTTCATCTTTTTTTGTCATTAGCATTCCTTTCTTTGTAGTTTTAAACACATTTATGTATGCATTCTGTTATTTAGCTTTGTATTTTTAAAAATAGAGCTATGTGGCATTTTGGGTGCACATCTGTTATTGTGTGTATTTCAAATATTTTTGTAATTTTCAGCTTGTTTTTCACCCACTTTAAGTTTTATTATGATTACATGCACTACCCTTCTCCTTTGTGGCTTGTCCTGTTTGAGATTTAGGAGTTATTTCTCTACTTCCATGCTCTAATGTATTGTGTTCTGAAAATTGTCATGTTTTTCTCTCTTCTACATTTAAATCTTTAATCCACTTAGCAATTGGTGTTTGGGGGTATGAGCTGGGAACACACTTTCTTTTCCCTTTTGCTGACTCTTGTTTTTAATAAGAGCTTTTTGAATGGAATCTAAGAAAGCTACCTTTGTACCATTTCATAAGCTCTAAGAAATAATGTTAAAGTTTCAAAACTCAGATCCTCTCCTATCAATAAAATGCTTCCTTGCCATATGTATGACCTTCCCTAGGGTTTCTAAGTGAAACGGTGTTTGTCAATGGCCCCCAGCTCATTTTCATGTGAGTACTTGAGTGGTAGCTAGGATAATTAATCCTTTATAAACTCTACCCCTTTTTGAATCCTGACCCTTAAGAAAGAGAGAGAATCAGGTCTTTGTACCTGGCAGGCACCTCCATTTGTCTTTTCCTCCCTTGGAGCCAAATTCACCTGATTTTAAAAGTTATTTCAATATTTATTTATAAATACAGGACCGAGAGAGACCTTACAAGTCATATTTTGCGTTTAGTTAGTTAGTAGGAATTACCCACTCTGTTTTTTCCGTAGCATAAAAACAGACAGATGAGTAGGTACACACGATGCCCATACACGCAATGGAAGACCGCTTGGCATAGAACAAACACCACGTCCTGAAAGCTTGCCACACAAGGATGACTTAAAAATGTGTGCCGAGCAAATGGAATCAGTTACACACGGGACAAATATTAACTGACATTCCTAACATCAAATACCTAGAAAGGTATAGAGATAAGTGTTTCAGAGTGACTACCAGGCCTGGGAGGGATGGAGAGAAGCAGTCATTGTTTAGATAGCATGAGGTCTTTGTTATTGAGGGTGGAAAATTAGGCATGGAAAACGTTGAAGAAACAAAGGTTGTGTTCTTTATCTTTTTTTAAAATCATTTTATCAGAGGCTCGTACAACTCTTACCACAATCCATACATCCATCCATTGTGTCAAACACATTTGTACATTTATTGCCATCATCCTTCTCAAAACATCTGCCTTCTACTTCAGCCCTTGTATCAACTCCTCATTTTCCCCCTCCCTTCCCTCTGCCTCCGCCTCATGAACCCTTGACACTTTATAAATTATTATTTTGTCATGTCTTAAGCTGTCTGACGTCTCCCTTCACCCACTTTTCTGTTGTTGGTCACCCAGTGAGGGGATTATATGTAGATCCTGTGATTGGTTTCCCCTTTCCACCCCAGTTTCCCTCCACCATCCCGGTATCACTGCTCTGACCTCTGGTCTTGAAGGGTTCATCTGTCCTGGATTCCCTGTGTTTCCACTTCTTGTCTGTACCAGTGTACATCCTCTGGTCTAGCTGGATTTGTAAGGTAGAATTGGGATCATGATAGTGGGGGTGGGGAGGAAGCATTTAAGAACTAGAGGAAAGTTGTATGTTTGATCGTTGCTACACTGCACCCTGACTGGCTTGTCTTCTCTCTGCGACCCTTCTGTATGGGGATGTCCATTTGCCTACAGATGGATTCTGTAAGGGGATGTCCATTTGCCTACAGATGGATTCTGTGTCTCCACTGCATTCTCCTCCTTATCCACATTGATATGATTTGTTGTTCTGGTTCTTTGATGCCTGATACCTGATCCTATCAACACCTCATGATCACTAAGGTTGGTGTGCTTCTTCCATGTGGGCTTTGTTGCTTCTCAGCTAGATGGCCACTTGTTTATCTTCAAGCCTTTAAGACCTTAGATGCTATATCTTTTGATAGCCGGGCACCATCAGCTTTCTTCACCACATTTGCTTAGGTACAAAGTTTGTCTTCAGTGATTGTGTCGGGAAGGTGAGCATTATGGAATGTCAGTTTAATAAAGTGTTCTTGCATTGAGGGAGTACTTGAGTGGAGGCCCTATGTCTATCTGTGACCTTAATATTAAACCTATAAATATATGCACATAGATCTATTTGCCCATCATCATCTATAAATATATTTATATATGTATATGTGTATTTAGCCCTCTATCAATGCCCTTTGTCTCCTAGTTCTTTCCTCTATTTCCTCTTGTCCCACTATCATGCTCAGTCTTCATTTGGGTTTCAGTAATTCCTCTTCATTACATTGCTCTTGATCAAGCCCTACCAGGCCTCCTACACCCTCCTCTCCATTGTTTTTGGATCACTTGTTGTTCCCTTGACCCTGGGTTTGTTAACACCACTTCCTTCCCCCACCTCCCCCTCTCCCATGTCCCCCAGAAACCATTGGTCCCTTTGTTTCCCCTCCAGATTGTTTATCCAGCTTATCTTACCTAGATAGACCTGCAGAGATAATAATATGCACGAAAACAAGACAGAGCAAAACAAAGCAACAAAAGAAAACAACAACAACAAACCGATGACAAAAAAGAAAAAAGAAAAGCCTGTAAATAGTTCAAAATCTGTTTATTGACCTTTAGGAGTGTTTTCAGTAGAATCTGATGGGCTGTCACTCTCTGGCCTCAAAGTCTATTTTTGGTGTTCCCTGGGGACTTCCTTGCTCTGCTCCCCTTCTGTTGCACGCCCTTAGTGTTTAGCTTCAGTGTGGTAGGGTCAGATGGGGCACAATTCCCACACTGTATCTCCAGTGTTGTCCTCTGTAGGGCTATGGGTCAGTGAGGGATGTCGTGTCTCATAGTGGGGCCGGCCATATGAGCTTCCCTGTGGATTTACTGCTGAGCAGGAATATCATCCTCAAGGCTTGGTGGGCCAGGATGTGCTTCACTCAGTCTTCCTCTTCCTTCATTTGTTCCCGTGTGCTCTGATGAGACATGTCCCTCTCTCTGAGCTGCAAATCCAGTGCTGTCCTCTGCAGCGAATTTTTCCGGGGGAAGGGGCAGCCGTCCAGGTAGTTGGGATTGGGTTCGGTCACTCAGACCTCTCTACTGGTTTCTTTACCTTCTTCTCGTTAAAAGGGATAGAACCTTAGAGAAGCTGTGGGGCTCCTGGGTGCCACACAAGGCTAATTGCTCCATAATGAGCCACGGGGTTGGCAGCTTGAGCCCACGCAAGGCCCCTCTAGACACAGAGCAGGCCTCTGCTGTGGCGAGGCCATGGCCTTGCAAGGCCTGTGGAGCAGCTCTGCCTGCCCTTCTGGGCTCTGCTGACTAGAGCGGACTGCACAGCAACAACAAAGAAGCCTTTGTCACCCAGGGCACCGGGGCCTTTGCCAGAGTCAGAAAAATGCCTTTGAATAGGTATGTCTCGAAGCCACAGGTTTTTTCCTCTAGGAATTGTGCACCCTTCTACAGGGTACCATTTTAAATTACCTACGGCCTTACTCTTTTTTTTCAATTGCCATTTGTTGGCCATAATCTTAAAAAAATAAAACCTTGTGCTATAGGATGCACATACTTTTCTGTAGAGGTGAACTCATTGTCTCCTCCTTCGTCTGCCCTCTTGTATGCCATGGAGGTTGCATTTTACATGCACATGTGAACATGCGCACGTGAACACCCACACACACACCCAGAAATTACGCATACTCTCCGGTTTTAAAGGAGCCTGTGACTGCCACTGAAACCTTCAGTGAGCCAAAATTTAAGATCCGATCAGGGGGCATTGAAACACAGCTGCATGTGCCTTTTCCAGGAAAATCCTGGGTTTATGCTAAAGCTAGTTTAATTTTTAGAGTCTTTCGCCGAGCCTTTAACGTTATTTTGGTGAACTTGAAATTGTTTCTATAGGCAGACCTAGAAAACTCTGCAAATCCATTGCCGTGGGGTTGGCGCTGATTCCCAGAGGCTCTACAGGACAGGGTGGAACTGCCCTGTGCATTTCTGAGACCTACTCTTCATGGCAGTCGAAAGCCTCGACTTGCTTCCTCAGCGCGGCTGGTGGTTTCAAACGGCAGACCTTTCAGATTAACCATAACCACTCTGCCAGCAGTGCTCTCTGGTCACCCTATAGAGCCCATTAATTAAAGACAGCTCAAAAGCATATGCATCTGCATAGGAAATATCCAAAATATAAATTTGAATCTTCTTTTATCGTCCACACATTTTGTCTGTTTTCTATTAGGATCAAACTGATTGGAAGTGATTTCCAGAAGTCTGTTAATTCATTCCTTGTCTTCTGAGTTCTCCCTAAGCTACTGTCAGAAAAGTGGTTACCCGGTTCTTGAACATGGTAAAGCGGAAAAGCTTTTTTTTGTTGTCTGCTCTCAGCAATCCAGTGCATAATTGTCCTAATGGATAAAGGGGTTACTGTGGCTGTTAAGAGTTTTATATCTATAGTAGTAACCTTTAAAAAATTTTTTTAAATGGGACTTCGTAAGACACAGAAGAGTTCTTTTTCTAAAAGCTAAATTTGTACATATCCGGAGAGTGCTGGCATCTTTTCTTTCTTGGCAAAGCATTCTCTGAAATCTGTCTTCACAGTGCCCAGCTCCCCAACCCCTTAAAAAAAAAAAGCCTTTTCAGTTCTGGTTCCTTCTTTCAGATTCACTGGCTTACATTTTCAAAATTCAAAGTAAGATGAAGTGTTTAACATACCAAATGTGCGGTGCTCCAGGCACCTAACTTCCATTTCTGTGTCTAGGACTCGTGGTCCCCATTACACACAGGCTCTTAACTTGACTACACTGATCGGTAAAGAGCCCTCATAGCATAGTGGGCTGCTCACCAGGAGGTCAGCAGTTCGAACCTACCAGGGTACTTCTGGCGAAAGATGAGGTGTCCCTCTCCCACAGAGGTTTACAGCCCTGGGAACCCACAGGCGCAGTTCTGCTCTGCACAGTGGTCATTGTGGGTCAAGTGAACTTGAGGGCAGGGAGTGTCATTTTCTGGTTTCTCACTCGTCTATTTAGCTCTTGGTTCAGCACCTGTCCTTAAGGTTGTCTTCCTAAGCTCATGAAGTTAGGCCTTTATAACACATTAATAACCAATTACATAGTGGCATGGCGGGTTACTCATTAAACTGCTAACCTAGAGCAGTTCGAAACTGCAGTCCACTTGGGGTGGGAGAGAAGATTTCTACCCCCTGAAAAAGTGACAGCTGCAGAAACCCGCCAGGTGCAGTTCTACGTTGTCCTGTAGGGCCACAGTGAGTCAGAGTTGACCTGTTGGCAGTGAATCTGGCTCTGATGGAGTGGATCCTGACTCAATGGCACCCCATGTGTATTAGAGTCAAACTGATTCTTTTAAAAATCATTTTATTGGGGGCTCATACAACTCTTATCACAATCTATCCATCCATCCATCAACTGTGTCAACACATTTGTACAATTGTTGCCATCATCAATCTCAAATCATTTTCTTTCTGCTTGAGCCCTTGGTATCCGCTCCTCATTTTCCCTCCCTCCCCCATCCTCCCTCCCTCACGAATCCTTGAAAATTTATTTAAAAATTTTTGTATATTACAGTGTCTGATGTCTCCCTTTACCCACTTTTCTGTTTATCCCTCAGTGAAGGGGTTATATATAGATCATTGTGATCAGTTTCCCCTTTATTCCCCACCTTCCCCTTACCCGCCTGGTATCTCTACCCTCATGATTGGTCCTGAGGGGTTTATCTATCCTGGATTCCCCTGTGTTTCCAATTCTGATCTGTACCAGTCAGTGTACATCCTCTGGTCTAGCTGGATTTGTAAGGAAGAATTGGGATCATGATAGTCGGGGGTGGGGTGGGAAGAGGAAGCAATAAAGAACTAGAGGCAAGTTGTATGTTTCATCAGTGCTATACTACACCCTGACTGGCTCGTCTCCTCCCTGTGACCCTTCTGTAAGGAAATGTCCAGGTCTCTACAGATGGATTTTGGGTCTCTACTCTGTACTCTCCCCCATTCACAATATGATTTTTTTTGTTTTTGAAGCCTGATACTTGATCCTATTGATACCTCATGATCACACAGGTTGGTGTGCTTCTTCCATGTGGACTTTGTTGCTTCTGAGCTAGATGGCTGCTTATTTGCCTGCAAGCCTTTAAGACCCCAGACTCTATATCTTTTGATAGCTGGGCACCATCAGCTTTCTTCACCACATTTGCTTATGCACCTGCTTTGCCTTCAGTGATTGTGTCAGGAAGATGAGCATCATGGAATGTCACAAACTGATTCATAAGAAGTAGATCTTTCTTCCAAGGTACCAAGGTGATGGTGGTGGTGGTGAGGTGCTGTGGAGTGGGTTCTGAATCTTAGCAACCCTATGTAAAGAGAGCGACATGCCCAGGCCTGTAACATCCTCATAATTTTTCTTATGTTGCAGTGACTGCATCAATCCAACTTGTTGAGGGCCTTCCTGTTTTCCATTCCCCTTCTACTTTAACAAGCATGATGTCCTTCTCCAGGGATTGGTCTCTGCTGACAGCATGTATACAATACATGAGTTTTAGTGTCACCATCCTTGGCCCTAAGAGCATTCTGGCTGTACTTCTTCCAAGATAGATTTGTTTATTCTTTTGGCAGCGCATGGTACTTTCAATATTTTTTTGCCAGTGCCACAATTCATAGGGATCAATTCTTCGAACAATCTTCTTTATTCAGCGTCCAACTTTCACATGCATGTGATGCAATTGAACATTCCACGGTGAGGATCAGGTGCCTCTTAGTACTCAGAGTAACTCTCTTGCTTTCCAACACTTTAAAAGAGATCTTGTGCGGATTCACTCAATGCAATGTGCCATTTGATCTCTTGCCTCCTGGCTCCATGAACATTGATTGTGGATCCAAGTAAGAGAAAGTGCTTGACATCTTCCACCTTTTCTCCATTTTTTATGATGTTACCTTTTTTGTGTGTGAGGATTTGAGTTTTCTTTCCATTGAGTAGTAATCCATACAGAAGGCTGTAATCCTTAATCTTCATCAGCAAGTGCTTCAATTCTTCACATCCATCAAGCAAGATTTTGTCATTTACATATTAATATATGTTATATATTAATATATAATCCTGACGCCACATTCTTCTTCAGATAATCCAGTTCTCTAATTATTTGCTCAGCTACAGACTGAATAGGTACAGTGAGAGGATGCAACTGTGACACGCACTTTTTGTGATTGTAAACTATGCACTGCCTTGTTTTGTTCACACAGTTTTGTCTTTTGATCCATGTGCAGGTTCTGCATGAGCACAACAAAGTGTTCTGCAATTCCCATTCTTCACAAGGTTATCCACACAAGTGAGCGCCTTTGCATAGTCAATAATACACAAGTAAACAGTTTTCTGGTTTTCTCTGATTTCAGCCAAGAACCATCTGGCACCAGTAGTGATATTCCTTGTTCAATGTCCTCTTCTGAATCCAGAATCTCTGGCAGTTCCCTGACAATATATGGCTGCAACCATTGTTGGATGATCTTCAGCAAAATTTTACTTAATTCTATTAAAATATTAATTATACTTTTCTATGCATTCTTTTGGGTCACCTTTCTTTGGAAGGTTAAAATATGGATCTCTTCCAGCCTGGTGTTGTTAGGTGCCATTGAGTTGGCTCCAGCCCATAGTGACTCTGTGCACAACAGAATACAACACTGCCCGGTCCGGTGCCATCCTCATAATTGTTCCAATGCCTGAGCCCGTTGATGCAGCCTTTGTGTCAATCTGTCTCTTTGACGGCCTTCCTCTTTTTCTGCCACCCCTCCACATTACCAAACATGAAGTCCTTCCCCAGGGACTGGTCTCTGCTGACATTATGTCCATAGTATGTAAGATGAAGTCATGCTACCCTTGCCTCTAAGGAGCACTCTGGCCTTACTTCGTCCAAGACTGATGTGTTCTTTTAGCAGTCCATGGTACTTTCAATATTCTTCTCCAGCACCACAATTCAAATGTATCTAATCTTCTAATGTCTTCCATATTCAGTGTCCAACTTTCACATGCGTATGATGCACTGGAGAATACCATGACTTGGGTCAGGCACACCTTCGTCCTCAAAGTAGCACGCTTGCGCTGTAATACTCTAAAGAGGGCGTGTGCAGCAGATGCATCTCATGCCATGTGCCCTTTGATCTCTTGACTGCTGCTTCCATGGGCATTGATTGTGGATCCAAGCAAGGTGAAATCCTTGACAACTTCAACTTTTCCTGCATGTATCATGTAACCTACTGGTCCCATTGTGAGGGTTTCGGTCTTCTCTACATTGAGTTGGAATCCACATCAGAGGCTACAAATCTTGATCTGCATCAGTACGTGCTTCTATTCGTTCTCACTGTCATCAGGGAGGTCACATTATCGGCATACAATTGGCTATTAATCAACTTTCCTCCAGGCCTGGTGCTTCACTCTTCTTCAGATAGCCCCGTTTCTCTGGTGAAAACCTGACGCCTAGCTTCAAAGCATTTTCAAATACCCCGCCAGGAAAACATATGACACTTGTGTGTACTATGTATGTAGCCTCCTTTGTTTCCATTACACACCTAAGTAGCCATTTCCATTTGAGACCTTACAACATTTGTCAAGCATATTTAGCTATAATTTACTGTTTTAAAATGTGTTATTCACAAATAAATTAGGATGAAAGATAACCCAAGTAGGTTATAGCTTTTAAAATTTTTATTTTCACCTCAGAAATGCCATATTTTCTATAACCTTGGGGTATCTAGCACATGCCGTTTAGAATTCTTTTTAAACATTTTTAAAAGAAGTTTATTCAACCTCTTTATTTATCTATCTATCTATCTATCTATTTATTTATTTATTTATAAACATTTTATTAGGGACTCATACAACTCATCACAATCCATACATGCATCAATTGTGTAAAGCACATCTGTACATTCTTTGCCCTCATCATTTTCAAAGCATTTGCTCTCCACTTAAGCCCTTGGCATCAGGTCCTCTTTTTTTCCCCTCCCTCCCCGCTTCCCCCTCCCTCATGAGACCTTGATAATTTATAAATTATTATTTTGTCATATCTTGCCCTGTCCGACATCTCCCTACACCCCCTTTTCTGTTGTCCACCCCCAAGGGAGGAGGTCACATGGAGATCCTTGTAATCGGTTCCCTCTTTCCAACCCACTCACCCTCTACCCTCCCAGTATCACCCCTCACACCCCTGGTCCTGAAGGTATCATCCACCCTGGATTCCCTGTGCCTCCAGCTCCTATCTGCACCAGTGTACATCCTCTGGTCTAGCCAGACTTGCAAGGTAGAATTCGGATCATGGTAGTTGGAGGAGAGGAAGCATTTAGGAACTAGAGGAAAGCTGTATTCTTCATCAATGCTACATCGTACCCTAACTGACTCATCTCCCCTCCCCTAGACACCTCTGCAAGGGAATCTCCAGTAGCCAACAAATGGGCTTTGGGTCTCCACGCTGTACTTCCCCCTTCATTCACTATAGTAATTTTTTTTTTCCTGATGATGCCTTGTACCTGATCCCTTCGACACCTCGTGATCGCACAGGCTGGTGTGGTTCTTCCATGTGGGCTTTGTTGCTTCTGAGCTAGTTGGCCACTTGTTCACCTTCAAGCCTTTAAGACCCCATACACTATCTCTTTTGATAGCCAGCCACCATCAACTTTCTTCGCCACATTTGCTTATCCACCCTTTTGTCCGCGGCGATCATATCATGGAGGTGTGCACCCAATGATCGTTTAGAATTCTTAAGAAATGTTTTCTCCCAATTGAGAATCATGGTGCTACTAGGGTAGTGGATTCCACAGTGACCAACATATGCAAAAATAGCATGGACGAAGCTTGGTTTGTTCTTTCTGTATTTGGTGGTGGTGGTGTTAGGGGCCATCAAGTCCACTCTGGCCACATTGTGACCCACGTGGCAGAGTAGAGCTTCCCTGTTGGGTTTTCGTAGCTCTGATCTTTCTGGGAGAAGATTTCCAGGTCTTTCTCCTCCTAAGTGTCCATGTAGGTTTGAACCACCAACCTTTTTGGTCAGCACAAAGGCTACCTGCTCCCCAGCAGCCCAAGTCTGTTGATGTGTTTTATTCCAACCTGATCTTGCATTCCTTATTCTCTAAAGGTAACAAGGGACATGCGCCCTTGATCCATCCTCGTCTTGTAGCAAACCAGCGACGGCCCAGACTCTGACTTTAATGGTCCAGTACGTAGTGGACTGGGCAGTTCACGAGATTTGTTGGAGTCTGTCACTGAAGGAGAGGGAGACCTTCTCCTTCACCCCGAGGGAGGCCCTTCACCCGCGGGACGTTGCGTGCGTTGACTGTGCTGCGAAGTTGGTGAGAAAAGAGAAAGCACAATGAGCAAAAGGAGGAGGATAAGCCAGATCGGCTGAGTTCCCATCCCAACCCTCCCCCTACTGGCTGTGCCATCTCAGGTGACTGAATTCGGGATCTCTGATCCCAAATATTCTCTTCTTTAAAGGAGAGCTGAAGATATTGTCTATATCCTAGAGGCATTTTTAGCAAGAAATGAATTAAGTGAGTTAATATACACGGAGACTTCAAAATATTTATGGAAAATTCAGTTCTCTCTCAATTCAGTTTTCCTGTGCACTTTCCGAAGCCCCTTCTTATGGACAGTGTGTGACACATGGTTAACGTCCATGTCGTGATGGCGAGGATGACGTCAGGATTTGTATGAAACCTGCAGATCTTGCCTTTCTGACAAAAAGACGAAAGTCTTGTTATATGTGTGCTTAAATTATTTCCTTCTGTCTGCAAACCAGTGGTGAACATCTTCAGCCCTGTGAGACATGTGCCATCGGGCACGAGGTGTCCTTTCCTGCCCTTCTAGTGTGTGAAATACCCAAGTAGTCTCTTCAGTCGAGAGAAACTTGACCATCATTTGAATCTGTCCATCATAATTTTGTTTTCTTTGGGGGTTAGCGCGGTATAATTTCTGCAAACCTCTGGAAGCCCAACCTATCTATTGAATAAATGGAGATATGATATAGAGAAGAGCAGGTTTCTGGAACGTAACCATACCTCAGGAGAAGGTAATTATGCGAACCAATTCTGCTGTCACATGATCCATCAGTGACATCTCGGCCTGAGCATAGGCTGTTAGGTTCTGCTGAATCGAGCTTGACCCACGCCAACCCGCAGTGGGACCGAGAAGCACTGCCCCATAGTCTTTTAGGCTGTGTTTGCTATGAGAGGAGATGCCAAGGGGCTCCCCTACTGTGCTCCTCGGTGGGTTTGAACTGCCCACCGTTTCAGTAGCAACCAAGCTCTTTGAGCAGGGAGATGAAAGACCTTGTTCCTGGGTGCCAGATTCCTCCAATGGCAATGGCAGTCTGATCTCTGTGCACTTTTTATTTTTCCAGCATCATCTACAATTAGAACGTAGAGAGCCATGTCCAGTCACAAGATAGTGCTGGTGGTGGGGTGTATGTGTGTGTGTCACTGAGTCCATTGGACTTCATAATGACTCTCTAGGACTGACTTGGCTTCCCTGTAGGGTTTTCTAGGCTGTAATCTTTACAGAAGCAGAACCCCAGGTCTCTTTGACGATGGAGCAGCTGGGGCTTTGGATTACCAACCTTTCCTGTAACAGCAGAGCCCAGAACCACGTCACCCCCAAGTTCCAGCACCAACTTCTTCATTCTCATTCTCACTCTTGCCAACACCTGACTCAGCAGGGCCTCCACTGTCACCTCTGAAGCTTTAAAACCCTTCTGCACTGCTGCCCGCCCCCCAAGGGTCTCATTCAGAAGTCTGGATATGGCTAAGGAACCTGTAGCTTTGAAAGCTCCCTGGAGAATTCTACCTCTGGCCGGTGAAATGGCTTTTGCACACCATCGCTGGAGACCCCTTCCGCCTCCCAGCTGAAAACCAGCGAGCTGTGTTTTCTTCTCTTGGGGTTGCCAAGGCCACGCTGGGGATGCTGAGTTGGAACTTCTAAATGTGTTGCTTGACCCCAGGATCCTGAGGCTTTGAATGCCTTAACCCCAAGGAATAATTAATGGGGGGAAGCATAGTTGCAGGCCAGGCCCACTGGGGAGCTAATGCGGCCGTGGGAGCCCTGATGTTGTGTGGGGCTGGACAAGGGGCCTGATAGCTTTCTCCAGCCCAGCGCTTAGGATTCATTTGTTTGTACAGCGGCCATTTAAATGATTACAAGATCAAAAGTCTTTTGCTGGGCACAAGGGATCCAAGGAGAATAGTGGAAAGAGTACATAGAGACTTTAGAATCGGCCAGATGTTGGCTTGAATCACTGCCGAGCTATGTGATTTTGAGCTATTTACTTAACTTCTCTAAACCTTTTTCCTCATCAGCAAAATGGAAATAATGCTTGCCTTGAGGGTCTGTGTGAGACTTAAAACATGAGTAAGACACAGGGCACATAGGAGCGGGCACCATCACGTATTTAGCGACACTCATGGGCCACGTGACAGAGGGCTATGCTTGTTCCGCACGAGGCGGAAGCCAGCATCGTCGCCCCTTTCCAAAGGAGGAAAGCGAAGCCCAAGAAAGTAAGTCACCCGTCCAAGATGTCTAGCTTCTAAGTGGCAGTGTTCCGCTCCGACCCTAGGACCATGTGATGCACCGTGCACAGTGTGGTTTCATGTGACTCTTCCCTCCCTGGGGCTGGCGGGACATTCGTGATTCCGGTGTAGCCTAGAAGGATGGGCAAGGCATCTTGATTTCCCTTTTGAGACCATGCAATGCAGGCAAAACAGACGGGGGCTGTTAGAGGGTGTGTGTGTGTGTGTGTGTGTGTGTGTGTGTGTGTGTGTGTGTGTGTGTGTGTGTGTGTGTTAGTGGACAGCACAGGACATTCATTCAGGGTGGGGCCTGCCAACAGACACCATGTGAAAGGTGAGGTTTTGCATGGAAGCCAAAGGCTGCAGAGCTTAGCTTTCCCCATGTGTGGATCCCAGCCCCGGATTTGTTGAAGTACATTTGAGAGACTCTCTGTAATACGGTCGGTCTTAGAAGCACCCTCCCCAGAACTCGGCGGCCCTTTCACTCTGTGTTTTGGGTGCTTTAAATGATCCGTTGCCATCCATTGGCTCCTAGGGAGCGTGCCGTGGATAACCGAGCGCACGCTGCCCACTTCTGAGCACGTCGTCGTTGGGGCGTTCCGGTCAGTCCATCGCATTGGCGTATCCCTTGTTTTCAGTGGCCCTCTAGACATGACCGAACATGGTGTTCCTTTCTAGCGATTGGTCGTTCAAGACGGCGTGCATGAAGAATGTGCGACACAGCTTTGCCATCATTGTTTATAAGGCGCCTTCTGGCTGTATTTCTTCCAAGATTCATTTCTTCATTCTTTCCGCAGTCTAAGGTATTGGACTAAATCTGCTGAAATTGTCCTCTTCTAAGTTTTAAGTTGTCACATTGGTGATGAAGGTCTGTCTGACCCAAATCATCATCTTTTCAATCACTCATGTGCATGTGACAGTTGGGTCATGACAAAGGAATGCCGGACAAGTGATGTGCTTGGACTGATGCACAGATGAATGGTCATATGGCCCAGGTGAGCACAAACATGCACAAGGGAAGGATACATCGTACTGGGAGGGAGGGCGCCGCGTGTTCTAAGAGCTCAGGAAATAGTGCAGGGATGACCCTTTGATGACATACCTCCTCTCCTGTCACCTGCTCTCTCTCTCAAGCCTACCTCTGAAGTGAACTGCTGAGTTCCGGGTGAACTGATAATGTGCACACACACACAGAGCTCCTATGTAGCTAACATTCAAACTCCCTTCTCGCTTGCAAGTACGTCTCAGAATTCCAGAGAAATTGTGTTGAATTCAAATTCACGGAATGCTTGTTAGCATAGTTTTGAATGTCATTTCTTAAGCTTTTTCTTTCTTTTGTTCGTTCATTCGTTCTTTCTTTCTTTCATTTAGTTAATGGCTACTGATTTAAGACCAAGAAGAAACTATCAGAGCTCGCTGTCCTAATGAAACAATCTTTAAAAGGTACCTTGCGTCATAGAGGGACATGCCATTCTTTCCCGGTTATCCCCCTCCGCCAACCAAATGAAAACACTGGAATAATTTTCTCTGTACCCCCTGATGTTTTTCTGACTTAATTTGGGTGTCTCAAATGAGCCTGATAATTCTCTGTGAATTTTATTTATTTTGAGAATTCAGAGCGGGCATCTGCACAGTGTTCTGGTAGGATGGTTTGAGTACTTAATTCCCCCACCCCCTTCGTACCCCCTCCACACACACACCCCGATATTCAGTGAAGAGTGTGGTCCACGCACTGCATGGGCACCTACCTAGTAGGAAAAGCTGGCCTCTCGTGCTACCTCAGACACATTTCGATCACATCTGGCTGCTACAAAGTAAGAAAGGAAGGGGGGCCAGAAAGAGCAAAGGACCAATGCCATGTACACTTTCTTTGCATCCATTGCTTCATATCAAAACCAGTTTGTAAAGCTGAATCAGCTAAAAACAAAAAACAACCCAGCAACTAAAACTAGCTTCTACCAAGTCAACTCAAGCTCACGGAGACCTTGTGTGTGCCAGGAGAACTGTATCCTGCGGTTTTCTGTGGCTCCATTTGTACCACCCAGGGACTCCATGAGCCGGAAGAGGGTCATCCAGGTCTGCTGCACAAACCCTCCCTCTGCCCTGGGAGAGAGGTTCCACCAGGATCCTATGTTGGGAACCAGCTTGCCTTCGAACTTAAAGTCTGCGAGTACTGTCCAGACCAGACTATAGCACAGGCCAGTTTCCATTTTATAACGTTAGCCTTCCAAGTAAGAACCCAGGAAAAGAACCGATTCTTTCTTTGCATGTAGTTTATATTCCTTTTTCCATGATGAAAAATGGGAGCCTGAAGTTATAAGCAATGGCTTTGATCCAGCACCTACATCATTAGTTAAATGGCCACCACTCTCAGTGCCAGCAAGTCATTTTTGACTGCTGGCAACCCAACAGGAGAGGCTACACCTGCACCTGTCTGTGTCCAAGGCTGAATCTTCATGGGAGTAGAAAGTCTCATGGTTCTCTCAGGGAGCCGCCGGTGGTTTCAAACTACTGGCCTCGTGGTTCACTGCTTAGCCCGTAACCCACCACGCCGTTAAGGGTCCTCTAGTTAAATAATAGATTTCCAAATTTATTTTGCCTACACCCCTGTTTGTGGAAAAAAACCAAACAAACCAAAATCAGGAACCTTGGCTGAAGAGAGTTTTAGCACTATATCCCATAACCCAGGATACAGTAGAGGCACCTTCTTTTACAGCTCCGCCCTCCTCCTCAGAAGGTGTCTTATAGCCCACTTTGAGAAACACGGATTTAAAATGTTAGATTCCTCTGAATTTTCCTTCCATTTTTCAGGCCCTCCCCGCCCCCCCACACACCTCCTGTCCAATATGTCTTCAGCAGTGTGCAAGTATATTTTTCCCCTTAGGCTGCACTTGGATGTTCTTACTCTTTTGTCTCATAGAGAATTTACTTTTGGCGGGAAAGAGAGAGGGTGAAAGAGAGAGAGAAGGGAAAGAAGCTGGGCGAATAGGAGAATACTTGGAAAGTTCAAGCCTAAAAAAAGAAGAAAAAAGCCCATTTTGTTCATTAAAAGTGAGTTATCGCCCCCTGGTGGACATGCTATGTACTTTTGCATTGCCAATGAACGTGTCCGTTCATTCATTTTTCTGTGGAACCCTGGTGGACGTTAACAGGAGGTCAGCAGTTGGAACCCACCTGCAGCTCCGTGAGAGAAAAGACCTGGGGTCTGCTGCTGTTAAGACTGTAACTGAGGAAATCCTATGTTCTGCTCTGGGGTCCTCTGGGGTCACTGGGAGTCACGATGGGGTTGGCTCCACAACCCCAAACACCACTGCCACCACTGGGACCATGCTCTTATGAGGATGAGACTCTGTCCTTCAAGTGAACCCAGATGTTTAGAAGAGGAATGTCCGGTATTTCTGAACTGGCTTTCCTTGTTTCGTTCCACCAGCCTCACTTTGAGGATTAAAATGCACTTGACCCCGAGCCACGGTATTTTCATTTGGTGCATGTGCATGTGAAAGCTGGACGCTGAATACTGAGGTAGGGCGCTGGTGGAGAATATCGCAAGTGCCACGAAGTGCCAGAAGAACAAAGCAAACTGTCTTGGAAGAAGTACAGCCAGAATGCTCCTGAGTCGCAAGGATGGCGAGATTTCCTCCCATGTCCTTTGGACACATTATCACGAGAGACCAGTCTCTGGACAAGGAAACTGTGCTTGGTCACATAGAGGGGCAATGAGACAGGAATACCTTTGACGCGATGGGCTGACACGTGGCTGTCGCAGTGACTCCCACACAGTCGCATGGGTCAGGACGGCACCAGAGTGGGCAGTGGGCTGTTCTGTTGCGTAGGGTCACGAGGAGTCAGGACCGATTCCTGGCACTTAGTAACAACAGCAGGTTCAACTCCTTCAAGTCCCATTCTTTAATTGTCTTTTCTGTTTCTCTTGCTTGAGGTATTTACTGACTAGGAGCCCAAGAACTAAAGTTAAACAAATCTGCTGGCGTGCTCCAAAGTATGAAACAAACCCAACTCTCATTCCCATGATTTTTCTGTAGTTCCTCTAGTTTCAAGGGAGTTGGCAGGAGCTGGCAGTATCTGATTGCTCCTTGAAAAGCCATGTTATACACGTGAAGGACAATGATTTTCTTCAAAGCTGCAAAATACGAAAACGTTGAAATGCCATGTGTTTGAGATCTTAGCGGTGATTTAATTAATTCTTAAAGGTTTCGGTTATCAGGATGAGATTTTCTACAATTTCCATAATTTTGAAGGTGAATGTGAAAACCAAACTGGACTTCCTGTCAACCAAATAGGTAACAGACCTCATACCTAGGAGAATACCTTAGTGTAAGAAAAATCGAGGCGTCTTAAAGCCAGAATGTCATTCCACAGCATTCTTCGGGCAATAAGAGCAAGACAGCCTTCAGAAGAACAGCACACAGATACTGCTCATTCAGTCTAATTGACTTGTTCGTTTTCACAAACCCACAAAAACCTGGGCTGTATTAAATATTCTGAATGTGTGATATTGGGAATGATTTTATGTTGAGGGACGTCCACTGTATGTATCTTTTTGGTGGGGGTGAGGGGTGGTGGAACAGTTGTTACTCTCTACCAAAAGCCTCATAAGAAGAGTAGCCACAGAACAATTTCCTCCAGAGTGCACAGGTTTTTTTAAGGCAGAATGTTCTGGTTTATAAAGATGAAATGACTCGGGGACTACTTGTTATTATTTGAAATTCAAGATGCCGAGTCTGCTGTCCTTGGTAGGTGGCTTGTTTTTATCTTTCAACACTTAACCCATCTGTTGATTTCTTGCTGGATTCTTTTTTCCCTCGAAGAGAACTTGATCCCAGCCATCAAGTAACCACTGAAAGAAGAGATGTTGCCAGTGCTGTCTAAAAATGCTTGACTTAAAAACCTCCACTTGTGAAATGTTTTCAGTGAGAAGCAGAATCACTGTCACTGAGTGGGTGCCAGCCATAGCAGCCCGGTAAGACCCCAGGACTGCGCCTGTGAGTTTCTGCGACAGTAGACAGCCATATGTCTCTCCCTCAGAGGGATGGTGGTTTCGAACTGCCGGCCTTGTGGTTAGCAAGGTTAGCCCAGTGGCTAATCCCTGTGCTCCCAGCACTAAATAGCCAGATGGGTGCTAAGAAAATGCTGCCCTGGCACACTTTCACATCCTGGTTTTGCGCTTTCTAGTGCACTCTGACTCTTACTCTCCAATACGTGTAAGTATTCTGGGCTGTGATGCGTATGGTCTTCAAAGACTCTTAGGCTAGTTAGAATATACTGTAGTAGATTCTAGTTGTGTTCATCATACTGTGTCTACCCTAGCATTCCTTTCTGCATACAAGTAAGCTTCATGACCTAACCACCATGCGGAATGCCTGCAGTGTTGGAAGTCACTTGTTCTTCATGTTTTATCCCTTGGTTCTAGTAACCATTGATCACTCCGTGAAGATTTGGTTCATTACCCTAGAACAAATCTCTGTGTCCCAGGTACCTTTCTCTGCTACTTTATGGTCAGCTTAAGGACAGGCATGACAGGTACTGCTGGGATTCGCCAGTTGCCGTGGTCTTAAAACACGACATTTGTCAGCTTGCAGTTGAGAGCAGTTTCCCGCACCAGTAATCGTAAAGCAGAGCGGTTACAAAGTCGTATAGTAGGTTACTGAGTTAAGTCTTCCCGCCTCCTCCCCTCAGTATTAACTTCTGTGTGGTAAATCTGTGTCCAGGCACAGTTTACTTTCCTGGGTAGATTTCTAGATCCCAGTTACAGTTCTGCCTGTGTTTAAAGAGCTTTGGCCCATTTGGCCAGGTGACTTTTCTGGAAGGCGGTACCAATGCCACCTTCTCAGGACGCAGCCTGATGTCTCCCTCACCACGTTCTCACCAGCTTTTGTGGGTTTTCGCGTGTGAGGGCTTTGTAGTGATTTCACATTGGCAGTTTTACATGAAGCTGAGATTTGCTGGTTCAAACATGCTTGTGAGCTATTTCTACTTCCGTCATTGTATTTGAGTCTTTTTTCCCCCTCTATATTGGTGTGAGCTTTTTAAATAGTTTAGGGATCAGCCAGCATTTCTCCAGAGACTCACTAATCCCTGCTAAATAAATGAATCCGTTGCTAGTTATTCTTGGACAAACTCAAGTGTCCAGTCTGAGAACACTTGTCTTGTTACCTCTGTTCTCATGACACCGGAGATGGAGGCAACCTGTTAGTCAAGCCTTCACAGTGTCCTCAGACAAATCTGTCACGTTGTTAGTTACAAAGTTGTGGGCTTCCCACCCCCACTTTTTTTTTTTTTTTTTTACTGTTTTGGAGGGTGACTGATCTCTCTATTAAGCCAAGGCTTCAAGTCAAAGCATCACAAAACTCAAAAAAATCAAACCAAGTGCTGTCACGTCACTGTCTATTCACAGTGACCCTGGAGGACAGGTTAGAACTACCTCATTGAGTTTCTGAGACTGACTTTATGAGACTCGAAAGCCATGCCATTCCCTGTGGAGCAACTGGTGGTCTGGAACTGTGGACCTCATGGCTAGCAGCCCTACATATAGCCTCTCTGCCACCAGGACTGCTTAGATATCACAGTAGCCTTAAGTTTGGTAAATATTGGTCTTGGTTTCAGGGGTGGCTCTGGCAAAGGTAACAATGAATCACACCCACCATGTGCTTACTTTTTTAAGGTGGTTTTGCCAATTCTTGGCCCACTTCCCTGTGGTCCTTGTTAGCTACCATCTGGTTGACGCCACCTGCTGGAAGTCTCAGAGACAACGGCAGGAAAGGTTGCCTGATCCTGTCCTGTCATACTTCCAAGCATGTTGGGGTCCTTTGTTCCCACTTTGTGTCAGTGCATCTCCCTCAGGGTGTTCCTCACCCAACGTCATGTCTCCTACCAAGACCACCCTCCTGGGGAAGTATCCCAGGGACACATGACAGGTGATGGTCCACTGTGATCTTGGTGGCTCCGTTTTTTTGTTGTTGATGCCTTTGAACAATGGTGTTGGCAAAGACTATGCCATAGGCTGTGGATGGAAAGAATAAAGAAGACATCGGTGTTGGAAAAACTACAGCCAGCATGCTTCTGACTAGTAAGGGCGGCGAAACTTCATCTCACTTTGGACACATCATCCGAAGGGGCCAATCCCTGGAGAAGGACATCAAATTTGATAAAGGGTTGAGAAAATAAAACAGGAAGACCCCCAGTGAAATGGATCGACACAGTTGCTGCAACAATATGCTCACAACTGGGAACAACATGAGCATGGCCAGGGACCAGCACGTTCCTTTTGTACAGAAGGACTCTCTGAGTTGGAACCAACTTGGTGGCGTCTAGTAACAATACTACTTTCAAAAAGTAGGTCACCGGGCCTTTCTTTCTAATCTTTCTCAGTCTGGAAACTCCACTGAGATCTGTGCACCAGGGGTAAACTGGCTGGTACTTGATCTCAGGGGCATAGCCTCCAGAATCATGTAGCAAGACACAGATCGCCATGGTGGGACAAACTTAGGAACTCTTTCTTTTACTATAACAGCCCCCTCCCCCATTGTATTCAACCTTAGAAAATCTTTTTTTTTTTAAACCAGTCGTGATCATTGAAATCCTAGGTAGCCTTCAGGCCTTACTCTTGGCTAGACAGGAATCGTGGTTCCTCTAGCAGCAATAGCAACCACTTACCTAAGCTAGCAAAGAAATAGACCTTTGAAGACCTTCCTTGGATTTGGGACCACATGAAAGAACAGAATTTTGACTGACAGCAGAGCCAGAATTTGCACAGCTTCATTTTTGAGCCCAGCTTGATATCTGGGCTGAAAATAATGGACCGTATTTCTGAGTCTAATAGCACTGCCCCTCAGTGGACCTTGGGAGTGTTTCCACAGGGACCACCCTCCTCTCTCTGTGGAAGGGACAGTCAGTTACCCTGCTGGACACTTTCTAGGTGTGTGTTAGTCTGTGTAAATATGTTGGTTCGATTGTGACTTTGTTCGTCTCTGTTGGACTTCTTTCCTTTGAATGAGACTCTTGTCTTACCCATGACATCTTGCTCATCTTCCTTCCATCCTGGGAACACGGCTTTTCCACGTGGCATTTTAGAATTTTCTAGTGAAAGAGGATATCGGCGTCTTCATTCTGTAACTGTAGAATCAGAATCTCTGTGATGCAGAGATGTACAGAATCTCTGTGATGCAGTGTTACTTCGGTACCAGGTGGTCCTCCTCCCAGATGACAACTTTCTCCACGAGACCACACTCTTGTTCTTGAAACTGTCTATCACATCCAGGTCCGGTTCTCATCTTGGCTCCATTTAGCATCCGGGGCAAAATATGAAGACCAGTTTTACCAAATATTTTGTATTTGACCAGGGCATTGCATTCTTCCAGCACTCAGGAGAAAGGTTATAGAATGTGTCTTGCAAGTTGAACTCGTCTGAGGTTGACCCTCTCTGAGTCAAACGGAAAACATTTGTTTCTCTTGCCACTGGGCAATCTGAGTATTTTCCCAGTCTTCTTCTGTGAACTACAAAGCAAACCGTTGAAGCTCTGAGATGGACTTCTTGTTGGGTGCCTGGCACCAGCCCCGCCTTTAAAGTCTTCCTGCAGATGAATGTTCTTGAGGACTTGGAACAGTCAGCAAGTCTACAAGTCATTCTGCACCCTTATCTTAACACCAAGAGTCCCTGAGTGTCACAAAAGACTAAGCATTCCACGACTAGCTGGAAGGTTCCCTGCTGGCACCCTCCCAGAGGCCCTCCCAGGAAGGCTTGTCTTCTGTTTCCATGGAAACCCTATGGAGCAATTCTGTTCTGCACATGTGGGCGCCCATGAGTCAGAAGCCACTCAGGGGCAGCTAACAGTCGTATAGCCACAGATGTAAAGAAATTCAGTAGAAGCATCCATTTGCATGCTTACTTGCCCAGGATGAGGAGCCCTGGTGGCACTGTGATTTAGGTGTTGGGCTGCTAACTGCAAGGCTGGTGGTTCAAACCCACTAGTTGCTCCACAAGAGAAAGATGAGATGACCCAATCCTTTCAAGATCGACCATCTTTGAAACCCTCTACGGGATCCCAACTTGATGGTAATGGGTGTGCCCTATAGATAAATATTTTTAAATGTGTAAATAAGGACAAGGATGTGTGTGCGTTGGCTAGCTTTAATTTATTCTTTAAGCTTGAACATATTGAGATGAAAATGTCACCGTTTTTTTTTCTGTCTTACGTCTTACCATTCTATTATTGCTTTGAATTTGGCTTACAGTCAGAACAGCCTACTATGGACCACAAAAAGATTCTCAGTGAATAAAAGCTTGTTCATGGTTGAAACTTGGCTACTCAGCTTAACTCTGATATTTGGGATATATATCCTACATGAGAATTGTGATGGATCATAAACAAAACCAACTAACCAACCAATCAATAGCAAAGAGATGTTATTCCAAGACGCTTCTGGGGAAAAGCCTTGAAGGTGTAATTAGGTCTCTCAAATCTCTCTAGTTGGAACTGATACCACATAACTTACTGCCAGAGAAGTAATCCTATAATTTGAAAAGTTATTTTGTATAAGTAAGATTTCAGAAGTATCGCTGAATTTTTGGCCACGATACAACCAGTTCCATGAAAGTATTGAGTAACTAGCCTATTACACGATGTTATGTCAACCAGCAGACCCAAAGACCACTTAATATTGACAATTACATCAGAATCACATGTTAGATAAATGACACCAACTTGCTCTCTCAAAATGAGTGTTTTCAGCCATTTAGAATAGATTTCCTGAGTGAGAAGTAGTACACATTTAAATTTCAACAGCATAATGTATATGAAGAATTGACATTGTGCGTGTGAAAAGCTTTCTTCAAATAACATCTACCCTGTATTTCCTCATTTTAGTAGAACACATTTTAACATTTAGTAATGTTAGTATTATTTTTCCATTTACTTAATTTCAATTTGCTTTTAAACTCCAGACTTTAAATAAATTAAATATAAGCCTAGTGAATCTTTAATATATACTCAGCAAAGAATTTTTAAACTAATTTAGAACTAAGAAAAACTTATTCATAAAACTTTATAATTGCAATGATTAAAAACTGTAGATTTTGTTAAACATTTCAACTCTCTGCCCTTATTAGGTGTGTACTCATCACTAGATACAATGTTTCTAAAGACTTGTTACTTTATAGCTGCTTTGATTAATGGTGGCTTGGACTAAGATTTCATTGGGTAGGATTAACTAGGCTTAAAGATGGCAAAATGCCATTATAATATTAATGCCAGAATTTAATGAGAAACAGAACTTCACTTCAAGGACCATTATAACTTAATATGAGGGCACGATCATGTTCTCATTATTTTAATGTCATGTCTTATTAAAAATAAGTTACTCCTTTCCCGTCGTGTGTATGTGTATGCGTATGATAACGATTTTACTCAGCAAGCATTTATGGAATACGGACTCTATGTCATCCGCTGTGCTAGGGACATGAGGACCAAGACAGTTTTCCATTCTCAAGTGAAACAGACTTTTTCTGATCAGTAAAAGCAGAAGGAGATCCCATTGTGGAGTCTCTCCCCACTCACTGGGACCCAGTAGGATAGAGTATAACTGGCTCCAGAAGGTTTCCAAGGATGCAATCTTCGTAGAAGCAGATCACCGCTTCTTTATTCAATGGAGCAGGCATGAACCACTGACCTGAAGTCAGCGCTGCGTGCTTCAACCACCAGGCCATCAGGTATCTGTAGAAATGAGAAGCACCTCTTTTGGCTATCTTATGGCTTCTCTGATGTAGTTACTTCATTGATCTCTGACTCACCTCCTCTTGCCCATTTTATTTCTTGCATTGATCACCTGCTACAGTGCCTGATTGAAAAACTGGGGCCAGCTAGGCTGCTAAGACACAAGGGTCTGTGATACTGCATTGATCCATGTGGGAAGGATGGTGGGACTGCATTAGAAACTAGTGAGCTATTGACAGTACTGATGGCTACTGTGTCCGGTGGCTGCACCTCCCAGAGAGGGGTCCCTTATGTTTCCGAGAAGCACGTGGTAAAGTGCGAAGTCGCCAGGCAGGAAAGCAATAGTAGCTGTGGGTTGGATGCCACCACGCTGCTCCTTGTGTTCATGGCTGAAGGTGGTGACTTGCCTTCTCTCAAATGCAACTGTCTCTTAAGCCCTTGTGGACGGCACAGTTTTATGGCTGCTTTCTTTTTAGAACCTTAAGAGAACGAGCGGTCTAAAACAAATGACCTGGGATCTCTGGTTTCAACGCTTACATAGACTTCCGAAGATGGGCAGGAAAATGTCATGAAAAGGTGATGGGATTTTTCCATGAACTTGTGGAAGTCCCCAGTTGTGTACTTGCAAACATGATGGAGGGCTTAGGAAGTAAGACTGTCAATCATCCCCAAGCATAGTTAGAGGTGAGAATTAGCAGAGGCGAAGCAAACAGAGCAGAGCAGAGAAACAGGGCAACCTTGTGGGATGATTTGGTCAAGTTCAGGCTACCAGCTCCGCAGAACAAGCAAGCCTTTTCTCTGCTCCCAATTAATAAGAACAGTTCGTGCCGAGGCTTCTTTATAAGAAGCCTTAAACCACGGAATGAATGATGTCCTCCTGAATTTTCATAGAAAAGAAAGGAATCGTCCACATAGGTCGTTTTGTGTATAGGCCTGTGGAGGACAAAGGGGGGAACCATGTTCCAAGAAGGGGGCTGAGAAACTTCCGGGACCTTTCCTGTCGACGGTTGCTTATTTTCTTTAGAGCCCGTGACGGACAGCGCTGAAAGATACAGCGCTGTCAAGTCAAGGGGCGCATTGTTAAAAGGAGGAGGGCGCATGGGATTTTTGTGGCAGGATGGCATTTGCAAGGCGGATCAGGCCGCTGGGAGGTTTTTACATGTGCCAGTTCCCAGTAACAGGAAGATCCGTCTCCGTGTGAGACAGCAGATCCAATTTAGCAAATTATTATTCCTTCAAAATTAATGTGCACAATTTTCTCTTTGAGGCGCCTTTTCCATAGGTGATGCTTTCCAGATGGGCATGCTGCCTCACTCCCCCGTGTGCTGGTTCTCTTTCGCAGACATCAGCGTCCGCTCTGACATCTCTGGGTTCCTCTCTCCCTTCCCACCCCCCGCAGGGCGGAGAACCCCGAAAGCGAAGGAGAAGCGGAACAAGAAGAAGAAGAGAAAGCTGATCGAACGAGCCCAGGAGCAGCACAGCGTCTTCCTAGCGACGGACAGAGCTCACCAGTAACCCCGGAGCATGCTAGGCGGACTCGGGGTGGCCTGGGGTTCGTGTTGGCCACCGTGCACTAAGCTGCTTTCCCTCCTGCCCCCCGGCCAGGGCAGCCGGCAGGTTGCTTCGCCCAAATCCGTGTCCCCAGAAACGTTGTACTAGGAGACGCCGCTGGCCCGGTTGGGGTCTGGCATCTGCATCCATCCCTTGGACCCGAGACTGTGAGGCTAGACTGGTGGACCCGAGGCAGGGGGCCAGGCGTCTGGCCCAGCCCAGGACTCGGTTCTGTGTCTGCTGAGTGATTCCGTGGCTGACACCCCTGGGAAGGCGACAGGTGTGAGACTGCTTGCAGACCAGCTTGGGCAGCCGGTCGCATCCATAATTCTGTGAAAGACGCCACTCTGCAGATGGAATGTGGTTTTCTCCTGACCTTCATTCCTCACATTGTGCGTTTTCAAGGATCAGTGGGCGTGGATGTCTACTGCTTGTCCCCATAAGCTGATCCTCGCAGAGAGTCCCTTCAAACTGCTTCCAGGCTGGCGAGAGGTGCCCGCTCTCCTGTGTATATAGTCTGCCAAGCTATGGCTAAACCTCTTCTGGACTGTATATTTATGCTTTCCCATGGGTCACAAGGCCTACCTGGGTAATATTGTATCCCTTTGTTGCTTGTGGGGTCTAACCATTGTCCAGTAAATGCCTGTTGTAGTTTCGTTAACTGATAAATGTTTTGTTGCCCTTGACAGTTTTTTTTTTGGGGGGGGGCGGGATGGGATGGGAGTGGGCTTCTTTCTTATTGTAAGGATAGGATAAGCTAGTTTGTACATATAATCAAATGAGCAGTGTCAAAGAACTTCGAATATCTACAGACCTGCTTTCCCCACTCTCCATCTCCCCAGACCAGGAAGGCAGCAGCCCGTGACAGAGTCAGCTGCAAGCCCAGCCCCCTTTAGGTGGAAGATGTCGTGGCTTTAGGATATTGGACAGAAATGCTGGCAGGGTTCCTGACCGTCTCTTACCGTACTCATCACACAATGTCACTGGTCCCCTGGGTGATTTCTTTTCTCATTTCCTTATTCTTTGACTTAAAATATTTTTTTGGAGTAGTCCCTGATTTGCAAGGATGGAGTCTCTATCGATATATATATATTTTTAAATCGTTTTATTAGGGGCTCATACAACTCTTATCACCATCCATACATACATCAATTGTGTAAAGTACATTGGTACATTCATTGCCCTCATCATTCTCAAAACATTTGCTCTCCACTTAAGTCCCTGGCATCAGGTCCTCTTCCCCGCCCCCTCTCCCCACTCCCTACTCCCTCATGAACCCTTGATAGTTTATAAATTATTATTTTGTCATATCTTGCTCTGTCCCACGTCTCACTTCACCCACTTTCTATTGTCTGTCCCCCAGGGAGGAGGTCACATGTAGATCCTTAACATCAGTTCCCCCTTTCCAACCTACCTTTCCTATGCACTCTCAGTATCGCCACTCACACCACTGGTCCTAAGGGGATCCTTCACTCTCAATTCACTGTGATTCCAGTTCCCATATGTACCAGTGTACATTCTCGGGTCTAGCCAGACTTGCAAGGTAGAATCGGGATCATGATGGGGTGGGGGAAGGGGGGAATTGTATTTTTCATCGTTGCTACATCGCATCCTGACTGGCTCATCTCTTCCCCAAGATCCTTCTGCAAGGGGATGTCCAGTGGCATACAAATGGGCTTTGGGCCTCCACTCCTCACCCCCCCCCCCATTCACTATGGTAAGATTTTTTGTTCTGATGAAGCTTTATAACTGATCCCTTTGGCACCTTGTGATCACATAGGCTGGTGTGCGTCTTCCATGTGGGCTTTGTTGCCTCTGAGCCAGATGGCCACTAGTTTACCTTCAAGCCTTTAAGACCCCAGATGCTATATCTTTCGATAGTCGGGCACCATTAGCTTTCTTCACCACATTTGCTTATTCACCCACTTTGTCTTCAGTGATTGTGTCGGGAAGGTGAGTATCATAGAATGTCAATTTAATAGAAGAAAGTATTCTTGCATTGAGGGAGCACTTGAGTGGAGGCCCAATGTCCTTCTGCTACCTTAATACTAAACCTATACATATATGCACATAGATCTATTTCCACATCCTCATATATAAATATATTTGCATATGTACATGCCTTTATCTAGGCCTCTATAAATGCCCTTTGCCTCCCAGCTCTTTCCTCTATTTCCTTTGACTTTCCTCCTGTCCCACTATCATGCTCAGTCCCCAGCAGGGTTTCTATAATTCCTCTTGGTTACATTACCCTTGATCATGCCCAACCAGGCCCCCCACACCCTCCTCACCACCAATTTGAATCACTTTTTGTTTCCTTGTGCCTGGGTTTATTAGCACGACTACCCTTCCCCCACCTCCCTCTCTCCCATGTTCCCGCGGAACGGTCGGTCCCGTTGTCTTCTCCTCCAATTGTTCATCCAGCCTATCTTATTTAGTCCTGCAGAGAAAATAACATGCACAAAAACAATACAGCAAAACCAAGCAACAATATACAACAAAACAACAACAACAAACCAATGACAATAAAACAAAACAAGGAAGAAAAGCTTGTAGTTAGTTCAGGAATTATTTGTTGGCCTTTAGGAATGTTTTCCAGTCCTGTCTGTTGGGGTACCGTGCCCTGGCCCCAAAGTACACCTTAAGCATTCCCTGGGACCTCACCGCTCCATTCCCTTGCTGTTCCGTTCCACCCCTTAATGTTTTGCCTTGGTGTGGCAGGATCCAATAGGGTGTAATTCTCACACAGTGTCTCTGGTGTTGTTCCCTATGGGGCTACGGGTCACTGAGGGGCATCATGTCTCATAGTGGGGCCGGCCATGTGGTCCTCTCTGTGAACTGGCTGCTCTAATTGGGAACATCGTTCTCACGGCCTGATGGGCCAGATATACTCCTCTCTCTCTTCCTCCCCCTTCATCTGCTCCCGTGTGTTCTGATCAGATGTGTCCCTCTCCCAGAGCTGCAGATTCAGTGCTGTCCTTTAAAATAAATTCTTCTGAGGTGAGGGGCAGGTGTCCACTTAGTAGTTAGGGTTGGGACTGGCCCCCCCACACCTCTCCACTGGTTTCATACTCCACTTTGGCATGTTGCATTCACATCTTGGAGCACTGGGTTGAAGTCTGGTCCATCTTTCCCTGTGGAGATATAAACAATACCCTCCCCTTGGATGGGCTAGTGCCTTGTGCCCCCGCTAACCTCTTTTTTAATTATTATTTTTTTCCTATCCCCACCTCATTTTTAGTTGTCTATCATGCATATCCCTGTATTTAGTCTGGTCCCTGCCATATTACCTGTTCCTCACCCCAGGAATATTTGTATACCATAGCTTTTTTCCTATGCCCCTTTTGAATTTTTTTTTTTTAAGCTTACTTCAGCAGCCTTTAAATTCTTCCCATCTTTAAGCCAATGCTATCTTGAGGTCTGTTTTCTCTTTTTTGCCCTCTGGGTGAGGTTGTTCTAGGTGGTGGTCTCTTATTCATGCTTGGTGAGTGTTGTTGTTTTGCCCATACTGGGTCGGCAAGGATCTTTTGTAGGGCTGGGTTTCTTCTAACGCATTCTGAGTTTTTCCTTGTCTGGGAAGACTTTTACTTCTCCATCTATCTTGATCGATAATTTGACTGGGTAGAGTATTCTTGGGTTTGCATTGTTTTCCTTAAATTTTTTGAATATTTTACTCCCCTCTGTCCTCTTCTTCATAGTTTCTGCTGATAGGTCTGAGCATATTCTTATTTGGGAACCTTTATATGTGATTGCTTGTTTTTCTCTAGCTATGCTTATGATTTTCTCCTTTTCCTCAAAGTTGGATAATTTAACTATTATGTGCCTTGGTGACTTCTTCTTGGGATTCACTCTAGTTGGTGTTCTTTCAGGCTCTTGAATGGTTGCCTAGTTTTCATTCATTAAGCTGGGGAAGTTTTCCTCCAAGAATTATCTCACTATCGTTGCAGATGACTTCTTTGTTGTGTCTTCTTCCGGTAAGCCAGTAATTCTAATGTTGTTCCGCTTTACAGCATCAGACAAACTCTTAGGTTTTTTTCAGCTTCTCTGACGATCTTATTAGATTTTTGTTTGCATTTGTTAAAGTCTGCTTGGCTGTCCTCCAAGTCACTGATGTGGTTTTCTGTTTCCTCCAGTCAATTCTCTAGGTCCGTGTTTCTGCTACTGGTTTTTGTTATCTCCTCCCTAAGCTCCTGTATTTCCCTTTGGTTTATGGCTTTCATCTCCTCTATCATTTCATCCTTTTCTGTATTGTTTCCCTCATATCCTGTATGACTCCAAGTAGCACTCTGAAAATTTCTTTTTGTGGCAGCTCAATGTCTACTTCTTCTATGCATGTTGTTATGTTCAGGACATCTTCTGCCATTGCCTTTTGTTTCTCCCGTTGTTTCCTTAAGGTCATTGGAGCTGATGGCTGTTTGTGTTGTGTTGTTTTAGAGGAGCCAGGTGCCATTTTCCAGGGAGTCAAAAAGTACTGGCTCTCTCTGGGAGACTTGTAGGAATGTTTCTTCGAACTACCTACAGCTTATTCCACTATGGAATTAACCTACCACTTTATCCTCCAGTGGCTTTCCTCTCAGGGGAGTGAACCAGAAGGCTGGTGGGTTGCTTGCTTTGGTGTTTCAGAGGTTGGGCAGAGGTTCCTGCAGCAGCTTGGAACGTTGAAGAGTGTTGGTCGAGCTACCTTAGGCCTCAAGCACACAAGCAGGAATTCCTTGTAAGAAGTTGAGTAGAGTATCCCCTGGAGGAGGTCAGCAGGGCTTTCTCCAGCCTCAGGCTAGCTTCACAGGGCGGGGCTCACCTAGCTGGGTGTGGCACAGGTATAAATGCCCTGAGCTAAGGGGAGTGGTCTGGAGGTTAGCAGTGGTGTGTGAGAGACCAAGAAAGAGACAAAGAGGAGGAAAAAAAAGTAAAAAGCAAGCTCACTGAGCCTGTGGGGGAGGGGGATATAGTGAAGAGATGGAAACAAACGTAACAATGTAGCTGAGTCCAGATCCCCGTTCCCGCCAGTGGAGCTGCAAGGGTTTTGTCCCTGCTAGGAGGTGGCAGAGACAAGCTGTGGCTGTGTTGAGGAAAAGCCCCAGCCCAGCCCTCCAAAACCGAGGGGGGGGGGTGGCAGAGAGAAGAGATGGAAAAAGAGCAACAATGTAGCTGAACCCCCATCCCTGCCCGTGTCCAGTCCCTGCCCTGAGGCAGGTGGTGGCAAACTGGCTGTGTTGAGACCAAGCCACCTACACAGGCTCCAAATGGTCTAGACTCTGGCAGAGACAGTGGCGGGGCCAAGGTCAAGCCCCAGCTGGCCTCCACTGAAGTAAGCCAAAAGCCCCAACCCCTCAATACCCCGTGGGTCTGCGCCTACTTATCTTTATGATGCTCCTCCTGCGTTCCAGCAGTGTTGAATTTCCTGCTAAGCAACTCTCCTGGGCTGAATTCTGTGGAGTCCCTCCGGTATGTGCTACTCTGTTGCCATCTTCCTGGAAGTCCTTTGATATTCTTGTACCAGGTTAGGAGTTAACATCACAAAATGGTTCAGAGAATTTGAGGAGCAAATTGGTTGAATTCCCACCACTGATGGCAGACCTCCACGCATCTTTATTGAGTCAGAATCAATTTTCTTCCAAAACAGAGAGGGAGAGTTCCAAGGCTTCCTAGGTAAGTTCCAGCACTGGTGTTTGGGGGAATCCCTTCCTTCAGAGGATTGTGCATTGATGTCTTGTTTTGGAAAGAATCATTGTCTTCTATCTGATTCATGAGAAAATTACAATGACTTGGAAATGTTTGCAGATTTTGAAGGGGGAAAAATCAGAGCAAGGTCAAAGCCTTTTTCTCACCTTACATTGGAAAACTACCTCTTTGGCATTTCTCTTGTAATGTTTGAGTCAGAAGCATCTTACCAATAAGTATAAATGTCATATACATCATTATGAAACTATAATTGCTATGAGATAATAAGCCATATATGAATGTTGTATACAACTTTAGGGTGCGCACTTCATCCTGAAGTGTTCATCTCCTGCCACATCTGTTTACACTATATTCCTATCACTGAGGGGGGGGGGGAACGCTGCTTTATATACTGCTTCATCCTTACCGAGTCAACACCTGTTCTGTTTCTGGGATGTTCTTTTCATGTGTGTGCATTAAAAGACACTTCAAAGTGATTATTTTCGTGTGTGGGTGTTTTCTTTAGAGATAAATTTAGGGAAGAAAAAGCAAAGTTTTAGGTTTTGCTTTCCATCTACAACAGTCTCATGTTGAAGTAGATGTGGAATCACACTTTTGGGAATCTACAAATAAATATATTTTTGTCAAATCTGCTCCCAAATAACTATCTTTTAAAGCATAGAAAGCAAACAGATGCATTTTAAAAACCACATCTCCAACCTGCATGATTTTCCCTACAAACCACACATTTGTAATCTTGGAAACTCTAGGCCAGGTGGTCTGGGTTCAAATTTAAACTGAGAGTGGCCCCAAGCCAATGATGGAAATGCTTCAAACCTCAGCTTCCTACGTCTGTGATCTTGGACTAGCAACATTATCTATGCCATAGGCTTGTGCTTTAACGAGTAAATCAGGGAAGATGGTTAAAGTTCAGCCATGAAGCCCTATGTAACTTACCGGTTGCTCTTGTTAATGACCTGTTTTCCCTGAGTGTTCCATTTCTTTCAAAGCACTCATTTCTCCTCATGAACTAAAGAGAATATGTTTATAAAAGTATATATCTCCTTCAATCTGCTACTCGACACTTGAACATGAGGGGGTGCCCTAATAAAACTGGAATATTTTTGCCCCAAAGCTATGTAATTAATTTTTTTTTTTTACTAAACCACCTTATCACCTTCAAAGTACTCTCCATTACACTTAATACTTTTTTTTTTTTTCAAATCTGCGATTCCATTCTTGGAAACAGTTTTCAAACTTATATTTGGATAGGCGACAGCATCTCCCTCATTTTTTCCCTCAACTCTTCTATGTCTTCAAATTACTGTCCTTTCATGTCCCTCCTCATTCATGGAAACAAAAAGAAGTCACAAGGAGCGAGGTCAGGTGAGTCAGGTGAGTGGAGCAAGCGTGGCATGCTGTGTTTTGCCAAAAACTGGCACACCAATATGGCTGTGTGATCAGGTGCATTGTAGTGGTGGCAAAAACATCCCCTGCTTGCCACAAATCAGGCTTTTTGTTGCACATTTTATATTATGCAATTTTTTCAGTCTGCCCCGGTGAAACAAACTCCAGATGCACTGAGTCAACATTTTCATCTGCTCAGGTAATTCATGGATGTCCAGAATGAGATTTTTCATCAATATTTTACCCTGTTTGAAATGAGAAAACCACTCAATACACTGGAGTTTTCTCCATAGTACTGTCCTTGTAAACTGTGTTCAACATTACAACAGTTTCTGTGGCATTTTTCCCAATTGGGAAAAAAAAAATTCACAGCTGCACGCTGTTTTCCAAAATTGACTGTCATAAAAATGGAGGTTTAAGGGAGACTGATTTGATGAAAAAACTCACTGCGACCAGAGAGTACCTTCTCAGGTGATGCCACTGGGTGCACTAGCTCACAGCAAGTTGCTCAATGCTCACCTAGTGGGGAAAAATGTGTACTACCAAAGCACCACCCAGTGGAGCTTTTTTCCATTTGGCAAGGGGGGTGGAACCCCCTCATATAATTGTAAGTTCTAGAGTATCCAAAGTTCTAAAGTTTGAGAACAATCTATCAGTTTTCCATAAACAACCATACCATTCCTGCACTGCACACCATGTATAAGAACAATGTATGAAATTAGTTTTCTTCCCATATTTTCAGGCAGCATACCTGTCATAATAGTAACAGGGGTGACTACGAGGTCAGTTATGTATAGCAAGTGGACATTTTTAACAAAGGTAATTTCATGGATATATTTTTCAAGATACTGGTATCCATCATTTAAAACATCCTTTCATACCTGGCGAGAGACATCTAGAGAAAAGTTAATGCCAAGTCTCTGGGGTATGACTTGTCTAAAAGGTCTGTGCAATGTCTACTCTGACTTCATTCTTCAGTCGAGAGAGCTATGAGTAGGCAAAGCAGCCTGGGTAGTGTAGTGGGCTCCTAACAAGGTCACCTGTTCAAAACCACAAAGTACTTTGTGGAAGAAAGATGAGGCATTCTGCCCCCATCACTATGTCCTGTCTCAGAAACCCGTAAGTGCGGGTCTACTTTGTCCTATGGGGTTATCAAGAGGCACAATCCACTTGACGGTAGTGAGTTTGGTTTTGACTTATGAGTAGGTAAATGAAAGAAAATTAAGGCACGCTTTTCATTTTAGAGCAGTGTCCCATTGGACAGATGCCACTCACGACAACCCCGGGTACAGCGTGTACAAAGCACTGCCTGGTCTGGTGACATTTTCATGATCTTTAGTGTTCTCTGTGCCTTCCAACCCACGAGCGCATCCTCCACTAGAACAGACACTATTCCACTGGGATCCACCATCTGTTCATTGCCTAATTTTTGGAAGTATGTTGTCAAGTCTTTCTTCCAAGTCAGTGTCTGCAAGCTCTGATGAAATCTGTCATCCACCATGGGTGACCTTCTTGGTGTGTTTAAAATACTAGCAACACAGCTTCCAGCATCACAGTCACTGTGTGATGGATGGATGGATGCGTGGCAGAGGGCCACTGTGCATCTTGAAATGCTTTGTTATATTTCTCTTCTTTCAGAAGGTGAGAACTATTCCGCTCTTTGAGTTTTTTTTTTTTTTTTGATCTTCAGCCATCTACTCCTTTCATATCCTCAATCTTTACCTTCAATATATACTACTCTTTCTTTCTAGGTCCTCAGTGTTCAACAGTCTAAAAAAGTTAAACTTACATTTATTGACAGCTCTGACCTCACAGTCACATCTGTACCTTCATTCACTGTCCTCTTGTTTCTGTGTCACCACTGTGGTCTAATGGTCCCAGCAAGGCAGCCAGGATGTGCTTGCTGAGTAGCAAGAACGTGTGATTTTTATCCATCATTTTCTTGGCCATGTCTACCATAGGGAACACTATGTAACTCTCTTCCCTTTAGGACTTTGGTTTCCTTTTGGCGTCTGTGGCAATCCTCTCTGTGTTTTCTACTTCTAAGCTGTTTCTTTTCAAGTTTGTTCTGTACCTCATTAAAAAAAATGGACATGTCAGAGATTAGGTGAAGTTTAAAGTGTTCAGTTTAAACTCACTCCTCTTGGGAGATATGACTGTGATTTCAGTACTGTTTGAATTTCTAAACTCAAAAAAGAAACTCATTTCCATTTGAGTCGATGCTTACTTCAGAGTCTGTATCTATGTCTTTAGGACGTTGGTCTTTACAAGGGAAGTTTTAAAGTGTCCTCTAAAAATGGAATTAAAAGATAATGGAAATTTTCTACGAACTTCTTGAAGTCCCCCCTTGTAGAGCGATGGTCCTATTAAATATCTGGACCTGAGGGTTTCAGCCTTCTCAAACAATTCATTACTCATTCAGTCAGGGTGCATTCCAGTAAACAAACCCATCTAAGAATCTCAGCGTTTCACATGGGACATTGGTTACTTAGGTGATGAAAGAGACAAGATGCCAAAGGAGGACTGCAAGGCCACCCTGAGACTAGCAACATCAGGAAGCCACCATTGCTCCAAGGGGAAAGGGGACAGAAAGAGACTTCCACAGTCCAGGACATAGGTGATCCAGCTAGAGCCCTACATGTAGCTGTGGCTGGAAATACATCCTGGTCACAGAGTAGGTTACGTGCTGAGTTGCTAACCACAACATTTGTGGTTTGAACCGCAAGCAGCTCCATGGGAGACATAAGAAGCTGCCTATTTCCTGTAAAGATTTAAAGTCTCAGAAACCCAAGGGGGAGCTGTATCCTGTTACATAGTCAACTCAGCGGCAGGGCAGTGAGTTTTGTTTTGAGAAGTACAGGGGGAGTTATAATCAAAGATAGTGCCTTCCTTGCTTAATCTACCCAGAAGGTTAGTGGGCAATAAACTCACCACCGTGTAGTCAGTTCCAATGTGTAGTTACTCTACGGACAAGGTAGAACTGCCTCTGTAGATTTCTGAGGCTGTAACTTTATGAGAGCAGAAAGCCTCATCCTTCTCCTACAGAATGGCTGGTGCTTTTGAATTAACTTTGAGGTTAGCAGCCCAGTGCTTGACCACTAGTTCTTTATGATGCAGAGTAACATAAGCCTTATGGCTTCTGTGGGTCATGACCTCTTTGGGGGTTGAATGACCCTTTCACCGGGGTCACCCGATTCACAACAATAGCAAAATTACAGTTATGAATTAGCAACAAAAATAATTTAAGCTCATGACACACAGAATTCAGGAACAACAGTGGGAATAGTGATACCAGATGGGTAGAGGGAAGAGGGGAAGAAGAAGAGAGAAAGGGGGAACCAATCACAGTGATTGGCATATAACCACACACCCCTCTACAGGGGGCCAGAGAACAACAGAAAACATGGGGGAAGGGATACAGCCATCGGTGTGAGAGATGAAAATAATAACAATGTACAATCTATCAGGGTGTTATGTGGGGGGATGACACCAAGCTTTTTATTACAATAAAAAGTAAATGTCTAGAAAAGAATGAAGGCAACATGTACAAAACATGCCTGATTCAATTAATGTATGGATCATGATAAGAGTTGTATGAGCTCCCAATAAAATGATTTAAAAAGAAAAATAATAATTTTAAGGTTGGGGGGGGTCACCACAACATGAGGAACTGTATTAAAGAGTCACAGCATTAGTAAAGTTGAGAACCCCTGGAAAGGAAGGCAGAAAATGGATCCAAGATCAAACAGCCAAGTTCAACCCTGAAGGCAAAAAATGTAAGAGCAAGCATGGCTTTCAAGACTCAGCAATGACTACCTTAGTTGCTGGGTGCTGCTACAATAGAAATCGTGTAAAGAACAGAAGTGATGTTCTCGTGCTTCAGGAGGCTTGAAGTCTGAATTTAGGGCACTGGCGGTAGCAGGAGGCTCTCTCTGTTGGCTCTGGAAACATCTTTCTCTCTTTCAGCTTCTGCTACCCAGCATTCCTCCGTTCAATGACAGCCTTCACAGGGCATCTCCCTTCCACCCATTTACTTCCCTTTCCTCTCATCTGCAGTTTTTAGAGCTCAGAAATGGTTAGGTTTAGGGCATACCCCACTGACAAGGGATTTACTAGCATCTGAAAGAAAACATTGTTCTCAAACCAGATTCCCTCTGCCCCCCAGGTGCAGGCATTTGTACTCTTAACCGATTGCCAGATGCAATTCAATCCATCCTGCAAACATTAAATCTGCTGCAGAGGTAAAACAGTGAAGAAGTGCATGCTGAATAAAGATGCAGAGAGATCCCCATATTAATCCATGATGGGTCATTACAGTAAACTGCCGGATGCTACCAGCCCAGCCCTAGCCAGCACTGCTAATCACACACTTGGACTTTGGGAGGCAGAGCTGAGAACATAGACACACGACCCTTCCCATCAAGGTATTCCAGGACAACACCACAGACTGTTGATAGGGATGTTAGAACCTTTACTCCCCAGTTTCAATTTCATGACCTGGGGGAAGAGGCAGGGAGGGGCAACAGCTATCTTCTTCCAGAACACTCTTTGGGTACAATCAATGCAATATATTTTTAAATAAAGCTTTCTTCCAGAGTACTTCCACGCACATAGAAAAATGCATGCAGGATTCTGGCATTACAACTGACTGCAAGTTTGAAGTGTCATGTCTCCTGATTTTAGCACGAACATCCATGCAAAATTTGGATTCAACTTATTAAAACTATGGTTTCTTTTTAAGGATAAAAGTATTCCCACCATCTCCACACCTCGTGCCCACCTCCCGAAACTCTGATCCACCACCCATTCAAAACAGAACTTTGAACAAAGCCTTGTTCCATGTTTCTTTGGGCCTGGGCTTCACCGACTTAGGGCCCTCAGGAAAGGTCTGGTCCCATTTAAAATGGACATTTGGTGGTGTACTGAGTTTCCCCAAGGGCTTTTTCTGCTCTGCTCCTCATGGCGTTTTACATCGTCAGCTTCTGTGGCAGAGTGCTCTCCAGGCGCCCATCCGACTTTGATTCAAGTTCATTTCTCTCTTCTGGCTTCCATTTTCCCTCGCTCTAGTTTCACTTTAAGACTAACCTGCAGTTTTCTGCTCTGGGCTGAGCTTGTTTTTGAGCATGTTCAGTTAGGAGAGGGATGAGCAAACTTTAAAAAAATTTCTGTAGTGGTCCAGACTCTGGACTCCAGAGAGTATTTCAGGCCATCACATCTACTTAACTCTATTACTGTAGCAAAAAGGCTATGCAAAATATATGTGACAGCCTTCCAGTGAAATTTTATTATGGATTGAGGGCAACATACTGGCACAAAGCAGCAAAGAAAGAAAGAGAGAGAGAGAGAGAGAGAGAGAGAGAGAGAGAGAGAGAGAATGGACCGAATCCTGGTCCACCAAGTCCCATGGATGACACTCCGGCTCAGAGCAGCCAAGTCACAGAGAGGAGCATAGACACAGCATACCCTCACTGACCCACAGTGCCGCAGGGGACAGCACCAGAGACACAGTGTGGGGATTGTGCCTGGTCTGACACCGTCCCCCTCCCCCCCCCACACTGGTGTGAAAGACAAATGGTTAACACAGAGAAGCAAGGAAAGTAAATCAATGAAGTCCCTGAAAAATCCCCAAAATAGACTTCAGGCTTGGGGTCAGGGCTTGGCACCTCAACAGACTCGATCAGAACATGCATAAGTTTCAGCAGACAGACCTGGAACTATTTATAGGTTCTTCTTCTCCTCCTCTTCCTCCTCCTCCTCCCCCTTTTTCTTTTTTTCCCATGTCCATCTATATAAGACAGGCAAGATAATCCCAAGGAGAAAACAGTAGGACAAAGCATTCCAGGGGGACAGGAGAAAGGGGAAGGTGGGGGAAAGAGAGTGGGGAGCCAACAAACCCAGGGACAAGAGAACAACAAGAGATCTAAAATTGATGGTGAGGAGGGTGTCGAATGTCTGGTGGGGTTTGATCAAGTGCAATGTAGCTGAGAGGAATTACTAAGAGTCGAATGAAGGTTAAACATGAGAGTGGGAAAGGAGGAAAGTCAAAGGAAATAGAGGTGAGAACTAAGAGGCAAAAAACATTTATAGAGGTCTAAATATAGGCATGTATATATGTAAATATAGTAATATATAATGATAGTGATATAGGTCTATGTACATATATGTTGAGTATCCGGGTAGCAGATGGATATGGGACCTCTATTCAAGTCCTCCCACAATGCAAGAACAGTTTGTTCTAATAATTTGACATTCTATGATGCTCACCTTCCTGACATGATCCCTGAAGACAGAATGGGTGCATAAGCAAATGTGTTGAAGAAAGCTGATGATGCCTGGCTATTACAAGATATAGCATCTGAAATCTTACAGACTTGAAGTTAAATAAGCAAATATCTAGCAGGGAAGCAACAAAGCCTTCATGGAAGAAGCACACCAGCCTGTGTGATCATGGAGTGTTGACAGGATGAGATACCAGGCATCAGAAGACCCACAACAACAATCATATCGATGTGAATGAGACAGATCGGAGTGGAGACCCAGAGCTCATCTGTAGATGATTGGACATCCCCTCACAGAAGGGTCACAAGAAAGGGACGAGCCAGCCAGAGTGCAGTGTAGCACTGGCAACACACACAATATTCCTCTAGTTCTTTAATGCATCCTTCTCCCGCCCTCTCACTATTATGACCCCAGTTCTACCTTACAAACCCTGATAGACTGGAGCATGTACATTGGTACAGATAAGAGCTCTCAACACACAGAATCCAGGACAGGTAAACCCTTCAGGAACAATAATGGTAGTGTTGATACTAGAAATGTAGGAGTAAGGTGGGGGGCAAAGGGGAAGAAAGGGAGAGCTATCACAATGATTGAGGTGTAACACCCGCCCCCTCCCCCAGGGGGACAAACAACCAGAACATGGGTGAAGAGAGACAGTGGATGGTGTAAGATAAGAAACTAATAATTTTGTAAGTTATCAAGGGCTCATGAGGGATGGAGGGAACAAAGATCTGATCCCAAGGGCTTAAGTAGAAAGAAAATGTTTTGAGAACGATGATGGCAACAAATGTATAGATATGCTTGACACAATGGATATATGGATTGTTATAAGAGCTCTAAGAGCTCCAATAAATTGATTTATTTTTAAAAAATCAGTAAGATAAAGAAATACAGTAATAAAAATACTGATGATACACTTAAAAAAAGAAACTGTATTATGGATTTTTCCTACCCTTTTATGTGTCTTGAAATCTTTTCTTTCAGTTTTTTCCAAACATTTTTCCTTTATGTAAAGACCAATTTGTTTACTGACCATAAAAAAATGAGAAAGAAACAAGACAAAACCAAACGCAGGCATCTGACTGTGTTCAATCCATAAGCTGTGATTCACTGATCCCTGGCCTAAAAGATAAACTTTCTTGTTTCATGGATTAGTATTGCCAATTTTACGAGAAGCTGCCTATAGTTCTGTTTTTATTCTTTTATTTTTAAATACTGTGTCTCTGGCAGTAATTTGATAAATGCAGTGAATGAATATCCTATTCTAACCACCCTGTGTATAGGCATAGACAGTAATCCCTGAGCACTTAGTTGCTAAACACCATCTGCAGTCATTCAAACCCAGGAGATCTGCGAAACAGAAAGAGGTGACTGAACTTCCAAACGGATCACAGTCTTCGATACCTTATGGGGCTAGTCCACCCCACCCTATGCGGTCTCTGTGAGGATGGTCTAAGTCCAAAATTTATGTTTCCAGTCCTGGTATCTCCTTCTTCTTCTAGTTTAATCTTTTATTAGCCACAGAACATTGTATTGATTTTTGACCCCAAAATAAAGTAAAATAGTAAAAGCCCCTAAAACAAAAATATTTTATCTGCATAAGTTATCTCTTTTAAAAAGTTTTTATTACCATAAGTAGCATGCCTTCCTCACCTACATTTTAATCACATGCGTGCATTTTCTCTTTATCTTTTTTCCCTCGGTCTGTAGACTGTATCAGTGGTATGGCTTTCCTTGTCCTCATCGTCCCAATTTATATGAGGTACCTTCGTGTAGTCATTTTTAAACAGTCAAGAAAGCTCATTTCTTAAATGACGGTATATTCAGCTTGCTTGTAAAATCATTGTATCGGGAGCTCCTACAGTTCTTATAACAATCCTTACATCCATTGTGTCAAGCACATCTGTACAATGTTGCCATCATCCTTTTCAAAACATTTTCTTTCTACTTGAGTTCTTGGTATCAGCTCCTCATTTTGTTCACTCCCTCCCCCATCCACCCTCCCTCCCTCAAGAACCCTCGATAGTTTAGAAATTATTATTATTTTTTCATGTCTTACACTGACTGATGTCTCCCTTCACCCACTTTCCTGTTGTCTGTCCCCCTGGGAGGGGGTGATATGTAGACCATTGTGATCAGTTCCCCCTTTCCTCCCACCTTCCCCCTACTCTCATATATTCAACTTCTATGAGCTTTTATATTGTGCTTCTGGAGTACTTATTTTTTTAAAGGTGCCCCCGATTATAGTAAGGCCTTCCTTGCAGTAGTTACATAACCTGTTGTCAACTTGAGACTTAAGAGTGAATGGGTGGGGTTTATCCTGTCAATCAAGTTGCAGCTTGATGACCTCATTTGGAAGTGCTAAGGAGATAAATAGTTCACTGGAGATGGGACACTCACTCACTTCCTGCGAGACATTCCTGTGGACAAGAAACATGGAGCTACACTAGAGCCCTGGAGCTGGAGGAGCCACGTGGAGACCCCTGCCAGCACTGAGATGCCTCTACTGCGACTGGATCCACAAGACTCTCCACCCACTGGCCTGTGAGCTTCCTGCATTCAGCATCATTGCATGTGTTTTGTGAGTCTGAAGAGGAATGTATAGATTTGCATCGGACATATGAGCTAATATAGGACTTATGGACTTGATCTGGACTGGGCTGGGACGTTTTCTTAATGTACAATTACTCTTTCATAGAAAGGTCTTTTCTACACATATGTGAGTCTCCTGGATTTTTTTCTCTACTCTACCTTGACTAACAAGTCCTCATATCCATTTTTAGCCTATGAAATTGAGTATGTTCTGCATTTCTTCTTAGAGTAAGACTCTTGGTGGGCCATGATTGCAGCTCTGTTCTGTGGCTTGATTATTTGATTGCTAGATGATTTCTAGACCAAGTGTTCTGTATCATCCTGAGCCCTTCCACTATATATATATAGAGAGAGCAGGCTATGTGGTAGTGGTGGGGGTGTCAAGTTTGGTGTTTTTGAGGAAGTAGCCTTTGGCATGAAGCCTGTCTGATGGGTTTATGAAAATCAAGCAAAGGAACCAACCAGGACAAGATTCCTGGGATAGGATCAGTGTTAATTATATGATCAATGCCCAGACTAAAAGAAGCATGGGACCAACCTGAGCACATGTAATTAAAGGTAAATAGGGAGATATGAAGGCCATGGTGAAAGTTTGGATATTAGTTCGAGAGCTTGGAAAACCCTTGGATGATTAAGGCAGAAGAAAGAGAGCATGACCTGCTTCCTGTGTTTTTCTAATTTGTCTGCTATGTGGAGGGTGGATTTGCAGAATGGAAGCACAGGTAGATTAGAAAGAGATTGCAGTAATTAGATGAGGCACGAATGTGGCAGGTGTGTGTGTGTGGGGGGCGACTTTGAAGGAGAGAAGTGCTTGGTTTCAGTGCATACCTTGATGGAAGAACCTGCAAGGCTTGCTGATGAGTTGGATAGATGTGCGGTAGTCTGGGGGGAGGAGTGGTGAAGGACAAACCCAATCAGAGAAGTCGCTTAGGTTTTTGTCCTCAGGAATAGGACACGCATGGATATGGGAGCAATGGAGAAAAACTAGATTTACTTTTCATAGGCACAGTTTGAGGTGAAATTTAAACATCTAAGCGGGCACAACAAAGAGGTAATTGAGGTTTAGGAGAAAGGCCAGGACCCAAGGTCTAAGTGGAAGTTGTGGATCCATCATCATATCGTTGGTTGTAGAGAATCTGTAAGAGAAAGAGAAAAGACACAGGGACACTCAACCATCAGGCATCAGTCAGAAGAAGAGATACCCATGAAGAGACTGTCCAAAAGTGACCTGCGAGGAAACAGCAACGTGTGGTCGCCAAGAGGAACCGGGAGCTTGGACGGAGGTTTAGTTAGTGCTTTCCCCCTCCTTTAAGGTAAATGTGTCAGGAGAAAGGCAAGGCAAGTTGAGGTGTTTAACAGATACCTTGGCCCTTACTTTCCTCAAGTTCATTTCATCCCATGCTCCACCTTGAGTCGTAGTGGTTGCATGTTGGGCTCTAGCCAGAAGGTAGCCAGTGTCTCCTTGGGAGAAAGATGAGGAATCCCATTCCCGTACAGGGTTACAGTCTCAGAAACGCACAGGGCAGCCGTACTCTGTCTCACAGGGTCACTCCGAGTCCGTCTTGACTCGATGGCTGTGAGTTTTGTTTTGTTTTTAATACTCTGAGTGAAATTTACCGTAAGTGTATGATCTCCCCCCAAGCAGCTGCCATACAGAAAGCACTTACAGTAAGCTACCTACAGTCTTAAAATATCGGGAGCTATTATTCTCATACTTGTGATAATCACGCTTAATTCAAGTTATCATCTAATCTACCAACTTTGTCTATATTTGTGATAAAACAATGATCTCAACAACCATCAAGAGTTTTTCTTTATCTTTTCCCCCAAATTTAATACAATATACCAAGTGAACAACAGAACTAATGTTCAATGAATTATAGACCCTTGGGTTTGTAATTTTCCACCATGGGGATTTTCCAACTTGTAATTATTGAAGGACTTTAGTAATGGAGCCAAGTGATCAGAGGGAGAGAGTGCATGTTTGAACAGGGTTAGGTATTCCACACATGTTCAAAATCATAGGGTTCATGTGGACAGCAGGACAGGCATTAAAAGCATGGTTTCTTCAGTGTTTGATGTGCATGATACAATAACTAAAACTTTAAGCACTTATTTTGCATATAAGAAAATGAAATATATTGCTAATCTTTGTCATAGTCTGGTGTTAATTTGTCATGCAGTTTTTCAGTTTGGTTGTTCGTGAATTCAGGAAATGGTATTCCTGATGATCTGAGTCTTGATCGATAGATTTCAGAAAGCAGAATACCCCAAAGACGATTTGACCAGAATAGTACATACATGTCCACGTCTCATGTATCTGCAATTGTACCGTGGTGCCGGTGTGCTCCTGTGCTGCTGGGAGCTACGCTACCAGTATTTGAAATATCAACGGGGCTCTGGCGATGGACAGAATTTCATAGACCTTGCAGATTTAGACTGGCAAGAATGGCCTAGTGACCTACTTACAAAAGCCAGCCAATGAAAGCTTTATGGATCACAATAGGATATTGCCCTACGTATGTAGAAGATAAGCCCCTGAGGTCGGAAATCGAGACAGCAGAGCCACAACAACAGACTTAGCACATATCAACACACGTGGAGACGATAGAGGACAAGGCAAAGCTTCTTCCTGGTTCATGTGAAATTGGGAGGAGGAGTCAGGCTTACTTCATGGCAACTGACAACAGCTACAGTAAATATGTGTAAGCTTAGAATTAGAACACTGCCATCTTCTTTCAATGAGTCCTTCATTTTGATGAAAGACACTAACAGATCTTCCTAAAACGCTGATACAAGCGTTTACTGTCAAGCGTCTCTGAGAATCCATGCAGTGTCCTTAGATGGCTAAGGCGGCACAGGACGGTCATAGGTCTCGCCATGTGCCTATTCTTTACCATCAGTGTTAACAACCTACTGAACGGCACTGGTGATGCTTATAAATCTTCCCTGCGAGTAAGACTGACCCTTGGCTGTGTTCTCTCGCATCACACCATTAACCACTCAACCTCGAACACACCTGCATCCATTACCTAACTGACCTTCACAGTTCCCCTGTGGGCTATCGCCTCCTCCATGTGGCCTGATGTCCTTGACTTATCGTTGATCTCCTCTTTCTCTGAATGTAAGTTGATTCCCTTTAACATCCTTAAGTAAAGTACCTTAGCCTTTGAGTTTGAACAATTGAATATATTTTTCTTACTTCACCAGCCAGGCTGTTTACCCCATGAGGTGAGAGGCCATAGTCTGTGTGCCTTCTTGGTGTTCCTCAAAGTTGCCTGTGTTTGGCAAATTCGGCCCTATTTGAAGGAATCACATCGATGCTCCAATAGTTGCTTCCTGGTTTTTATGATTTCTAAGGCTTGAATTGGCCCAGGCTGCCAGGAAAAGAAGTTTTATGAGAGTCAGAGGTGAGCATTCTCATAGGATTTATAAGATCATTCACTTTTAATACTAAACTTTTCTAAAAGCTATCATGTTACACTCTAAATTGCTTCCTATTGTACTTCTAAGATAATTGTGTTTGTGATTTTGGTCAATGTCTAAAAGGAAGTTAATTTATTTGTGTTTATTGGCTTGAGTTTATCGGTTTAGTTCTCAGTTCTGTGTAGTTTCAAGAGCGACAAGTGGGTAAAGTTTTAATTAGAGGAATAAATCCTTCTTTAAATTTATTTAAAGAATAAGTCTTTAAATGTGACACTTTATTTGTTCTGAGCTATGTGATTGGCAATGAATGGCTGTGCATTTCGTTTACAACAAGGAGAAAAGATGGCCCACCAAATTTTAATCACAAGTCAAACTCAGATTTGTGTTGAAACACTCTGAGCTCTTCTGTACATGTGTTCATTAAAATAAAAAGGAAAGAATCCCCCCTCCCCCACCTCTTTCTCGTTTCCTTGCCACCTTGGGTATTTCAATCTGTGTCCATCCCTGAAAACACAAATTATTTTCTCCTGGAGGTGTAGGCAAAATATCCCACAAGGTTCTTGATGTTCTCCAGTCTGTCCTGAGATTACATGATTAAGAACTCACGGAGTCAAACTCAACACTGATCAAACAGAAAAGGGAAGTTCCAGGAAGCGACCGCCCCAAGCCAAACCACTTTGTGAGTCTGTGGCGAGGGTGCACGTTAATGACACCCGTGTCCAGGTGGCCAAATTTATGTCCATCCTCTTGATCTGATAATACAGAGCAGGGGGATGAATTGGTAATGAAGCCGGCGGAAAACAGATGGTGACTCCATGTGTGTACACTGCTGAAAACCTACAAAGGGGGAAACATTAAATATGTGTCTTTAAATTTAAATTAGTGCATTTCCAAAACACAGCCTGTTGAGCTTTTGAAAATACTCTGGATGGATGTGTTTCATCTTAAAGTTTTGCGCTCTGATGTGTTTTGTGGAATAGCGGCAGACGAAATGGATGGTATTTTTCTTACCCTTTCTTTAGCTCCTCAATATTGCTGGTGCTCCACTGTAATTAGGTGCTGGCGCACAGTCCTTTGTCATTAAATTTGCTACACCCTAATTAGGAAATTTAGAAAATTTCACAAGACCACCATCTAACAATTGGCCCCAATTATTAAATATCTTTTCTAGGATTATATGACATTTGCTTTCATGCAACAATACTGATTGAGTTCAGTACTTAGGTTATTTGCTTAAAAACAATTTCTTGCTGTGTAGACAAATACTAATCTGTCAAAATTATAGAACATTTTCTGGCTTCTGATATAGAAGAGCTGGATTGAAGATATTTGAGTCTGAACCTATCCAGAAATGATTATTTCTTTGACTTACATTCAGAGACAAATAAAAATGGTGCTCAAATGCCAATCCAAACACTCCCAGAATAATTTGAGAGAAAAGCAACCACAAACTCACCCTATGATTCTAGGAGGGTCTTGGATGGTTTAATATAAAACTTCATAAAAATGAGTGCCGTTGAAGGTTGGGTAAAGTTTATAGGGAGTCCAGAATTTGGTCTGGCCTCCCTATACAATGGAGTCACAGGAAACCAGGGCCCAGAGCAACGAGGGATTAGAGTGTTTTCGTCCCCCTCCTATCCCACATCTGCTCTGCATAAAGCTCTGGGCTCTTATTACCTGAGCAATTCTTTCTATGTTCTTCCAGGTAAAACTCAAACTGTCCAAGTTCAAGGTGGATTCAATTTATATTTTGGACATAGCTGGCTTTACCTAAAGTGGCAGCATTTTTTAGCAGTGCCAATTCTATACTGACGCCCATTTGTCTATGAATTCACTCCTTAAATTCAATTCCATTACTCCTTTTCATTGGTCCTGATGCTGCTGCTGATGATTCTGGGAGAGTTTATCATACATATTTTTTACCTTTTGTACAAAAATATTTAGACTTTCAACAAATACCCTCAACCAGGTTATACATTGAGTGGAAATATTTTTGCAAGTCCAGGAGAAAAGAAGAAGATAACCCACCTTAATGGAATCTGTACAAAAGGATCAGATTCAGGATAATTCTCTCTCGCGCTTGCTCTCTGTGTTAGTCACCTAATCTGGTGTCAATTTAAGGATTAAGAATCTAGACTATCAATCTGGAGATAACCAATGGGACTTTTGTCTGGGAATGGCCTTCTGAAAATTCTGGAAAATCTGGTACTTCCTACTTGGAGGTGGAAGACACCTCTCTCTCTGCTACTTCCTGGGAGACATTGCAGAAGACAAGCGACATGGACACAACCAGACCTCAGAAGCTGGAGAAGCCACAGAGAGACCCCTGCCAGCGCTGAGATGCTTACAATGCCACTGGGCCCAAAGACTTTCTACCCACCGGCCTGTGATCTTCTACCTTTGGCATCATTGCATGTGTTTCGTGATTCTGAAGAGGACTTTATAGTTCAATTGCTCTTATAATAAATCTCTTTCTTATACACATATATGTGTAATGGACTCGTTTCTCTAGCCTACCCAGACTAACACACTCTCCCTCTCCTTTCTCTCCTCTCTCTTTCCCTCTAGATTCCCACCATTTATAGCAACATGAGAAATACAATTCAGGAAATATCATGACCCCCGATTTTTATTGGAAATTACGTTACTCAGAACAGAAAAAAAATCCAGAAAGAACGATTTAAGTGCTCATCTTTCATTAAATGTGTAAAACTAAGTGGTCTAAGCATGTGATAATCTGAGCAAGTGACTTGAAGCATGTGAAGTCTGCACTTGAATACCAAGTTGCTGGATTCCTCAATGGTGATTTTGATATGTAACTCAAAAAATTTATTGGTTACAACTATACCTAGACTGAACAATTCATACTTGTCATTAGATGATAAGCTCTCTGAAGACAGGTTTTTTTCAATTTAAATAATTTTGTTTTCAAACCAGTATAGTGCTTTGTATATATCAACTAACATATCTATAGGAGTTTATATTTACTTATCTATGTACCTATCTACCTAGCTATCTACCTATCATCTATCTATCATCTACCTCTCATCTGTCTATCTATCTTTCTATTTATTAACTTAGTCCCTATACAAGTTGTGTGGTAGGATAAGCAAATAGTTGAGTCCCTGTATACACTTGAGGAATTTGAAGTTGAATCAGAATATTTATTTAAGTTTCACAGCTCCTTTTATACCAGATTATCAACTGATATTTATTAAAAAATAATTTAATCTTAAATGGGTGGCCAAATGTTCCTTGGAAATGCCTGATAAAGATGTTTTCCTGGGGGAAATGCTGGTCATAATTTAACCACTGACATGTTTCCATCATCTTATTTAGAGTTCCCACATCCAAGATTGGTTCTGTTCCATTTAAAGAGCATCCTCAAAATAATTTGGACAACATTTAACATTAAATTTCAAGAACTAATACCACATCAAGGTAACGAAGTCCCGAATTTTCCTCATTTATTCATATGGAGAGAAGGTCCATGAAAGAGACACATCCACATTGTCTAGCAGTGGGAAATTTAGTCCTGGAAATAAGACTGTAAATAGACACACAAGCACTTGGCATGCAAAGTGTGAAATAGAACTACCAGTAACTAGAAAACACGCACCATATTTATATAAGAGTGTGGGGAAACAGATCTATGTGCATCTATTTATAGGCTTAGCATTAAGGCAGCAGATGGACCTCAAACCTCCACTTAAGCACTTACTCAATACAAGAACATGTTGTTCTATTACTTTGGCATTCCAGGATGCACACCTTCCTGACACGATTGCTGAAGAAAAAGGTGTGCATAAGCAAATGTGGTAAAGAAAGCTGATGGTGCCCGGCTATCAAAAGATATAGCGTCTGGGGTCTTAAGGCTTGAAGATAAACAAGCGGCCATCTAGCTGAGAATAAAAGCCCACGTGGAAGAAGCACACCAGCCTGTCTGACCACTAGGTGTAGAAGGGACCAGTTATCAGACATCAAAGAACTAAAAATCATATCAGTGCGTGCTCACCTTCCTGATACGATCACTGAAGACAAACATGTGCATAAGCAAATGTGAAGAAAGCTAATGGTGCCTGGCTATTAGAAGACATAACGTCTGGGGTCTTAAAGGCTTGAAGATAAACAAGCGGCCATCTATCTGAAAAGCTTCAAGGCCCACATGGAAGAAGCACACCAGCCTGTCTGACCACGGGCTGTTGAAGGGACCAGTTATCAGGCACCAAAAAACTAAAAATCATATCAGTGGGTGCCCACCTTCCTGATAAGATCAATGAAGACAAACGTGTGCATAAGCAAATGTGGTGAAGAAAGCTGATGGTTCCCGGCTATCAAAAGATATAGTGTCTGGGGTCTTGGAGGCTCGAAGATAAACAAGTGGCCATCTAGTTCAGAAGCAACAAAGCCCACATGGAAGAACCACACCAGCCTGTGTGACCACGGGCTGTCGAAAGGACCAGGTATCAGCATCAAAGAATAAAAAATCATATCGGGCGGCGTACTTTGCGGCAGCGTCGAGCGCCCCACCCCCTTTCTCTGCGGAATCACCATGGCGGCTGGGACCCTGTACACATACCCAGAAAACTGGCGGGCCTGCAAGGCCCTCATCGCTGCTCAGTACAGTGGGGCTCAGATCCGCGTGCTGTCCACACCACCCCACTTCCACTTCGGCCAAACCAACCGCACCCCCGAATTTCTCCGCAAATTCCCTGCTGGCAAGGTCCCGGCGTTCGAAGGTGATGATGGCTTCTGTGTGTTTGAGAGCAATGCCATTGCCTACTATGTGAGCAACGAGGAGCTACGGGGAAGAACCCCAGAGGCAGCAGCCCAGGTGGTGCAGTGGGTGAGCTTCGCGGACAGCGACATCGTCCCCCCAGCCAGTACCTGGGTGTTCCCCACCTTGGGCATCATGCATCACAACAAGCAGGCCACCGAGAATGCCAAGGAGGAGGTGCGGCGAATCCTGGGCCTGCTGGATGCCCACTTGAAAACCAGGACTTTCCTGGTGGGTGACCGAGTGACCCTGGCTGACATCACAGTCGTCTGCACCCTCTTGTGGCTCTACAAACAGGTCCTAGAGCCTTCTTTCCGTCAGGCCTTCCCCAATACCAACCGCTGGTTCCTCACCTGCATTCACCAGCCCCAGTTCCGGGCCGTCTTGGGGGAGGTGAAGCTCTGTGAGAAGATGGCACAGTTTGACGCTAAAAAGTTTGCTGAGATCCAGCCCAAGAAGGACACCCCTCGGAAAGAGAAGGCACCCCAGGAGGAGAAGCAGAAGGCCCCGCAGAGCGGAAAGAAGAGAAGAAGGCCGCGGCTCCTGCCCCTGAGGAGGAGATGGACGAATGCGAACAGGCGCTGGCCGCTGAGCCCAAGGCCAAGGACCCCTTTGCTCACCTGCCCAAGAGTCCCTTCGTGCTGGACGAGTTCAAGCGCAAGTACTCCAACGAGGACACCCTCTCGGTGGCGCTGCCGCATTTCTGGGAGCACTTTGACAAGGAAGGCTGGTCCCTGTGGTACGCCGAGTACTGCTTCCCCGAGGAGCTGAGCCAGACATTCATGAGCTGCAACCTCATCACTGGAATGTTCCAGCGATTGGACAAGCTGAGGAAGAATGCCTTCGCCAGCGTTATCCTCTTTGGAACCAACAACAGCAGCTCCATTTCGGGGGTTTGGGTCTTCAGAGGCCAAGAGCTTGTCTTTCCGCTGAGTCCAGATTGGCAGGTGGACTATGAGTCGTACACATGGCGGAAACTGGATCCTGGCAGTGAGGAGACAAAGACGCTGGTCCAAGAGTACTTCTCCTGGGAGGGGGCCTTCCAGCACGTAGGCAAAGCCTTCAACCAGGGCAAGATCTTCAAGTGAACGGCCTGCCGCTGGCCCGCCGCCTGCACCTGCCCTGTGGGGTGATGGATGGGGGGGTCATTAAAGGAAGCTGAGCAGTGAAAAAAAAAATCATATCATTGTAAATGAGTGAGTGCAGAGTGGAGATTCAAAGCCCATGAATAATGAGTGAGTGCAGAGTGGACACTCAAAGCCCATCGACAGCCAACCGGACACCCCCTTACTGAAGGGTTTTAGGGAGGAGATGATATAACTTTCCTCTCGTTCTTAATTACTTCCTCCTCCCCACACTATCATGATCCCAATTCTACCTTACAAATCTGGCTAGACCAGAGGATGTACATTGGTACAGATAGCAACTGGAAATCCAGGGAATCCAGGGCAGATGACTCCTTCAGGACCAGTGGTGAGAGTGGCGATGCATGGAGGGTGGAAGGAACGTGGGAAAGAAAGGGGGAACTGATTACAAGAATCTATGTATAGCCTCCTCCCTGGGGGAAGATGTCAGACAGTGTAACATATGACAAAATAATAACAATTGAGGAATGATGAAGGGTTCATGAGGTAGGCGGAGTGGCGGGTTAGGAGGAAAATGGGCAGCTGATATTAAGGGTTCAAGTGGAAGACAAATGTTTTGAGAATGATGATGGCAATAAATGTACATATGTGCTTGACACAATGGATGCATGTATGGATTGTGATAAGAAGTCTATAAGCCCCCAATAAAATGTTTATAAAAAAATTAAAGGAGGCAAAAAATAAAATAAATAAAATAAAGAACAAAGAGCTCCTGCCACTGTTTCCAAAGGGCCCATTTCTTCACAATCCAGTCATTTCAGTCTCACATGTTTATATGAGGATTTGCTACTCTAAACCCCTGCCTGCAGAGGAGAATTGTTACACTGTCCCAAGGTGATACACTGTGATTTGTCGAACTTGGTCTGGTATGGATTGCATTGTGCTCTATAAACAGTTGAAGTACTAACTGCTATACCCGTACATCCTGCCTTCTTTGGAAATAGGCGCCTTCCTTCATTATTTATATTGGGTCTCACCAGAGTAGGGTGATTTCCAAACCTAATCCCTTCTGAGCTGTGTCTCAAAAAGGGAGACACAGACACAAGAGAGGTAGGTGGGTGGCACAAATGGTTAATCACTACCTGATTAGGCTGGTGGTTCAAACCCACCCAGAGGCAGCTGCTGGCAGTCTGCTTCTAAATGACCACAGCTGTTCCACTCCTTGCCTGTGAGGTCACCATGCGTTGAAATTAACTTGAGGACAATTAATAACAACCAGAAACACACAGAGAGACACAGGAGGAAGAAATTAAACAGCCAAACATCCAGTCAATTCCGTCTCAGAGTGTCTCTATACGGGCAGGGTAAAAATGACCCCATGGATTTAGAGGACCATAGCTCTCTCTGGGAGTAGAAAGCCTTGCCTTTCACCCAAGGAGGGGTTGATGGTTTTGCCTAATAAGTGACGTCTACATCACCAGGGGTCCTACAGGAGGAAGATGCCCTTGTGAATGAAGACACGCGAGAGGGCTTCATCTACTAGTAAACAAGCCTAAGGCTTGCCAGCACCTACTAGAAGCTGAGGAGTCTAACGGAAAGATTTGAGACTCAAGTCCAATGCTGGAACTGAAAATCCTGTTGCACACAGTTCTACACTGACAGACAGGGCATTTATTTCAGAAGCAGCCATAGATGAAGGAAGGCTTACTTCTAGAATCACACCCTGAATTCAGACTTCTAGCCTCGCGAATTGTGAAAAAATAAAGTTACTTTCTTTCAAGACAACATTTGCATTTTCATCTGTTTATTTGTTTTGTCTTGGTGGCATGAGGAAACTGAGATAAGAAGAGGTGATGTTTGCTCACAAAGCCAATTCTCAAGTATATAATTTGAAATATTGATCTGAGGGGACACTTCCCATATTCCTTACTTTAAAGGATTCATTTGGTGTACATGATTTTTTGGAAAGTTTAAATACAGCTTAAGACATTCTATAATAGTGTAGCTACACATTTTGCTATAAACATAACAATATAAACAAAAATGGTGGGATCTCAAAACTTAAATGCATTCCTGATAAGTGATATTCTTTAATGTTTTATTATTTTTAAATAGAGTTTTAAAAAAGAAATAAAAAAATGCCTATGATTTTGTCTTTCCAAGGAGCTATGTTTTAAAACATTTTTGTTGTTTTTCACTTTCCATGGCATGTATACATTTAAAAAATAAAGTTTGAATACTGATATAAATTATAATTATTTTTAGAACCCATTACATCAAACATATCCTTGTAGCATCAAGTGATGTAGAAAATATTAAATCTATTGTTTCAAAATAAATCATGTATTTAGTCGATGTCTACCTAGTGCTCTGCTCTTATCACTCACTGCCATCGAGTTAATTCTGACTCTCAGTGGCCCTGTAGGCCAGGGTACCACAGGGCTTCTGAGATTATAACTCCTCAACAGGGTAGAAAGCCTCATCTTTCTCCAGTGGAGCAGCTAGCAGTTTTGAACTGCTGATGTTGTGGTTAGCCCCTTAACAGGGAGTTGAGATATACATCCTGAGGAAAAAGTTCTAGAATGAAAACACATGGTAATTGTTGTTAAGTTCCATCAAGTTACTTATTCCTGACTCATGCAACTAGGTGCAGCGGAGTGAAATACTGCCCAATCGTGTACTCTCCTCACATTCGTTACTAAGTGTGAGCCCACTGTTGCACTCACGGGGTCAGTCCATCGCACGGTGGAGCTTCCACTCTGTCCCTGATAGCCTACCAAGGAGGATGTCCTCCTGAGACGAATCTCTTTGGGAAACATGTCAAAAGTCCATGGGGTGAAATCTAGCCATTCCCTCTTCAAGGTGCACTAGACAGATTGGTTAGGTGCTCTAGAAGTCCATGGCATATTTAATATTGCTCCCCAGTATAATTTGTAATGCATCTTCAGACATCATTGTCCAACCTTTACATGACTAGGAGTTGAGAGCAAATACTATGACTTGAGGGAGGTACACCGTAGTCCCAAAATCTTATTCTTTAACAGTTTAAGAGGTTTTTTTTTAAAACAATCATTTTATTGGGGTTTGAGCAATTCTTACCAAAATCCATACATACATCCATTGTGTCAAGCACATATATGCATTTGTTGCCATCATCCTTCTCAAAACATTTGACTTCTACTTGAGCCCTTAATATCTGCTCCTCATTTTTCTCCCTACTCATGAACCCTTCATAATTCATAAATTGTAATTATTTTGTCATGTTACACTGTCTGACGTCTCCCCCAGCCCTCTTCTCTGCTGTTCATTCCCCAGGGAGGAGGCTATACGTAGATTCTTGTAATCGGTTCCCCTTTCTACCCCACATTCTCTCCACCCTCCAGGCATCGCTGTTCTCACCACTGGTCCTGAAGGAGTCATCTGTCCTGGATTCCCTGTGTTTCCAGTTGCTATCTGTACTGATGTCCATCAAGAGGTTATTTTTACAGCGGATGCGCTCAAAGCCTTATTTGATGCGATTTCTCCTTCTTTTTGGCGTGGTTTGATTTCTTGAGTGCCGTTTCCATGGGTGTTGATTGTGGATCCAAGTAAAATGAAATTCTGACAACTTCAATCTTTTCTTTGTTTATCATAATTTTACCTAGTAGCCCAGTTGTAAGGATTTTTGTTTTCTATGTGAGCTGAAGATTGTAGTCTTTGGTCTTCATAAGCAAACACTGCCCTCTTTCCTCTAAGCAGCAAGGCTACATTCTCTGCGTATCACAGAGAATGAGTTTTATCCCAATCCTGATGCCGGATTCCTCATCTAGACCAGCCCTCTGATTACGTGCTCAGCATTCATCTTGGATAAACGTGATGAAAGGATTAAACCCTGACACCATCTTTCCTGATTTTAATCCAGAAAGTGCCCTCTTGTTCTGTTCAAACGACTGCCTATTGGGTTATAGACAGATTCTACAGGAAGTGTTCTGGAATGCCTGTTCTTTTTTATGGTCAGTGGGTTTGCATATTTTTCTGACTTTAAAATGTTTTTATTAGAGTCCCCAATTGCCAGATTTTCCCCACATTATGATCCCGAGACTGTAATATGTACTATAATCTCTATTTTCACTAGCAGTATATGAAAATGCCTTACAAAAATGAATTCTGACATCAAAATGAAAGAAAAGAAACACAAAGAACAATGACAACAACTAGATAATATTTAAAAATTTTAGTAATGGGGCATTTTCTCCACACAGATGTCAGTTTTATTTTCAGCTTAACTGTAAGGTTCCCTAGTGGCGCAGTGGTTGGAATGCTTGGCTGCTGACTGACAGGTGGGCATTTTGAACTCCCCAGCTGCTGTTCAGGAGAAAGATGTGCCAGCCGCCTCTGTGAAGGTCACAGCTTTGGACACTGTAGGGGCAGCTCTCCTTTGTCCTGCGGTTGCTATGACTTGAAACGAAGTCAATGGCTGTGGGTTTGGCAAGTCAGTGTAAGCGGTTTCTGAGGACAGCTCCATCTTCTAGATCCCTGTTTTGTCATCCCTCACAAAGATGCCAGGCTAGCACCGATACAGTGAAAATACACTGAATCTTGTAGCCGCAAACAGGGGAACAGTGAGTTATGGGGGTATTTGATGAGGAAGGAGTCCCTGAGTGGGGTGAATGGTTAGCACATTCCACTCGAAATAAACCAAACTCACTGACATCAAGTCAACGTGGACCCGTAGCGACCCCTTGTGGGTTTCCGAGACTTTTTCTGAGAGAAGAAAGCCCAGCCTTTCTCCCTCAGAGCTGCTAGCAGTTTCCAACTCCTGACCCTGTGGATGGCAGTCAGTGAGCGCCGCCACAATGTGCCCCACTACTGACCACGCAATCGGGGTTTGCTTCCACCCAGAGGCACCCTTTCTCTAGAAAGGCCTGGGATCCCCTTCCAAACACTCCCCTATGGAATTTCCTATGGCACTCTGTTGTACTCTGGAAATACGGGGGACCGTGAATTGGAATCCACTTGACAGCACTGGTTTTTGTTTTTCCATCAGGAGTAAACAAGGCTTTAAGAAATCCACAAAGCTTGGCCAGTCCCTGGACCATGCCTCCCACCGAACCTGGAAATGCGCCTGTACCCCTCAAATAGCTTGTCTCCAGCAGAATAGATGGCCATGTCGGCAGGATCAGCTACATAACTTGCAAAGTCCAGGGCAAAATGAACATGTAAAACCCCTTACTTAGCATGTCAAGACTCAAGGCAGAACATCAAGCCAAGAGTGAGGTCTTTCCAAATACGGGCCTGTGTGATTGCCCAAGTCAAATGTCCAGGATATGAGCCGCGGTGGTAAACATAACTGTAACTCAGCATAGCATGGAAAATGCCTCCATAAAACTGAGTATTAAGGAACAATGCAAATAAATGGAAGTGGTGCTCACGTTGGGTACAGTTCTGGTGGCTCCACAATGATGGTATAGTAGGTTCTGGGGAAGACTAGCGAGCACAGGTTGTGTAATGCATTGAGAGCCTGGCTGGTCATCACAAGACCAGCTTTAAAACCCATCGCCTTTTCCATAGGAGAAAGATGAGGCGCTCTCTCCCATAAACATTTACAACCATGGAAACACACAAGGCCAGTTCTGTGTCCACAGGATGACTCTGAATCACAATTGATGTGATAAAATGGGAAGTTGGGTTTCTAGATTTTAATCAGGTTGAATTTGATTACAGCAAAACTTTCTACACAATGAATTAAACCGACGGAAAAGAGGACAAAGGAAAGAAAGAAATCCATTTGACTCAATTGGATTCACTAACCAGAGACTTGATAGCATCTGTAGCAGTTTTAAAGGCTGAATCCAACATTTGGAGGGGAGTAATTTTCATGTATGAAAAATAGTGAGGCAGACAAATGAGATGAACAGCAAATATGTTTGTGATTTTGTTCCTTGATCTGTGGGAACCAAGGAAAGACGCCTTGTCCTTACCCTTCCCCTGCCCCCCCCCCCCAGCTCCAGACCCAGTCAAGGCAATATAATTCTCAGAAAGCAAATGGAAAATATTCCAGTGAAGGACATCAATCGTTTTTACAGCAAGAGTGAACCGAGCAACAGATATTTTGGCTTTTCTTATTTGGATTATCTTCAATGTCTAAAAGTTGCTAAGTAACACGCTTAATAATGAGATTTCAAAGCCAGGAAATTAATGATCCATGACCCTATTTAAGAGAAATATTAGTGAATTGTAAGGCAAGATAGCTGACTACGGTAATGGGAACTTTGGGTAATACATTTAACCATTTTCATGTGCTACTTTTTTATTGCCACTCACAGTCAATTTGGCACGACACTCCTTTTTATTAGACCATTTGCTAAGAGTATTTCATCATTATCACAAGTTAGCTAATAACAACAGAGGAAAACAATGACATATAGAAAATAACCATTGTGTGGTTGCTAGGATTTTTCAACAAAGTGATTTCTAGATATAATCCATGTGAATGTTCTTCAAAATATATAGCATGTTCTCATTTCAGCAATACAACACACACACACACACACACACACACACACACACACAATCCTTTAACAAACCACTCCCTGTGATGGAAGCATTTATCCTCTCCACCTTGGACTTGAGCAACTTGGTCCTCCCAGTGGAATTTATGCCAAAGGGCTCAACCACCACACAAGAGGACAACCTGGGCAGAGAACAATCTCAGAAGTTCTCTTGAAGCCAAACTTGGTTAAAACCCTGTCAGTTCTAAGAAAAGGAAACTTCAAAGGCATAATAAACAGCTTCTGTGGATTAGTGGTCATGGGAGTTTTAAGGATGAATAAAACCCTCTACTGGAATTTAAAAAAATGACTTTGATGCATTCTGCTGAAAGCACAAAGAGTTTCAGGGGGAAAGTATCACCTTTTAAAATAAAAGTTTAATTTCTTTTAAAAGGAGTTTTTCATCTGGGAAACTTCATCAAATGATGAGTGAGCTCCTAGAACTGGAAGTTAACCATTGTCATTTGCACCTGACCACCTCTGCTGGCCTTGGAGGCTTGGGAGTGTTTGGGGGAGCTCTGGAACAAGAGCATGGCATCACTCATTTGGGCTAGCATATAAAACACGGGGCTCATAAGCCTAGTACGTGCCCCCACGCCCCCACTCCTGCCTATAGAAATAAAGAGTCCTCACACATTGAGTAAATCTAAGAATGTATCACCTTAAGATCAACTAAGAGGGTTCCTGGAGTCCCAGTGGTCAAACCTCTGACTTCTAAGCAGACAGTTGGGGGTTCAAACCCACCGGTGGTTCCTCTGGAGAAAGACAAGGCAAACTGGCTGTCTAGTTAGAGACTAGGGTCCCTATGGGGCAGTCGGTTCTACCTTATCCTTTAGGGTTGTGAGGAGTGGTAATTGGCTTGATGGCTGCAGGTTTTCTTTTCCTGTTATAGAAGCCCTGACGTGAGCAGGGGGTTTGGAGTTTTGGATTAAGCTTGCTATTTAAAAGGGCATTATTTGTCCCTCATGGTCCAGAGGTTGGATGAGGATGACAGCAGGGGGAAAAGAGCACTTGCCTATCAGGGGATGTCAAACAGTTTGTGGGAAAATGGAAGAAAAGGATACGGGAGTTTCCCCATGGACTTTTTGAAGTCCCCTCATCATTTGAAATGTCAAAGGGGTTGGGCTACCCATCAGATCTTTCACTACTTTCAGGGACATGTGCACTCTGAATATAGGATGCTTTGGTTGTGAGAACATATTGTATGAAGTATGATGTGAAAGAACCCAGAGGTTAATCTGGTGATTCTCACTTTCAACCTGCCGAGCCTCCTGTTTGAACTTAAGGATGCATCATGAACTCTCCTGCCCACCAATTTCAATTTTTTGCATCTCCAGACTTCCTCACAAGGCAAGCAACCTCTTAGGTCTGATGTAGAAACCATGACCATGGGTAAACCATTTTTCAAGAGGAACCTCTGTTTCTTACCTGTGAAATGATTTCACAGCCTGGTTAGGAGTGTTGCAAAAGCAATGATTGGAGGGGAAATATGTTTTCAATACATTAAGAAACTAATGAATATAAATTAAGGTTTGAGAGAACTTTGAGCCATGTCTAGTATTATGCGTGACCGGGAATTTGGAGTCAACAAGTACTAAATCTCTCCTCTCTATATAACTCAACTGCTCATTACTGTAATTTCAGGACACATTGATTTAACAATACACTTGGATCTGCTGTACAGAGGACAGACCTAGCCTGACCCCTCTTATGGTGCATGGACATCTAGTCTCAATTTTCTCTTGGATCTTCCCATATCAATTATCATCGTCTCTCCTTTATCTTCTCCCTTTGGTTGGCTCTGGTGTCTCAAATCCTGTCACCATTGCCACAGGACCCTAAATTTTCTTCTCCCTTCCGTGAGTATAAGCCTTCGACTTAATCAATGCATTGCTTCCTGTTTTCCAAACTGAGCACAGTGTCAACACAAAGAGCAGAGTTGGGTGGTTGAGGACAAGAGTGGTAAGGAGAATTGTACTTACGTTAAGATCTCAAAATGTTCAAGAACATTTTTTTCAAAACCTTGTTGCATCCAGCATCTATTTGAAACAAATAAAGGAAGTGAGCTGTTCTGATTTGAAGACCCTTCGAGGGACTCAGAGAACTATCGCAGGAGAGGCAAACCCACTGACCACCAGCCGTGTGAAAAGAGGCTGAATCCCACCGGCAATGAAAGGAGCATTGATTGAAGCCACAGTGAAGTATCTTTTCATACCATTCCAGTTGGAAGCATCTTTGTAGATGGATATGCCAGGAATTATGTGGGAAAATTAAATTCATTCACTACTGCTGGGAGTTTATCCTTCTACAACCGCTTGGGGGTTATTTGTCAACCTCTATAATGTGGAAGTTGGGCATATTCAATAATTCTACTCCCTAAAGGAATGTTGATTGCAGCATTATTGAAGTAGCAAAAAATTAGAAATGACTGAAAGATCGACCAATAGGAGTACAAATAAATAAATCAGGGTATATTTATATGACAGGAGAGTGTGCAGTAGAGAAGGGATTAGATTAACTCAATATGCATCAGCAAAGACAAATCTTATACCTACATTTGCAGAAAAATCTAGTTTCCCGAAGAATGTTTGGAATATGGTGTCCTTAGGTAAGACTTAAAAACACACAAAGCAAGCTTGCATGCACGTGTGTGTGTGTGCATATGCATAGATCATAACACGTTTAAACAAATGTAGGGGGTAGGCTGCCACCAGTGTTGGAAAGGAGGTGCTGTCTTGGCAAGGAAATACGCCCAGGATGGAAGCAAGAGAAATACACAGGAGAGATGTCGGCTGCCTGGATGATTTTCTCTCATTTGGGGTCTATTATTTTATTGTTTATATAATCTTGTATCTGAAAAGTCTCATAATACTTTTTAAAGCTGTAGAATAAAATCAGAGTTCATTTTATGAGTGAGTCTAGGGGGGGATGGGGGAGTGGAGACTTAACATTCATTGTACATCTCTATGAGCACTTGATGTATGTTACATTCTTTAATCCCTCCTTGCTCACTTTCCTAGTTCATGGGTGACTAGACTAGAGGAGATTTAAGCACTTAAAAGATAGCAAGGATGTAACAGAAATTTCGGCAATTCTAGTGGCTCCAAATAACTAGATACAGAATGTTCCAGAAATGGAAAGCAAGGTTGCAGTGCATAGAGAGGAGCTGGACGAGCAACCTTCCTGTGTTTCCTTTATCTTAGAAGTCAACGGTAATATCTTTCACTGGCTTGGTCTTTGCATTTGTTTATATGCTAAGCTACCCCTAGTAAACAATAAGCTCCCCAAACTCAAGGTCTAGAGCTCGTTCCTCCCCGTAACTGAATACTACAGTCAGTGTCCAAGGCTTATTAAGGACTAGGTACATCTAGTGTAATGCTATGAATGAACAGATAATAACACTGATGGTCCAGTGTGGTCACATAAAAACAATCTCATCATTTGCTCATGTTGAACATGTTGATTTCAACACATGGAACTTGGGACAGAGAAGAAAAGGTAAATCAAAAACAGAGTACACAATGTCAGATGCAGAATGAAAGGGAGCTACATGTTCTACTGTGGGGGCCAGGGTCATTCCCTTCAAAGTGGCAATTAAGCGAGATGATTCTAATTTGAAACTGGTTTCCTAATTGATGTTTGGCTTTTAGAAATCTCCTAGGCCTTTAATTTATATATTTTCCTTAACTCTCCTGAGTTCACCCCCACCTTGAACAAACCCCCAAAATTCTTTCTTAAGATCCAGGAGGTGAGTCACATAAAAGGGACTCAGAATTACCAGTTACTCTCCAGAACATTTCACTACCTAACAATCTTCTAAAAAATATGAAATATGTATAGTTCTATATGAAAACATGAATAATCTGAAAAGGGTTTTCTGCTTCAATATCACCTGCTAATTATATCTTCCTCTCCCAACTCTCCTAACTAGCACAGCAAACTCTCTTCTGCATCATCACTTTGTCTCTTTCTCTGCTTTATTTTTGCTGACAAAGACGTACTGTCTAACCCATTTGTCTAGGTTGAGCCTGTCTTCTCCCATCTCCAAAGAATGTAATCACGAAATCATCACTGGTTCATGGATAAACTTCTGGAGCTTACAGCAGTGCCTAGAAACGGGTGTTTCAAAGGACTACACATGGACTAAATTGATGAATGATTGAGTTCCTCTTCCAGTTTCAGTTAGAACCGTATGCAACTTTTCATTTAAGAGGAGCATCCTTATCTGCAACTTTATCCATAGCGAAACACACGTACAAGGAACAATTGAAAACCACTGTCACCAAGCCAATCCCAACTCACAGCGACCCTAAAGGACAGGGCAGACTGCGCTACAGGGTTTCCAAGGCTCGGATCATTAGGGAGGCACCAGCTACACCTTTTCTCTGCAGAGCAGCTGGGGGATTCGAACTCTTTCTTGGCTTTTCAGTTAGCAGCGCAGTGCTTGATCCACAGGGCCACCAGAGCTCCTTCCATATGACACCATTCTATGCAGTGAACAAGACAAGCTCCACCTGCTGTTCTCTTTCACTTCTGTTTCTTCCTCCCCTCCTCCCCTCCATCTTTATACAATTTCATTGAGCTATAGTCAGCATAAAAATAATATTCCATGTTTAAAGGGTACTATTTGATCAAGTGAAACTGTTGGCAGCAACCAGAAAGCCATTTTTTCAGTCGAAAGAATGAACATAGTCATCCCTCCAAAGGTGTCCCATGCCACCTTGAACTCTTGGTTTGCATCCTTCACTGCTCCAGGGCAACAACTGGTCTCTGTCACTATAGTGTAATTTGCATTTTCTAGAATTTTGTGTATGTATTTTTTCCTGGCTTCTTTCAGTATAATTATCTTGAGATTTATCTACAGTGCATGTATCATTATTTGATCCCTATGACTGGTGAACAGTACAGTACATCCCTGGGACGGTACAGTAAATCATCCTTAGGGACAATTTCTAGTTGCCCTTTAGTGTCACATACATTTGCATTCACTAATGATTAAACCAATCTGAAAAAACTCCAAAGTCACGGCCAACAAGTCAATTCCAACTCATGTCACTGACTCATGCCATCTTGGCAGGACTGCCCTGTGGGTTGCTGAGGCTGTAATTCTTCATGGGAGTAGAAAACCTTGCCGTTCTCCCACGGAGAAGCTGGTGGTTTTGAACCGCTGACTTTGTGTTTAGCAGCCCAATTCATAACCCACTACACTGCCAGGACTCCTCCCTACTCATGACAAATTCCCCTTCACTTGCTGTATGTACAGCTTTTAAACCACCTTTGAATCTTACTTAGCAATAAAATAAGAGTAGGAACTGTATGCACCTGTTCCAACTTACACATTTGACTTAATGACACACATATGAACAAGTTTCATTCACAACTTATAGATGGCCTATATTCCACAATTTGTTTATCTATTTGTGATAGATATTGGGTTTATTTCCAAGTTGGACCTATTGTCCCAAATTGGTATAAACATTCATGTGCATTGTTTCATTTCCTTTGTGTAGTTGCCTGGAATCGTATAACCAGGTTACATGATAAGTATATGGAAACTGACTGTGGTAGCAATTGTACAATTCAGCTTGACATGATTGACCCATGGAATAATGTGATATGTGTATAAACTTCCAAACAATGAATAATTTTTTAAAATTAAAATGTATATGTTTAAGATTTTGAGAAACTTACAATTTTCCAAAGTGATTATACAATTTTACATTCCCATCAGGCTGGATAAGGTTTCTAATTGCTTCATATTTTTGCCCAAACTTACTATGGTCAGCCTTTTTAATAAACTTTTTGTCATGGATTAGGTGAATGTTTACAGAGCAACTCAGTTTTCCATCCCACAATGCATACAGGTTTTGTTTGGTCAATCTTTGTAATTCTAGACATTTGAATAGGTATACATCACCTATTGTAGCTCATTGTGCTTAAATATGTATATTGCTGAGAACCATTTCTTGTGATTATTATACTTTTTTTTGGTGAAGTGCCCATTTTTCCCATTTTACAATGGGTTGTTCATTTTCTTAGAATTGAGTTATGAGACTTTTTGTAGGTCTTGATAGAATTCCTTAATCAGGTGTCATCTGCCAATATTTTCCCCCAGCCTATGTTGGCTTTTAATCTTCTTAAAGTGTCTTTGAAGAATGTAAGTTCTGGGTTCCTTTATCCAACAAATTTTATTCCATATAACACACTTGCTGGGTTCTAAGGATACAGGAAATGATTTGAAAACAAGGACTTTATCTTCAGGGAGCTTCCCATCTATTATAAGGAAGAGTTTCTACTGAGCAGGGAAATGGAATCATGACCAGCCTCACGGAGTGGGGTTGCTGACTGCAAGGCTAGCAGTTGGAAACCAATACTCACGCTGAAGGAGAAAGATGAGGTTTTCTACTTCTGTAAAAGGCTACAGTGCACTGAAAAGTGAATAATTGAATATGAATTAGGTTAAAATTTAGTGCCTTATTGTTTTATCTCCTTTTAGATCAGTGGTCCTCAACCACAGGGGTCGCCCAATTCATAACAGTAGCACATATTCGTTGAAGTCACAACGAATATAATTTTATGTTTGGGGGGGGGGGGTCACCACAACACGAGGAGCTGTATTAAAGTGTTACAGCATCAGGAAGTTTGAGAACCACTGCTTTAGATGCATTTTAAATTTGTTCTAGTTTAAAATTTTTCTGCTTTCTCTAAAAATAAAACACATGACATCAGATCTAGTAGCTCAGGCAGCATGGGACGTTTTTGAGGTCTTTCTGTGTTATTGTTGCTTGTTTGTATGATTTTTCTGAATATAATCTCCATAATTGGTAAAGCTACAGAACCAGTTACTAGATGAATAGTTTCTTGGAGGTGCAGGGGGTGGGGAGGTGTATGTCTGTGGTGGGAGATGGGGAGCTAGTAACCAGGGAGGGGTACAAGAAAGAAGACAGTGTTCTAACACGGACTGTGGTGGTGATTGTACAACTCTTCTTAATATGATCAAACTATTGAATTGTATGCTATGTGAATTATATGCCAATATATATTTTTAAAGTACCCATTTCCAAACCCACAGGGGCAGCTATCTTATAGGGTGGCTGTGAGTTGGAATCCACTCGAGGGCAGCCAGCTGCACCAGCCACACATCCCTTTACCGTGAATCCTGGAGGTGGGGATGGCTCTTCCAGCTCTCTGTGACTCACTCTTTGTAGAGCCAGCGCCTAAGACATCCCACGGATGGAACACTTCAGAGGGCTACTTAATTTGACCTGTCACATGTTAAGGAAAAAAAGAAGAGAAAAGAAAAACCATCAGATAAAACATGTATTAACATATCTGAAGGTTTCTGAACTTAAGAAACGCCTTGAATATTTCAGTGGTGTGTTTTCATTTTTCCTTTCTATAAACTGTCTGCTGAATCTTTCATGCTGCCTGAAGTGAAGGAAAAGGAATTAATCTCGCCAACAGAAATTAAGATTGTAAATAGATGTAACTAGAGTTTGAGCAATACAGTTCAATCTGTTAACATTTTGCTAAAGACTAAGGAAACACTAAGGACCATGAGGATGAGTGAGATTTCTTAAACCTTTGTTTCCTCCCAGAATTAATGAGCAGCAAAACATTAAAGTAAAAAGGACATGTGCTTATTTGAAGAAATGGCAAGGAAGATGGAAATTGTAACCTTTTCTTAGGCAGTCTGAAAATTAGAGCCTAAAAGAGAGAGAATGGGTGAAAATGAAATTTTTTAAAAGGTAGTGAATGAGAAAGTATTAGAAATCCTGAATTAACATCATTTGAAGTTCAATCAATTCTGAGGCCCAAGAGATGCAGCACATCAATAGTAACTACAAGATTTTGTGCCAAAACGTAATAAAAGAATAACAAATTATTGTTGATATAAATGGAGGCTTTAGGACTAGTATTTAGTTTTGAGTCAAGGACAAGTTTTATTGAGTAATTTCATTTTGACACGAATGTGTGACATCCAAATTGAAATGTAGGCATGACTAGGTGTGACTGGTTCGTAGGACAGTCTTTGGGATTCGAGGAAACCGTGGATGGGCCACACATACGTGAAAGTTGGGCATTGAGTGAAGAAGGCTGAAGAAGAATCAGCGTATTGGAATTATGGTGCTGGTGAAGAATTTTGAAAGTAGCAGCAACTGCATAAGCACACACAAATCTGTCTTGGAAGAAATGCAGCCAGAATTCTCCTGGGAGGTGAGGAGCACAAGACTTTGTCTCACTTTGGACATGTTTTCTGGAAAGACCAGTTCCTGGAGAAAGGTGTCATGCTTGGTCAAGTGGTGGGGCAGCAAAAAAAGAGAAAGACTTTTTGACAAGATCAAGTGACACAGTGGCTGCACAGATGGGCTCAAACAGAAGAACAATTGTGAGGACGGCACAGGACGAGGCAGTGCGTCGTTGGGTTGACATAGGGTTGCTATGAGCCAGAACTGATTTGAGTGCACCTATCAGCAAAACGGCAGCATTTATGGGCTCTCAGCAAGAAGGTGCCTCTGAGCATGGATACATTTTGAAAGGGATGTGAAAATTAAAAGAGTCAGGGAAGGTTGGCTAGCCAAGATATTTATTGAACGAGGTTCAAACTCATTAGCCACTCTGTGGGAGAAAGATGAGACTGGCTATTCCTGTAAAGATGTACGAAGTCTTGGAAATCCTACATAGGGATGTAATGAAGCAGTCAACTCAATGGCATGGGTGGGTTGGTTGGGTAAGTGTGGTAGTCACCTAATCTGGTGTCATTTTAAGGATTAAGAGTGTGGGGTGGGGAAAAAAGGTGTAGGGGTGGAGTCTAGCTGTCAATCTGGAGATAGCCAATAAGACTTCTGTGTGGGCATGGCCTTCTCCTGAGAATTCTGGGAAATCTGGTACTTCCTCCTTGGAGGCAGAAGACACTTCTCTCTCTCTGCCACTGCCTGGGAGACATTTGCAGAAGACAAGCCACATGGATGCAACCAGACCTCTGAAGCCAGAGAAGCCACCGAGAGACCCCTGCCAGCGCTGAGATGCTTACAACACCACTGGCCCCAAAGACTTTCTACCCACTGGCTGTGATCATCCTACCTTTGCATTTCATTGCATGTGTTTCATGAGTCTGAAGAGGACTTTATAGATTGGTAGCGGACATATGGGCTAATATCAGACTTACCATATATACTCAAATATAAGCCGACCCGAGTATAAGCCGAGGTACCTAATTATTACCTGGGAAACCAGAAGAACTGATTGACTCGAGTATAAGCCTAGGGTGGGAAATGCAGGATGTGAATTAACACAGAGACCAGAGGGGAGAGACGGAGCACAGCCACAGACACATCCTTACCAGTTCAGCTGCTGGCATAAGTGAATTACTATGGGTGCTTCTGCGAATTGGAGCCGTCCACGTCATTGGACGGCTCTGATTGGTTAGATGTGAGTAAACAAACATTCAAAGCCCTGCAGTGTCAGCGGGGCTTTGAATGAACAATGGAGGAATTGCAATCACCCGTGAGATGTTACACCTCGCTGGGGTACCACTGACTCATGTATAAGCCGAACCCAGTTTTTCAGCACATTTTTTGTGCTCAAATACTCAGCTTATACACAAGTATATACGGTATGTCCTTGGACTGGACTGGGTTGGGATGTCTTCTTAATGTACAATTATATTTGTATATAAACCCTTTCCTTATACACAATGTGTGCTCATGATTTGTTTCTCTAGTCCACCCAGACTAGCACAGTAAGATATGAATGAATTTTGTTAAGTGCTGTCCAGTCCATTCGAACTCAGTCACAACTTAAGGAAACCCTACTCAATTCTGCACCATCCTCACAACTGTTGCTGTGCTTGCTCCTACTGTTTTACCCAGTGTGTCAAGCCATCTTATTGAACATCTTCCTAGTTTCCATTGATAAACTATTTTTTTAAAATCATCTTATTGAGAATTTACAGATATTATAACAATCCATAATTCAATTAGATCAAGCATAGTTGTACAATTGCTGCCACCATAAATTTCAAAACATATTCTTTCTTCTTGAACTCGTATCCGCTCCCTCTCTCACCCTGCCCTCCAAGAACCCTTATTATTATATTATATATTATTATTTTGCCATATCTTACATCATCCAATGTATCTGTTCACCTACTATTCTGTTATTCGTTCTCCTCGAGTGGGGATATGCAGTCAGCATTGCCATTGGTTCCCCTTCCCCCTTCTTCCACCTCTCTTCCAGTAGTACCCTCAGGGAATCATTACTTCTGTTACTATTTTTGAAGGGTTTATATATCTGGGATTTCATGCATCGAATAATCTTAATTATATAAATGAACATATGGAGGTCTAACAAGATTAATGAGGTGAAACTAAGACCAAATAGTAAGGAGAGGAAATATTAGAGAACTATGTGTTTCTTCAGTGCCATACTGCACCCTGGATATATGATCCCTTGCATGTGGCCCTTCTGTGAGGGACTGTCCAATTATCTTACAGGTGGGCTTGGGGTCTCCAATTTGTCTACACACTTTCATGCCAATTTGATTGATTGTTTTTGAACTTCTGATACTTATTCCCATTGACACCTCGTGGTCACACAGCCTGGTGTGCTTCTTCCATGTGGGATTTGTTGCTTCACTGCTAGTTGGCTGCTTGTTTAACTTCAAGCCTTTAGGACCCCAGAAGCGATATCTTTTCATAGCCGGGCACCATCAGCTTTCTTCACCACATTTGCTTATATACCCATTTTTCTCTTCAGCAATTGCATTGGGAAGGTGAGTACTATACATTGCCATATTACTAGAACAAACCATTCTTGCACTGAGGTAAGATTTAAGTAGAGACCCCAAATCCATCTGCTTCCTTATTGTATTTATATATGTATATATATATATATATATACACACAAATACCCCTATATTTACATATGTACATATATACATATCTGTATTTATACCTTTATATATAATTTTACTTTCTTGTTCTGTCCTCTTTTTTTTCTTTCCCCCTGCCCCACTATCATATCTACTCAGCATTCACCTCTCAGTGATTCCTCTTGGATACATTTCAATTGATCAAACACAACTAGGAACACTTAAGCACAACGTCCTTCTCTAAGTCCCTATTGATAACGTGTCCACAGTATGTGAGGCAAGTCTTTTACACTCCTTGCTTCTAAGGAACATTCTAGCTGTACTTCTTCCAACACAGAATTGTTCATTCTTCTGGCAGTTAGTATTATATTCAATATGCTTTGGCAACCCTAGAGTTCAAATGCATCCAATCTTTTTCAATCTTCTTAATTAATACTGAGAAAAATACCTAGAGTTGTCACCCCTTAGAAGCATTGAGTTGAAAGTAACTCAATTTTCTAAACCTCCTCTGTAATGGGGAAAATAAAACTTTTTATTTTATTTTTCTCTGATGTAGTGATGAAGTATGTGGCTGAAAATGGAGTACTTAATTTTCAAGATCATTTATTCCATTGTCCAATAATTCAAACAACTGGCAAAAGCCCTTTCTTGTCTTGAGCCCTATATGACCAAACTATTATCGCCAACCTTGGTTTCAGTTTCTGGCACAGAGTAGGCACTCAAGTAATATTTGTGAAATGACCAGATGGTTCTTCTTGTGTTCTCAGCCAATTCAGTAAGTCTACTCTCTTCCATGTGTGAGCCAGATGGCTGAACATTTTTAGCTTCATGAACCAAAGAACCTTAAGTATTTGCCATGGTCTATTGTGATCTCCATTTTTAAAATGTTTCTAAGGCAATTCAAGATTTACAAAGAAAATACTTTAATTGTATTATACCCAGAGAGAAAGTGTGAGGCAAGGGAGAGAATTAGTAACAAAATGTAAATTAAATGATATGGATTATTTTCCCTGACTGGACATACTTGGGGAGACTAAGTGTTAGGTTCTGGAGGATGGTACTTAAGAACCAGCCGAAGATGGGGCGCACCAGTGAAATTAAAGTTATGTTGATTTTGCAGGCAGCAAGGATGGTTCTGTAATTTTCTTCAGAAAAGTTCCATGATAATGGGAATTGTGGACAAGGATAACCAGAATATTCCCAATGAAGCAGATACTGTAGAGACCATGTAAGATGAGACAGAAGAAATCTCTCCCCTTCTTGGGTTTCTTCATAGCAAAATCCTGCTTATGGTCTCTTTATCCTAGCAGTCTCAAGAGGCTGTGCCAGCCACCGCACCGGGCAAGGCCAGGGACTATAATCATGACTTATAATATGTAATCATGACTTATACTATGCCCAGGTTTATGTTTCCTTAAACAGGATATATCGGATTACTGTAACACCCTATCTTTGTTTATAAATGGCCACAGATATACTATCCCCAACCACTCTATTTTATAGGTGAGTATTGCCTAGACTGACAAACAAGTCCCAGGACACTTAGAGTCAGAATACACTTAGTGTGTATTTGGAAAGTCCAGGGCTCTTGTTAACAAACGTCCTGGAAAGACAGCAGAGACAGGTGCTGTGGGGCTCCCAGAACACTGGGTCAGAACGAACTGGGCTTATAGTTCCTTTGATGCCTGTCCATTTGCATTTAACGCCTTGTGTTCAGAATGGAGGCTACCGAGCAGGTGAAAGGTCTTCTATTTGCCTCCAGATCCCCCTGGAGGCCTACGTCAGGCACCTACATGGATAACTGGGCAGAGCTGTGAGTCTGATTAGTTAGAGGGTCAGGGAGGAGATGAACTATAAGAAATAAGCAATGCTGATGGTCGGCAGCTGCAAACACTTATCCAGAAAGCCCAATCCTGCATCTTATCTTTAGATAAGAGAGATCTTGGAGTAATAGTTTCTGCATTCTCAGAAAGGGAACAGTTCAGTTAAGCATTTTCAACAAATTTCGTTATGCCTCATTGGATGAGGAGATATATGATTAAGTAAGGAAGAAAAAAATTCTGATTTATTTCCAAACCCAACATAAAGAAATTCATAGCAACCCTAAGGCTACATAGCCCTCCCAGCATGCTGTTTAGTCAGACGTTTAATAGGAAATCGGGAGCTGATATCCAGGGGTCATGGTAGGATTAATTCCCTTCCCCCTGAAACAGAGTCAAAGAGTGCTCTCAAAGAGCGTGGTGTTCTTCCACAGAAGCCAGTAATTAACTGAGCCTCTATTTGGTGGCCTGGTTTGTAATTGGAACTTTTAAGACCAAAGCTTGTTGACCCTTGGCATTTTGTCCACTGACCTGACATCATGGGATATGATATTTGTGCTTGGGAATTTGAGTACCCATCCTGGTAATAGCTCCATGGGCAGGGGAGCAGCTTTGAGGGATACGTTTCTTTTGCTTACTTCTCACAGGCCCATTGAAACCCCGTTATTCTCCTAGTGGAGTTGGGGCTCTCACTCTGAAAGGACCTTGACGCGATCTTATTGTGTCTCGCAAGGACTCTGTGCGCTCCGATTTGTTTGGACAGGAACTCGGCGCGCCTTATCTGTCACTACTGTGGCGGCTGCTGCTGCGGAACCTATTGCCACGCCTACCGGCCCTGTTGGACAGAGCAGAGGTGCCCGCAGGGTCCCCTCCACTTCAGAGGTCATAGAAGCACATTGTCATATCTTTTCCCTTTAGGAGCTCGCTAACTTTTTAGTTATCAGCCAAATTCTTTAAGCAGGTTTTTCTTCCTATAACCCACCACTCAAACCCCTTTTCCTTCTCATTGGCGCCAATTCCTAACAGCCCTGTGTAGTGTTTCCCAGGCTTTGTAAGTCTTCGTGGGAGCAGCCACCCTCATCTTTTCACCATGGAGCTGGTGTGTGTGTGTGGGGGGGTGGGGTTCGGCGGTGGGGTGAACATTGTGGTCGGCAGTCCAATGTTTATCTGACAGCAGCGGGCGGATTCCTTCAATCAGTTACGTTGCTGCTGCTGGGTGACACGGAGGCAGGTGTGACCCACCGCTGTCTCATGTGCAGTTGAAGGAAACATGGTCCCTCCTTATAAATACTTCACTGTCCTCACAAGACGTTCTGAGCTCGAGTCTAGTGTTGTAGCCAACATGTCAATCCATCTGGCTGAGGTTCTTTCTTCCCCCCCTTTTTTTTGGCTCTGACCCACCACTTTTTCAAGCATGATGTGCTTCTCTAAGGGCTGGCTCATCCTCAGAGCATGTTCAAACTACATAAGACAATGTCTTACCCTCCTCACTTCCAAGGAACATTCCTGTTGGACTTTACCCAAGACACATTTGTTCATTCTTTTGGCAATCCATGCAAAATTCAATATTCTTCACTGACACAAAGTCTCCATTTTCCCGGGTCTTCTTGATGTGTTGTTTGGCTTTTGCACACATGTACACATGGAAGACGATTGGAAATACCATGGCTTGGGTTGGGTGCACCTGAACTCTCCAAGTGACATATTTGCTCTTTCCCATTTTTAAACCATTTTATTGGGAGTTCATACAGATATCACATCACTCCGTAGTTCAGCCATATCCAGCAGGATTACACAATCGCTAGCACAGTCAGTTTCAAAACACTCTTTTCCTTCTTGAGTTCCTTGAAATCAGCTCCCTTTTCCCTCGTCCTCCCGACACCGACGCTGTACACCCCCCTTATTCTACTCGCTTCATCAATCCTGGGTTTCATATGCTGAAAAACAGAAAAAACATATAACAAAACTTCAAGAGGATCATCCCAAATGACAAAACATCTGAGAGAAATCCCAATATGAACACACAGCAAACAAAACAAAAATACAGAAAATGTTGAAAGTCAGATCAAGCCTAATGTGTACCAGAGATGGGATCAACTGACAAGGTTTTAACCATTCGAGTCAGGTTTGTCATTTTGATCTATTGCTGCCATCTCTGCAATGTTTACTATCAGTTTGTTCCCACCCCTCTATTATGGACAGGGGAAGTCCCCTGAGGTGTGCTATTGCCTGTGTAGACCCTATAAATGTATATTGGATCCCACTGCCATCCATTACTTCCTGCAAACCAGAAGCTCACACCTTAGGCCCTGATACTATTCGCTCCTTCCGTTTAGGATGATATGATTTACAATCCGTGGTCACTGACATTCCTGTGCTTCCATCTTCCATGTGGACTTAGTTAACATCTCACTTAGATGGCTGCTTACTTGGAAGCAAGTCTTTAAGACCCCAGATGTTATTTTATTTGATAGCCAGGCACTATCTAATTTCTTCACCACACTTTGCTATAGCTCCTATATCTTCTGTGTTCCCTTCCTGAGGGTGAGTACTAGTATCAAAGACAATATTAATAGAAGATCTTTATGCCCCAGGGGGATGATTGTTAAGACTCTCTATCATAAATTAATAGGAGGTATTGAAAGGGATCCAAAGGCAGATAAGAAAGCATAGATCTATGAGTGGGTTTGGGGCTTGCATGAAATCCTAGCTCCAATTTAAGAAAAATTATTTCTTACATCGTGGCCCTGCTTGATACTTGCCCTCTTTCCCACTTTTTAAAAGGTCTTTTGCAACAAATTTCCCCAATGGAATACACCATTTTATTCTTTTCCCCCCCATTTTAGTGTTTTGACTGCTGCTTTCATGAGCATTACCTGTGGATTCAAGTAAAACGAGGCCTTCGACAGCTTCAATCTTTTCCTATTTCTCGATAATGTGCATTGAGTTATAAGAATTTTTACATTGAGGTGTAATCCATACGAAAAGCTGTCATCTTTGATCTTTGCCTGCGAGTGCCTCGATTCGCCTGCAAAGCAGGGGTGGGCCTCCCACACAGATTACATCTAGCAAATTGGTAATAAGCCCCCATCTAAACATGGGGTCACTGTTTTTTCATATAGTCCAGATTCTCAAATCATTATCTCAGCATAAAAATGGAATCAGCCTGGTGAAAGGATACAACTCACACACGCCTTTCCTGGTTTTTAACCATCCAAAATCCCCTTGTGGACTAAGTCCACAAATAACTGCCTCTCTCTTGGACTATGTACAATATTCACAGGAGTCCAATGAAGTCTTTAGAATTCCTATTCTTCTCAATATTACCCATAGCTTTTTATAATCCACCCATTGGGATGCTTTTACGTAGTCAATAAAACACAAACAAACTCATAAGGGAGGAGGGAGTGGGGAGGGAGGAGAAAAAACGAGGACCTGATGCCAAGGATTAAGTGGAGAGCAAATGTTTTGAAAATGATGAGGGCAATGAATGTACAGATGTGCTTTACACAATTGATGTATGCATGGATTGTGATAAGAGTTGTATGAGCCCCTAATAAAATGCTTTAAAAGAAACACAAGTAAACATCTTTCATCCAAGATCCATCGGACATCTGCAGTGATAGCAATTGTTCCAAGTCCTCTTCTGAATTTGGCTTGAACTTCTGGTAACTACCTGTCAATATATTGCTACAACCATTTTTTGAACTAGCTCCAGAAAAATTACGTGTGATATTAATGTTGCTGTTTCATGCTGGCCACAGCCATGTCTGTCATCTTTCTTAGGAGTGTGCACAAATAAGATTTTCTTCCAGTAAGCTGGTGACGTAGTTAAAGTTTATTGTGCCAACCTGGCCAATAACCACATGTGGGTTAATTGAAGGGTGGAGAGATAAATGACTGTGAGCCTTGCTTTTCTAATTCTCGGGTCTATTGCTTTGTGATGGTCGGACCAAGGTGCAGCTGCCTTAGTCAGTTCGCTGCTGCAGCTGGCAAGGCTCACTTCCTGCAAGACATCCCTGAGGAGAAGCCGCATGGATCTACCCCGATGCAGCCCTTGGGTGCTGGAGCAGCCCTGTGGAGACCCCTGCCAGCACTGAGATGTCTACACGCTCACTGATTAGGCTTTCCTCCAGTAGTTGGCATCATTGGTGTGTATTGTGAGATGGAGGAGGACTTTGTAGATTGGTCTTGGACATATGGGTTAATGTTGGACTTGTGGGCTTGGGCAGCACTAGGTTGGGGTGTTTTCTTGATATGCACTTACCCTTTATATAAAACTTTCTTATACATATGAGTTTCTGTGGATTTGTTTCTCTAAAGTACCCAGACTAACACAGTTGGTCAGATAACTGTCTTTCAGATTTCCAATTAAATGTCTGGAATTCCCATTGTTTTCTAAATTTTCCATAATTTGTTATGATTCACAGTTAAAACCTTTTGAAATAGTCCATGAAATACAGTCGTCATCAGTAACAGTGCTGCTAAAACTCTCTGCAGTTCTGGTTGGAGTGCACGTGTCTTCGTGGTGAACCCCATGAGGCGGTTCCATCCGTAAGACATCACGCTCATCCTGGACAGCGCTGGTTCCTGTGATGTCTAGAAGAATGTTGTAGAAGCTGTACTTTCATATGCACATGAAAACGTTACAAATGACCTGAGGCTCTGAGGGTTACTGAGCTGCTATTAAAATCCAGCAGGTATCAGAATCTTCAGCTGGCCTTGTGAAAGTACTCAGAGCTCCTGATTCATTATATCTGGAGTTGTTACTTGCCATTGATTTGGTTCCAAATCATGGGAGGCTGCAGGCAAAATCAAGGTTGTAAATTGGTTTGTTCTGGTTCAAGTCCCTGCTGAAAATTTGTATTTTCATCCCAGATAGAGCTCATTGTATCAAAGGTGGAAATAAAGGAACCCTCCTGCATAAGCATTTGCTGCTTACCACAAGGTCAGCAGTTCAAACCTACTCACTGCTCTGTGGGAGAAAGATAAGACTATGTACGCTCATTAAGATTCTTCAAGGCCAGTAAGAACTATGCCACGAGAAGCTTGTGGGGAACCCTTGATCCATCAGACCTAAGGCCCTGATAATGTCCCACCCCCCAGACTTCTTTCTGTTCCCCAAATGCAAAAAACATGCCTAAGAATCTCTTGAGGATGCCCACACTGCATTTGACTTGGTTTACATTGAGGAGGGCAGGATTATTCAGGGAAGGGCTAGAGAGCAGAACACTTCACTCAGAAAGGTATACAATTAGATAGAGGATTTGTAAAGAAACAGTAGCTTCAATTTTTATTTAATAAAGGTTTCTATTTTATAACAATGCTTTTTTACTTACCTTTGTGTAATCCTCATCAGTTACGTAGTCTCAATTGAATGTTTTATATGATTATCGCATTAAGCTTTAAAATCTGTACTACCTGCATTTTCCATTCTCAGCAAACCATTTGCTTGTATAATGTTCTTGCCATATAGGCCTTGCGTATTGCAGCTGAACACACAGTAGCTCTTGCTTTTTGTGTTGGTGTAACACCTATAAAACCATCAACATAGTAATAACAATTCACCAAGCATTTCACTTTATTTTGCAAGTTTTAAACTATTTTCAAGTCAAACCACATTACAAAGTGTTATTTCCTTTAGGGGGGCCTTGAGTAGAGGCCCAAAGTCCACCTGCTATCTCAATACTTAACATATAAATATATGTACATCGGCCTCTATACCTTTCATTATAAATTAATATATTTACATATATACATGCCTATAGCTATACCTCGATAAACAGCCTTAGCCTCCTATTTCTTTCCTTTATTTTCTTTCACCTTAGAAGAAAACATTCCCACTGAAAAAGGGGACCAGACAAGGATGCTCCTTGTCCCCTCTTGTATTCAACATTGCACTGGAAGTCCTAGCTAACAGCATAAGGCAAAGGGAAGACAGTAAAGGAATTCATCTGGGGAAAGAAGAGATGAAGCTATCATCATTCTCAGATGATAGGATTTTATATATTGAAAACCCCAAAAGCTCCAGAAGCGGAGTGCTGGAAGTGAGAGAGGAATATGGTAGAGTGGCAGGATACAAGATCAACAAACAGAAGGCTATTGGATTGCTATATCCACCGGACGAGATCACGGAAGAAGAGATCAAAAAGGTAGTACCCTTTACGATAGCAAAGCACAAATTGAGGTATCTAGGGATATACCTAACCAAAACACCAAAAGATTTACACAAGGAAAAGTACACAGCACTCTTACAAGCAACCAAAAGTAACCTCCACAAATAGAAGAATATTCCATGCTCATGGTTTGGAAGACTCAATGTAGTCCAGATGTCAATCCTACCCAAGGTACTATATACGTTTAATGCTATCCCGATACAAATGCCAACATCTCTTTTAAAGAATTGGAAAAACTGACTACCAGCTTCAAATGGAGAGGGCAGAAGCCCAGGATTAACAGAGGGCACCTCAAAAAAGACAAAGTAGGAGGGCTCACTTGGCCTATTTTACCCCTTAAACTGTCACAGTGATCAAAACAGTGTGGTGTTGATATATCAACAGGTACTCACTCAGACCAATGGAAAAGAACAGAAAATTCAGAAATAAAAACATCGGCCTACAGACAACTGATCTTTGATAAGGGCCCCCAAAATATCAAATGGGAAGCAGACGCCCTCTTCAACAAGGGGTGCTGGAAAAAATGGACAATGACCTGAAGAATAATGGAACAAGCCCCTCACCTCCCTGCATGCACAGGAGGGTGACCACGCCATGAGACTGTCATTCTTTGCGGGAGTGGAAAGCCCCGTCTTTCCACCGCAGTTCCTGGAGGTTTTGCATGGCTGGCCTTTTGGGTCACGGCCCAACATTGACCCACTGCCACCAGGTCTCCACTGATGCCTAGAGGAGACAAAAATCACTCTTTGTTGCTTGACACACTTGCTGAAAATTGGCACTATTCGGCCTTCCATGTAAAATCAACGTATCACAGTGTCCTATTGGAGTCCCTGAGGAGCCCTGGTGGCCTGAGGATGAATTGCGCTGCTAACTGCAAGGTCAGCAGCTCAAAACTACCAGCCGCTCTGCAGGAGAAAGATGGGGCTTTCTACTCCCATAAACACAGTTTCAGAAACTCCTAGGGGGCCAGTTCAACCCTGTCCTAAAGGGTGGGGATGAGTCAGCATCAACTTGATAGGGGTTTGGTTTGTTATTGGAGTCCCTGCTTGATATAGAGTCAATTCTGGTCCCTATAGGGTGACTGAGAGTTGGAATTGACTCAGTGGTACTGGTTTTAGTATGCCATGAAGAGTGGGGCATGGCGGGGAGGGGAGAAAGGGAGAACTGATTTCAATGATCGATCAAAGTATAACACCTCTCCCCCTCTGGTCCCGGGACAAACATCAAAGGCATGGGTAAAAGGAGACAGCGAATGGGGTAAGATATGAAAATATAAATAATTTAGAATTTATTAAGGGTTCACAATGGTGGGAGGGAGGGGGAGGGAGGGAAAAAAGAGCTGATACCAAGGGCTCAAGTAGAAAGAAAGGTTTTGAAAATGATAGCAACATATGTGCAAATGTGCTTGATACAATTGTACAAATGATGTATTGTAAGAGCTGTAAGAGCCCTCAATAAAATGATTTATTTTAAAAAGAAAGAAAGAGTACAATAGGAATTGGGGGAGGGATAGAAAGGGGTTTTTTAGTTATTGGAGTCCCTGGGTAGCAGAAAGATTGGCAGTTCAAATCCAAACAGAGGAATCTTGGAAAAAAGGCACGGTGATGTTCATCCTGATTGAAACCATTGACAATCCCATGGCAGGCAGTCCTGCCCTGACACACATGGTGCACCCATAAATTAGGATTCACTTGATGGCTACTGGTGCCCTGGCTTCGACATTCCATGACTGCTCATTCCCGGATAACAAGCCAGTTCCTTTGTTGGGAATGCCCTTGTCATATTGGATCGACTCGATGACAATGAGTTTGCTTTTGGTTAATCTTGCTGTAACCAATCTTCAGGAATTCCTCCAGGCCTTCCTCTCTTGCCCTCTCTGATCCTCAGTAGCCCCGGGAAGGTTGTCCACCACATTCCGATTGGTGAGACACTGTCTGTTGTTATTGTGGCTGTGTGTCAGAGTCGATGCTGACTCGGTGGCCTTAAAGAACAGAGAGCTGTCCCCTAGGTTTCCAAGGATGTAACCTTTCTGGAAATAGGTTGCTGGGACTTTCCTCTTGCAAGGCCGCTAGTGGCTTCTGGTAATCGGCCTTAATCACTGCAGCCCCATACCTCCTTAACCTTCCGATAAGACCTTGTTATTGAAGGTGTTGACTGAGTCAGCTTCCTGAGCACCCCCTGCGGGTTCATCAGAACGCAGACTCTCAGGCCCTTCCCATGATGCACTGCATTAGAATCTGCAGTTTGATAAGCATCCTGCATGATGCACATTCACTTTGGGGAAGCATCTCTTTAAAGGGACCCTGAGGGTCTCCCAGACCTCCCAGATTTGAATCCTAAATCTGCCACCTGCCGATAGTGCAACCTTGGCCACCTGTTTAGCCCCTCGGCTTCCATGATGCAATTGCTGAACGAAGACAGTCTTGTCAAATTCCTGTGCGTTTTAGAGGAACTCGATGAGGAAAGAACCTGCTACACAATTACGGAAAACCCTAAAGCCGACACCAAACCCACTCTCTGGAAGTCGGCTCCAGCTCACAGCCAACTCTACTGGGTTCCCGAGGCTGTGCAGCCCCACGGGAGCAGTCAGCTTCATCTTGGTGGATTCCGCTGTTGACCTTGTAGTTAGCAGCGCTGGCGGCATGATGGTATGTGCTGGACTTCAAACCAGAAGGTAAGCAGGTCTAACCGCCCCCCCCCCCCCGCAGCCCCTCCTTGGGAGAATGATTGTGCTTTCTACTCCCACAAACAGTTACAGTTTCAGAAACCCACAAGGGCAGTTCTACCCTGTCCTATAGGGTCACTATGGCTAGGAAATTGACAACATGGCAGTGAATTTAGTTTTAGATTGTTATTAATATGAATGTTGATCTACTATCACTGATGGCTATTGCCTCTTTTGAATATTGCTTCATCTTTTGTATACTCATCTTCCCTTCTACTCTCTAAAGGTACAGATTTTTATCTCCCTGATACCTAGCCCATTGTCCATTCAAAATTGTTCATGTATTTATTGAGCTTATTTATTGCATGTCATGCGTATCAATGGATTTACATCAATATGGTACATGGTCAAAGGCCTCATGTCAGAGAATCAGATGGATCCTTTGTGCTTTAACATGTTCCTACATTGGGCAGGATCTTCAAAAGAGTGCAGCATATGGGCAGAGGCCCTAATTAAGCACTTGTTGAAAGTAAATGAGTTAATTAGAATTGACCGCTACTTCCCACAGAGGGTAATCAACACAAGGTCTGTGGAGAGCGCCAACATCCTGTGGGGGCAGCGGCCGGCCTTGCTCTCCGGCAAAAATATGTCCTTTAATAAATGCCCTTATGGGCCCCATCCTGTCCATATTAGAGGGGAAAGTCTGCAAGCAGAGGACATGGCACTAGCTCTTAGACTTACTTTTGACCTTGAGGTCACAAGAGGAGCTGCCATTTTTTAAGCACAGATTTCCTTGGGGGAGTTAGAGATTCAAGGTTTCCTTGTGTTAAATTTAAAGACAAAGCTCAATGTCTAGTTGGCCCTCTTGCCAGGAAGAAGTGAGGGAATAACTGGACTGGCTCACCAGTCCCTGGGGTTTGCTTAACCTTTAATGGAGCAGGCTACTTTTGGCTTATTTCCACACACACACACACACACACACACACACACACACACACACACACACACAATATACCACAAGCTTTCCTTGTCATCGTTCATTCACTCTTCACACTACGCTCAGACCATTTCTGAGGCTTTTTGATTGATGCTTAGTTTCAGCTGGGTATGTAGCTGGGGTTTTGGCTCACACCAGTGATGGAAATACCACGAGAAAAGGAGTGACGCTCAAAACACATTTCGGCCTTGGCCAAACCCGTTGTTTCATGAAACTGAAGTTTTGACATTAAACTTTTGGGAGATCAAGTGCCAGATAATGCTGGTTTGAGTAATGACATTGCAATAAATAAACACGTTTCCTTCCCTCTCCTCTATGGCTGAGCGGGAGGGAGTGGGGGGCAAGAGCCCAGAGTGGAAACCGGAGAACCTGAAATTTGGTTTGGTCTCAGTCTGCCATTAATGCAAAGAAAACCCTAACGACCCTCAGGACCGGCTTTTTGTTATTCCTGCCTGTCAGGTACGTGTTGGGCTGCGCGCTTACTGCAAGGTCAGCGGTTCAAACCCACCAACCAATCCGCAGAAAAAGCACGAGGCTCTTGGCTCCCATAAAGATTGACAAAGTTTTGGAAGCTCTAGACAGGGTGGTTATGACTGGGAACCAACTCTGTGCCAATGGCTCTACTTCTTCTCTTGACGGTCCTCTTGAAGGCTCTTCTTTCTCTTTTCATCCATTTTCCAACATCACCGACTCTGCCTCCCAGAGGGTTTCCAACGCTCTCATCCTTCCAGAGGCAGACGTCACATTTTCTCCCCCGGAGTCGGAGAGTTCATTCCACAGCCCTTTTTTTAACCTTGAACCACATGCCAAGAGCACTTTAAATTAGGGGTGGGGCTGCCTAATTGTGTGTGTGTATGTGTGTGAAGGAGAGAGAGAAGGGAGAAATTTATTGCATCTTGCATAAAATGTCAAACTTTAGGGTCCATTCTAAGATGAAAAGATAAGGGCATTCCGAATTGAAGCCACGGCCAGGTGAGGAGTGCGTGGACAGGAGGCTCTGGGTGGTGAAAGAGAAGCCTGGCAGTCTCCTTACTAGATAGGCTTGAGCGGTTTGGAAAATGTTTACACATCCTGCTGGTTAAAGTGGCTACATTCAGCTTGATTTGAGTCAATGTTCACTTAACCCAGCCACAGAGACTCCCCCTTAGAAACCACAAGTGCTGTTTGTCTTGAAAAAGCCACCCCCTGGCTCCTGAAACCCAGCTATTTTGTTGGCGTCTTTTCAGTCGCATGTCGCTGAAGACAAAGGGGATGCATAAACAAATGTGGTGAGGAAAGCTGATGGAGCCAGGCTATCAAAAGATGTAGCATCTAGGGTCTTAAAGACTTGAATGTCAACAAGCGGCCATCTAGCTCAGAAGTAACAAAGTCCACATGGGAGAAGCACACCAGCTTGTGTTGTCACAAGGTGTCAAAGGGATCAGGTATCAGGCATTGCATTAGTCTGGTACTTTAGAGAAACCAATCCACAGAAGCTCATGTATGAGAGAGTTTTATATATAGGTTAAGTGTGCATCACAAAAATATCCCAACCCAGTGCTGCCCAAACCCAAAAGTCCAACATTAACCCATATGTCCAACACTGCCCACAAAGTCCTCCTCCATCTCACAAAACAGGCAATGATGCAGACTGCAGGAGGAAAGCTGAGTCAGTGAATGTGTAAGCATCTCAGCGCTGGTGGGGGTCTCCAAACGGCTGCTCCAGCACCCAAGGCTGCATCGGGATAAGTCCATGTGGCTTCTCCTTGGGGGTGTCTTGGAGGAAGTCAGCCTTGCCAGCTGAAGCAGGGAACTGCTAAGGCAGCTGCACCCTGGTGTGACCATCATAAAGCAAGAGACCCAAGAATTAGAAAAGTGAGGCTCACCGAGCCATCTATCCCTCCACCCTTCAACTAATCCCACATGTGTTTATCAGCCAGGTTGGCACAATAAACTAACTCAGGCATCAAAGAACAAAAAATCAAATCATTGTGAATGAGGGGGAGTGGGCCAAGACCCATCTGTAGGCAACTGGACATCTTCTTACAGAAGGATACCAGGAAGGAGACGAGCCAATCAGGGTGTCGTGTAGCAAGGATGAAACATATAACTTTGTCTAGTTCCGAAATGCTTCCTCCAGCCACCCACCCCACTATCATGATCCCAATTCTACCTTCCAAATCTGGCTATAACAGAGGATGTACACTGGTACAGATAGGAACTGGAAACACAGGGAATCCAGGGTGGATGATCCCTTTAGGACCAGTGGTGAGAGTGGCGATACTGGGAGGGAAGACAGAGGGTGGGGTGGAAAAGGGAACCAATTACAAGGATCTACATATAACGTCCTCCCTGGGGGACAGACAAGAGAAAAATGGGTGAATGGAAACATTGGACAGAGTCAGATATGACAACATAAAAATAATTTATAAATTATCAAGGGTTTGAGAGGGAGAGGGGAACGGGGAGTGAGGGGAATAAGTGAGCTGATTCCAAGGGCCCAAGTAGAAAGAAAGTGTTTTGAGAATGATGATGGCAACAAATATACAAATGCGCTTGACACAAAGATTTATATATGGATTCTGATAAGAGTTATATGAGCCCCCAATAAAATGATTAAATAAAAAAACCCCAAGGCACTGAAAATATTTTTGTGAGCAACTTACACTGCAAAAGTAATCAATTCAAACTACCATTAACTATTTTCAAATTTTATATGTAGGCACATCACTTCTTGAATTTGTTTCAAAAGCATGTCTGTCCCATGCTTCCATCCTACCCAGAGATGTGCATTCTGAGCACCGGGTGGGGCCCTGGCGGCTACACCTTGCCGAAGCACCAGCAGTATTTAGGAGGAGATGTTCAGTGCACGATGGCTGGAGAGATCTACACTATAGAGCACACAGGGCTCCTTTTCTTCATTGGTGAGACTTTAAAAACTCCAGTCTGCAGTGATCCTCAGTTACATGGAAGTGTATACTTGTAATTGGGGAGACCCATTGATGATGCAGCCTGTGCACAATGAATTGGCAATGTGATAGTTTCAAAAAGTCACTATACTCAGTAATGACGGTTTATGTCTCCAGATGTGTGTGTGTGCATGTGTGCACAAGCACAGGTATTTCCTCAAATCACCATTAAAAATACAGATATCTAGTAAGTGTTCATGAAGCAGCAGACACTTCCAAAGTGCTTCAGGGAAATTGGATACAGTAAGGCACAGGGGTTACTTACTCTTACTCGCCCTTCCTGGTAGGTAAACTTGCCATCATCTGCTCCAATTTAGAATCACTTCCCTATCAAAGCACCTTCACTTACACCTACAGCTTTGGAATCATCGAAAAGGCTGAAAGCCTTTTCTTGAACGAGCCAGACCAAACCAAACCCACTGTCATCAAGTTTGGCATCATAAAGACTGTAAATCGTTATGAGAGCAGAGAATCTCTTCTTTCAATCATGGAGAGACTCGTGGGCTTGAACTGCTGAATTTGAACTGTGCTGACTTTATAGCTAGCCACCCACCCCCTAACCCACAGAGCCAACATAAAACCTGGCTGTTTCCTTTCAGCTTTGCCTACATATTGTTAAGGACACAAGAAGAGACTTCCTTCTACCCCAAGAATTGCCTGCATTTCATTCAGAGTAGCCTGGATCATAGATGGCACCTTGGCGGAGCTGTGGGTGAGCAGTGCTCCGCTTACTGCTCAAAGCCACCAGCTGCTCTGTAGGAGAACCAAGAGGTGATCTGCTCCAGTAAAAATGCCCAGCCTCAGAATCCTACAGAGGGCGCCTAGGAGTCACACTGGGATCCGTGGATGTGGCTGTGTGATTATTCCTACGGAACAGTGAAGGAGAGTTAGACACAGACGTTGGTGTTGTCGTTAGGTGCTGTGAGTCAGTTCTGACTCATAGCAACTCCATGTAAAACAAAATATTCCTTTCAGGTCCTATGTCATCCTCACAATGGTCCTTATGTTTGAGCCCCAGTATTGCAGCCTCTGTGTCAGTCCTTCTTGTGCAGGGCCTTCCTCTTTTGCACCGCCCCTACTCTCTCCCGGGCATGATGTCTTTCCCCAGGGACAAGTCTCTCCTAATCACATGCCCGAAGTAGGAGAGATGAAGTCTTGCCATCCTTGCCTCTAAAAGGCATTCTGGGTGTATTTTCTTCCCAGACAGATGTGTTTGTCCTTTAGGCAGTCCATGGTACTTTGAACATTCTTCTCCAGTATCATAATTCAAATTCATTTAGTCTTCTTTGGTTTTGCTTGTTCAATGGTCAACTCTCACATGTACATGAGGCAATTGAAGATACCATGGGTTGGGCCAGGTGCACATTAGTCCTCAAAGCAACATCCTTCCTTCTCAACAGTTTAAAGACGTCTTTTGCAACAGATTTACCCAAAGCAATGTGATGTTTGATCTCTTGACTCCTGCTTCCATGAGCATTGATTATGGATCCAAATGAGATAAAATCCTTGACAACTTCAATCTTTTCTTCATGTTTCATGATGTTACCTATTGGTCCATTGGTAAGGATTGTGATTTTCTTTACATTGAGTTGTAATTGACAACTTTCAATGTGCAGATGACACAACCTTGCTTGCTGAAAGGGAGGGGAACTTGAAGGAGTTGCTGATAGAGGTCAAGGCACCACCCAAGGTCACATTGATGTTGTTAGGTGCTGTCAAGCCATTTCTGACTTACATTGATCATACGGCAGCAGAGAAAAACAGTGCCAGTCCTGTCCCATCCTCACAGCTGTTGAGATGCATGTGTCGAGCCCTGCAGCCACTGTGCCAGTTCATTGTCAGGGGTCTTCCTTCTGGGAAGAGTGATCCCTTTCTCCAGTCCTTTCTGACAAAATTGTCCAGGGAATGAGCCAAAGTCTTGAGCCATGAGCCAGAGTCTCGTTGTCATCTTTGTTCCTAAAGAGCATTCTAGCTGCACGAGTCAGATTTGCTCAGGGGACTATTACTTTGCCAGAAGGAGACATGAACTCCAGACATTTGATAGATCATGGATGAGCCTTAAGAACATGCCATCTAATTTTTAAAGTGACCAGAACAATAGAAGTTTTGGAATTTCTGCTACTGGGGTAGCAGAAAATTTCATTCAACTTTATAAGTCCAGAAACTAAGGGCAGAAGAAAGGTTTGCTGCAGGAGCCGTGGCCCAGGGTCCCAGGGAGCAGAACCACCATGAACCTCTCCACCTTTGGGCAGTCCATTCTGTATAGAAACCCTTCCGTCCAACATTGCCACTTGTTTTGGTTCAAATATGTTTCCAACCATATCCATCGAGAACCCAGCCTGTGCCAGACATGTAGGTTTTATTCTAACATCCTCACGACCATGCTGTGTGGTGTGTCATCCATCATTGTTATGACTTCTTGCCATTTTGAGTACGTGAACACAGAGGCTTTGTGCAATTAGGTAAATTGTGCGCAAGTGACTGAGTCAAGGTTTGAACCCAAGTCTCGTTATACGTTTAGGGGTTTAGCCTGTATCTAAAGATCTTAAAAAGTGGTTTGGTTTTGTAGCAATAGCATACTAACTGAGTATTCTGTGGGTTTATAAGGCCGACTTTGAAGACATCATAAAGGTTTTGAGTGTGTATAAACGCTACTCTTTTGACCCAAACTCATAATCCCCAGAACAATATTTTGTGTGTTGGAGGCTGCGGTGGCAGAGGACAAAGGAAAGGATTATTTAGTCAGCAAATATTCATTGGGCAGCACTATAAGCCAGGGTTTGTGTTAGTTATTTGGGTGCTAGGATAGGAAGAGATGGACATCGAGAATATTGTCCAGCAAGAGGAGAAATACGTTAAGCCTATTTCACAGACTTCATACCAGTATATTCCTTTTGAATCCCCTGCTTCAACAAGATCCCCAGGGGATGCTTATGAATATGTAAGATCTACAACATTGGTTCTCAACCTTCCTAATGCCATGACCCTTTAATCCAGTTCCTCATGTTGTGGTGACCCCCAACCACAAAATTATTTTTGTTGCTACTTCATAACTGTAATTTTGCTACTGTTAGGAATCATAATGTAACTATATGATATGCAGGATGTATTTTCATTGTTATAAATTGAACATAATTAAACATAATTGGAGCATAGTGATTAATCACAAAACAATATGTGATTATGTATTGTGAAATATTATGTTTTCCGATCGTCTTAGGTAATCCCCGCGAAAGGGTTGTTCAACCCCCAAAGGGTTCCAGACTCACAGGTTGAGAACCACTGATCTATAAGAATACCCTTGGGATTTCATTCAAAAAGTAGATGTGGGGTGGAAATGCAAATTCTTAGCAGGAGGTTAAGTCAGAATGAACTGGTGTGAAGCCCTGCTTTAAAGACACAGATCATAACACGGAGAGCCAATCTAGCCTTGTGAGATCATCGAAGACTTCTAAAGGTGGCGACGCTCAAGATGAGGCTCACCGTGGAGTCTGTGTTAGCACGTGTTCGCTCCCTCGGCTCTAGGAGATGAGTCAATCATTTGCTTGTGATGTGGTTCAAATTTTCCCCCATTCAGTAAGGTATCTCCTTAAGGCCTTCTCAATTCCCTCAGAATGAGAGCTACACAGGGGAGGTCCAGGAGTCCTCAGAATACAAACAAAACAAAATAGGTCTTGGAAAATTTAAATGCTTTCCCCCAAAACCAAATATTGGCAAGTATCTCAGTTGCACTACCTCTACCTTCAAGAAAATGTCAACATTTAGCTTAATTTTTATTATATTCTTAAAGACTATAAGTTTCCATTGTATGGTTTCCACAGAATGCATTTTAATTCCATCGATATTAAGGAAAGTACACGAAGCTCTCTGGCCCACTGGCTGGGGAAATCAGAATGTGTCGGAAGAGTGGCCAAGACTTAAAGTTTCCATTCTCTTCCAAGGGAAACCAAATAAGAAAAATAATACATTATAAAAGCCAGAGTTCTGATTATTCTTCTGGAAATAGAAATGAAATAGGATATTTCACACACACGCACACACACAGACACACTCACACTATTGAGCCTGAATTCCAAGTTGAATGTCAAAGGTTATGTAGAGAACAATCCTCCTAATCAGACTCATCAGTGAGTTTGGTTCACACTCGTGAGGAAAACTTCCATGTAGACTTTTAGAGACATCACGTCCAGTGTTTACTACAAATTGCCTTCTACCTTAGCTTTAACATTCACAAAATATATTTGTTTAGATTCTCCAAAGGCAAATGTATTTGCCCTGCAATGAACCCTTCAATGTAACCATGATACAGTCTAGTGGGTAATAGATTAGGAGACAAGAATCCTACCTTGTTTAGTAGTAGACATTATCATAAAACCTTAAGGAAGTGCTTCCCACTAGACTCTATGGTCAGCCTTTAAGAAAGGTGCATGTGAGGCCTCAGCTCCGAGCCTTCGACTGAATTAGTCTGGAATGGCACCAGGGTAGCAATGTCTTAAAGAAGCTCTCCCAGAGGACTCTAATGTGCCCACAGGTTTAAGAGCAATTCAGATCTCTGATTCCTCATTTATAAAATGAAATGGTTTCTAAAGTATCGTATTCTTCAACATGAATGGATCAAGGTAGAAACGTGGTTGTGTTTGGGAGTTTCCATATCAACTATGTGTTTTTAATTTTATTAATTTTTTTAAAAAGATACTTTTATTGGGGACTCTTACAGCTCTTATAACAACCCATACATCAATTGGATCAAGCATATTTGTACATATGTTGCCGTAATTATTTTCTAAACATTCACTTTTCTATTTGAGTTCTTGCTATTAGCTCCTTTTTCCCCTCCCACCCCCATTCTCACCCTTGTGACCCCTTGATACATTATAAATACTACTTTTATTTTCATATCTTACACTGACCACTGTCTCCCTTCCCTCATAGTTTCTGTTGTTCATACCCCTGGGGTTGTGTGTGGTCATGTGTCAATTATAGGAGTCAGTTCTCCCTTCCTCCCCTTCACTCCCCACCTTCCCCCTGCCCTCCCATTTTTGTCCCAAAGGGGTTTATCTGACCTGGATTCTGTGTCCTGAGTGCTTATCTGTACTTGTGTACATGCTTCAGCTTAGCCCACAGTGGAATGCAGGACTGGGGTCATGGTAGTGGGGGATGAGGAAGCCTCAAGGAACCAGAGGACTATTGTGTGTTTCATCGGTACTTTACCGTGCTCTGGTTGACTTATCCTTTATTTGCGACCCTTCTTTGAGGGGATTGGAAAGTGGGTTGTCTGCAGATGGGTTTTGAGTCTCTACTTCCACTTCCCTAGTTCTCAACATGTGTTTTGTTTGTTTGTTTGGGGTCTCTTGATGCCTGGTACCCAATCTGTCGACACAGGCTGGTGTGCTTCCATGTGGTTTGTTGCTTTATTCCAACACAAAGAAGGGGAAAGGGGGAAGGGGAGAGAGAAAAGGGTGGGGGGAGAGGGAGACGAGGGCAGTGGGGGAACAGCACAATAACCCATCCCGAGGGAGGACTAGGTATGCCTCCACCGGATGTGTGCATGCAGACCCCACCACGGCGCACAAAACCTTGAGGGCAACATAACCACATGGATCAGTGCATGAAGAGAGTGGGCTACGGGGCCGGCCCCAGTCAGAGCCAAGCTGACCCCTCCTAGAGTATCTGTGCAACCGAGGACAGCACAGCCTGCAGGTCAGGGAGAGGGGCCTGCATGCTAAGCTCACACGGAAGCAAACCAAGAAGGAAGCAGAGAGAATGAGGGTCTAGATCCTCTATCAACACAATAAGCCCTGAGGACACGGTCCCTCCATGGACCTGCTCAAGCACAGAGAGGACTGTAGGGGGCAACGACAGCTGGGGACATACTGGGAGCACACAGCAGGGAGTCCAGTCTGAACCCCCACAGGGAGGTGAACCACGAAGGGAACAAAACAGATTAGCAATGGGAGCAAAGCAAAGCTACGAGGCCCCAAAATGGACTTCAGGCTGGGTGGGGCAGTTTCCGGAATTCCCCCAGGACTAGTGGGGAGATAGTCATAAAAGTCAGTGGACAGACCTGGAATTATGTATCTTGTCGGGGGGGCAGGTGGTGGTGTTTGCTAGTTATTATTATTTGTTGTTTATTTTTTTTCTTTTTATTCAATCTTTTGTTTTCTTATTGTTTGGTCTGTGTTATTGTTGGTTTGCCTATCTATACAAGGAAGCAAGCTCTAGGAGAAATCAACAGGACTGAGTTCTGGAGGGACTTGCGGGGAAGAGGTGGGGGAAGGGTGTGGTGAGCAATCAAAGCCATAGACAGGGGAACAACTAAGGAATTAAAATCAACTATGTTTTTGATGAATGTTTATTATTCATTAAGTAATGGCACTGAGCTTGAGTTAATGGTGCATAAGACTGCTCAACTGTCTATTGTCTCAGTCTTTCTACAAGGATTGGATAAAAAGTAACAGATTATGTTTATTAATTACTTATGGTCTGTCTTGGGTTGATTTGCATCCCTTAAAAATTTCACTGGCCCATGATTGTCTGTTGTTTAGCAGTTATATAGTGATTTAATCTGGGAGTTATATATTGGTGTAATTATCCTACATGCTATGGTCTGATGTGATCACCCAATCAATTGTAAGGGGATTGGGGTGTGATACATCTTTACTCAGGCCCCAAGTCTGATTTGATGTAAGAGGCAGTTCCCCGAGGTGTAGCCTACAGCACTATTTTACAAGTAACAGGAGGAGAAAGAAGCAAAGAAAGAAGAAACCTAGCTTTTGGCCCCAAGACCCTTGTTTTGGAGACCTCTCTCCTAGACACATAGCGATCCAAAGAACACGAGGACCTCAGCTGTTGAGAGGAAGCAAGGACCTTTCTCAGCACCAGCAGAGAAAGAAAACTTTCTCAGCGTCAATGCTTTGGATTTCGAACATCCTAAACCAGGAGAAGATGACTCTGTATGTTAAACTCATCCGCATGTGCCCTTCTATTATAGCAGCAGTCGGTACCTGAGTGGCATCAAAGGTTTGCACTCTGCTATGAATCAAAAGGCTGGCAGTTCAAAGTCATTGAGCCACGGCGTTGATCAGCTTTCCTACGATTACAACCACTGAAAACCGCATGGAGTAGAGTTCTGTCCTAACACAGGGGTCACCATGTGTCCGCACTGATGTGACGGCAACGGAATGATCGAGAACTTGCATATTGAAGAAGCAAGGTGACAGTGCGGTCAGCAGGCCGGAGCACACACTGACTTGTTTCTGGCACACAGTAAGATGAGTACGAAATTCAGTCTGGTTAGAAGCCTTTAAAGGAACTTGGCTTTCTGTTTTGTGTATCTGTGCTTTATGGTAATTATTTTATTCTCTAGTAAATAATTTGTTGAATTTTTAAAGAATCACTATTGACAGCTGTTTGGGAATTTAAAAATCACCCCAAATAACTCTTCAGAATAGATGGTTGGCGAGCCCCCAGAGTCAAAGCCCTCAGTTTTTGTTGCTGTTTCTGTTCTATGTTGTCAAGTTAGCAATGACTCACCGTGACCCCTTATGCCAGAGTAGGCCTACCCCATCGGGTCTTCTTGATTGTCCTCTTTATGGGAGTAGATAATCAATTTCTTTCTCTCAGAGCCTTTGAGTTGGTTCAAACCTATCCCACGTAGAGTATAAAATAGACTCAGCACCCCAACTTTTTAACATATAGTTATACATAGGGATTTCCTGAGTGGTAGAAACAGCTACCCACTAAAATGTGGGCAGTTCTAATCCAGGCAAACTGCTTCAGAGAAAGACCATGTAATCTATTTCCAAGAAACCCATTGTTGAAAACTCTCGGAAGCGTCGTTCTTATCTGACCCACGTAGGCTTGCCATGACTTGAGTCAACTCAATGGTGACTGGTTTGTTTATCTTCTCAACTGTGTTTCTCCATCCTATTTCATCAGTGAGCAAGCTGAAGATGAAAGCCATCCCCCGCAAGTGGACCATTAGGAGGGTGTTAAGTAAGGAGAATTTGAACCCGGTAAGCCTGAGGCCGTAGCCAAGGAAGCAGAGGTACTTGGAAGTTATGTCCATCAGGTTGGAGCCCAGGAAATAAGTCTGTGTGTGAGTCCCTGTGCCAAGAAGGACCCTACTGGAACAGCAGGACACAAAGTCGTCTCTGTGTTGCTTTTATCCTTGATGCATTATTCAAAAGGGCTCCAGTTTTGTGGACATGAGTTAAATTTCTATGAAGGGTTTGAAATTTGGATTGTCTGGCTTTTTATAAAAATAAACTTAGACTCAATGAAAGGAGACTTTTTAAAAGAGGGAGAGTAGCCTTTCAATGGCAAGTTTGAGTTGATGTGTGTGTGTTTCCCCTGCCGTCAGCAGTATAAAATTCATTAAAGAAACTAAAGTTCAGGGGCTTAAGTGGAGAGCAAATACTTTGAGAATGATGAGGGCAATGAATGTACAAATGTGCTTTACACAATTGATGTGTGTATGGATTGTGATAAGAGTTGTATGAGTCTCAATAAAATGATTTTAAAAAAAGAAACTAAAGTTCCCTCCTGCATGTTTTGGTTATCTCTATGCTACATTTTCAGCCTGCTAAAGATGTGTGGATGGTCTTTAAACCTCTTTCTACAATCTGGAGCCTTGGTAGTTCAGTGGTTACACGTTGGGCTGCCAAGCACAAAGTTAGCAGTTCAAAACCACCAGCTGCTCCATGGGAGAAAGGTGATGCTTTCCTACTCCCCTAGAGTGACAGTCTTGGAATCTCAAAGGCACAGTTCCATCCTGTCTTATAGGGTCACTATGAGTTGGCATGACTAGATGGCAGTGAGTGTTCTTGTTTGTTTTTTTAAGGTTCCACAACCTGGTTAAGAAGGACTCATCATCTTCACCCCATTGTCACTGAGCCAGCCTGTTGGCATCAGAGTTGAGCTGCACCGCAGAGGGTTTCCAATGGCTATTTATGTCCAAAGAATATCACCAAGTCTTGCCTCCAAGGTACCGCTGGATGGCCTCAAAATGTCCACCTTTTGGCTAAGACTGGAGCACCTTACATGCATTGCCACCTTCCCAGAAGGCCAGACCTTTTTAATTTTTAATAAAGATGGTGCTCAGGCAATGAGGAAAGCATGGAGCTGAAAGCATTACAAATGGCGCTGAGGGGAATGCAAACAGAGTGACCTCAGTTAGGGTTGTGGCAGACCAATTAGCAGTTCAGTTTGCTTATTTGTAAATACTGAAATAATTTTATTAATGACATGGAGATTTGGCAATGAATTCAATGAGTTAATATGTAGCAGTCTGGTTTTAAAGTTTCCAAGAAATGCTTTAATTTCTCTGAACCACCAATAAAATCTGAAGGATTTCATAAATTTTCATAACTCACAGTGATTGGGAAAGTGGAATGTCGTGCTGCTAGTAGATGGCATTAGATTTGGGGAGTGGCTGTTTCTTGACCTTCCAAGACCCATCTATGATCCAGCAGCACCAATGACTCCAGCCCTTCAGTGAGGTCCTGTGTGGCACATCTATCACTGCCCTTTGCAATGCTGAGTGACTGCCTCTGTCTAGAACACCGTTCCTCTTACCTCTCCAATAGGCCTGTCCAAATCTCACACACATCCTTCAAGACTTTCAAGTGTCTTGACCTATGAACTTCCTGCACCCACTCTAATAGAGTGGATCGTTCCTACTTATCCCACCTGTGAAACCATCTCTTTCATCCGTTATACTTAGTACGCCACACTGTAATTGTTCCAATACGTATTTATTGTGGCTAAACCCCATTGCCGTCATCAAGTTGCTTGCAACTCATGAGTTGTTATGGCGTAGAATGATTCCATAGATTTTATTGGCTGTAATTTGTATGGAAGAGAATTTTCAGCCCTTCTGCGTGGTCATTGAGTGGACTTAGTACACAAGCATAAACCATTTTCGTCCTGCGTTTGCACATGCGTGCCATGAATTCCCTAAGGAAATGACTGACTAGAGAGTCACCAAAGGACGAAAGAAGAAGAATCACGTAGGAGACCATCATCTTTTTATCACCCATAGAGACTCATGCGAAAAGGATTAGAAAATTCCTAGGAATTTTTATTCAATATCTCTAGCCTTGGGAATACATCAGGAGAAAGTCGTGGGGAGTTATGTTGGAATAGGAGTTGGACCAGTGATGCTTTAGGAATGAGAAATCTAAATGTGTTTAGCCAGATTCAGGAGAGGAATGCAGATTGCCTCTCAGTACTAAGCTCTCGCTAAATGCATGTCGTTATGTTTCAAACTCTCATGTAGGCGAGATTGGAAGGCATTTGGGTACACTGGCTGTTTAATTTACAAATACCTCAATAAGTGGTTTGCTACATTTTCCAAAAGCTATTTGTGTGTGTATGTGTATGTTTCTCTACCTGTAATTTGCATCGCTGAAGGAAATATGAGCAGTCGTTTGAACTCCATTTAGTCTGGCCCCAGAGCATGGCTATTCAAACAGGGCCCAGTTGAACTGCCCAGGCCCAACCCTGTTTACTGTCAGCTAAAAAAAAGAGGGGCATCATCTCACTGCCTTCGGTCCACACCCTGCTTTTCCCCTTTCCAACAGGCACCTACTGTGACCGTTCACGTCTGGTACAGCAAATGAATTCACCCTGGACAGGCTGAGGAAGAAGGGTGTGGGGCTGTGGGAGAGGTGAAGCGGACAAGGCCTCACGACTGGAGGGGGAGATTCTGGCAACCGGGATGTAGATCTCTTAGAGCATGTTAGAATGTCCCAGAAGCAAATTAAAATGTGATGTAAAGAAAATGGGTGTGTTTCTCTAATCTAGGCAGAAAGAGAAAATTGCAACCAGGGTTAAGTATGGTGGATGGGCCTCTTGCGGGCTCAGTTCAAGTCACCATTGTGCCTACTGAAGATAGCACAAAACCGTTGTGCTGCTTTATTTGTTTGGTCGATTGGTTATTTTTGTTTTACTTCCCTGCTTGAACTCCAGTTTTCAATGTTCAATGGATGTACATAAGGCAAGAAATAAGAGTTGGGCAGCAAAGAGCAAAGTCAGCAGTTTGAAACCGCTGGCCGCTCAGGAGAAAGATGAGCCTGTCTGCTCTCGTCAAGATTCACAGTCTTGGAAACCCTCACAGCGCGCTACTCTGTCCTGGAGGGCCAATTTGAGCCAAAATTGACTCAATGCCAGTGAAACACTTCTTAGTTAATGTCAGCATCAGGCTTATCCTGACCCCACTTGTGGCTTGCCCTGAAGTGACCTGGAATGATCTAATGTATTATCCTCTGATTGATATAATGCCTTTACGAACTCCCTTCCATATTTCTGCTCTCTCACCGTTTGGTCCACTTGACAAAGAGATTCTGCTTCATGCCGGGTGTGGCAGTGACATAGTCTGTTGTCAATTTGAGACTGAAGAGTGAGGGAGTGGAGTTTAGCCTGTCAATCAGGCTGCAGCTTGATGACCTCACTTGGAGGTGCTAAGGAGATAAATAGCTGGCTGGAGGTGGGACACTCGCTCACTTCCTTCAGTACATGCTTGCTAACAAGACACATGGAGTTATGCTAGAGTCCTGTAGCTGAGGGAGCCATGTGGAGACAGACACCAGCGCTGAGATGCTTCTACCCCCACTGCATCCACAAGACTTTCCACCCACTGGCCTGTGATCATCCTGCATTCGGTGTCATTGCACATATTGTGTGAATCTGAAGAGGAATTTGTAGATTGGTATTGAACATATGGGCTAATATCAGACTTATAGATTTGCTCTGAACTGGGCTGGGATATTTTCTCAGTATTCAATTGCTCTTGTATATAAAGCTCTTTCTTATATACATATGAGTGTCTATGAATTTGTTTCTCTAGTCTACCCAGACTAACATATCAGCCAGTGAGGTCCATTCTTTCCTAGATAGAGGGATTAAGTGAGTCTTGCCAGCGGAGCAACTCCGCATTGATGTTGGCTCGCCCAACTGACACTCTACTTCTGATGACCGAGCGTTGCTTGGTTACTGTGGCATCACCCCATCTTCACCTTGATGACGAGAAACGATGGTAACCCCTCTAGGCCCAAGCCTTATCTTTCTGTCTCTGTAGCCCATGGTGATGTGGTGGTTACATATTGGGCTGCCAACCCCAAGATCTGAAGTTCAAAACCATCAGCTGCTCCTCAGGAGAAAGATGGGGCTTTCTATTCCTGTCAAGAGTTGCAGTCTTGTCAGTAACTTGATTAATGGTTTCTTGTGGGTATGACAGAGGATGCTGGGGTTCAAGGGGAGCTAATAACAAAGAGTACAAGAAAGAAGAAAATGTTCTAATATTGATTGTGATAATGATTGTATAATGCTTCTCGATATGATTGATTTATTGAACTATCTAATATGTGGATTATGCCTTAATAAAACTGTTGTAAAAAGTGACTTTCAGCCTTGGAAACTCTCGGGCAGTCCTATTCTGTCCTGTGGGGCCCTATGAGTAGGTGTCAACTCAATGACGGTGACTTTGGTTTGTTTGTGTTTCTTTGGTAGGGCATGACTGTAGCACAGCATTTGCTACCAATGGCCTATGATGGTCAACTTGCTGACTCGTCACATACCTTTCTCACTCACGGCTTCAAATGTTAACTTTTATTGGTATCTCTGGATCACTTGCTGCATTCAGTGTTAACTTTCATTGGCACCCCTGGATAATGGCATCCCTGGATATTGTTCTCTGTTTACACTTATCTAGAATTCCTACTACCATTCTCCTGAGCATGGTCTTTAAGCTGCAGTCTTTCCCTAACAGCTCTGATCCTCTAAGGTCCTGGCTTCAGCTGATTTGGCTCATCAACCATTCGATCATCTTTCTAACAGCCTAAAAAAGACCAAAGAAGAAGCAGCCCTATTTATAACCGCCAGGACGGGGCACCTGAATCACTCGTGGGCACTGATGAAAGTGATTGTCATTCTTAAGACATGTGTTCAGTAATAGAACTTTTTGAGCAGGGGTTCTCAACCTTCCTAATGCCGCGACCCTTTAGTACAGCTCCTCATGTTGTGGTGACCCCCCAACCATAAAATTATTTTCACTGCTACTTCATAACTGTAATTTTGCTGCTGTTATGAATTGGGTGACCCCTGTGAAAGGCTCGTTCGACCCCCCAAGGGGTTGCGACCCACAGGTTGAGAACCACTGTTCTATAGGATTGACTGGGGTTCTTAAGGGTTCTCAAGCAGCTGCCTAGTTCAGGAGTGGGGCCAAGACTGGAGTGATAAAATGCTAAAAAAAAATCCTGCAAAAAAAGAATACTTCCGAAATAGCAACTTGAAGTGTGTCATAGCATAAACCTTTTTAAATACTAGGTACTTGGTGACTTTAAAATGTAATTTCTTATGCAAGATCACATCATCATTGTATATGGTTCAAGTATGAGAGGCTAGTCCGTTAGCAAGAGGTTCAGAGTTAGAACCTGAAGAGCCCAACTTTCTGGCCCAGAGTAATGGAAAGATTGTGCGTGAGGTGATGATGCCTTCATTCTGGAATTTGAAGGAGAAAGAATCTTTGAGGTTTATCAAAGTATACGGTTGATCAAAAATACACATGAGCCTGCATTTATCAGCAAGTGGGTGTTTACATGAGGAATAGAGGCAATTACTGACTCGGGGAAATAGAAAGAAACAAGTAAAATTCCTTATTTTATAGTCAACCTCACTATGACAGCTGATTAGCCTTCCAACAATTTTTGTTCTTTTTTCTTATTTTGATAATTCTTTTTAAAGATGCACGGTTATGGTAACAATTTATAGAAGCAAAAAAGTGTGTAAAAGGAAAATTTCCCAGTAAATTTATAGATTTCCTAGGACGTATGCTTTCCTCTGCAGGTATGTAAAATATGCATAATTCAAACTGTATGCTTTGTACACAAATTTGATGCAAACATACAATTGCCTCTAACTACTTTTGATTTATTTTATCTTAATATGTCTTGGACATCTTTCTACATTAGCACATATCCTTTTGATTGCATCCATCCTTCGCCACAGCCACATAGTCTTCCAAGATTGCAATAACCCATTTTACCAACATACCATATAGGCTCGAGTATATGTCAATCCAAAATTTTCTAACTAAAATTTTAGTATATAGGTTCATTAGAATCTAAATTTAGGAAACTACATGAGGAAAATGGAAAACCACAATTTGTTCAGAGATGATCTATAGCAAAGGCTAACAAGGCCAAAGAGATGTTCCGTGTTTGTCTTTTTAAAGAGAGTGAACGTAGGAGAAAATGAATTTTAAAAAGAGCCCATACCTTTTCATGAGATAAGTGAAGGGGGGTGTATTTGAAAACCACAGGGCAGATATAGACTAGAATCGAACTGCTGGATTATAAAGAAAAGATTCAGGTGTTTTTTGTTTTTGAGTGGTTTGGAGGTCAGAACAGGGTTCAACCCTCTAAAAGTTGTGAGGTGCCTTTGAGCTAATTCCAACTTACAGTGACCCAATGTGACACCGAGCCACCTCACAGTCTCTAGACTGTGATTCCAACGGGAGCAGATTTCCCAGTGAGTTCGGGGCACCAGCCTTGTGGTTTACAGCTGCGAGGACAACCACTGTGCCACCAGGACATCTTTCCGAGAGACAGAAGACAGGGCATCACCGCAGAAGGAAGCTAGTGAAGGGCTTGGGTACCATTGGATTTTCTCCTCAGTAGCAGTCAAAATGATGCCATGTTTTATAAGAAACACTATCACTTCTCTAGACACTCAAATTTTGTTTTTCTATTAGACAAACTCTCTCTCTACACACACACACACACACACACACACACACACACACACACACACACACACACACACACACAAATATATAGATAAAGCCCTCCGAAGAAGGGGACTATGAGCAGAAGAGGGAGCATATGGTGTCCTTTGGCTTCCCCGGGGATCTTGCAGGAACAGAGCGTGATGGGTGCTCTCTGGTCCTGATGGGTGCTCTCTGGTTTTCCTCCGCGCTCTGCTGGAAGCGGAATGGTTGCGTCTGGCAGGGAAGCAGGCAGCCTCCTTGCGTTTCATCCCCTCCTCCCCGCCTTCGCATCCGAGTTTCCTTTGCTGGGTGACCTTCTGGCGGGACCAGCGTGTATAAATGGGTCTTCTAAAGCACGAGGGGACGGCTGCCAGGAGACCACTTGCAGGGAAGTAGTTTCGTTTGGAAATTTGAGGAAGAAGGGAATGTGTTTCCAGAGAGTTTCAGTTCAGGGTGAGCAGCGTGCCAAAAGATGGAGGTTCTGGATGAAGTCAGGGCTCTGTTCCCATAGTGTGCTTCCTTAAGAAATGGGACATTGCTGACAAGGAGCGGTCTGTCCGCTGCAAGCGAGTTCCCTTGATCTACGTTGATTTCCACGGATAAACGGCTTGGACGCAGGGCATTGAAGCATCTCAGTTTGCCATGCTTCAAAGGCTCCGACTTTGCCCAGACCAAGTGGCACTCCACCGGGTGCCGGCCAGCCCGCTGTGACACACAGGGACGCCACGGGGATTTTCATGGTGGTTTTTCAGAAGTAGATTGTCAGGCTTTCTTCCAAGGCACCTCTGGGTAGACTCAACCCTTCCATATTGCGGTCGCAGCAAAGCACGTGGACTCTTCGCAACTGCCAGGGACCCCTCCATTGTCGTCCCCAAACTCGGCGCCGCAGCGGGAGGCTCGTGGGGAAGCAGAGAGAAGGGTAGGCATTTCCTCCAGGCCCATTCCGAATTTTGATGGACTGAAGGATGGACTGAAGGCGGTCACTTTACCCACATGTGTAGTTTCTCTGACCACATTCCATGAAAGTGGGGGGCCCTTGACATCTAGTTTCAACGATGCTTGATTGCTTTGGGACCCGTGGCTGGGTTCTTGGTAAATTCCCCCCCCCCCCATCCAGCTTACTGCACGTGGTAGTAGGGAAGACGGCTCACTAGGTTGCCAGGGAAAAAGAAATGCTTATGGTTGTTTGCGAAGTTCAACATTTCGACCACTGAACTTTCCCTCTCCAGCCTGCCAGCTTGTTTCTGACAAACCTGTCTTCAGCAATGCGCTTTTCTTTAACTTGGCCTAACTTTCTGACATTACAGAACAAGATGGAAGTCGGGGATTTGAGAAAGAAATACCACATTATGTTTGGGGATATTTAAATTTCGGTGGAAAGGAAGAAATGTAGGTGGTAGGACAGTCAAAGTGTTCACATTTTACTCTTCAGAACACGATTAGTGCTCTTTAAACATGGGTTTCCATTCTACCGTCAGCACGTTGTGTAATCTCAAGCCTACTTCCAAACTCGCCAAGTCACCAATCGGTGCATTTTGAGTTTTAACAAAGGAGTAGGGGGTGAATCATCTTGACATTTATGACAGGCCTTACACGGAGCAGGGGTTGAAATTATATATCAGGCCATTTTCTCTTCTTCCTTCGTTGGCAGATTTGCTTTAATGAAACCAAAATTTGATGATATGGAATATTTAGATCATCCTCTTTGCACACTCCGTTGGAATGAGGATATGATTTATGTCTTCTGTTTCTCCCGGTTGATTCAATCACTTCTTACCTAAGGGAAAACTAAGGTCGAGTGGTGCACATACCCAGTGGACGTGTGACAGCATACAGGAGGGGGACAGGGTCTGGACTCTGTGGCAGTGCTGAGTTCATATTGGGATTGAGTAATTTATCCAAGATTGAATTTATTATTAGTATGACTGAATTATTTATCAGTTACTTATCACATTATTTCCCACATCCTTTGGGAAAAATGAATTGTACCCACTTCACCAAGTTGTCCATTCATTCCGTTAAAATATTGAGTGCTCCAGGTTTAATAAATAGAGCTGTGAACAGGGCAGATAGTGGGACTAATATTCGAGGGGAATGGGCTGGCAGGAGCATGAAAACAGAAGGTACATTCAGATAATGTTAATTTCTAAGGAGAACATGAAAGAAGGTGATGGATTAGAAGGGGACTGAGAAGCAGAGGGCACATGATTCCTAGGACTGGCCAGGAAGGCCTCTCTAGAGAGAAGACGCTCGAGCTTCAATCATAACGGTGCCAAGGAAGCAGTTCAGTACGAAGGTGTGAGGCATAGCGTTTCAGGAAGGGAGTGGGTGGTAAGGCCTGAGTTAGAAATGCAATTGGGAGGTGGAGGTGAATAAGTGCAGCCAATGTGGCCATGAGAGATGACCAGCTTGGAGGGTGGGTTAAAGGAAGGTTCCGGAGGGCGGTGGAAGGCGATAGGCCATGGAGGACTGGGGTGGAGCAGAATTAATTTAGATTTTACTCTAAGGAAAATATTTCTGCCCGATTGATCAAGATTTATATATTTTTGAAAAATGACTCTAGATGTGTATTTAGGATGAACTATAGGTTTGGTGTACAAATTAAATTAGCTAATGGACCAGTGAGCTCTTAACTTGATGTCGGGCCAACAATAGATTCTCAGTAAATGTTCATTGTTATCATTATGGGCTCTTCTTACTCGTGTATTTAAATGTGATTGTGCACAAAATTGCAAACACGAAATGGTAAAATTACTGAAAACAAAGCCTCCAAAAGTACATTAACATTTTAAAACTGAACCTATGGATGCTTTATGCTTAAGAGCGCCCAAGGAAATAACTATGAAGTAAATGATTTCTGAACATTATTTTAAGGGCAAAATGGATGCGATGACCTTTTAAAGTCAGCACCTACTAGAGAATTACTTTGGGAACCCTGGAAACCTTACCGTGGAGAGGTCTATAAAAGCTTTCTCATGATAGAGAAGCCTTATTATAAAAACTCACTCATCAAAGAGAACGCATCTTGTATCTGACCAGGGCAGAGCAATTGGTCAGACCGAAGTGACATATTTTTCAGAAATTAGTAGGACTTGAGTTTTCAGGGCATAGTGTTTTAAAAACAACCTAGGAACTCTATTTGAGGCATTTGGGACTGACAAAGAGCCTAAGAATTATTTCACTGATTCTTGCTTTTGATACCCCTCATATAAGGGAGTATGGGGTGCTAGGAGGAGGCAATGACTTATGAGTGATGGGTGTCAGCAAGAATAAGTGATGGACACAGAAGTCAGGTGAACACAGAAGTTAGAGAGATTCAGCATTGCTTTCTAAAGCCATCGATGTATTAGTAAAGACAGATTGAAATTTGTGATAGAATTAGACTCTAGTCACAAATGCTTATTACTCTTCGTGTGTCCTGTTAACTGCTTACTGAACGATATAGATCTATTGAATGAAAGGTTCAAACCTTGGTATTCTCTTGGAGTATCTAAATAAACTTAAAAGCCCTTGTCGTGCTGGGGAAGAATAGAGGAGAATCAATTAGACCTAACTGACATTTGTAACCATGTGTCTTAGGTCTGGAGAGGAAACAGCAAATAAGCATCTCTAATAACATGAATGGGTGTTCAGGGTAGATATTGGCTGAATTTCTCTAAAAGTCTGTTGACGTGGGCATGCCCAAAGAAGTTAGTCAGGAAGCATTTATTGAACGTGCTGGGTGCTTGGGTATCAGAAGTGCGAGCATCTTTATGTTTTCTTGATTATTTTAGGAGCTTTTGGCATGTCTTGCTTTCCCCCCTCAAAAATTTACTTTATATCATCCTGTCAAATGATGGATCTTCTCATTTCAATTATATATTCTGTGATTCAAATATTCCAAAGAGAGTCCACTGCACACAACCTTGAATCAAAATAGTTCATTCTTATTTCTAAGCCATTTCCTGCCCTATTTCTCTTTCTCAGTCCTGTGAGAAGAGAGAGGGAGAGCAAAGAGGAGAGAGAGAGAGAGAAAGACACACACACACAGAGAGAGAGAGAGAGAGAATAGTGAGTTTGTCCAAGTGAGGGAGAAATGGGCATGGGAGAGAAAACGAGTAGGGAGAACACTGGCATGCTGCAATCAGCCAAACACATCTCGTGTCCTCTAAGAACTTTCTGTAGCTTTAGAATACCAGCTCCTTAGTTGGTCTCAGAGTTCTAAGATGTGGAACATTGGTTAAAAACCTCAGTGCATGACTTGTAGAAAGTTTAATCTTTTCTCTAAGTCAGTGGTTCTCAACCTTCCTAATGTTCTGACCCTTCAATACAGTTAGTTCCTCATGTGGTGGTGACCCCCAACCAAAAAATTATTTTTCTTGCTACTTCATAACTGTAATTTTGCTACTGTTATGAGTCATTGTGTAATTATCTGATATGCAGGATATATTTTTATTGTTACAAATTGAACATAATTAAACATAATTAAAGCATAGTTATTAATCACAGAACAATAAGTAATTATATATTGTGAAATATTTATGTGTTTTCCGATGGTGTTAGGCGACTCCTGTGAAAGGGTTGTTTGACCCCCAAAGGGGTCATGACTCACAGGTTGGGAACGGCTGGCCTATGTCTTTCGTGACTTTGTAGGTGCCGTGTTGTCTCACGGACCCTCTCAGCTCAGAAGTCCTCACTCGACCCACTTCATTTAGCTTTGTAAGCATGCTGTTCTTATTTTATGTGGCAATGACAAAGCCCTTTTACTAAATTTCCAAAAAAAATGGCTCATTAACAGAGGATGTACACTGGTGCAGATAGGAGCCGGAGGCACAGGGAATCCAGGGCGGATTATACCTTCAGGACCAGGGGTATGAGTGGTGATGCTGGGAGGGTAGAGGGAGAGTGGGTTGGAAAGAGGGAACCGATTACAAGGATCTACATGCGACCTCCTCCCTGGGGGATGGACAACAGAAAAGGAGGTGAAGGGAGACATTGGACAGGGCAAAATATGACAAAATAATAATTTATAAATTATCAAGGGCTCATGAGGGAGGGGGGAGCGAGGAGGGAGGGGAAAAAAAAGGACCTGATGCAAAGGGCTTAAGTGGAGAGCAAATGCTTTGAAAATGATGAGGGCAAAGAATGTACAGATGTGCTTTACGCAATCGATGTATGTATGGATTGTGATAAGAATTGCATGAGTCCCTAATAAAATGTTTTAAAAAATGGCTCATTAAAAGACCTAATTGTTTACCCTCCCTGAATTCACACCTCCTTACGATGAAAGTTGAAGATGTTTCCTCATCCCTGGAATGTAGGCCCAGCAAGTACTTTGCTTTGGCCAACAGAAAGCAAGTAGGTGATAGGGTGCCAGTGCAAACTTAAACTTCTGGCGACCTTGAGTGCTTCTGCTCTCGCTTGTAGACTCTTGTCCGAACCAGGTGAACAAGCCTGTACTGGTCTGCCGGAGAATGAGACCAGACTACATGGAGCAGACCTGAATGTCCCAGTACAAACCATTCTAGACAAGTCAGTCACCAGCTGACCTGGCGAGGGATGCAAATACAGGCATGAGCCGAACATAATCCAGAAGAAGCAGCTCGCTGAGCTCCGCCACAAAACCATAAGCTAAATTACTGTTTGAACCACTAAATGTTGAGAGGGTTATCACAAAGCAAAAACTTACTAATAGGCAAGGTCTTTGTGTATTACTGATTTTACTCACCTTTTGCATCTCTTTCGGTGGGGTTGATTATATATCAATTTGCTCAGGCAACTTAAAAGCTAGTATTGGACACACTGAGTCTTAATTCTCTTCCAAATGTCTTGTTCATTACTACCCACTCCCTCATTCTGAGGAGACAGCCTCCCGCACCTCCTTTCTCCAACTATTTTGTATATTTTTTCTACAGAGCGGTCAATACAGAGCAACCTCACTCCCCCAACCTCTGCCGCCAAGTTCTCTCTGCATTAGCCAAAGGATAATTTAGATAGTCTTTAGCACTTGATAATAAAATAATGAAAATAACTTTTTATTGGAACTCCTACGCACATTAGACTAAGCACACACTATATGAAGTGACTTCAAAAAGGTCATGAGAAAAATGCCCATATTGGATCATATTTTACTACCATAACAACCTTATGAAATATTATTATCCTTTATTTCCAAATGAGAAAATCAAAGTTCAATGAAATTAAATGATTTACTGTCAAATAACTGAGTCACAATCCAGAGCCAGCTCTACCCGAGTGAGCCAGTGTTTTGTAACGACAGTACCGTATTGCCAATAATCTCATTTCTACCTCTGCTAACCATTTTAAAAGGCATCTCACATGGTCGCAGTGGTCTGCACTTATTTTCGTAGGCCTCTCATAATGCACTATTGATTGAATTATCAAAATGTCAGCCTCGTTGGAGATGTTGATTGCTCCCCTGCCAGCTGCCTTTCAATCATGATTGTCACGTTGTGTCACTACAGACCTGAAGAGATGCAAGGTCACTGGGGTGAGGGATAGCGGTGGGGACGGCAAGAAAAATACCACGACAGACTTAGAACAATCAATAAAATTATTTTAAAAAGCATCAGGATTTTTTAAATAAGCCTTGTCAAGGAGATTCACAGCCCATCAGCTTAGCAGACTGAGCTATATTTGCTGTGATTACATTAGGAGTGGTTATGGCTTGCACATTTATTGTATTATACTTTGAGATCATGTACATCATTTAAGTAAGGAAAGTTTTTTTTAGACTGATATTAGTTTCAGTCTAAATTTAATTTTTGAGAAGTAAATAATGCACAGTACATCTAAACCACACTCACAGTGAAAGTCTTAACTTTGTACCTAACACTAGATCTTCCCTGGAGACTGACAGAGGCACCCTCCCCCCTCCCCCACCCCCAAAGCGGATTTTGATTCAACTGTGTCTCTGACACTCCGCTCTGTAATTTGGTCTGTGCTGACAGCTGACTTCAATTTTTGCCTGTTTATGGAAGTAAATTAAAAGAACACACTGTCTGTGATCCAGGGGCTCTTTGTGGCAGAGTTCTAGTCAATTCTTAAATCAAAACTCAGATAGTTGTCGGGAGAACTAATCCTTACATAAACACGATTGCATGTTTAGGTCCGGAGGCAGAGAGGTTCCCAGTGACCAGAAGGAAGTATGCCACTTGCCCAGGTACTTTGAGGGTCAATGTCTTTGTTGTTTCCGTTTCTAAGGAATGAATTGAGAACCCTTGACAGCATATTCAGAAGCTTCAGAAGGTTGATGCTTTGGCAGTAGCCTTTGCTCGTACACTTATGCACGAGGGTAGCCAATGTGAAGACAGAGCTTGAAATGAATGCAGATTCTGGGGGGAGGCCTGTCAGACAGGTAAAGTTCTTGGGTAGTGAGCCATGTTGACTGCGCTCAACTGCTCCCTGGAAGATTGGGGGCTGGGATCTGTCAAAAAGTACCTTGAAAGCAGGCTCTGGAGAATTGCTGTAGAAAAAGTCGGTGCTGAAATCCTTAGGGAGCCCAGTTCTACTTTGACCCGTGTGCCCGCTAGTCAACCAGAGTTGGGATCAACTGGAGAGTAACCCGTTTACATCATAGCACCGTGTTCTGCTTGGAGCCAGGCTTAGTGGTGAGCCGTTCAAATCCATCAGCCACTCCTCAGCGGAAAGATAAGGCTTTCTAATCTGGCAAAGATTTACTATGGGATCCTTAGGAGTCAGAATCTACTTAATGGCAGTGAGTTTGATGCTAGGAGTAGTAAATAAAGCCATAAAGATCTTAGTTTATGTCTTAGGCTTCATCTTCAGGTATCTCAGAGTCTCCTGTAAAGATAGACCATAAAGAGAGATTCATATTTGAGAAACACAACTGCTATATAAAACAGAACACAGAACTCTCTGGGTTGTGTGCGCTCCTAGATTAGGAAACCAGTCCACTGAATACTTGCATTTAAAAGGCCGGCAATTAATAAAGTACTGTTGGTTGAGAACGTCACGTAAATGTAGCTGCAGGATGGTAGCTGAGAACCTCAGAATTCATTCTGTAATCCATAGCTCTGAATGTGCTGATGAAGAGGCTGATGTCCAGAAAGGTTACCGACCTATTTCAGTGCTCGCAGATGGCCCTCCCAGGATCTTTCCATCACTTTGTAAACAACGACTCACCTGTTTGTAGCAGTAAATAAGAAACAAGCTCCTCACTTTCACCAGGCTTAACTAATCACTCTGCGGAGGACAAAGGCGGTGGTCCGGTTTTTGGCTCCAGCACCTCCGTGGATGGCAATGATGGTGCTCTAAAGAACGAGCCCTGTGGGAGGAAGGGGTTTCCGGTGCTGGAATAAGAAGGAAGAAAGGGCGTGGAGTAGGGAACCAGTGGAGAGGTCTGGGGGGCTGTCCCAGTACCAAATATTAAGTGGGTGCCTGCCCCTCCCCCCAGAAGAATTTGTTTCAAGGGACGACATTGAATCTGCAGCTCTGGGAGAGGGATAGATCTAATCGGAGCACACGGGAGCAGATGAAGAGGGAGGAGGAGAGAGTGGAGCACAGCCTGGCCCATCAGGCCCTGAGGACGATGACCCCAATTAGAGCAGCCAGTCCACAGAGAGGACCACATGGCCAGCCCCACTATGAGATATGACGTCCCTCACTGACCCATGGCCCAGCAGGGGACAGCACCGAAGACAGTGTGGGAATTGCACCTGACCTGATCCCACCACACCGAGGCAAAGCACTGGGGGAGTGCAGCGGAACAGCAAGGGAATGGAGTGGCAAGGTCCCCAGGGAATGCTGAAAGCGGACTTTGGGGTCAGGGCGTGGTGCCCCAACAGACTGGACTGGAAAACACTCCTAAAGGCCAACAAACGATCCTTGAACTAACAACAAAAAAAAAAAAAAGAAGGAAGGAAGAAAGGAGTGGACTCCATTTGGAGGTACCTGTCAGATGCTTAAATGGAGATATTAAAAAGAACCATCATTTTAATAAAAGGACAATCTACAGTTGAATAAAAAACATGTTTGGTGACATAGCATTCTAATTCCAGATTCAACTGCGACCTTGAGATGGCTTTCAGATAAAACGTAGTATTTTTTAAAGGGGGAATCAAACTCAGAAAATGTATTTACATTTCCCACCTGCAGCAGGCACCCCCACATCACACTGGCATGGTTTTTCTCTCTCCTGGGAGCTTACGAGACATTTCACTTTTTGCTTGCTTCTTTCCCTTTAAACGACTCTTACGCACCCGAGTCATAGCCACGCTTGTTTCAATTACTTAGGGAACGCGACCAGCCTTCCAGACGTGGTCTAGGGATGGGGATGAGTTAACAAGACACGCTGGGTCTTCCCAGTGCTTCTCTAGCCGGCTCCTTCCACAGTCTGGGGCTGCTTTCCTGGGCAAGGGCAAGGCCAGCGAGAGAGCCAGGAGAGAGTCCCACACTGGTCTGCTCTGCCCCGCCCAGCGGTCACCTTTTGAGGAATCCCCGGGAACTCTGTCCTTCTAGTTGTAACCCTGACTCTGGTTCACTATAAGTTTGAGCAAATAAAACCGCCCAACAATTTGGAACAATGCCGGGATTCTAGCTTCCCATTAGAATTTTAACTTTCCTGAAAGTGAGGCAAATTACAAGGGATAAAAAACCAGGGCAGTGATTTGTTAATACTGCGCGTGCGCATGCACACCCCAGAACATAACACTGTCTATGCTCAGCGGTATTCCAGTACCCTCTGTCCTGCAAACACCAGATCGCAAAATGCTTTTCACGTCCACATGAGGGGTGGAGGTGGTTCTTAGCGAGGGTGGAGTTGGTCCGGGGATCCCTGCACCTTATTCTGATCAGAGGAGACATCGGAGAATGTGGGGCAGAAGAAGGGCTCTATTCTCCAGGAGGAGAGGCAGGAGCCACGCACTAATGAGCTTCTGACCCAGCAAGGACACTCAGCAAGTGTGCTGCCCTCTGTTGGGGCCTGGAGAGAAGGGGATGCTTCGGAAGGTCTTGGATACTGGAGAGCTCTCAGCAGAGCATGCTGGACGCTCTGGGAGAAGAGAACAGAGACAGCCCAAGCTGGGAAGGGGGTGGGGTGGGGAGTAACCCCACTTCATTATCTTCTTTTGGGTTTGAAGTCAACATATCAATCAGAGTTCGAAAGGGGTTTAGGTCCAACACTCGCAACCGCATCTGGTTATCATTCCCAAGGGAAACGAGCCTGTGCTGCCCCATTATCCTGTCAAGAATCAAAGGCCCCTTCCTGCATGGAAGCTGTGGCTCCCGAGGCTAGCCCATTTTTTCTGTGGTCCTCACCTGGCTTGTGGCTGAATGTCCAGCTGTCACTGCATGTCCTTTCTCTGGAGGCTGAGTTGCTATGGCCAGTGTTGGTTCATATTGAGGCAACTGCTTACGCACATTTAGAATTAACCGTGGAATTTGCTAATCATCTATCACCCTGGGTCAGTTGGTAGAACCCCTGTCTTTCAGGCAGGACACTTGCTTCAGTGCCCAGACAATGCACCTCCTGCACAGCCCCTGCCTTTCATCAGCAGAAACTTGCACTTTGCTACGATTCTGAGCAGGTTTCAGCACAGCTTCCAAACCGAGAAAGCCTAGGCAGAAAAGCCTGGCTGTCCACTTCTGAAAACGCTATGGATTACAAAGGTGGAGGCGGAAGCCATTCAAAGACATGGCACTGGATTATTGTTATGAGCCATGAAGTCAGTTCAGACTCATAACGACGCTAGGTACAACCGAACAAAATACTACCCAGTCCTGTGCCAGCCTCACACATGTTCTTATGTTTGAGCCCATTGATGTAGCCGCTGTGTCAACCCACCTTGCCGAAGGTTTTCCTCTTTTGTGCTGTCCCTCGACTTGACTGCTTACATGGTGTTCTTCTCCAGGGACTCATCTCTCCTGACATGTCCAAATGACGTGAGACGATGTCTTTCCATCCTTGCTTCCAAGGAGCATTCTGACTGTACTTCTTCCAGGATAGGTTTGTTTGTCCTTCTGGCCTTCCATGGGACTTTGGGTATTGTTGGCCAGCACCAGAACTCAAATGCTCCGGGTCTCCTTTGATCTTCCTTATTCAGTGCAGAGCGTTCACATGCATATGAGGTGATTGGAAAGGCCACGGCTTGGGTAGGCAATCCACGAGATCAGTAGTTTGAAACTACCAGCGGCTGTGCAAGAAGAAGACAGGGCTTTCTACTCCTGAACCCAGTGACAGTCTTGGAAACCCAGAGTAGACAGTTCTTCTCTGTCCTACAGGGGCTCTATAAGTCAGTATTGGCTCAGTGGCAGCAAGTTTTGTGTTAGGCACACCTTAGTCCTCAAAGTAACCATGTGGCTTTTCAACAGTTTAAAGAGGTCTTGTGCAGCCAATTTACCCAATGCTTTGTGTCTTTGGGTCTCTTAATTGCTGCTCCATGAGCATTGGTTGTGATACAAGGAAATCCTTGGCAACTTCAACCTTTTCTCTGTTTAGCATGATGTCACCTACTGATCCAGCTGTGAGGGTGGTGGCTTTCCTTCCACTGAGTTGACACCCAGACAGGAGGCTGCAATCCTTGATCTTTGTCAGCCAGTGCTTCAAGTCCTCCTCACCTGCAGCAGGCCAGGTTGTGCCATTTGCAGATTACAGGTTGTTAGTAAGCCTTTCTCCAATTCAGATGCCACCGTGTTCATATAATCTAGTTTCTCGGATGATTTGCTCAGCAGGCAGATTGAATAACATGGGGAGAGGATGCAACTGGATGCTCACCTTTCTTGATTTTAAATCGTACCATACGCCCAAGAAAGGTGACCAAACAGAATGCTCAAATGGTTGGACAATATCATTAATATTACATGCGAGTACAATTTTGCTGAAGATCACCTAACAACGGTTGCAGCAGTACAATAGCAGAGAGCTGCCAGAGGTTCAGGCTGAATTCAGAAGGGGGGTGGGGTGGACAAGGGCTATTATGAATCTTAGTTGAACGCAGAGAATACCAGGAAGATTTTTACTTGTATTTTATTGACTTTGTCAAGGCATTATACTGTATGGGTTATCACAAACAATGGATAGCCTTGTGTGACAGTTTCATTATCTCCTGTCAACTTGAGAAGGGGTGGAGACTAGCCTGTCAATCAGGTCATAGCCAGTGAGGCCTCTTTGTGGGCATGGCCTTCTCCTGAGGATTCTGGGAACTCCTATCTTCTTCCTTGGAGGCGGGACACACTCTCTCTCTGCTTGACATTCCTGTTGACAAGCCACCTGGAGTTATGCTGATGGAGCCAGAGCCCTGGGGCTAAAGGAGCCATGTGAAGATGCACACCAGTGCTGAGATGCTTCCACCACCACTGGATCCATAAGACGTTCCACCCACTGGCCTGTGATCTTCCTGCATTCAGCATCATTGCATATGTTACATGAGTCTGAAGAGAAATTTATAGACTGGTATCAGACATATGGACTAATATGGGACTTGTAGACTTGATTTGGACTGGGCTGGGATATTTTCTTAATACACAATTATTCTTTACATAAAGCTTTTTCTTATACACAGATGAGTGTCTATGAGTTTGTTGCTCTAGTCCACCCAGACTAACGCACCTTGAGAAGAATGGGAATTTCCGAACACTTCATTGTGCTCATGTGGAACCTGTACGTGGATAAAGAGGCGGTTGTGTCGACAGAACAAGGGGGTACAAACTGCCTGGCACTGGATGGGGCATTACTCATTCCATTTTTCTGGAAGTTTCCGTGACGCAGGTCTAGAGAACTCCAGTTAGCCTCAGCAATAGCAGCAAGAAAATATATTCTCACTTCCAATGTTAAATGGTATTTTCTTTATCACCCCACCTACTTGTGACTTACTAACCCTTGCTCATATTGAACCTCACTTGCTGGATCTTCTTCATTACCCATATAATGCTTTTTAGTGTGGATATTAAGCTTGACCGTACACACCAACACAGAGAGGTCTTCCATAGAGTCTTAGGGCCAGAAATGTTAAAGATATCTTGTCAAGTGCTTGAAATTTATATTGGGTCAAATCGAAACCCACCTCCAAAAAAGCCCACTGCCACCAAGTTGATTGTGACTCATAGCATCCTGGAGGACAGAGCAGAACTGTCCCAGAGGGTTTCTAAGGCTGTAAGATTTTGTCATAGCAGCCTGCCCTATCTTTCCCTTTGACCACCACACCACCCGCTCTCCTGCTCCAGTGCTCACTTAACTGGGGGAATCTGATAATTCATTGTTCAGTGTGAATACTTTTGGAGTTTTGGTGCTAGCAGTGTAAAATGGAACGAGACTAGGCACAGTGAGGCGCGTATCTTACTCATGATGTCCTTAATTCGTGCTTGAAAAGCAGCAGCTCTCCAGCAAGCCTGAAGCTTTTGCCCTTACATCAAACTGAATAAAAAGAAATATGAATCAACGCAACGTAGATTTTTCATTAATAGGCTCATCACTCATTGCATAATACAAGATAAAGCACATTTTTCACATTAATTTAGCTTTCTGCAAAGTCAATGAAAAGACATCTAAGTTTATATTTTACTAATGATCAAATTTCTGTAATATCATTATTTATGCAAATTAAAGTACAGATAACACACCCTATGCCATATGTTGAGTAATTCGAGAATCAAATGGAGCTACAAATTCTTGGTAAAGCTTATATTTAAAGTAAACAGCAATAAATTTTCTTGAAAATACAAATGATTGAACTTAAAGGAAAACTATCTTGGAGGAACAGCTACCTAGTTATATCCTTAGAGTCTTGAAAGCATATCCATTTTATCAACAAAATATATTTTAAAGGGGTGAAGAAAAAAGAGTGAAGCCAATTTATGGATAGAATCTTCCATAAATGTGAGAAAGCATATGTATTATCACATATTGAGAGTCATATGCATATTCTGCACTATTACATAATTGCAACAGATTATCTTTAATAGAAATGAAGAAGTGAATCAAGAGATGGACATTAGAAGAGTAGATGGCTATCAGGGTCACAGTCCCCATCTTTAGGGTCCTATTTCTTGAGTTCAAACTATAAACTCTTAGCATTTACAGCTCAGTATTCTTTCCCCCTAATTTCAATTTCCTGGCAAATGGTTCCCAACCAAAAAGAAATGGACTCGTTTTCTCTATAAAAAAAAAATGTGTGTGGTGCGTGTCTTCCGCTAGTGTTCAAAGCAAGGAAGCACACAAATGTGCTGTAACCTGAAGGACAAGGGCAGAGCTTGGCCAAGCATCTGAATTATAGAACAGATTGTGGGCTGTATCTTACATCGACATCCCCAAATGAGATTAGGTTCCAGGAAGATCAAAGCATTTTGTAGATTCCTAGCGACAGAATTAAATTTTCTCTCTACAATAATCGGGTAGCTAAACTGATTCAGGTGTTTGATTTCGGGATGGTAAGTGTACCTCTTAGCGTTTCCTCATCATGGTTTGATCTTTGTTTTAATACCATTAAAACAAAATCTTCCTTCTTCCTAGAAAAAGAAGGTGCCACTCCCACAAATGTAAAGAGCAAAGTTTAAATGAGAATCGTCCTTCAGAAGGAAATAGTCATAAGACTAACCCGGTGAGAATGGCCAGTTCACAGGCTTAGCTCTCAGAAGCTTCAGTTGTACAGAGCTGAAGTGGAGACAAAGCATCACCATTGCTATTGTGAAAGCGAAGTGTTACCATATAAAATGATTCTGATGAAGGTGACTAAAACTGAGAAATTTACCTTTCTACTGCAAAATATATGTACCAAAACCTTTCTGAGTTTCGTCCATCATGAGATTTTTGTATTTCATTGATAAATACAAGGTAAAACATTTTACACACTTCCTTTCATTAAGTATTATTAACATAGGGCGACTAGGCACTGTCTGTGATGAACGCCTGACAGGGCAGGAAGTGACTGTGTGGGGCGGGAAAGGAAAAATCTGGATACCATAATTAGTTTATCCTTAAAACATGAAAGCTCTGAAAAATCTGTTTTGTGTGTGAAAACGTAGATGTTTACATATTCTGGCCTTAGATAAGCTTCTTTTCTATGAACTTAAAAATGAAATGTCTTCTTTAAAATTTAAGTATTTATCTGGCTTCTCTCTAAATTATATAAATTTCTCTTCAAAAGCAGATAACATTTACAAAGATAATAAATCAATGAAATATAATCCCAAATAACTGTGAATTTATTTTTTAAAAAAATCAAATCAAAATGGGTATATGTAACAACAACAACAACAAAATTACAAAAGGACAGTAAGTTTGACCCGGAATGGAAGCTGTACGTTCTGGGATTGTGGAGAGAAGGGTTGACCAGGGGACTTGTAAAGATACAGCCACCAAACCTGAAACAGCTGTGATCAATGGCATGAGGAATGAACACAGCTGACCTCCTGTGACTTCCCTATTGCCACGAAGCGGAGGCCACACACACAGCCACCCTCCATCCTTTGTTACCCTTCTCTGACAACCCCCATTCCTCCCAGGACACTCGACTTCTCTGCTGGGACCTGTAATCTGTTGTGATGGCCACCTTGAGCCCATGAACAGTCCTCAAAATGAAGATGCTTTATTAGGGAAGTTAATAGGTTGTCACGAGTCAGGATCAGCAAACATTAGGATACAATTATTGGTCCACAGAAACACCTCTCTTCAGCCAGCAGACACATCTCTCTATGGTCTTCACTTCTGAGCCACATGGTCTCTTGCCCTTTGTCTCCATGGGTGAGGAAGCTCCCTGCCAGTCACTGGGTCTCACAGTTCCATCGTGGCAGACCAGACGAGGAGAAGGTCTCTGGGTCAGTCTTTATGGCTCTGATAGGCCGAGGAATGGCGTTGATGGAGGGACGACAGCTGATCATACCCCCAAGGAAAACTAAGGATGGTGTCTGAAGTCACACCCTCTATTATGGGAGAGTCTTATAGATGTCTGACTTGGATCATACCCTCTATTAACGTCAGATCTTAATCCCACCCTGTCCTAAGTGGGATTGTCGCCGCAGATAGAGTCCAGAATGACAATGTATCACATTCGGAGCTATGGCTAGAAGGGCCATATTCACTGGCTCCATCTCACATTTCCCCCATCTCCTTTCTTCCCTCTTTTCTTCCTCTCGCTTCTTCCCTTCCTGTCTCTCTCCTTCCTTCCCACCTTCCAATGGAGCATTATTGTGAGCCAAGCACAAAGGAAATGATACTGGTTTCCATTGCACGTGGTTTGTGTGGAAAGATTTCATGGGGCGTAACTGCTCCACTCTTGCTTCCTTGTAAGACGTCCCTGTGGTGACAGTGACCAGGGCAGTGGACTGTAGGAGAGGCTGCTCTCAAAGGACCCCTAGTGGGGCCAGGTCTGTTACTACACTCTACTGATCTCCAGTAAGAGATTCCAGAAATAGGATTCAATGGCAAAGTATAGAGTATTACAAAAATGATTACCAAGACTAGAACAGGGACAGGCAAGCAGAAAAAAACAAAAGAAAATGGGTTTTCTGGTACTGGCTTTACGAATCGCCCTTGGGATAGCTGGTTAGTCCATTTGGCAGGCTCTCCTACCCGACCCCAATTGCTACTCTCTCTTCTTTCATTTGATGATCAAAGAAAGCACTACTGGCTAAATCATGTGCCAAATCATGGGTCAGGATTGTTCTGGTTCCATTCTGAGCAACTGTCGACGTAGGACCTTTGTGGCACTGCCTAACTGGTCTGATATGCCTCTCTCTTCCCCAGATGATTGTCCCCAGGACATTTGTCTGGCCCGTTTTTAACAAACGCTCCTTTACTTTGGGGCTTAGTTTTGGTTCAGGCGAGCACCTGGCTGTAGAAAATTCCACAGAGTGCACTGCGGAGAAATGGGTTGGTGAAGCAGCAAAGTGTCTGTTGTTTGATTGATTGTTTGGTTATTTGTTTTCTCCCAAAGGGTGGCCACAGCAGAGCTCAATGCAAGCAAATGTCTGGCATGTCAGTCGTCGCCTGCACAAGGATGAGGCAGGGCAGGGAGGAAGCCAAGTGCACTGAGATGGGCACGTGACAGGAGACAGGCCTCATGGGAACCCAGGCAAACTGGGGATGGACAGTGAGGCATTTTGTGAAGTAACTTGGCTCTAGTGGAGTGAGGTCCTTGCTAGGGATCCTGGAGAACTGGAAGCCAGGGTTATTGGAAATGGGCTTCTGGACCACCATGAAACTAGGTCTTGCCTATCAGGCATTCACTCAAGAATTTGACTTAATCAACACAAGGTTTTAGTTTTGTTAGAGGTCAGGCAAAACCTTAAGGATGACTAACATCTATGACACCACAACACAGGGAAGCTTTCTCAATGGAGTCAGTAAAAGTCCAGCGCCCACCCTCCATTCCTTGACGTGTTGCGCCACCTACTGGCTGATTGTGGAATAGAGCAAAGCGACTCAGCAGAACTTGGATTTCTGTCTTCTCTGCTCAGAGGGTGAGACTTGCAACTTGGCAAAATGTCGGAGGGTCTATTTGTTTTCTTTTCAGGGTTTTTGTTCCAAAGAGACTATATGGTGACTGTGTTTTGCAGTTGAAATTTCAGACCATGACAGGATTGAGAAGTTTGAGTGGGGAAACTCAAACAAAATTATAAATAAAATTTTCAGTCACTATTTTTCCTAGCATTAAAAAAATAATAATTACTTCCTTGGTATTTTTCTTCCTCATCCAAGTTTACATAAACTGAAATCCAATATTTTTTCTGGTCTAATTATTCTGGTTAATCATTTGATTATTATATCCTAGGACCAATCCGACGCGTGTGTAATAATATCAAATGATGAAGATAATTTTCCCATCCCTTCCTCAGTTTTCCTTTTTCGTTGCCTCCCTTGTTTGTAAAGGGGATATCATGTCACCTCTTTACCTCATTAGAGACAATTTCTGTCTCAATTTCTTGTCACCTTAGGTAAGGCCTGAAGTTGATTATCATACTATGTATACTGTAGTTATTAAATTAGCATATAATGTAAGTAAAATATCTTGGAAACGTTCCTTCTTCGCCCTATGCAGCGTCACTTCCATTGGGGGCTGCTTAATGCAACATGGGAAGGAACCCTGGGAACATGATGTTGACTCACTGGGCTGGTAAGCTCAGGGTCAGCAGTTTGAGACCATGAGCCACCTCAAGGGACAAGGATGAGGCTCCCGGATCCCATAAAGATTGATGGGGTCTCAAACCAAAGGAGGAGTCCAACCCTGATCTGGTTGCTGTGAGTCTGAATCACCTTGGTGGCAGTGGCTGGGAATGCAGGGTGGTTTTGAGCCGGGGGGAGGCGGGGCCGTAGATGGCAGTCCACCTGGAGCTGGCAGCAGAGAGCTGCCAACATGGAACAAGTGGAAAGGAAGCTCCCTTGGTGAAAACCTGTGCTGATGTTCTGAGAAGGGCACGGTATGCTTCATGGTCATATTTGGAGAAAAAATATCGAATGGACAGGGATTTAATTTAGTTCAGTAGTTAAGAGCATGCTTTGGGACAAATGGGCAGATTTGGGCTCATATATAATCACACACACACACACACACACACATATAATCTTAACTGTCCTGGTTTTGTTTCGCTAGAGAACTCTGTCTAGCACACAGTTCTTTTTTATAATGAACTAATATTTTATAGTTTGCAAAAGTCCATGCACAAAAATTAGGTTTTTTTCAATCTTTCTTTCTTTTATTTTTTTAAAATCCTTTTACTAAGGGCTCACACAACCCCTATCCCAAACCACACATGCATCAATTGTGGAAAGCACATCTGTACATTCACTGCCCTCATCATTCCCAAAACATCTGCTCTCCACTTAAGCCCCTGACATCAGCTTCTCATTTCCCCCCTCCCTCCCTGCTCCCCTCCCTCATGAACTCTTGATAATTTATAAATTATTATTTTGTCATATCTTACTCTGTCTGACATCTCCCTTGCCCCACTTTTCTGCTGTCCAACCCCCAGGGAGGAGGTTATATGTAGATCCTTCTAACTGGGTTCCCCTTTCCACCCCACCCTCCCTCCACCTCTCCCTCCACCCTCTTGGTATCGCCACTCTCACCACTGGTCCTGAAGGGATCACCTCCTTTGGATTCCCTGAACACACAGTTCTTTCATCATTCAAAGAAGTGTGAAAATTATACTTGTCTCTTAAGGAGAAGGTGAAAGGTAAATAATTTACATAGGTTGACCTTGGCACAGTATCTGGTAGAGTGTGTTATCCTGATGACCTTGATCATGACCAGAAGATGATCCGTCTTTTGCCTTTATTTTCCAATTCTGCCCAAGTAACTTTTGCAAGGTAAAATCCTGGCTTACTGTCTTGTAACTGTGGCAGGCTGTATCATACGTGAGCCCTGTGGTGGGCGGGATGTGCGTGTGTCAGTCATGCACGATAGTCTAGGATCTGTCACTCCAGAGAGGAGTAAGCTGTCAGATGAAAGAGAAGAATCTGAAGTCATGGGCTCCGTGCATCCCTCCACTGTCGCTTCTGGCTGTGCTAAGAGAGATCCTTCCAGAGTAAGATGCAAGAGAAAGAAACAGCCCACGCTTAAATCTTCAAAGGTTGAAGGGGCACTTTGAGCTAGAGAAGAGATTCAAGTGGGAACCTAATTTACAATGAAGAAGCCATCTTCTTTTCTTCTTCAATCTAGACATCGTGTTAATTCTAAGTCCTAGCTGTATGGAATGTGGGCAGTTGTCTTCACCACCCCTGCCCCTCAGGGATCAGGACCCTGGATTTACCTGGACAGCCTTCAGACGGTCTCTCCACATCCCTCCTGTTCTCTTCCACTTCATTCACGAGGCAGGACAAGCCTCTGGTAAATGAGAACTTTCAACCAGATAGCCGATCTGGTGAAAGGAGATTGATGCATGCTATAATACAGCGGTTCTCAACCTGTGGGGCGCGACCCCTTTGGGAGGTCGAAGGACTCTTTCACAGGGGTAGCCTGATTCATAATAGTAGCAAGATGACAGTGATGAAGTAGCAGCAAAAATAATTTTATGGTTGGAGGTCACCACCACATGAGGAACTGTATGGCAGGGTAGCGGCATTAGGAAGGTTGATGGATAGAGTGCGAGGATGGAAGGGAGGAGGCTGATGTTCCGGTTCTGGCTCCATTCCTGCCTGGTCCGTTGTTGTTGTTGTTGTCAGGTGCCATCGAGATGGCTTCGACTTACAGCAGCCCTCAGTAGAACACGAACAAACACCGCCGACCCTGGTCTCTTCTCACCGTCCTTGTTAGAGTGGAGTCTACTGTGGAAGCGGCGGTGCCGTTCCTGCTCCTTGAGCATGCGCCCTTTGGTGTGGGCCTCCACTTTCCAAGCACGTCTCCTTTCCCAGAGACTGGTCTCTCCCGATCGGCACATGAGAACCCCAGGCTCGGGTCAGGTGTGCTTCAGTCGTCAAAGTGACACCCTTGCTGTTCGAGACGAGGAGGAGTTGGTGTGCAGCCCAGCACGACACGCCACTCGCTCTCTGCACTGCTGCTTCCATGAATATTAATTGTGGACCCAAGTAAATCCTTGACAGCATCCTTGTTTTTTCTCCATTGATCATGATTTGTCTATTGACCAAGCTGCCAAGATGTTATTTTTTAATCGTTTCATTAGGGGCTCATATAACTCTTATCACAATCCATACAGACATCAATTGTGTAAAGCACATTTATGCATTAATTGCCCTAATCATTTTCAAAACATTTGCTCTCCACTTAAGGCCCTGAAATAAGGTTCTCATTTTGCCCCTCCTTCCCCGCTCCTCCTCCCTCATGAACCCTTGATAATTTATAAACTGGACATCCCCTTACAGAAGGATCACGGAGAGGAGACAAGTCAGTCAGGGTGCTATGTAGCAACGATGAAACATACAACTTTCCTCTAGTTTCTAAATGCTTTCTCCCCCCCACTATCATGATCCTAATTCTACCTTACCAATATGGCTAGACCAGAGGATGGACACTGGTACAGATAGGAACTGGAAACACAGGGAATCCAGGGCCGATGATCCCTTCAGGACCAGTGGTGTGAGTGGCAATGCTGGGAGGGTGGGTTGGAAAGGGGGAACTGATTACAAGGCTCTACGTATGACCTCCTCCCTGGGGCACAGACAACAGAAAAGTGGGTGAAGGGAGACGTCAGACAGGGAAAGATATAACAAGATTCTATTTTTTTTTAATTTTAACAATTTATTGGGGCTCATACAATTCTTTTCACAGTTCATGCATATACATACATCAATTGTGTAAAGCACATCTGTACAGTCTTTGCCCTAATCATTTTTTTCTCTTTTCTTCTTTTACATTTTATTAGGGACTCATACAACTCTTACCACAATCCATACATATACATACATCAATTGTATAAAGCACATCTGTACAGTCTTTGCCCTAATCATTTTTTTCTCTTTTCTTCTTTTACATTTTATTAGGGACTCATACAACTCTTACCACAATCCATACATATATATACATCAATTGTATAAAGCACATCCATACATTCCCTGCCCCAATCATTCTCAAGGCATTTGCTCTCCACTTAAGCCCCTTGCATCAGGTCCTTTTTTTTCCCCCCCTCCCTCCCCATTCCCCCCTCCCTCATATGCCCTTGGTAATTTATACCTCGTTATTTTGTCATATCTTGCCCTATCCGGAGTCTCCCTTCCCCCCTTCTTTGCTGTCCCTCTCCCAGGGAGGAGGTCACATGTGGATCCTTGTAATCAGTTCCCCCTTTCCAACCCACTCACCCTCCACTCTTATTTTTTACATTGGGTTATAATCTATACGTCATCAGAAGGTGCTTTAGATCGTCTTCATTTTCAGCAAGCAAGCTTGTGTCCTCTGCATGTCACAGGCTGTTCATGCGCCTTCTCCCAACGCCGGGGCACAGTCTTCTCCACAGGGCCGAGCGTCTTGCATAAGCGGCACAGCATACAGGTTGAATATGTGTGGTGCGGCCCTAACATATACCTGTCCTGATTGTAAGTCATGCAACATGCCCTTGTCCTGTTGGAAAGACTGCTTCTTGGTCTTGTACAGGTTCCAGAGAATCGTTAAATTTTTGGAATTACCATTTATAATCATGTTATCCACAATTTTCTTTGATTCACAGTTGAACGCCTTTTCATAGTCAAGGCAACATCTTTGTGGTGTTCTGTGCTTTCATCTAAGATCCATCCAATGTCAGCAATGATACGTATCCCACACCATCTACTGATGCTGGCACTTGTTTCTGGCAGCTCCCTCTTGATGTGCTGCTACAGCTATTCTTGAATGGTCTTCAGCAACATTTTACATGTGTGTGATATTAATTATACTGTTAGATAATTTCCATATACTGTTGGATCACCTGTCTGTCTTTGGAATGGACACAAGTGTGGATCTCTTCTGGGGGATCTATATGGATAAGGACATGTAGGCAAGTCTCTACTTTCCCGGATTTTGGCTTTCTTATCTAGAAAAATAAAGTCTTGGGGTCAGATGATTTCTAAGTACTCTTCAAACTTTGAAGTGCAATGATTTTTAAAGGATGCTTCTAGTACTGAATCAAATATGTGGTTTTCCCCCATGGTACTTTAAAAGTGATTTTAGTAATAATTATCTTTTAGTTTTCACAACCTGCATACTTCAAGATTGGCAAAATTCATCAGGATTGAAAACTCAATGGACACAATTATCGAGGCTCGAAAACAAATCAACCTCATTCTAATATTAATGCCACAAGATGCCACTTTCATTATTCTTCCACTTATTTCAAACCTGAGTCGGCTCCACTGATAAGTAATCTTTTCTACTCAGGAAACCTCTCCCAACTCTTCACATCATCGCTTGGAAAGACACAAGGAGATTTTACACATGGCCTTTTGAAATTTGAATGAAAGATGCTGTGTTTCTGTGTTGGACAGGGTTCTCTAGAGAGACAAACCAGATTGCTAGTAATTATATATAAATATATTTGTAAAGATAGATATATAATTCGAAAAATAAACCGTTAAATTATATACAGATAGATAATATAAGAAATTAACAGTTAAATTATAAAGCAGTGAGACACTAGCAGTCCTTCAAGGCTTGAGAGCTGCCAGTTGCCAGTCCCCTTCTGTAGAGAGAGCTGGGCTATATATATCCAGGCAGCAAACAGCAAGGCAGGTCCCCAACTGTCATCAACTGTCGGTCCCCAGCTCCAGAGAAGAACATTCCAATAGTGTGGGCTTAAAGGGACCTCAACTTACAGTGACACAGTCCACAGGCTAGGCATCCCATAGGTAATATACCCCTTTAAACTGAGGCACAGAACAACCAAGGTGAGGCTCACCGAGCCATTTATCCCTCTGCCCTTCAGTTAATCCTACTTGTGTTTATTGGCCAGGCTGGCACAATAAACTATAGCAGTTTCTTTCTATATGAGCCACATGGTGGTGGGAGAACGGGAAGGTACTGGACTGTCGGCTTTCCTGAAAGAGCCAGGAGTCCTTTTTCTGCTGGTCTTTGTAATCATGGTAGGCCCCAAATATTGTTGACTCAGTCAAAGCAAATCATGTGTTGCTTAGCACTTTGCCTATCCAGTCATCTACCGAGAGTCCATTTTGTGGATCAGACTGCAGTCAGGGCCTCTGTGTAAAGCTGTGTAGCTGCCTGGCAACAGGAGAAGGGGGGTAGACTGATTGCAAGAGCACTCACATGTCTTTGCCTCATTTCCAGTCTCCTTGCAATGTGACTTTGAAGCTTTTCCTGTCAAGAAGTGGAGGGGATTTAAGTCTGGGCTGATCATGTGACATCCTGGGTCAATAGAATGTGGCATAAGTGATGGGGCCATTTCAAGGCCTTTCATTCATGTGTGTTCTCCAGAGACTCTTTTATTAAGCTGGACACAGGACAAAGACAAAACAATAGCATCACTAGGTGAGGGAAGATATTAGCACGAGGCCTATGGAGTCTCCTGAATCACAGTCCAGAAATTCATGTTCTGACAGAAAACAATGGAAATTATCACAAGATCATGATTAGTGAGAGGTTCCCTCCATCACCATCGCGGGCGGGGCTACAGAAGCAGGAGAAAGGGCCTTGATTGGGAGACAAACATAGGTTCTCGGAGGAAATAATTACAGACGCATTCTGGGGGCTTTCCCTCTGGTGGAGCAAAGATCATAGAGCTCCGACCCATTGTCACTAGGACCCGAAGTTTGCACTTAGCATTGATAATATGCTGCCACTTTCAGAAAACCCTTAAGGGCTCACTCAGGAAAATCCCCCAGTCCTTTGTGTAAGCCTGAGGACAAATTGTCCATTCCTGGCCTTGGCCCACTCTAAGCATAGGCACATTATTGGTTTACTGGTCTGCAGAGATTGGGGAAGTAACATAAAGAGCTCAAATGGCATCTGGCCTTATGCTAAGACTCAAAATGGACAGAGATCTCCCACCACAGCCTTCCCCAAACCGAGGGTGTTAGCATCTAAGCTCTGATGCAAAGCCGAGAGAAATCACAGACTCCGCCCTCTCTGTTGGTGCTCTCCTGGAGGTCAAGAGCTGATAGGGAGCAGAGGGAAGTTGCTCAGCTAAGGTCATTTTACACGGGCCAGCCCTCAGCGCTGACCACAGCCAAATTAAAAGTCCAGGGGAGGTAAGGCCCAACTGGCCCATGATCAGCATAATCAGCCTGTCAATTTATAGATTGACGAGAAATAATAAGTAGTTCTTATTTTAAGTTATGAAGTTTTGGAATAGTTTGCTACAGAGCATTATCCTGGCAATAGCTGATAAAGATAAGATTCTCTCTTATCAAGCCAGGTGTGAACTTGTGTCTTCCAAGAGGAAGGGATGCCTATTTTTGAACTTGACATTTAAGCTAGCAGTAACCCTGACCATGGCTGCAAATTAAGAATGTGATTTCCTTTGAAGTAAAGCATCTGAAAGTTGATTAGAAGTACTAATTACTGCATTTATAAAATCCACTTCTTATTTTTACCAATTAGGTATGGGGTTTAATGGTACACTCAGAAGAAATATAGTTTGCAAGGCTATTCTGCAAAAGGTAAATGAAGGGATATTTGTAGTCAGGATACTTTCCACCTAGTAGGTCGTGGTATCTTGCTGGACTGAGTGTCTGGGCTACCGATAGAAGGAATCAGTGTACATTTTCATTATTGATACTTTTATAAATATTAACATGCTCTTTGCTGAGACAGATGAGCATAAATATGGAAGAGTAAAGTAGATTGTTTTAACGATCTCATTGTTATTGGTAACATCCCCAAGGGCAATTTGGTAGCTTTCCAAAGAAATATTTAACCATTATCGATCTGCTTAAATCAACCATGGTCTTATGCATTAGTAATATGCCACTTAGACTTTTCCAAATTCTTCTAAACTCAGGGTGGAGTGGGATGAGGGAATCATACGCTCCCCAAAGCTTAGGTGGAGATACAGTTGGTTTATGTAGGTTTAAGCTAGTTTTCAATACATATGTGTTAAGGGTTCTTTCTCTGGAGATAAAAAAGATAATTACCTACAAGGCAGGTCAAGGAACATCATGATTGGTAGATGGAATGACACAGTGGCTGCAACGAAGGGCTCAAACACAAACACTGCTGCGAGGATGGCTCAGGACTGGGCACTCGTTTATGCTGTTCTGTTGTGCACTGTGTTTCTATGAGTGCAGTCAATTGGATGGCAACTGGATGGCAACCACCACCCCCAGCACCACTCCCCGACCCACAACATCACCACCCCACCACCACCCCACCCCCACCCCCACCACCACCACCACCATCACCATCACCATCACCACCCCCCCCCACCACCACCACCACCATCACCATCAACACCACCACCACCATCACCACTCCCACCATCACCACCACCACCACCATCACCACCACCACCACCACCACCATCACCATCACCATCACCATCACCATCACCATCACCACCCCCACCAATACCACCACCACCACCACCACCACCACCATCACCACCACCACCACCACCATCACCACCATCACCACTACCACCACCACCACCATCACCACCACCACCATCACCACCACGGCCACCATCACCACCATCACCACCACCATCACCACCATCACCATCACCACCACCACCACCACCACCACCACCATCACCACCACGGCCACCATCACCACCACGGCCACCATCACCACCACCATCAGTATCACCACCATCACCACCACCACCATCACCACTACCACCATCACCACCACCACCACCACCACCACCACCATCACCACCACCACCACCACCATCACCATCACCACTACCACCATCACCACCACCACCACCATCACCACCACCACCATCACCACCACGGCCACCATCACCACCACCATCAACATCACCACCATCACCATCACCATCACCACCACCATCACCACCACGGCCACCATCACCACCACCATCAGCATCACCACCATCAGCATCACTACCATCACCATCACCACCACCACCACCACCACCACCATCACCACCATTACCATCAACACCAACACCACCCCTACCACCACGGCCACCATCACCACCACCATCAGCATCACCACCATCAGCATCACCACCACCACCATCACCACCACGGCCACCATCACCACCACCATCAACACCATCACCATCACCATCACCACCACGGCCACCATCACCACCACCATCAGCATCACCACCATCAGCATCACTACCATCACCATCACCACCACCACCACCACCACCACCACCATCACCACCATTACCATCAACACCAACACCACCCCTACCACCACGGCCACCATCACCACCACCATCAGCATCACCACCATCAGCATCACCACCATTACCATCACCACCACCCCTACCACCACCATCACCATCACTACCACCACCACCATCACCACCATTACCATCACCACCACCCCTACCACCATGGCCACCATCACCACCACCATCAGCATCACCACCACCACCATCAGCATCACCACCATCACCACCACCACCATCACCACAACCATAACCACCACCACCACCACCACCACCACCACCACCACCATTACCACCATTACCATCACCACCACCATCAGCATCACCACCATCACCATCACCACAACCATAACCACCATTACCATCAACACCACCACCACCCCTACCACCACGGCCACCATCACCACCACCATCAGCATCACCACCATCAGCATCACCGCCATTACCATCACCATCACCACCACCCCTACCACCACCATCACTACCACCACCACCACCACCACCACCGCCACCACCACCACCACCATCAGCATCACCACCACCACCATCAGCATCACCACCATCACCATCACCACCACCATCACCACCATTACCATCAATACCACCACCACCCCTACCACCACGGCCACCATCACCACCACCATCAGCATCACCACCACCACCATCAGCATCACCACCATCACCACCACCACCATCACCACAACCATAACCACCACCACCACCACCACCACCATTACCATCACCACCACCATCAGCATCACCACCATCACCATCACCACCACCATCACCATCACCATCACCATCACCATCACCACCACCACCCCAACCCCCACCACCACTATCACCACCACCACCATCATCACCTCCCCCTACCACCCCCACTACCATCACCACCACCCCCACCACCATCACCCCCCCCACCACCACCACCATCACCACCACCATCACCATTACCACCACCACCACCACCACCACCACCACCACCACCCCAACCCCCACCACCATCACCACCATCACCACCATCACCACCTCCCCCCCACCCCCACTACCATCACCACCACCCCACTACCATCACCACCACCCCACCACCATCACCCCCACCCCCACCCCCTACCACCATCAACCACCACCACCATCACCACCACCATTACCACCACCACCACCACCACCATCACCACCACTACCATCACCACCACTCCCACCACCATCACCCCCCCACCAGCACCTCCAGCACCACCACCAGCAGCAGCAGCAGCAGCAGCAGGCTGGTAAATCCCGGTATGATAAGGTCATTCCCCCTATTCTAACACCAACTTTTCCCCCCATGGCACTCTACTTATATGCTGGATTTGATAATCCATTATACAGTGGGTGCACAGAACCTACAGACTACTCTCATGATCAGGGAGAGGATGAGGCTGGGTGGACTAGAGAAACAAATCCAGAGACACTCGTATGTGTGTAGGAGAGAGTTTTATATCAAGAAGTAATTATATATCAAGAAAACATCCCAGTCAAGTCCATAAGTTCAATACTACTCCATAAGTCTGATACCAGTCCATAAATCCCTCTCCAGACTCACACAGCCCATGGAATGATACAGAATACAGGAAGAGCACAGGTTGGTGGTGAAACATTTTGTGAATCCAATGCCAGGGGAAGCATCTCAGTGCTGACATGAGTCTCCACATGGCTCCTCCAGCTCTCTGAGAGTGATTTCTCAACAGAAAGGTGAAGCAGAGGGACAGGGGGGCTCCTTACAGGTGTCAGCAAGGCTCCACATGGCTTATCAACAAGAAGGTCAAAGTGGAGCAAGAGAGGAAATTCCCAGAATCCTCATGAGAAGGCCATGCCCACAAGGAGGCATCCTCAGGCTGTGGTCTAGTTGACAAGCTAGACTCCACCACCCCTTCACTCTCAATACCCTCACGTTCACATGAGATTATGTAACTACCACATGGGGGTTTATCAGGGAGGTTAACAGGTTACTACAAATATATATAAAGATATAGTCTGAGATAGTGTATAGTGCCAGCCTGGCCGATAAACACAAGTGGGATTAATTGAAGGGCGGAGAGATAAATGGCTTGGTGAGCCTCGCCTTTCTTGTCTCTCGCTGTTTGATCATCGGACCAGTGGTGTGCGGCGCCTTGTTTGTTCTGTGCCTCAATTTACAGGCGTCACTACCTGTGGGACGCCTAGCCTGTGGACTGTGTCACTGTAAGTTGAGGTCCCTTTAAGACCACATGATTGGAATTTACATCTCTTGAACTGGGGACTGACTGTTGGTGACCTGGCTGACAGTTGGTGACCTGCCTTTCTGTTTGCTGCCTGTGCTGCGATAGCCTAGCTCTCTCTACAGAGGACTACCTGGAGGCCCTCAAGACTTGAAGGACTGCTAGTGTCTCACAACTCTCTCACGGGAGCGAGTTGCACTGAGCCATTTGTACTGCTTTATAATTTAACTGTTCATTTCTTGTATTATATATCTATCTACATAATTTAACAGTTCATTTCTTGTGTTATATATCTATCTTTATTAATATATATGTATATAATTATCAGCAATCTGGTTTAATCTCTCTAGAGAACCCTGTCTAATATATAGTCCTTTGTTCAAAGCAGTGCTTCTCACCCACCAGGCAAGTGTTTCTCTGGCCCTCAGCCACTCTGCCTTCTGTGGGCCAGGAAGCCAGTTTGCTGCTGTGCCTCACCACCCCTGAGTCTTGGTCACTTGGCTCCTCTGCTCTATCTCTGTGCCTTCTCTGGTGCCTCTGCTGGCTCCATCTCCCAGACAGAGATCTCGATGCACACCACTGGTGTCACCGGACTCTCCTTTCCTGCTTCTGAGATGGCTCTTGTATACTCGGGAATGCCAAAACTGACCAATCCCCACTCTTAGTGTTCCACACTCCTGATTTCCATGGCCCTACTTAATCCTTTGGTGGACGTTAGAGAGAAATGCCTAGAAGAGCCATAAGTAAGTTTACTTCAGTACAATTCTAGACCCACTGTGCGGTCCACTGCTTGGGCAATGTCTGCAGTACCGGTGAGAGCTTGGAGCCACTATGTTTTCAGAGGCACATTGGCAAACCAAATGGGGCCAAAGGACATGCTGGATTGTTTGGGGAGTCAGGGAATCCTGATTTAGGTGCATAATTAAAGAAACCGAAGATATCTTTGCTAGAAAAGAGAAAAGTTATGGGAAGACCGTGATTTCTCCTTATTCCTAGCAAGACATCCATTTTCTTAGGATGACGTTTACCCCACCTGACACGTGCCACTCTGCCCTTGAATCATTAGATTCTAACACATTGGGTTTACGTTGTTCCTTCAACAGAAAATTTACATCCACATCAGGATTCATATGCTTGCTATTCTCGAACTAAACGAGGAAATAAACAAATAAACACAGCATGACTAGTGAGTGTAAATGGCGGACAGTGTATGTGTTGGACTGCAATCCTGAAGGTCTGCAGTTCAAAACCACCATTCTCTCTGAGGAATAACGATGGAGCTTTCTCCTCCCTTAAATAGTTACAATCTCAGAAACACACAGGGGCAATTCTACTCAGTCCCATAGGGTCGCTATGAGTCAGCATCGACTCGATGGCCTTGAACAGGTGTGATAGCAAAATTTGCTCAATACAAGAAAAAGCTGAGAACCAGAGCTCTGGCAGAAAAATAGAAGTTTGCTCATCTGGAATTATTCAAGTGAGGGTCCAATAACCTGTGGACACGTGGTGAATTAGGTGAACTAAACCTAATTTTAGATCACCTTATGCCATGCAATGTTTATTTAACTCAAGAATCCTAGTATAGATGACTTCAAGTCCTCCAATAATCTACTCAGGGCCATTGTTTATTCCTCCTACCAGCTCTGCTTCCCCCGGTGTTGACTTCACTCTCAGCCGGACTAGCTCCATAAGAGGCTATGTGGCTTCCAGAAATTCTAGGATTGTACTCACGTGATTGACAATCCTGGAGGAGAGCAGGTTTCGGTCTCCCCATAAATTGAGCTATAATCTCAGGGTCTCGCT